>NW_027141009.1:292500-892500 GCF_036365525.1 Heterodontus francisci
CCCACCTTTCACTCTCTCTCTCTCTCGAGAGAGAGTGGACACATTCCCCAGTCTGATTCAGTGTGTGTGTCTGTTTATCTGTTTGTGTGCTCTCTCTGTCTCAATCTGCTTTATAACTGTGATTTGATTGTATTTGAATATTGCTGATTGTCTGTGTAACTGAGAGAGGAAACTCTGGGCTCTTGCTATGCAATTTTGTTTAATAATGTCTTCGCTTTGTATTTTAATCCAATTTTTTTCTCCTTCTTTCCCCTGAGGAATTTTTCATTCCGAAAACTGCACGGTGAAGGTGAAAAGAGGGAAAGTCCGGGACGAGGAATCCTTGGACAGGAGTTTCCTCCAAAGGGGACTGACTGAGGCCTTGTCCACAGGCTGCACCCAAAGGGCCCACGTGAGTTGTGTCTGTTTGTTAGCCTGAGGTTTAATATCCTCTCTGGGGCCCACCTCGCAAGACTAAATGAAACATCGGAAAGGTGTAGCTGTATAAAGGCTTGTTATAATTCCCGAGTAATGCTGGTGTTTTGGGCAGTGCCGTTAATTTGAGGGTGAAATGAAATGTGCAGCAGTCATTTGAATTGACAGTGAGGTTCTGAGAATGGATTTCTCTGTCTGTCTGAATGAGAGTAATAGGAGGGAGAGAGACGCAGGAGAGTGAGGGAAACATGGAGGGAATCAGAGGGGGAGAGGAGGGGTTAGCCGGCTGTTATCACACTGCTGCTTGTGGGATCTTGCTGTGCACCAATGGCCTGCAACATTTCCAACATTGCAACAGTGACGACCACTTTAAAAAATTAACTCTGAGCTTCAAAAGCTCGGAATTAAGTCACAAATGTGATAGTTTCTCAAGGCTTGTAATAATTCTAGAATAATCTGTGTGCTTTGGACAATGTTCTGAAGCTTTGCTGTTAAATAAAATGGACGGAGCCCATTTCAATTCATTTTACTGAAGTTCTGAGTTGAGATTTCTCTCTCTGTCTCTCTCCAGCTTTCTTTACCCTCTGTCTCTCTATTTAAACCTTTAATAGTTAAAAACATATCACACACTGCAATATGATTTGTTGTTGTTTTAAATGGTGAGACAGAAATATTTCATAGCTTATTTCAACTAAGATCAGATACAAAATTGAGGGGAAAAAGCCCGATATGGACAGAGAGAGAGAGAGAGCAAGAAAGAGGGTCACAGGGGTGACTGAGATAGGAAGAGAGAGAGAGATACAGACACGGAGAGAGATAAAGAGACAGACACACAGACACACACTGGTGGAGGGAACTGTCTGAACCATTTTAGCCTCTGCTTTATTAACTGATTTGTTTGTATTTGGGTGTTGCTGAGAGATTATCTGTGTAACCGAGGGCAATTGCTGTGCTCTTGCTGTGCTATTTTGTTCAACAATGCCTTTTAATCAATTTTCTCTCTCTCCCTCTTGCCTTAAGAATTTTCATTCTGAAAACTGCACCGTGAAGATGAAAAGAGGGAAAGTCTGGGACGAGGAATCCTTGGACAGGAGCTTCCTCCCGACGGGATGGACTGAGGCCTTGTCCACAGGCTGCACCCAAAGGGCCCACGTGAGTTGTGTCTGTTTATTGGCCTGAGGTTTAATTTCCTCTCTGGGGCCCTGGGTTAACCATTTCATGTTGGATTGGGGCTCCTGGTGTTTTATACAGATTGAAAGCCTGGGGTTAAAGGAGCAGCCCCAGGACGGAGTCCCATTTGCCACTTGCTCCTTCCAGCCCTGTCTGTGAGGTTTGCTGGTGTTTTGGGCAATGCGAGGAAGCTAACAGTGAAATAAGATGCACGGTGCCCATTTTAATTCATTTTACTGTAGGTCTGACCTTTCTCTCTGTCTCCACATTCTTTCCCTGTGTCTCTATCTCCCCCCATGCTTTCTGTTCTCTGTCTCGGTTTCACACTCACCTTCTCCAATTAAACCTTGAATAAATAAAAACCATGCCACACACAGCAATGTGATTTGTCGTTATTTGAAATGGTGAGACAGAATCAGCAGCTTGTTCCCAGTTTAAAGAGGGAATTTCACCCTTTCTGGGGACTGAAATCTAGCTATTATCACATTGCAGCTTGCGGGATCTTGCTGTGCATCTCGTGCCCTTAAGCATTTTTCTTGCACAGCAATGAGGACACTTTAAAATTCAGCTTCCTGAGGGTCAGATTGTGGATTTCTCTGTGTTTTCTCTCCATCTTCCTCTGCTTTTCTCTCCCCCGCATTTTCTCTATTTTAACCATTAATCAACAGGTGCCACAATGTGTGCACAGCAAGATCCCACAGGCAGCAATATGATAATATGCAGATAATGTGTTTTCAGTGATGTAAGTTTCGGGATCGCAGAGGGAGGGACTTTCCTGCAGTGGCTAAGTGGTTAGCACCGCAGCCTCACAGCTCCAGCAACCCAGGTTGGGTTCTGGGTACTGCCTGTGCAGAGTTTGCAAGTTCTCCGTGTGGGTTTCCTCCGGGTGCTCTGGTTTCCTGCCACATGCCAAAGACTTGCGGGTTGATAGGCAAATTGGCCATTATAAAAATTGCCCCTCGTGCAGGTAGGTGGTCGGAGAATTGAGGGAAGGTGGGGATGTGAGAGGGGGGAAAATGGCATGAATGTAGGATTAGCATAAATGGATGGCTGATGGTCAGCGTTGGGCCGAAGGGCCTGTTTTAGTGCTGTATCTCTCGATGAATCGAATGTGATGTGTGGTTATTTTAAACGGTGACAGAAACATTTCAGCGGACGTTTCAATCTGGATTAAATCCCAGATCGAGAGAAAAAGAAACAGATGTGGAGGAGTTCGGGGAGGGAGCAGGAGAAAGACAGGGCGAGGGGTGTTTGAGATTTTCAAACTGCAGGAATGTCCCTCCCTCTGGGATCTCGAAACTTACGTCACTGAAAACAGGTTATCTGCATATTAGCATATTGCTGCCTTTGGGATCTTGCTGTGCACAGATCGCCGACAGGTTTCCTGCATTGAGGACAGTGAGGACCACTTTAAAAATTAGTTAATTGATTCTCAACTGCTCCTGAGGGCCAATAATTACAAGAGCTGAACGTGAAGCTGTATAAAGGCTTGTGAAAAGTTTAAAGATGGAGTTCAGCATTTTCAGAGGGCTGTGATAGGATATCTGGCTATGATCACATTGTGGGATCCTGCTGTGCATACATTCCCTGCATCAATTCTGACATTACAACACTGAGGCAGAAACAGATGGAGAGAAAAAGAGGGAGAGAGAGAAACAGCTGGAGGTGGCAGGGAAATCAGAGGGAGAGAGAGAGAGACAGGCGGAGTGTGGATGAGGGAGGGAAGGCAGAGAAAGATGGAGAAAGACGGAGAGAGAAATCCACACTCAAAATCTTGGTAAACTGAATTTTGAAGTGTCACCATTGCTGGGATCTTGCTGTGCACAGCTTGCCTGCAGAATTCCTTGCATTGTCAGTGACTGCATTTTAGAAGTGAATTCATTGTGTGTAAAGCTCTCCTGAAGGCTTTGAAATTAGGTCCGGAGCTTGAAGCCGGTATAATTCCCAAATAATGCTGGTGTTTTGGGCAGTGACGTGAATTTCTCTCTCTCTCTCCATCTGTCTCTCTGAATGAGAGTAACAGGAGGGAGTGAGACGCAGGAGAGTGAGGGAAACATGGAGGGAATCAGAGGGGGAGAGAGGGGTAGCCGGCTGCAAGCACACTGCTGCTTGTGGGATCTTGCTGTGTATCAATGGCCGACAGCATTTCCAACTTTGCAACAGTGACGAGCACTTTAAAAATTGATTCATTGAGTGTCAAATACTTCTGTGAAACAGCAATGAAATGGGTGAAATGTGAAGGTTTGTAAAGGCTTGTTCTCATTCCCGAATATTGCTGGTGTTTGAGGCTGTGGGCTGAATTTGACAGTGAAATGAAACAGCGGGGGACCATTTGAATTCAGATTTTCAGGGATGGGAATGTGGATTTCTCTCTCTATCCTTCTACAGGAGAGGGGATGGGGGTCTCCAGTGCTTGTGTGCTTTTACAATGAGGCAGAAACAGATGTAGAGAGACACACAGAGAAATAGAGAGAGAGAGAGAGAGAGAGAGAGAGACAGCAGGAAATGACAGGGTAAACACATCTGCACTTCCCAATCTCTGGCTCTGTGTCAGGGGATGTGTTTGTAAGTCACTGAGAGATTGTTTTATGTTAGTGAGTTTGAGAGAGAGTTCTGGGTTCTCGCTGTGTTTTATTTCTGTGCAAAAATGCTTTGCTTTGTTTGAATCAAAGAACAAAGAACAAAGATAATTACAGCACAGGAACAGGCCCTTCGGCCCTCCAAGCCTGCGCCGATCCAGATCCTCTCTCTAAACATGTCGCCTATTTTCTAAGGTTCTGTATCTCTTTTCTTCCTGCCCATTCATGTATCTGTCTAGATACATCTTAAAAGACTCCATCGTGCCCGCATCTACCACCTCCGCTGGCAATGCGTTCCAGGTGCCCACCACCCTCTGCGTAAAGAACTTTCCACGCATATCCCCCCTAAACTTTTCCCCTTTCACTTTGAACTCGTGTCCTCTAGTAATTGAAACCCCCACTCTGGGAAAAAGCCTCTTGCTATCCACCCTGTCTATACCTCTCATGATTTTGTACACCTCAATCAGGTCCCCCCTCAACCTCCGTCTTTCTAATGAAAATAATCCTAATCTGCTCAACCTCTCTTCATAGCTAGCGCCCTCCATACCAGGCAACATCCTGGTGAACCTCCTCTGCACCCTCTCCAAAGCATCCACATCCTTTTGATAATGTGGCGACCAGAACTGTACGCAGTATTCCAAATGTGGCCGAACCAAAGTCCTATACAACTGTAACATGACCTGCCAACTCTTGTACTCAATGCCCCGTCCGATGAAGGAAAGCATGCCGTATGCCTTCTTGACCACTCTATTTACCTGCGTTGCCACCTTCAGGGAACAGTGGACCTGAACACCCAAATCTCTCTGGACATCAATTTTCCCCAGGACTTTTCCATTTACTGTATAGTTCACTCTTGAATTGGATCTTCCAAAATGCATCACCTCGCATTTGCCCTGATTGAACTCCATCTGCCATTTCTCTGCCCAACTCTCCAATCTATCTATATTCTGCTGTATTCTCTGACAGTCCCCTTCACTATCTGCTACTCCACCAATCTTAGTGTCGTCTGCAAATTTGCTAATCAGTCCACCTATACTTTCCTCCAAATCATTAATGTATATCACAAACAACAGTGGTCCCAGCACGGATCCCTGTGGAACACCACTGGTCACACGTCTCCATTTTGAGAAACTCCCTTCTACTGCTACTCTCTGTCTCCTGTTGCCCAGCCAGTTCTTTATCCATCTAGCTAGTACACCTTGGACCCCAAGCGCCTTCACTTTCTCCATCAGCCTGCCATGGGGAACCTTATCAAACGCCTTACTGAAGTCCATGTATATGACATCGACAGCCCTTCCCTCATCAATCCACTTTGTCACTTCCTCAAAGAATTCTATTAAGTTGGTAAGACATGACCTTCCCTGCACAAAACCATGTTGCCTATCACTGATGAGCCCATTTTCTTCCAAATGGGAATAGATCCTATCCCTCAGTATCTTCTCCAGCAGCTTCCCTACCACTGACGTCAGGCTCACCGGTCTATAATTACCTGGATTATCCCTGCTACCCTTCTTAAACAAGGGGACAACATTAGCAATTCTCCAGTCCTCCGGGACCTCACCCGTGTTTAAGGATGCTGCAAAGATATCTGTTAAGGCCCCAGCTATTTCCTCTCTCGCTTCCCTCAGTAACCTGGGATAGATCCCATCCGGACCTGGGGACTTGTCCACCTTAATGCCCTTTAGAATACCCAACACTTCCTCCCTCCTTATGCCGACTTGACCTAGAGTGATCAAACATCTGTTCCTAACCTCAACATCCGTCATGTCCCTCTCCTCGGTGAATACCGATGCAAAGTACTCGTTTAGAATCTCACCCATTTTCTCTGAGTCCAAGCATAACATTCCTCCTTTGTCCTTTAGTGGGCCAATCCTTTCTCTAGTTACCCTCTTTCTCCTTATATATGAATAAAAGGCTTTGGGATTTTCCTTAACCCTGTTTGCTAAAGATATTTCATGACCCCTTTTAGCCCTCTTAATTCCTCGTTTCAGATTGGTCCTACATTCCCGATATTCTTTCAAAGCTTCGTCTTTCATCAGCCGCCTACACCTTATGTATGCTTCCTTTTTCCTCTTAGCTAGTCTCACAATTTCACCTGTCATCCATGGTTCCCTAATCTTGCCATTTCTATCCCTCATTTTCACAGGAACATGTCTCTCCTGCACGCTAATCAACCTCTCTTTAAAAGCCTCCCACATATCACATGTGGATTTACCTTCAAACAGCTGCTCCCAATCTACATTTCCCAGCTCCTGCCGAATTTTGGTGTAGTTGGCCTTCCCCCAATTTAGCACTCTCCCTTTTGGACCACTCTCGTCTTTGTCCATGAGTATTTTAAAGCTTACGGAATTGTGATCACATTCCCAAAGTAGTCCCCTCTGAAACTTCAACCACCTGGCCGGGCTCATTCCCCAACACCAGGTCCAGTATGGCCCCTTCCCGAGTTGGACTATTTACATACTGCTCTAGAAAACCCTCCTGGATGCTGCTTACAAATTCTGCTCCATCTGGACCTCTAACACTAAGCGAATCCCAGTCAATGTTGGGAAAATTAAAATCTCCTATCACCACCACCCTGTTGCTTCTACATCTTTCCATAATCTGTTTACATATTTGTACCTCTATCTCACGCTCGCTGTTGGGAGGCCTGTAGTACAGCCCCAACATTGTTACCGCACCCTTCCTATTTCTGAGTTCTGTCCATATTGCCTCACTGCTCGAGTCCTCCATAGTGCCCTCCTTCAGCACAGCTGTGATATCCTCTTTGACCAGTAATGCAACTCCTCCACCCCTTTTACCTCCCTCTCTATCCCGCCTGAAGCATCGATATCCTGGGATATTTATTTGCCAATCATGCCCTTCCCTCAACCAAGTCTCAGTAATAGCAATAACATCATACTCCCAGGTACTAATCCAAGCCCTAAGTTCATCTGCCTTACCTACTACACTTCTTGCATTAAAACAAATGCACCTCAGACCACCAGTCCCTTTATATTCATCATCTGCTCCTTGCATGCTCTTCCCCTTAGTCACACTGACTTCATTATCTAGTTCCTTACAGGCTTTTGTTACTACCTCCTTACTGTCAACTGACCTCAATTGGTTCCCATCCCCCTGCCACATTAGTTTAAACCCTCCCCAACAGCGTTAGCAAAAGCACCTCCAAGGACATTGGTTCCAGTACGGCCCAGGTGTAGACCGTCCAATTTGTAATAGTCCCACCTCCCCCAGAACCGGTCCCAATGTCCCAAAAATCTGAACCCCTCCTTCCTGCACCATCTCTCAAGCCACGCATTCATCCTGACTATTCTTTCATTTTTACTCTGACTATCACGTGGCACTGGTAGTAATCCTGAGATTACTGCCTTTGAGGTCCTACTTTTTAACTTGGCTCCTAACTCCCTAAACTCTGCATGTAGGACCTCATCCCGTTTTTTACCTATATCATTAGTGCCTATGTGCACAATGACAACTGGCTGTTCACCCTCCCCCTTTAGAATGTTCTGCAGCCGATCTGAGACGTCCCTGACCCGTGCACCTGGGAGGCAACATACCATTCGGGAGCCTCGTTTTCGACCACAGAACCGCCTATCTACTCCCCTTACAATCGAATCCCCTACGACTATAGCCCTTCCACTCTTTTTCCCGCCCTTCGGAACAGCAGAGCCAGCCACGGTGCCATGGACCTGGCTACTGCTGCCTTCCCCTGGTGAGCCATCTCCCTCAACAGTATCCAAAACGGTATACTTGCTTTGGAGGGAGATGACCGCAGGGGACTCCTGCGCTGCCTTCCTGCTCTTTCTCTGCCTTTTGGTCACCCATTCCCTTTCTCCCTCAGCAATCCTAATCTGCGGTGTGACCAATTCACTAAACGTGCTATCCACGACCTCCTCAGCATCGCGCATGCTCCAAAGTGAGTCCATCCGCAGCTCGAGAGCCGTCATGCGGTCTAACAAGAGCTGCAGCTGGACACACTTCCTGCACGTGAAGGAGTCAGGGTCATCAGCCATGTCCCTGAGCTCCCACATTGAGCATGAGGAGCATGATACGGGTCTGAGATCTCCTGCCATTTTTAATCTTAAGTTTAAACTTAGTTAAATGAAAAAGGAACCAAAAGTTGTTACCAATCACAATAAAACCAGAGAAATCGAAAAAGCCTTACCTTATAAACACCCCACCGAGTCCTTTTTTTTTGGTTAGAGGCGGAGGGCGGGTGGTAGACACTACAAGTGTGGTGTGTCGGGTTCAGAAACCGCCCAAATATATAGTGTTTTACTTAGCCAGCAGCCCCCTGGCCTCCACCGAAAAACAAAAGGAAATTAAATTTACTTTCAAACGGACTTTCCCAGCTGCTCACTCGCTCACACGCTGCTCCCGAAAAAGCTGCTGCACTGAAAGGAAAGTTATTTTAAACCGCCCAAATATATAGTGTTTTACTTAGCCAGCAGCCCCCTGGCCTCCACCGAAAAACAAAAGGAAATTAAATTTACTTTCAAACGGACTTTCCCAGCTGCTCACTCGCTCACACGCTGCTCCCTAAAAAGCTGCTGCACTGAAAGGAAAGTTATTTTAAACCGCCCAAATATATAGTGTTTTACTTACCCAGCAGCCCCCTGGCCTCCGCCGAAAAACAAAAGGAAATTAAATTTACTTTCAAACGGACTTTCCCAGCTGCTCACTCGCTCACACGCTGCTCCCGAAAAAGCTGCTGCACTGAAAGGAAAGTTATTTTAAACCGCCCAAATATATAGTGTTTTACTTACCCAGCAGCCCCCTGGCCTCCGCCGAAAAACAAAAGGAAATTAAATTTACTTTCAAACGGACTTTCCCAGCTGCTCACTCGCTCACACGCTGCTCCCGAAAAAGTTGCTGCACTGAAAGGAAAGTTATTTTAAACCGCCCAAATATATAGTGTTTTACTTACCCAGCAGCCCCCTGGCCTCCGCCGAAAAACAAAAGGAAATTAAATTTACTTTCAAACGGACTTTCCCAGCTGCTCACTCGCTCACACGCTGCTCCCGAAAAAGCTGCTGCACTGAAAGGAAAGTTATTTTAAACCGCCCAAATATATAGTGTTTTACTTACCCGGCAGCCCCCTGGCCTCCGCCGAAAAACAAAAGGAAATTAAATTTACTTTCAAACGGACTTTCCCAGCTGCTCACTCGCTCACACGCTGCTCCCGAAAAAGCTGCTGCACTGAAAGGAAAGTTATTTTAAACCGCCCAAATATATAGTGTTTTACTTACCCAGCAGCCCCCTGGCCTCCGCCGAAAAACAAAAGGAAATTAAATTTACTTTCAAACGGACTTTCCCAGCTGCTCACTCGCTCACACGCTGCTCCCGAAAAAGCTGCTGCACTGAAAGGAAAGTTATTTTAAACCGCCCAAATATATAGTGTTTTACTTACCCAGCAGCCCCCTGGCCTCCGCCGAAAAACAAAAGGAAATTAAATTTACTTTCAAACGGACTTTCCCAGCTGCTCACTCGCTCACACGCTGCTCCCGAAAAAGCTGCTGCACTGAAAGGAAAGTTATTTTAAACCGCCCAAATATATCGTGTTTTACTTACCCAGCAGCCCCCTGGCCTCCGCCGAAAAACAAAAGGAAATTAAATTTACTTTCAAACGGACTTTCCCAGCTGCTCACTCGCTCACACGCTGCTCCCGAAAAAGCTGCTGCACTGAAAGGAAAGTTATTTTAAACCGCCCAAATATATAGTGTTTTACTTACCCAGCAGCCCCCTGGCCTCCGCCGAAAAACAAAAGGAAATTAAATTTACTTTCAAACGGACTTTCCCAGCTGCTCACTCGCTCACACGCTGCTCCCGAAAAAGCTGCTGCACTGAAAGGAAAGTTATTTTAAACCGCCCAAATATATAGTGTTTTACTTACCCAGCAGCCCCCTGGCCTCCGCCGAAAAACAAAAGGAAATTAAATTTACTTTCAAACGGACTTTCCCAGCTGCTCACTCGCTCACACGCTGCTCCCGAAAAAGCTGCTGCACTGAAAATTTTATTTCTCTTATTCCCAAGGAGAATCTTTTCGGAAGCTGCAGCTGTGATGATGCAGAGGGAGAATCTTTTAGCCACGTGGAATTCTCCAACAAGAGCTTTAACCGGAGAGGGAAAGTAATAATAAAAATATATTTGTCATTGTCAAATTAATTTCTAGATCCAGAAAAGAAGACTGTGTGATTTCGGGGCTGATAGAAAAACAAAGTGCTGGAAATGCTCAGTATTTCCAGCACAGTTTTTATTTTAGATTTCCAGCATCCTCAGTATTTTGATTTTGTGTTTTCGGGGGTCTGTGGATTTTTTTTACCACAAGGGAGGGGGCTGGATGGTGTCCAAAGGGAATAGTTTGGGAATTGCTGCTCCAGAACAGTCAATGTAATCCCGTAGATTTCCCTCTCTCCATCTCTTGCTGCAACTTGTTCCCTGCACCCTCCTCTTTGTTCCTAACTCTGTTTCTTCACATCTATAAATCCCTATCTCTGTATCTCTCAACATCCTTTCTATCTTTGCCTCTCTCTGGAGTCTCACAAGTTTCCATTGTCACTCTCTTTCTGCGACTCTCTGTATCTTTATCTGTCTCTCTCTCAGTCCATTTCGTCTCTCACTCACTTCCAAATCCCTGAATCTTTCCATCTCTGCTCCTCCTTTCCTGCAAGATTATCTCTGCATTTCCCTCCCACCTGTCCCGGGACACCCCTCTCTATTCTGTGAACACATCTTACTTTGTATCTCTGCCCCTCCACCTCTTTCTGTCTCCGCATATTCAGATGGTATTTAGATGAGGGTCTGTCCCCGGAGGGGTATTTAGATGGGGGTCTGTCCCCGGTGGGGGGGTATTTAGATGGGGGTCTGTTCCAGTCAGGTATTTGTAATAGGGGTATTATCAGGGTATAATTAGATGGGGGTCTGTCCCCGGGGATGTATTTAGATGGCGGTCTGTCCCCAGGGATGTATTTAGATGGGGGTCTGTCCCTGGGGTTAGTTTTTAGATGGAGGTCTGTCCCGTTGGGGCGGGTATTAGTTGGGGGTCTGTCCCTGGGGTTAGTATTTAGATGGGAGTCTGTCCCGGGGGGGGGTATTTAGATGGGGGTCTGTCCCTGGGGTGAGTATTTAGATGGGGCTCTGTCCCTGGGGGGGGGGTTATTTAGATGGGGGTCTGTCCCTGGGGTTTGTATTTAGATGGGGGTCTGTCCCTGGGGTTAGTATTTAGATGGGGGTCTGTCCGGGGGGGATGTATTTAGATGGGGGTCTGTCCCCGGGGATGTATTTAGATGGGGGTCTGTCCCTGGGGTGAGTATTTAGATGGGGGTCTGTCCCTGGGGGGGGGGTATTTAGATGGGGGTCTGTCCCTGGGGTTAGTATTTAGATGGGGGTCTTTCTGGGGGGGATGTATTTAGATGGGGGTCTGTCCCCGGGGATGTATTTAGATGGGGGTCTGTCCCTGGGGTGAGAATTTAGATGGGGGTCTGTCCCTGGGGGGGGGGGTTATTTAGATGGGGGTCTGTCCCTGGGGTTAGTAATTAGATGGGGGTCTGTCCCTGGGGTTAGTATTTAGATGGGGTTCTGTCCTGTGGGGGATGTATTTAGATGGGAGTCTGTCCCCGGGGATGTATTTAGATGGGGGTCTGTCCCCGGGTGGGGTATTTAGATGGGGGTCTGTTCCCGTGATTATTATTTAGATGGGGGTCTGTCCCCGGGCATTTATTTAGATGGGGGTCTGTCCCCGGGGATGTATTTAGATGGGGGTCTGTTCCCGTGATTAGTATTTAGATGGGGGTCTGTCCCCGGGGGGGGGGTATTTAGATGGGGGTCTGTCCCCGGGGATGTATTTAGATGGGGGTCTGTCCCCGGGGATGTATTTAGATGGGGGTCTGTTCCTGGGGATGTATTTAGATGGGGGTCTGTCCCCGGGGATGTATTTAGATGGGGTCTGTTCCCGGGGATGTATTTAGATGGGGGTCTGTTCCCGTGATTAGTATTTAGAAAGGCGTCTGTCCCCGGGGATGTATTTAGATGGTGGTCAGTCCCCGGGCATGTATTTGGATGGGGGTCTGTCCCCGGGGATGTATTTAGATGGGGGTCTGTTCCCGTGATTAGTATTTAGATGGGGGTCTGTCCCCGGGGATGTATTTAGATGAGGGTCTGTTCCCGTGATTAGTATTTAGATGGGGGTCTGTCCCCGGGGATGTATTTAGATGGGGGTCTGTTCCCGGGCATGTATTTAGATGGGGGTCTGTCCCCGGGTGGGGTATCTAGATGGGGGTCTGTTCCCGTGATTAGTAATTAGATGGGGGTCTGTCCCTGGGGATGTATTTAGACGGGGGTCTGTCCCCGGGGATGTATTTAGATGGGGGTCTGTCCCCGCGTGGGGTATTTAGATGGGGGTCTGTCCCCGGGTGGGGTATCTAGATGGGGGTCTGTCCCCGGGTGGGGTATCTAGATGGGGGTCTGTTCCCGTGATTAGTATTTAGATGGGGGTCTGTCCCCGGGGATGTATTTAGATGGGGGTCTGTCCCTAGGCAAGTATTTAGATGGGGGTCTGTTCCCGTGATTAGTATTTAGATGGGGGTCTGTCCCCGGGCATGTATTTAGATGGGGGTCTGTCCCTGGGGAGGTATTTCGATGGGAGTCTGTCCCCGGGGGATGTATTTAGATGGGGGTCTGTCTGCGGGGGGGGGGTAGTTAGATGGGGGCCTGTCCCCGAGTGCGGTATCGAGATGGGGGTCTGTCCCCTGGGATGTATTTAGATGGGGGTCAGTCCCCGGGGATGTATTCAGATGGGGGTATGTCCCCGGGGATGTATTTCGATGGGGGTCTGTCCCCGGGGATGTATTTAGATGGGGGTCTGTCCCCGGCGATGTTTTTAGATGGGGGTCTGTCCCCTGCGGGGTATCTAGATGGGAGTCTGTTATTGGCGGTGTATTTCGAAGGGAGTCAGCTCCTGGGGGGGTATTTCGATGGGAGTTTGCTCCTGGGGGGGTATTTAGATGGGAGTCTGTCCCTGGGGGGGTATCTATATGGAACTCGGTCCTGGGGGCTTATCTAGATGGGACTCGGTCCTGGGGAGGTATCTAGATGGATTGTCTTGTAACAGGGGGATTGGGATAATTAGATGGGGGTCTGTTCCTGCGTCTGTTGATAGTGAGGGTATTAGATGGGGATCAGTTAACAGGAGATATCAGATAGGGGTCTGTAGATGAGGATTATTTAGATTGGGTGGGGGTCTGTAAAAGGGGGGAATGTTATCCGGGGGGGGAAATATTGCAGGGGATAAAATTTGCATCGTGGATATAAATTGCGGTTGGAGGAAATTTTGCAGCCGGGTGGCGTGAAATGGAGGGGGGGAAAAATTGCAGGGGAGGGGACTAAATTTGCGGGGGGGAATAAATTGCGGGGAGGGGATAATTTGCGGGTGTGCAAATTGCGGGGGGGGGAAATAATTGCGGGTGGGGGAGATAAATTGCGGGGGGGGAGATCATTTGGGGGCGGATAATTTCGGGCGGGCGGATAATTTGGGGGGGCAAATAATTGCGGGGGGGATATAATTGCGGGGGGGATATAATCGCGGGGGGGATAATTGTGGGGGGGGACAATTGTGGGAAGGGGATAGAGAAAAGACAATGTCAGAAATAGAGAAAAGACAAAGTCAGAAAAAGACAGAAAGTCAGAAAAAGAGAAAAGACAGAAAGTCAGAAAAAGAGAAAAGACAAAGTCAGAAAAAGACAAATACAGAAAAGACAAATTCAGAGAAATAGAGAAAAGACAAAGTCAGAAATAGAGAAAAGACAAATTTAGAGAAATACAGAAAAGACAAAGTCAGAGAAATACAGAAAAGACAAACTCAGAGAAATAGAGAAAAGACAAACTCAGAGAAATAGAGAAAAGACAAAGTCAGAGAAATAGAGAAAAGACAAAGTCAGAAATAGAGAAAAGACAAATTTAGAGAAATACAGAAAAGACAAACGAAATAGAGAAAAGACATAGTCAGAAATACAGAAAAGACAAACTCAGAGAAATAGAGAAAAGACAAAGTCAGAAATAGAGAAAAGACAAATTTAGAGAAATACAGAAAAGACAAAGTCAGAGAAATACAGAAAAGACAAACTCAGAGAAATACAGAAAAGACAAACTCAAAGAAATAGAGAAAAGACAAACTCAGAAATACAGAAAAGACAAAGTCAGAAATACAGAAAAGACAAAGTCAGAGAAATAGAGAAAAGACAAAGTCAGAGAAATACAGAAAAGACAAAGTTGGAGAAATACAGAAAAGACAAACTCAGAGAAATAGAGAAAAGACAAACACAGAAATACAAAAAAGACAAACTCAGAAATACAGAAAAGACAAAGTCTGAAATACAGAAAAGACAAAGTCAGAGAAATAGAGAAAAGACAAAGTCAGAGAAATACAGAAAAGACAAACTCAGAGAAATAGAGAAAAGACAAACACAGAAATACAGAAAAGACAAACTCAGAAATAGAGAAAAGACAAAGTCAGAGAAATACAGAAAAGACAAAGTCAGAGAAATACAGAAAAGACAAACTCAGAAATACAGAAAAGACAAACTCAGAAATACAGAAAAGACAAACTCAGAGAAATAGAGAAAAGACAAAGTCAGAAATACAGAAAAGACAAAGTCAGAAATACAGAAAAGACAAAGTCAGAGAAATAGAGAAAAGACAAAGTCAGAAATACAGAAAAGACAAAGTCAGAGAAATAGAGAAAAGACAAAGTCAGAAATACAGAAAAGACAAAGTCAGAAATACAGAAAAGACAAAGTCAGAGAAATACAGAAAAGACAAACTCAGAGAAATAGAGAAAAGACAAACTCAGAGAAATAGAGAAAAGACAAAGTCAGAGAAATAGAGAAAAGACAAAGTCAGAAATAGAGAAAAGACAAATTTAGAGAAATACAGAAAAGACAAACGAAATAGAGAAAAGACATAGTCAGAAATACAGAAAAGACAAACTCAGAGAAATAGAGAAAAGACAAAGTCAGAAATAGAGAACAGACAAATTTAGAGAAATACAGAAAAGACAAAGTCAGAGAAATACAGAAAAGACAAACTCAGAGAAATACAGAAAAGACAAACTCAAAGAAATAGAGAAAAGACAAACTCAGAAATACAGAAAAGACAAAGTCAGAAATACAGAAAAGACAAAGTCAGAGAAATAGAGAAAAGACAAAGTCAGAGAAATACAGAAAAGACAAAGTCAGAGAAATACAGAAAAGACAAACTCAGAGAAATAGAGAAAAGACAAACACAGAAATACAGAAAAGACAAACTCAGAAATACAGAAAAGACAAAGTCTGAAATACAGAAAAGACAAAGTCAGAGAAATAGAGAAAAGACAAACACAGAAATACAGAAAAGACAAACTCAGAAATAGAGAAAAGACAAAGTCAGAGAAATACAGAAAAGACAAAGTCAGAGAATTACAGAAAAGACAAACTCAGAAATACAGAAAAGACAAACTCAGAAATACAGAAAAGACAAACTCAGAGAAATAGAGAAAAGACAAAGTCAGAAATACAGAAAAGACAAAGTCAGAAATACAGAAAAGACAAAGTCAGAGAAATAGAGAAAAGACAAAGTCAGAAATACAGAAAAGACAAAGTCAGAAATACAGAAAAGACAAACTCAGAGAAATACAGAAAAGACAAACTCAGAGAAATAGAGAAAAGACAAAGTCAGAAATACAGAAAAGACAAAGTCAGAAATACAGAAAAGACAAAGTCAGAGAAATAGAGAAAAGACAAAGTCAGAAATACAGAAAAGACAAAGTCAGAGAAATAGAGAAAAGACAAAGTCAGAAATACAGAAAAGACAAAGTCAGAAATACAGAAAAGACAAACTCAGAGAAATAGAGAAAAGACAAACTCAGAGAAATACAGAAAAGACAAAGTCAGAGAAATACAGAAAAGACAAACTCAGAGAAATAGAGAAAGGACAAACTCAGAGAAATAGAGAAAAGACAAAGTCAGAGAAATAGAGAAAAGACAAAGTCAGAAATAGAGAAAAGACAAATTTAGAGAAATACAGAAAAGACAAAGTCAGAGAAATACAGAAAAGACAAAGTCAGAGAAATACAGAAAAGACAAACTCAAAGAAATAGAGAAAAGACAAACTCAGAAATACAGAAAAGACAAAGTCAGAAATACAGAAAAGACAAAGTCAGAGAAATAGAGAAAAGACAAAGTCAGAGAAATACAGAAAAGACAAAGTCAGAGAAATACAGAAAAGACAAACTCAGAGAAATAGAGAAAAGACAAACACAGAAATACAGAAAAGACAAACTCAGAAATACAGAAAAGACAAAGTCAGAGAAATAGAGAAAAGACAAAGTCAGAAATACAGAAAAGACAAAGTCAGAGAAATAGAGAAAAGACAAAGTCAGAAATACAGAAAAGACAAAGTCAGAAATACAGAAAAGACAAAGTCAGAGAAATACAGAAAAGACAAACTCAGAGAAATAGAGAAAAGACAAACTCAGAGAAATAGAGAAAAGACAAAGTCAGAGAAATAGAGAAAAGACAAAGTCAGAAATAGAGAAAAGACAAATTTAGAGAAATACAGAAAAGACAAACGAAATAGAGAAAAGACATAGTCAGAAATACAGAAAAGACAAACTCAGAGAAATAGAGAAAAGACAAAGTCAGAAATAGAGAACAGACAAATTTAGAGAAATACAGAAAAGACAAAGTCAGAGAAATACAGAAAAGACAAACTCAGAGAAATACAGAAAAGACAAACTCAAAGAAATAGAGAAAAGACAAACTCAGAAATACAGAAAAGACAAAGTCAGAAATACAGAAAAGACAAAGTCAGAGAAATAGAGAAAAGACAAAGTCAGAGAAATACAGAAAAGACAAAGTCAGAGAAATACAGAAAAGACAAACTCAGAGAAATAGAGAAAAGACAAACACAGAAATACAGAAAAGACAAACTCAGAAATACAGAAAAGACAAAGTCTGAAATACAGAAAAGACAAAGTCAGAGAAATAGAGAAAAGACAAACACAGAAATACAGAAAAGACAAACTCAGAAATAGAGAAAAGACAAAGTCAGAGAAATACAGAAAAGACAAAGTCAGAGAAATACAGAAAAGACAAACTCAGAAATACAGAAAAGACAAACTCAGAAATACAGAAAAGACAAACTCAGAGAAATAGAGAAAAGACAAAGTCAGAAATACAGAAAAGACAAAGTCAGAAATACAGAAAAGACAAAGTCAGAGAAATAGAGAAAAGACAAAGTCAGAAATACAGAAAAGACAAAGTCAGAAATACAGAAAAGACAAACTCAGAGAAATACAGAAAAGACAAACTCAGAGAAATAGAGAAAAGACAAAGTCAGAAATACAGAAAAGACAAAGTCAGAAATACAGAAAAGACAAAGTCAGAGAAATAGAGAAAAGACAAAGTCAGAAATACAGAAAAGACAAAGTCAGAGAAATAGAGAAAAGACAAAGTCAGAAATACAGAAAAGACAAAGTCAGAAATACAGAAAAGACAAACTCAGAGAAATAGAGAAAAGACAAACTCAGAGAAATACAGAAAAGACAAAGTCAGAGAAATACAGAAAAGACAAACTCAGAGAAATAGAGAAAGGACAAACTCAGAGAAATAGAGAAAAGACAAAGTCAGAGAAATAGAGAAAAGACAAAGTCAGAAATAGAGAAAAGACAAATTTAGAGAAATACAGAAAAGACAAAGTCAGAGAAATACAGAAAAGACAAAGTCAGAGAAATACAGAAAAGACAAACTCAAAGAAATAGAGAAAAGACAAACTCAGAAATACAGAAAAGACAAAGTCAGAAATACAGAAAAGACAAAGTCAGAGAAATAGAGAAAAGACAAAATCAGAGAAATACAGAAAAGACAAAGTCAGAGAAATACAGAAAAGACAAAGTCAGAGAAATACAGAAAAGACAAAGTTGGAGAAATACAGAAAAGACAAACTCAGAAATACAGAAAAGACAAAGTCAGAAATACAGAAAAGACAAAGTCAGAGAAATAGAGAAAAGACAAAGTCAGAGAAATACAGAAAAGACAAAGTCAGAGAAATACAGAAAAGACAAATTCAGAGAAATACAGAAAAGACAAACTCAGAGAAATAGAGAAAAGACAAACACAGAAATACAGAAAAGACAAACTCAGAAATAGAGAAAAGACAAAGTCAGAGAAATACAGAAAAGACAAAGTCAGAGAAATACAGAAAAGACAAACTCAGAAATACAGAAAAGACAAACTCAGAAATACAGAAAAGACAAAGTCAGAAATACAGAAAAGACAAAGTCAGAGAAATAGAGAAAAGACAAAGTCAGAAATACAGAAAAGACAAAGTCAGAAATACAGAAAAGACAAACTCAGAGAAATACAGAAAAGACAAACTCAGAGAAATAGAGAAAAGACAAACTCAGAGAAATACAGAAAAGACAAAGTCAGAAAAAGACAGAAAGTCAGAAACACAGAAAAGACAAAGTCAGAAAAAGACAAATACAGAAAAGACAAAGTCAGAAAAAGACAAATACAGAAAAGACAAAGTCAGAAATACACTAGAAAGAAATTCAGAGGAATAGAGAAAAGGCCGAAAGAGACACAGAAAAAGAGGGAAAAAAGTGGAGGGGAGGAACTGAGACGCAAAGAGATTGCAGGCAGCAAAGAGACAGACAGAAAGCCAGTGAGAAAAGCACACAGAGAATCACAGAGAGATTGAGAGAGAGAAGGACAAGGAAATCCATTGAGACAGAAAGACACACAATCATTCAGAGAGAAACAGAGAGAGAGACAAACACAAAGTGAGAGAGGGAGAGATGGTGTAACACAGAGGGAGAGAGAACCAGAGAGAGAGAGAGAAAAAAAAGAGAGAGAGAAACTCAGAGTGAGAAACAGAGTGCGAGAATCGAAAGAGAGAGAAACAGAGAGAGAGAGAAACACACAGAGAGAGAAACTGAGAGAGAGAGATTGAGAGAGAGAGAGAGAGATTGAGGAACAGAGAGAGAGAAACAGAGAGAAAGAGAAACACACAGAGAGAGAAACTGAGAGAGAGAGATTGAGGAACAGAGAGAGAGAAACACAGAGAGAGAGAAAAACAGAGAGAGAGAGAAACACAGAGAGAGAGAGAAACACACAGTGAGATTGAGAGAGAGAGAGAAACACACAGACAGAGAAACAGAGAGAGAGAGAGAGATTGAGGAACAGAGAGAGATAAACAGAGAGAGAAATAGACACAGAGAGATTGAAAAAGAGATTGAAAGAGAGAGATTGAGTCAAAAGGAGAGAGAAAGGCAGAGATGGACAATAAAGTTGTGATACTCACCATCCAACACGGTCTGCGCTCCATCATTGGACTCTAACACCTTGCCTCCATCAGCTCATCCATGGGGAAAAGATCCTGGAGAGGGAGATTGGGGTGGGAATTGGAGACAAGGGTCAGGACTGGGACAGAGAGAGCGGGGGATTCAGACTGGACTCTCTCACTCACACACACACTGTAATCAGCTTGCAATTCATCTGGGCACAGAGACACAGAGACTGAGATACAGAAACTCACCTTCACAAACCAGCCGCATGGAAAGAAAGAATGGAGGCTGATGTTGTCCTAATATATCCCAGAACCTGTCACTCAAAACAGACAGTCCACCCCAAATACAGCTCACCCAACCAGCTCTCAGCTTCCTTCATCTGGACGCTGCCTCCCAGGTATGGGACAGTCCAAGGTGAGTCTCTGTGTAAACAGGGAATGGGGGAGAGAGGGATATTCCAGCCATATCCCAAATGGACAATTCCACACAGAAACCTGTCTGTCTGTCTCTCTCTCTCTCTCCCTCCCCCAAAAACCACATTAACAGAACAGAAAAACTGCTGTCATTTAAAACCTGGAGGGGCTGGTTTGGATAATGGCCTTTTAACACTAATTGTATTAAATGTCTTCCACTATTCACCTCCAGTTAACAGAAAGTTCAGAAAATGACTGAAAATGTCTCACTGCAGTTACCTTGAAATTCTGGCAATCAGTTTTTGCTGGAGAGGCCTGTTTGACTGCAGTATAAACAGGCAGTTTTTATTCAGATTTTCAATTCCACTGTGTTACAAACTAAACTCGAGCCGGGTTAATGATGCAGCCAAGAGAACTTTAACAACTGGTGACATTTCACACAATTCTCACCCATATTTACAGTTATATTTCTCAATGATACTTTGCACATTATTTGCTGCTGCTGTATTTATGCATTAGGCTGTAATCAATTAAAAACACCTTCTTAATATTTACCAGTTTAATGTTACAAGGGTTTACAAAGCTGGGAAATGGACATTTAACACAAATTCTATTAAAGATCTTCCACTTTTCACCTCCAGTTTATATGAAGCTCAGCGATAACGACCTCCACATTCTGAAAAAGAGTTTTTTGCTGCTGTAATAAAGTGTCACTTGTTTCCATTTGCTTCCTGACTGTTTCTTTCCTCTGCTCTCCTGGGGGATTCAGAGGGATTAATGTTCATTTTTTGTCCACATTCAGGAGGTTTCAGCTCCTCTGCGGTTGTTGTCCTGGAGAAATTAATTGTATTCAAAATCTTTCCCTCAGTTTGGAGACGTGAGAAGAGACTGTTTACACTAGCAGAGGGGAGAAACAATTAGGCAGGGAATTATTCTGGTCTGAAATTCACTGACAGGTTTCTGAAAGCAGATTCAAAATTAACTTTCAAAAGACAATCGGATCAAAACTTCAATTACTCTGAGTTATACGACAGAAGATACCAGCAGAGAAAGAGAAGTGAGAGAGAGAGAGAGAGAGAGAGATGTCATAACGTTAGTGATGAAGAACTCAACACAACTTTTTCAGAGAGTTTTTATTTGTAAATGATTGTTTGAGTTTCATTTGATGCATTTGTTTTATTTATAAATTATCTTTAATCACTAAAAATACGTTTCCAAACAGTTTAATGTTACAAGTGTTTACATAGTAGGAAGATAGCCATTTAACACAAACTGTATTGAAATTATTTCATTCAGCATCTCAAGTTTACAGAAAGTAACCTCCTCAAACTTTTGGAAACTTTCAAACTCAGGAACACATAATCTCCCATCAGCAATGGCTCAGCATCTCCATCTGCTGGTATCCCTCTCTCACTGCAGTTACGGTCACCCCTCTCACCATCTCCATCTGCTGGTATCCCTCTCTCAATGCAGTTACGGTCACCCATCTCACTATCTCCATCTGCTGGTACCCGTGCCTCATTGCAGTTACTGTCCCACACTCACCATCTCCATCTGCTGGTGTCCCTGTCTTACTGCAGCTGCTGTCCTCCTCTCACCATCTCCATCTGCTGGTGTCCCTGTCTCACTGCAGTTACTGCCCCCCTCTCACCATCTCCATCTGCTGGTGTCCCTGTGTCAATTCAGTTACTGTCCCTTCTTCTCCATCTCCTGGTGTCCCTGTCTTACTGCAGCTACTGTCCCCCTCTCACCATCTCCATCTGCTGGTGTCTCTGTGTCACTGCAGTTACTGGCCCACTCACCATATCCATCTGCTGGTGTCACTGCCTCACTGCAGTTACTGACCTCCTCTCACCATCTCCATCTGCTGGTGCCTCTGCCTCACTGCAGTTGCTGCACCCGCTCACCATCTCCATCTGCTGGTGTCCCTGCCTCACTGCAGTTACTGTCCCACTCACCAGCACACAATCCCTGCGATTTGCAGCTTTGTCCACTGGCTGCTGTTGCTGACAAAGCAACCACGAGGTGGCGCTGCACTGGCACATGCGCAAACGTATCCTATTCCCGTTAACCATCAGGATCTGCCCACGTTCATTCACTGCCAGGACTGAAGATGGCGCCTGTCAAATAATCACAGAGGCGGGTGGAGGGTGGGAGGTGGAGCTGGGGGTCTGGGGGAGGAGGAGGGGGAATGGGATTTAGTTCCAGTGTTTGAAACCCTTCAGCTCTTTCTATGATTTCACTAATTTAACAATGAGATTGAGAGGGTATTTCACCCCCTTCTTCAGCTCCTGTCAGAATTTAGTCTGGGTCACAATGTAAATACATGTGTTGGTGCAGGAACTGAGAACCTGCAGCATCTTTGATGTTTGATCTGTGATATAGAGAGGGTCAGTGTAGGAGGAATAATAATAAATATCTGTAATTCTCCAATAAATGATATACACAACCCGGGTCACCCATAACAGGATAAAACTGCCGGATATACTGAAGAGTAAAATATTTGATTTCCTGCGATTCTCCATCTCTGGGTCCTTGTGATTCTCTGCATTGCTGTGGCGCCGGAATCCCCTGCGGACTTTACTGGAGAATAAAATCCGTCTGACAGTCAGAACATTGAGCAGCAAAATCAGAAAGACCGGGACACAAGGGGTTAAAATGAGGTCAAACAATTCAAATGCCCCCCATATGGGGGAAGTAAAGAGGCTCAGTTTATTAACACAACCCATGGGAACATTATCAATAATGTAATCTTGTTCCAGTGTAAAGTACCAGGGGAGAGACTCTAAACAGCCCAGCACACTCACTGTTCCCACAACCACAGCCGCCCTTTTCTCGCTGCAATATTTTGTTTTCAGCTTCTCACAACAAATGGCCACAAATCGATCAAAGGTGAAAGTGACTGTGAGCCAGACAGAAACAACTGTGGATGCAGAAAGCAGAACGGCAATGAGATAACACACAGGAGTAATTCTCAGGAATGAATATGGGAAATAAATTAAAACAATCCATCTCAATATGGGATTAGTGATAGCGACCAGGAGATCAGACACTGCCATTCCCACCAGGTAGACACTGATACATTTGGAGAGACCGCACTTTCCTCGGGACAGGATCACAATCGCCACCAAGTTAACTGGAACAGAGAGAGAAAAGGAAGCAGAGAAATTACTGATCAGACCTGGAGACAAAGCAGCAGTTTGACAGGATCTGGGCTGAAATTTCCAGCTTTGTTGCTGCATCGAGCAGTGAAAACTGATTCATTGACCCGGGCAGTGCTTTGTCACAGTGAAATGTTTGAAAACACAATTATTAATAATGAATTGGGAAATTGATGCTGAAAGTGAATAAAGTCCGCACCGGATCGACTGGAAGTACTGAGTGAGGATGCAGTGTCAGTGGGGGAATGAGAAGCTGTTTTACAGAGATGGAATCCAATGTGTTAATTGGGAATTTGTCTCCAGACTGTTGATTGGGAAGGTTTGGGGAGAGCGGGATGTGTAGCTGGTTTGTTGCTCTGGGTGCAGGGAACCGACAGAGACTGTGATCAAATGGGAAAACTGCTGCGCTGTGTTAGAGTATCAGCAACGATATAGAATGGCAGAGCAGGCTCTAAGGGCTGAATGGCCACCTCCAGCTCCCATGTTACTGTATTCCTATCAGGTTGGACAAAGGAGCTGGAGGTGGAGTCAGTGAGTGAGAATGAGAGGGAGAGAAGTAAAAGGACATGTTGGAGCAGGAGGGGAGACTGGAGCAGATGGTTTGGGAAAATGGATAAACCGAAGCAATGGATGAGGAGACTGAGGATTCAATACAGTGAGAGGAGAGGCTGAGATTCACAGGGCGAGACTGCAGCAGAGTGTGAGAGGAAATCTAATCTAAAGATCCCAGTAATACAACTCAATTAATACATTCAAACAATAATCCCAGTGGTTATTGGTGTTGGAGAACAGTTCATTGTTTCTACAATATAGTCAATATATTTAGTTTGTACAGGCTATTAAATATAAATGTAAATATATTTCTGATATCTGCCTCGCTCTTTATTGAATTCAGCTGTCACAGAGATTATAAAGAGCAGTATTTAAATAATGAATTACCAACAGTGATGAACTGATTCTATTCTGTTTATTCAGTCACTAAGTAAGGAATAGGAACTTAATGCAAAAGAAAATGAGGTCCTGACAGAAATCAACACAGAGGATCAAGTCCAACAGGAAAATGAACACAATCTGACAACAGACAACTTCAACTCACAGTTTCTCTCACTAATTGTTCTGGACATTCCAGCACTTTATGATAATGAATTATTTACACTGCTGCTTCTTTCTCTTTCTTTTTACTTCTGCCTATCTCTTTCCCACTGTTTCGTTCTCCCTGCTCCTTTTCTCCTTCCCTATCTCTCCGGAGTACTCACACCCTGCAAACTGTTAGCTAATGCTGCTTTTCACATATGATTTATTGCTAACATTCTGCGTCTGTGTTCTGTTCACCAGCCCCAGGTTCAATGATTCTATTCTCAGAGTCAGTTTGTTCAATGGTGAAATCTCTGTGAATAATTTAATGTATCTACAGAACACTCAAGTCTCCATCTGTTCACCTACACTCTTCACTTCATCTACCATACATGGAATAAACAGGATCGAAAGCTACTTCCAGACAAACCTCACAATCATTGAAATTCCTTCTCCTGGAATTATAAAGTAATCTGTTAGAATGTGGGATTGTTTAATGAATAAAACACCAACATCAGCGCTGCAGCTGATAATCTACAGATAAATGGAAAGACTCTTGATTCCAACTGACAGAGTGAAAACCAGTAAAACATCACATCAATACTTTCTATTTTACAATGTAGTCCAGTGACAGTGAAGGTCCACAGTGAGGCAGAGAAGGAGAAGTGAAAGTGTTAGCAGCAAACTCAGTTCAGTAGCCAGACTTCTGAAGCAGCGTCAGACACACACAGAATGAAATAATATTTGATAACAGTGATAATCAATAAACACATTGAAATCACAGTTAAACTGAGCCATGTTATTGGGGAGGGAGGACATTGTTCTGTCCCCTTGTAACACTGAGATTGTGAGATGCTTCATTATCAATCACTGAAAAAAATCATAAAAATATTCCAGGACCGGTTCGATCCACATCATGAAACTGTTAAAAACTCCTAATGGTCTGATTATTGATCCTCACTGAAACATCTAATTCCAATACATTCAATACACCGAATAATCCAGTAATAATGCCGCAGTTACTTAAAACAATACCATTAAATACATAATACAGTTCCTACAAGAATGAAAGAGTCGACAATGAGGAGATTCCATCAGTAAATTGCTGGAAACGAACAGGCGGCTGTGCAACACACAGAGGGAAATAATACCGAGTACTGCAGCACAGTTAACAGCGATTTAGACCATTAACAGCAGAGATACCGGCTTACCAGGAACTCCAATTGCTGCAAGTACAGGATAGTAAATGAATATGAACTGAACGAATTCTGGATATCCCATTTCTGTGAGAAGCAGAGACTTCTGTTAGCCTGGAATCCACAGCTCCACCAGGCACTCTGAGCTGATCCATTCCAATGATTCCTGATTTATACAGGGGATAAGTCTCCAAAGACACGGTTATACCCCTGATCATTGCTATTAGTTACACTCACCTGAACAAACACATTACATCAGCAGCTTTGACTCTGATGTAAATAATGTGGTGGATAAAACACAATTATTTCAATGTCAATGACATTTTCTGAGTAAGACCTCTCTCGGAATAAACCTGAAATCTGTACTCATACTGGACGGATGCTACAATTATGAGAGGCGTCATTTACATTTTCCATGTTATTGTATTGACCTTGTTCACTCCTGGCATTTCTATTGTAAATGTAACTGATCTGTCTGCTGTGGACACTGAATACAGGGACAAAAGAATTCCCGTTTTAATCTGTTCCTGCCGTTTCTAAGTTAAAATGTGAACTTTGAGTCTCTGATTCGGGACCATGTTCAGGTCTCCAGCCCAGAAACTATTGTGAGTGATATTACGGGACAGACACTGTACGCATCCATTTGGGAGGCAGTTGGGTAGTGATAATATCACTGGTCACGGAATCCAGAGGCCCAACCTGATGGCCTGGGGACAGGTGTTCAAAGCCCACCACGGCGGCTGCATAAAACAGAGGGAGCTCCCTTTCTTTGTATAAAGTAGAGGGAGCTCGCTCTCCAGCTATAAAGTGGAGGGAACTCCCTCTCTATGTATAAAGTGGAGGGAGCTTTCTCTCCATTTATAAAGTTGGGCGCGACGAAGGAAAGAGGAGAGGGGGAAACAAAAGCAAATGGCGAAATGGAGAGGGAGGGACAAAGTGGAAGACAGTGAGAGACAGAAGAGATAGCGAAATGAGACCTTGACGAAACCCCAGTAACAATCCCCATTGTCTGCCCAGTCCGGTATTTGGGTTTTAATGTGAGTGGTTTAGGGATGAGTGTTAGATGAGTGTTTGATATTTTTGAACAGCATTGACATTCCCAACAAAAGCAAGAGTTAAAGATTCAAAATTAACCAAACAAATGGCTCAAAGCATTGCTGTCCTCGTACAGAGGGACGGAGAGATGGAGGGAGTGAGAGACAGATGGAGAGAGACACAGACAGAGTGGGACAGAGACAGAGGGAGAGGGAGAGAGACAGAAAGGGAGGCAGGCAAATGCAGAGTGAGACAGACATAAAGGGAGGCAGGCAGCTGCAGAGGGAGAGAGATAGGGAGAAAGCGAGTGAGACAGATACAGAGGGAGAGAGACAGATGCAGAGTGAGAAAGGGAGACAGAGACAGAGAGGGAGGGAGACAAACAGAGGGAGAAACAGAGACAGAGGGAGTGACAGACAGAGAGAGTGGGAGGGCGAGATTAAAGGAAAAACTTTACATCTAATAATGTTGGAAAAAGGATCAAAAAAGGATAAAAAGTATAACTGGCTGTGTGCAAGAACTAATTTTGAAAGGAGAGATCAGGGGTTTTGTGTGAGTGTTTTGGGGGCAATTGGTGGATCAGTGATTGATATTTTCAAACTGAAGTGACATTTAATATTGTTGAAAAAATATTATTAAACACTGACAAACTTTAGAAGCAGGGGAAGTGGGAAATAGTGTGTGAGGGGATATTGACAGAACATCAGTAACAATCCCCATTATCTGCATAGTCCTGTATTGGGGATTTAGTGAGAGAGTTTAGGGGGCGAGTGCTAAAGTGTTTGATATTTTCAAACTGCAGTGATGTTCCCAGCAAGGGCAAGATTTACAGGTTCAAAATTAACCAAGAAATGGATAAAAAACATTTCTGTCCAAGGAGAGAGAGATGGTGTTAGAGACAGAGTCATGGAAAGAGGCACAGAAAGAGGGAGAGGGTGAGGGAGAGAGAGAGAGAGAGAAAGATGGGAAGAAACAGACATGCGAGGGAGAGACAGAGAGAGGATGAGACAAGTTGTAACAATCATTAACACTCCTCATTATCTGCCCAGTCCTGTTTTTGGAGGTTAGTGTGAGTGTTTTAGGGGTGAATGTTGGATCAGTGTTTCATATTTTCAAACTGCAGTGACATTCCCAACAAGACTGTTAAAGTATATGAGAGCAGGGATGTTATGCTGGAAGTATATAACTCATTGCTTAAGCACCATAATGAGACCTCCCTGGGCAGGTACAGTGTGAGTTTAGATACAGAGTAAAGCAGTGGATTTAGAGAAGGAGGGAGAGACGGGCAGAAAGAGTGAGGAGATACGGGGAGGCAGGCAGATTGTAGGAGAAACTTTACATCTAACCACGTGAAAAAAATAAATAATTAAAAATATGAATGGACTGCGCACTGAAAATACTGTCCGCACACAACAACTAAAGTCACACACCATCCTAACTTGAAACTATATCACCATTCCGTCACTGTTACTGGGTCAAAATCCTGGAACTCCCAACCTAACAGCTCTGTGGGTATACCTACACCACATGGACTGCAGCGGTTCAAGACAGAGGCTCAACACCACCTTCTCAAGGGCCATTAGGAATGGGAAATAAATGCTGGCCTGGCCAGTAACGCACACATTCAACAAATAAATAAGGCAAATAAAAAGTTGACACTGAGTCACTACACTACACGAGACGAACAAAAACCTGGTCAAAGAGGTTGGTTTGAGGGAGCGTCTTCAAAGAGGAAAGAGAGTTAGAGAGACGGAGAGGTTTAGGAAAGGAATTCCAGAGTTAGGGTCCTGGCAGCTTGAAGGCACAGACACCAATGGTGGGACCATTCAAATTGAGAATGCTCAAGAGGCCAGAATTAGAGGATCGCAGATATTGGTGGATTGTGGAGCTGGAGGAGATTGCAGAGATAGGGAGGGGTCATTTGTGGAAGACAGTTCCAAACTTCTACCACCCTTTGTATGTAGAAGTGTTTCTGAATTTCATCTTTGAAAGGGCTTTCGACTGATTTCTGATTTTTAGAGAGTCCCCCCCGTCTGAGACTGTCCCCATTGAATTCTCACAGGGCAGTACGAACGGGGTCAGATACAGAGTAAAGATCTATCTACCAATGCCAGACTCACTGTTCCTCTGTCTCTTTCTCCTCATCTCTCACTGCCTGCAACACCCTTTCTCTGCCTCTCTTTCTCCCTCTTCCCATCCTGAAAGCAAGAGGGAGAGATTGAGCTAGCGTACAGATGGAGACAGAGATAGAGGGAGAAAAGTTGAGAGATAGACTTGGAAAGTGAGTAACAAAGAGAATAAATAGGGTTTCAGAGTAGAAGAGAGGGGAAGAGAGAGATAGAGATGGAGAGAGATTACCAGCAAGAGAGTTTACCAGAGATTACCTCTCTCTCAGTCCCTATCACTCCTTTCCAATTTGTTACCATCTCCATCTATTTTTCTCCTTCTCCCACGATGTTTCAAACTCCATGCATCTCGCTCGTATGTCTGTGTATACTGCAGTGAAGGGTTACATCAAATTATTATGGTTTACATTTGCTCTTTCAATCTAACTGAACAATCTCTCAGACTGTGAACAGAGGGGCCTTGGAGTGACTGTCCACTGATTCCTGAGTGTAACAGGACAGGTGGATAAGGTGGTTAAGAAGGCTTAAGGAATACTTTCCTTTATTGGCCGATGTAGAGAATATAAGAACAGGGAGGTTATGCTAGAACTGTATAAAACACTAGTTAGACCACAGCTAGAGTACTGTGTACAGTTCTGGTCACCACATTACAGGAAGGATGTGAACATACTAGAGAGGGTACAGAGGGGATTTACAGAGGATGTTGTCAGGAATGGAGAATTTTAACTATGAGTAAAGATTGGATAGGCTGGAATTGTTTTCTTTGGAACAGAGAAGGTTGAAGGGAAGATTTAATTGAGGTGTATGAAATAATGACGGGCCTAGATAGAGTGGATAGGAAGGACCATTTCCCTTAACAGAGGGGTCAATAACCATGGGCATAGATTACAAGATTTCCACACCAATATCATGAGGGTGTGATGGCTTCCATGGTGGAATACCTTGCTGGATGTTTACAATGGAGCGTTTTCCTTCCTGATTATCAAAACTGGCCGCCTGGGCCCCAACTTCATCCACATTTCTCCCACTCGACCAATATTTCACTCTACATACCTATCCTTCTCTGTTTGCGTACACAGCAATAAAGGATTACATCAAATCAATATATCTTACATTCTCCCTTTCAATCCACCCCAACAATCTCTCTGTCTCCAACCTTGTCCCTCTCAACAGCACTCTCTCTATCTGCATATCGAAGCCTCTCTCCCTCTGTCTCCCTCTTAGTTTCAGAGATAGCAGGAGGGAGAGATAGAGAGAGGAAGACAGAGAGAGACACAGAGAACAATCCCACCTTCTCCAACCTATCCACGTAACTGAAGTCCCTCACCCCTGGAACCATTCTTGTGAATCTTTTTTGCACCCTCTCTAATGCCCCCACATTCTTCCGAAAGTACGGTGTCCATAATAGGACAATGCTCCAGTTGAAGGCAAACCAGTATTTTACAAAGGTCATAGTTTCCTTGCCTTTGTATTCAAAGAACAAAGAACAAAGAACAAAGATAATTACAGCACAGGAACTGGCCCTTCGGCCCTCCAAGCCTGCGCCGATCCAGATCCTCTCTCTAAACATGTCGCCTATTTTCTAAGGTTCTGTATCTCTTTTCTTCCTGCCCATTCATGTATCTGTCTAGATACATCTTAAAAGACTCCATCGTGCCCGCATCTACCACCTCCGCTGGCAATGCGTTCCAGGTGCCCACCACCCTCTGCGTAAAGAATGTCCCTATTTCAATGTCCCTATTTATAATCTCAGGACCCCTTATGTCGTTTAACCACTTTCTGTACCTGCCCTGCCACCTTCAGTGATTGGTGTACAAATACAAATTCTGTTCCTGCACCTCCTTTAGAAGTCTATCCTTTACTTTATATCGTCTCTCCTCCTTTTTTCCTAACCATGGAGGCAGAAGATGCGGGCATGGTTCTTAATGAATACATTGCGGCTGTCTTCAAAAAAGGGGAGATGACACAGACATTGTAGTCAATGAGGAGGTGTTTGATATATTGAATGGGATAAACAGTGAGAGAGGAAATATTCAGGGGTTTAGCATCTTTGAAAGCTGATAATTCACCAGGTTCAGACTGTTTAGAGGTGCAAGGGAGGAAATAGCAAAGGCTCTGACCATCGTTTTCCAAACCTCTCTGGTTAAAGTCTTACTCCCAGAGGACTGGAGGACTGTGTATGTTGTAGTGTTGATTAACAAGGGTGAAAGTAATAGACTGAGTAATTACAGGCCACCCAGCCTAATCACAGTGGAGGGAAACTTATTGGGCACAAGGGAATGATTAATTCCTTTCTAGTACTGTGTCTCTCAGTGTCTCCACGTCTGTGTCTCTGTTACAATTTGAGCACGACCCTAACATTGGTGAGGAGTCTGTCTCTGGAATAAATGTCCCAGTGTTGTGGTAACATAAAATTGCCACCGAGAACCAGCCTAAAATTGCTGACTAATGTTTCTGGATTTCCACAGATGTTTGAGAAAGGAGAGAGAGACAGACAGACAGAAAGAGAGACAAAGACCAAGACACAGAGAGTGACAGCAAGGTATTTGTCATTGGACAGAGGAAGAGAGGCCATTTTAGTTTAGTGATACAGCCCTGAAACAGGCCCTTCGGCCCACCGAGTCTGCACCGACCATCAACCATCCATTTATACTAATCCTACACTAATTCCTTATTCCTACCACATCCCCACCGGTCCCTATATTTCCCTACCACCTAACTAGACTAGGGGCAATTTCTAATGGTCAATTTACCTATCAACCTGCAAGTCATTGGCATGTGGGAGGAAACTGGAGAAAACCCACGCAGACACAGGGAGAACTTGCAAACTGCACACAGGCAGAACCCGGAATTGAACCCAGGTCGCTGGAGCTGTGAGGCTGCGGTGCTAACCACTGTGCCAGTGTGCCGTTCAACCCTCTTCTGTCATTCAATGAGCTCATGGCTGATGTGTGATCTAACTCCATGTACCTATCTTTGCCCCTTAATACCTTTGGTTGACAAAAATCTATTAAACTCAGATTTAAAAACTAACAAGTGTCTCAGCATCAATTGTTGTTTATGGAAGTGAGTTCCAAACTGCTACCACACCTGGTGTGTTGAAGTGTTTCTTCATTTCACTCCTGAAAGGTTTTTAGACTGCGTTTAGATTTTTAGACAATGCCCCCATGTTCCTGACTCCGCAGCCAGTGGGAATTGTTACTCTCTGCCCACCCATTCAGTTTCCCTTATTATCTTGAAAACATTCATTAAATCACCCCATAACCTTCTAAATTCCAGGAAAAGGACATGTTGGAGCAGGAGGGGAGACTGGAGCAGATGGTTTGGGAAAGTGGATAAACTGAAGCGATGGATGAGGAGACTGAGGATTCAATACAGTGAGAGGAGAGGCTGAGATTCACAGGGAGAGACTGCAGCAGAGTGTTAGAGGAAATCTAATCGATCGATACCAGTAATACAACTCAATTCATACATTCAAACAATAATCCCTGTGGTTATTGGTGTTGGAGAACAGTTCATTGTTTCTACAATATAGTCAATATATTTAGTTTGTCCAGGCTATTAAATATAAATTTAAATATATTTCTGATATCAGCCTCGCTCTTTATTGAATTCAGCAGTCACAGAGATTTTAAAGTGCAGTATTTAAATAATGAATTACCATCAGTGATGAACTAATTTTATTCTGTTTATTCAGTCACTAAGTAAGGAATAGGAACTTTCTCCAAAACAAAATGAGGTCCTGACAGAAATCAACACAGAGGATCAAGTCCAACAGGAAAATGAACACAATCTGACAACAGACAACTTCAACTCACAGTTTCTCTCACTAATTGTTCTGGACATTCTAGCACTTTATGACAGTGAATTATTTACACTGCTGCTTCTTTCTCTTTCTCTTTACTTCTGCCTATCTCTTTCCATCGGTTTCGTTCTCCCTGCTCCTTTTCTCCTTCCCTATCTCTCTGGAGTACTCACACCCTGCAAACTGTTACTTAATGCTGCTTTTCACATATGATTTATTGCTAACATTCTGCGTCTGTGTTCTGTTCACCTGCCCCAGGTTCAATGATTCTATTCTCAGAGTCAGTTTGTTCAATGGTGAAACCTCTGTGAATAATTTAATGTATCTACAGAACACTCAAGTCTCCACCTGTTCACCTACACTCTTCACTTCATCTGCAATACATGGAATAAACAGGATCGAAAGCTACTTCCACACAAACCTCACAATCATTGAAATTCCTTCTCCTGGAATTATAAAGTAATCTGTTAGAATGTGGGATTGTTTAATGAATAAAACACCAACATCAGCGCTGCAGCTGATAATCTACAGATAAATGGAAAGACTCTTGATTCCAACTGATAGAGTGAAAACCAGTAAAACATCACATCAATACTTTCTATTTTACAATGTAGTCCAGTGACAGTGAAGGTCCACAGTGAAGCAGAGAAAGAGAAGTGAAAGTGTCAGCAGCAAACTCAGTTCATTCACCAGACTTCTGAAGCAGCGTCAGACACACACAGAGTGGAATAATATTTGATAACAGTGATAATCAATAAATAGATTGAAATCCCAGTTAAACTAAGCCATGTTCTTGGGGAAGGAGGACATTGTTCTAACCCCTTGTAACACTGAGACTGGGAGATGTCCGATTATTGATCACCAAAATATAAAGACTCATATAAATAATCCAGGACGGATTTGGTCCACATCATGAAACTGTTGAAAACTCCTGATTGTTTGATTTTTGATCTTAACTAAAACACCTCATTCAAAAGCATTCGCTACACAGAATAATCTAGTAAGAATGCAACGGCTACCGAAACCAATACCATTAAAGACATGATGCAACGCCTGCAAGAATGAAAGAGTAGACAATGAGGAGATTCCATCTGTAAATTGCTGGCGGCTGTGTAACACACACAGTGAGAACTAATACCCAGCAGCACAGTTAACATCGATTTACACAATTAACAGCTGAGATACTGGCTTACCAGGAACTCCAATTGCTGCAAGTACAGGATAGTAAATGTCTTCTATCTGATACATTACTGGATATTCCATTTCTGTGCGAAGCAGAGTCTTCTGTGAGCCTGGAATCCACAACTCCACCAGGCACTCTGAGCTGATCCATTCCAATGGGTCCTGATTTATACAGGGGATAAGTCTCCACTGACACGGTTACACCCCTGATCATTGTTGTTAGTTACACTCACCTGAACAAACACATTACATCAGCAGCTTTGACTCTGATGTAAATAATGTGGTGGATAAAACACAATCATTTCAATGTCAATGACATTTTCTGAGCAAGACGTCTCTCGGGAATGAACCTGAAATCTGCACTCATACTGGATGGATGGCAATTTTGAGAGGGGTCATTTACATTTTCCATATTATTGCATTGAGTTTGTACCGTCCTGGCATTTCTGTTGGAAATGTAACTGATCTGTCTGCAGTGGACACTTAATCCAGGGACAAAAGCAATCCCGTTTCACTCTGTTGCTGCCTTTTCCCAGTTAAAATGTAAACTTTGAGTCTCTGATTCGGGACCATGTTCAGGGTTACAGCCCAGAAACTACTGTGAGTGATATTACGGGATAGACACTGTTTGCATCCATTTGGGAGGCAGTTGGGTAGTGATAATATCAATGGTCACGTAATCCAGAGGCCCAACCTGATGGCCTGGGGACAGGGGTTCATATCCCACCACAGCAGCTACATAAAACAGAGGGAGCTCCCTTTCTGTGTATAAAGTAGAGGGAGCTCGCTCTCCAGCTATAAAGTGGAAGGAGCAGCCTCTCTATTTATAATGTGGAGGAAGCGCCCTCTCTATGTATAAAGTAGAGGGAGCACCCTCTCTATGTATATAGTGGAGGGAGCTCCCTCTCTATGTACAAAGTGGAGGGAGCTCCTTCTTTATTTATAAAGTTGGGGGCGATGAAGGAAAGAGGAGCGAGGGAAACGAAAACAAATGGGGAAATGGAGAGATAGGGACAAAGTGGAAGACAGTGAGAGACAGAAGAGAAAGCGAAATGAGACCTTGACGGAACCCCAGTAACGATCCCCATTTTCTGCCCAGACGTTATTTGGGGTTTAATGTGAGGGTTTTAAGGATGAGTGTTAGATGAGTGTTTGATATTTTCAAACTGCATTGATATTCCCAACAAAAGCAAGAGTTAAAGATTCAAAATTAACCAAACCAATGGCTTAAAGCATTGCTGTCCATGCACAGAGGGACAGAGAGATGGAAGGAGTGAGACACAGACGGAGAGAGACACAGACAGACTGCGGACAGAGACAGAGGGAGAGAGAGAGACAGAGGTAGAATGATAGAGGAAAAAGGAGAAACAGAGACAGAGGGAGAGAGACTGAAAGGGAGCCAGGCAAATGCAGAGTGAGACAGACAGAAAGGGAGACAAGCAGATGCAGAGGGAGAGAGACAGATGCAGAGGGAGAAAGGGACAGTGAGAGAGAGAGAGGGAGGGAGACAAACAGAGAGAGAAACAGAAACAGCGGGAGAGACAGAGAGAGAGAGAGAGAGAGAGGGAGGGCGAGATTATAGGAAAAACATTACATCTAATAACGTTGAAAAAAGATAAAATTAAAAAGTAAAACTGGCTGTGTGCAGGAACTAATTTTGAAAGGAAAGATCAGGGGTTTAGTGTGAATGTTTTGGGGTTAAGTGCTGGATCAGTGATTGATATTTTCAAACTGAAGTAACCTTTAATATTATTGAAAAAAATATTGTTTCACACTGACAAACTTTAGAAGCAGGGGAAATGGGATACAGTGTGTGAGGGGACCTTGACAGAACCTCAGTAACAATCTCCATTATCTGCACAGTTCTGTATTGGGGGTTTAGTGTGAGAGTTTGGGGGGCGAGTGTTGATCAGTGTTTGATATTTTCAAACTGCAGTAACGTTCCCAGCAAGGGCAAGATTTACAGATTCAAAATTAACCAAGAAATGGATAAAAACATTTCTGTCCAAGGAGAGAGAGATGGTGCTTGAGACAGAGTCATGGAAAGAGGCAGAGAAAGAGGGAGAGGGTGAGGGAGCGAGAGAGAGAAAGATAGGAGGAAACAGACATGAGAGAGAGAGACAGAGAGAGGATGAGACAAGTGGTAACAATCATTAACAATCCCCATTATCTGCCCAGTCCTGTTTTTGGAGGTTAGTGTGAGTGTTTTAGGGGTGAATGTTGGATCAGTGTTTCATATGTTCAAACTGCATTGCCATTCCCAACAAGGCTGTTAAAGTATATAAGAGCAGGGAGGTTATGCTGGAACTGCATAACTCATTGCGTAAGTACCATAATGAGACCTCCCTGGGCAGGTGAAGTGTGAGTTTAGATACAGAGTAAAGCAGTGGCTTCAGAGAAGGAGGGAGAGACGGGCAGAAAGAGTGAGGAGCTACGGGGAGGCAGTCAGATTGTAGGAGAAACTTTACATCTAACTACGTGAAAAAAATAAATCATTAAAAATATAAATGGACTGCGCACTGAAAATACTGTCCGCACACAACAACTAAAGTCACACACCATCTTAACTTGAAACTATTTCGCCATTCATTCACTGTTACTGGGTCAAAATCCTGGAACTCCCTTCCTAACAGCACTGTGGGTATACCTACCCCACATGGACTACAGTGGTTCAAGAAGGAGGCTCAACACCACCTTCTCAAGGGCCATTAGGAATGGGTAATAAATGCTGGCCTGGCCAGTAACACACACATCCAAAAAATAAATAAGGCAAATAAAAAGTTGACACCGAGTCAGTTAAGGAGCTATTGGACGAGACTAACAAAAAATTGGTGAAAGAGGTTGGTTGGAGGGAGCGTCTTCAAAGAGGAAAGAGAGTTAGTGAGACAGAGAGGTTTAGGAAAGGAATTCCAGAGTTAGGGCCTTGGCAGCTTGAAGGCACGGCCACCAATGGTGGGACGATTCAAATTGAGGATGGTCAAGAGGCCAGAATTAGAGGATCGCAGATATTGGTGGATTGTGGAGCTGGAGGAGATTGCAGAGATAGGGAGGGGTCATTTGTGGAAGACATTTCCAAACTTCTACCCCCCTTTGTATGGAGAAGTGTTTCTAAATTTCATCTTTGAAAGGGGTTTCGACTAATTTTTGATTTTTAGACAGTCCCCCCCGTCCGAGACTGTCCCCATCGAATACTCACAGGGCAGGTACGCACGGGGTTAGATACAGAGTAAAGATCCATCTACCAATGCCAGACTCGCTGTTCCTCTGTCTCTTTCTCCTCATCTCTCACTGCCTGCGATGCCCTTTCTCTGCCTCTCCTTCTCCCTCTTCCCATCCTGAGAGCAAGAGGGAGAGATTGAGATAGTGTGCAGAGGGAGATAGAGAGCGAAAAGGGAGAGATAGACTTGGACACTCCCAGAGACTCTCAGAAACTCTCTGACACTCTCAGACTCTCTCTGATACTCTCTGACAATCTCAGACTCTCTCTGACACTCTCTGACACTCTTTGACACTCTCTGACACTCTCTGACACTCTCTGAGAAGAAATAGTGTTTCAGAGTGTCGAAGAGAGGGGAAGAGAGAGATGGACATGGAGAGAGATTACCAGCAAGAGAGTTTACCAGAGCTTACCTCTCTGTCTGTGCCGATCACTCCTTTCCAATTTGTTACCATCTCCGTCTATTTTCTCCCTCTAACCCGATGGTTCACACTCCATGCGTCTCACTCGTATGTCGGTGTATACTGCAGTGAAAGATTGCATCAAATTATTATGTTTTACATTTGCTCTTTCAATCTAACTGAACAATCTCTTCGACTGTGAACAGATGGCCCTTGAGTGAATGTCCACTGATTCCTGAGGGTAACAGGACAGGTGGATAAGGTGGTTAAGAAGTCTGACAGAATACTTCAAAATAAAAACAAGAAATGCTGGAACCATCAGCAGGTCTGGCTGCATCTGTGAAAAGAGAATTAGAGTTAACGTTTCGGGTCAGTGACCCTTCTTCGGAACTCTTTCCTTTATTGGCTGATGTAGAGAATATAAGAGCAGGGCGGTTATGCTAAAACTTTATTAAACACTAGCTGGGCCACAGCTAGAGTACTGTGTACAGTTCTGGTCACCACATTACAGGAAGGATGTGATCATACTAGAGAGGGTACTGAGGACATTTACAGAGGATGTTGTCAGGAATGGAGAATTTTAACTATGAGTAAAGATTGGATAGGCTGGAATTGTTTTCTTTGGAACAAAGAAGGTTGAAGGGAAGATTTAATTGAGGTGTATAAAATAATGACGGGCCAAGATAGAGTGGATAGGAAAAACCCATTACCCTTGACAGAGGGGTCAATAACCATGGGCATGGATTACAAGATTTCCACACCAATATCATGAGGGTGTGATGGCTCAAATGGTGGAATACCTGGCTGGATGTTTACAATGGAGCGATTTCCTTCCTGATCATTAGAACGGTCCGCCTGGGCCCCAACTTCATCCACATATCTCCCACTCTACCAATATTTCACTCTACATACCTCTCTTTCTCTGTTTGCGTATACAACAGTGAATACATTGAATAAATAGAACTTACATTGTGCCTTTCAATCCACCCCAACAATCTCATCATCTTAAATCGTTAATAAATACAGCAAACTGAGACACACACGGGCTTTGCACGAGTAGACAGGAGTGAATCATTCCAACCTAGAGGCTTTTTAACTCCAGATTTATGTTTTTTGAAAGAAAAATAGAATTCAAATTCACAACAGCCCTGTGTGGGATTTGAACTCCTGCTTTTTCAATCATCAGCTCAGGCCTTCAAATTAAAACCCATAACAATAGTTCCGAAGAAGGGTCACTGACCCGAAACGTTAACTCTGCTTCTCTTTCCACAGATGGTGCCAGACCTGCTGAGTGATTCCAGCATTTCTTGTTTTTGTTTCATTTTCCTACTGCTGTTGTCTGACGGTCTCAGGGTTTGTATATTGTTCCCTTCGCCTCTTCTTCCATGTGCTTGAAGTCTTTGAAGTTTGTCAGACATTGGTAAACTACTTCATGTGGTGTTCTGTAAATACCTTCAATTCTGTGTATCTGCAAGGGACACAATTCAAATTCTCACCTTATTGCATCAACTAAAACCTGCAGGTCCATTCAAACAACTCTATTTCCTGTCTCTGCAAAGATAGCTCACACTTACACAATGCAGGAATGTCTAAATGGAAACAGCTTTTGACACATTTCCCAACACGTTTACGAACACTTTTCAGGATAAAGCTAAATTCAACTTAGAGATTGCAAGCCCCAAATTGAATCTTTTAGATGTAAAACGTGACACAAATGAAATCCCAGATCTCTCTGTCCCTGCACCCATTTTAACATTGTACCATTTAGTTTATATCGCTTCTCCTCAGCCTTCCTTCCGAAATGCATCATTTTACATTTCTCAGCATTGAAGTTAACCTGCTATGTGTCTGAACATTTCACCAGACTGCCTCTATCCTCCTGAAGTCTACTCCTGTTCCCTTCACTGTTTATTACATTGCAAATGGCACAATGTTGAAGTTATGCCCTGTATACCCAAGTCTAAGTCATTCATATATCAATAAGATCAGTGGTCCTAATCAAAACCCCTGGGGAATACCACAATTTACACTGTATACAGTGAGTACAAAAGCCGAGAGGGTGCGCTGAACATTTATAAAGCTCTGGTCAGGTAACAGAGAGGGAGAGACTGGGATTCAGAAGGTAACGGAGAGGGAGAGACTGGGATTCAGAGGGTAAGAGAGAGGGAGAGACTGGGATTCAGAGGGTAACAGAGAGGGAGACACTGGAATTCAGAGGGTAACAGAGAGGGAGAGTCTGGGATTCAGAGGGTAACAGAGAGGGAGAGTCTGGGATTCAGAGGGTAACAGAGAGGGAGAGACTGGGATTCAGAGGGTAACAGAGAGGGAGAGACTGGGATTCAGAGGGTAACAGAGAGGGAAAGACTGGAATTCAGAGGGTAACAGAGGGAAAAATAGAGTTGGCGAGGGCGACATAGAAATTTTAAGACAAAGAAAGTGGCCACTCGGCCCATCCTCTCTGTGCCAGCCGTAAAACGATCAACCTATTCTGATCCCACCTTCCAGCATTTGGTCCGACCACTGCAGCTTACCGCACTTGAGGTGCCTATCCAGACTCCTTCTGAATGAGTTGAGGGTCTCTGCCTCAACTACCCTTTCAGGCAGTGAGTTCCAGACCATCGCGACCCTCTGGGTGAAAAAGATTTTCCTCAACTCCACTCTAATTTTTCGACCAATCACTTTAAATCTATGCCCCCTCGTCACTGACCTTTCTGCTATGGTTCTCTGCCCTTCACCTCCACTCCATCTAGGACCCTCAAAATTTTGTACATTTCAATCAGATCTCCCCTCAGCCTTCTCTGTTCCAAGGACAACAACCCCTGCCTCTCCTCATAGCTACAATTCTCCAGTCCTGGCAACATCCTAGAAAATGGGAGAGAGACAAAGTCCCGTGTTCATAACACATGGATAAAGAGGTTAATCATCTGAGCTGTTACTCTGAGACAGAGACAGAGAGGGAGAAAGAGAGAGAGAGAGGGAGAGAGAGATGGAGGGAGAGAGGGAGGGAGAGAGGGAGGGAGAGAGGGAGGGAGAGATGGTGTGGGGGAGACACAAACTGAGACGTGGACAGAGGCAGCGAGAGAGAGAGAGGGAGAGATAGAGAGGGAGAGGCAGAAGAGAGAGAGGCAGAGAGAGAGAGAGAGGCAGAGAGAGAGGGAGCGATGGTGTGAGGGAGGCACAAATTGAGACATGGACAGAGGTTGAGAAAGAGAGAGAGGGAGAGAAAGAGAGAGAGAGCTGGGGCAGAGACAGATAGAGAGTGAGAGAGGCACAGAGAGAGAAGGAGACACAGAGAGGCAGACATCGAGAGGCAGACAGAGAGCTAGAGAGAGACAGAGAGAGAGGGAGAGATGGTGTGAGGGAGGCACAAATTGAGACATGGACAGAGATAGAGAGAGAGAGGGAGAGATAGAGCGAGAGAGAGAAAAAGACAGAGAGAGAGAGAGAGAGATAGCGAGAGAGAGAGAGGGGGGTAAGACAGATAGCGAAGTACAGAGGCAGTGTGAGAGAGGCAGATTAGAAGGTAGCAAATGTAACCCCACTATTTACAAAAGGAAGGAGGGAGAAAATGGGGAAGTAAAGACCTGTTAGTCTAACATCAGTCATTGGGAAAATGTTCGAATCTATAATAAAGGATGTGATAACAGCACACTTAAAGAGAGATTGCAGGGGGTGGGGGAGAGAGAAATGGGGGGGAGAGAGATGGGGGAGAGTGTGTGAGTGAGACGGAGCAAAGGAGAGAGATACTAGGTTAGGTGGGACAATAAGCTGTGAGGAGAACACAAATAGATTACAAAGAGAGATGGTTTGGGACAGACAGCGATAAATGTCCTCGTGTTGTGGTAACAGAAATTGGCCACTGAAAATGAACCTAAAATGGCTGACTGTTGTGTGTGGATTTCCACAGATGAGAGGAGAGAGAGAGAGAGAGACAGACAGACAGACAGAAAGAGAGACAAAGAGGGAGACAGAGACCAAGACACAGAGAGTGATAGCAGGATATTTGTCGCAGGACAGAGGAAGAGGAGGAGGCCATTTGGCCCCTCAACCCTGTTTCTGTCATTCAATGAGCTCATGGCTGATGTGTGATCTAACTCCATGTACCTATCTTTCCCCCTAATACCTTTGATTAACAAAAATCTATCAAACTCAGATTTAAAAATTAACAAGTGTCTCAGCATCAATTGCTGATTGAGGAAGAGAGTTCCAAACTGATAACACACCTGGTGTGTTGAAGTGTTTCTTCAATTCACTCCTGATAGGTTTTGAGACTACGTTTATATTTTTAGACTATGCCCACAAGTTCCTGACTCCGCAGCCAGTGGGAATAGTTATTCTCTGTCTACCCGATCAGAGTCTCCTTGTCTGCACTGCCCCATCGAACAATCTCAGAGAAGGTACAGCACGGGTTAGATACAGAGTACAGTTCAGTTTAAACATTCCCTGGAGTGTCAGATTAACCCGGGTCACTCTCTGTCCCCTGCTCAGCCTCAAGACTCACCTGCCTCAGTCACTGAGACGCTCCTGTATCACTTGCCTTAATGTAAGTGGATGCCGGGTTTGGGAGAAGGACAGGCACACGGGATTAGGACGACTGCTCATGTGGAGGATAAGCATCAGTAATCCCTCAGAGAATCAGAACAGACCAGCGAGACTCAGAAAAGGAAACTTGGGCTGAATTTGTGAGTCTTGCATTGTGGAATGCTTTCGTATTTGGTGAGAATGTTGAGCCAGTGACATTTTGCCCCAGTGGGATGAATAGACACTATCTGACTTGATTACAACAGTAAGGTAGCGTGTGTACTGTAAATATGGACTGAAATAACAATGTAACTGATCAATTTTCAGCTGAATACTATGACTACAGTTATACCTACTATCCTGTTATATATGTGCTGCTATACCTGCTATATGTGAGAATGTACATACGACACGATGGGATGAAGTCATAGCAGCCACTCTTCATATTTTCAGACTATGCCCCAAGTTCCTGACTCCACAGCCAGTGGGAATATTTACTCTCAGTCCACCCTATCAGTTTCCCTGATTATTTTGTAAACCTTCATCAAATCACCCCATAACCTTCTAAATTCCAGGGATACACAGTAAAGCTCCAGCTACACTGTCCCATTAAACATTTCCAAGCCAAGCACAATGTTGGGTTTGACAGAGTAAATTTCCCTCTACACTGTCCCATCACACACTCCGAGGGCAGGAACATCATGGGGTGGATACAGAGTGAATCTCACTAGACACTGTCCGAAACACAGAGAGAGAGAGAGAGAGAGAGATAAAGAGAAAGAGAGAGACATAGACTAACAGGGTGACTGACAGAGAAAGAAGGATATTTAACAGGGGATATTGGAAGAGGAGGATGCAATTTAACCCCACAACTCTGTTCCTGCATTGAATGAGATCTTGGCTGATCTGTGATGTAACTTACACCATAGATCCTGCCTTTGCCCCTTATCTCTTAATGCCTTTGGTTAACAAGAATCTATCAATCACAGGTTTAAAAATTAACCAATAAGCCAGCATGAAATTTCCACAAACAATATCATGAGGGTGTGATGGTTCCCACAGTGGAATAGCTTGCTGAATATTTAAAATGGAGGCTATTTCTTCTGGATCATCAAAAGTGTCCGCCTAGGCCCCGACTTCATCTACATTCCTCCCTCTCCCAATGTTTTTTTTCTCTCCATACCTATCTCAAATATGTTTGTGCACACAGCAGTGAAGGAAAAAATCAAATTAATATATCTTACATTATCCTCTTCATCCAACTCAACAATTTCTCTCTCTCTCCATGTTTGTCCCTCTCTGCAGCCCTCTCTATGCCTTCATATCTAAACCTCCATCCCTCTGTCTCTCTTCTGGTGTCAGTGATAGCAGAGAGATAGACAGAGATAGAAGGAGAGGGAGGGAGAGACAGAGAGGGAAAGACAGATGGAGGGGCAGAGAGAGAGACAGAGAGAGAGGCAGAGACAGAGAGAGAAGGAGAGAGAGGGAGAGACAGGGAGGGAAAGACAGATGGAGAGACAGAGAGAGAGAGACGGAGAGAGACACAGAGATCGGATTGAGAGGGAGAGACAGAGAGGGAAAGAGAGATGGAGGGACACAGTGAGAGACAGAGAGAGACACAGAGATAGGATTGAGAGGGAGAGACAGGGAGGGAAAGACAGATGGAGAGACAGAGAGAGACACAGAGATAGGATTGAGAGGGAGAGACAGAGAGGGAAAGACAGATGGAGGGACAGAGTGAGAGACAGAGAGAGAAGGAGACAGATGGAGCGACAGGGAGGGAAGGAAAGATGGAGGGATAAAGGGATACAGAGAGAGACAGAGATCGAAGGAGAGAGAGCGAGTGACAGAGAGACAGAGAGAGAGGCAGAGACAGAGAGAGAAGGAGAGAGTGGGAGAGAAACAGAGGCAAAGGCAGTTGGAGAGACAGAGAGAGAGAAACAGAGATGGAAGGCGAGAGAGGGAGTGTCAGGGAGGGAAAGACAGATGGAGAGACAGAGACAGAGAGACAGAGATAGAAGGAGAGAGAGGCAGAGACAGAGCGGGAAAGACAGATGGAGGGACAGAGAGAGAGACAGAGATAGAAGGAGAGAGATGGAGTGACAGGGAGGGAAGGACAGATGGAGGGATAGAGAGAGAGACAGAGATAAAAGGAGAGAGAGGGAGTGACAGAGAGACAGAGAGAGAGGCAGAGACAGAGAGAGAAGGAGAGAGTGGGAGAGAAACAGAGGCAAAGGCAGTTGGAGAGACAGAGAGAGAGAAGCAGAGATGGACGGAGAGAGAGGGAGTGTCAGGGAGGAAAAGACAGATGGAGGGACAGAGAGAGAGAGACAGAGAGAGAAGGAGAGAGAGGGTGTGACAGGGAGGGAAAGACAGATCGAGGGACAGAATGAGAGACAGAGAGAGAAGGAGAGAGATGGAGTGACGGAGGGAAGGACAGATGGAGGGATAGTGAGAGAAACAGAGAGAGAAGGACAGAGAGAGGGAGTGACAGAGAGGGAAAGACAGATGGAGGGACAGAGAGAGAGACAGAGAGAGAGACAGAGAGAGAAGAAGAGAGAGGGAGAGACAGGGAGGGAAAGACAGATGGAGAGATAGAGAGAGAGACAGTGAGAGACACAGAGATAGAAGGAGAGAGAGGGAGAGACAGAGAGGGAAAGACAGATGGAAGGACAGAGAGATAGACAGAGAGAGAAGGAGAGAGAGGGAGTGGCAGGGAGGGAAAGACGGATGGAAGGACAGAGAGAGAGACATAGATAGAAGGAGAGACAGTGAGTGACAGGGAGGGAAAGACAGATGGAGGGACAGAGAGAGAGAGAGGCAGATATGGAAGGAGAGAGAGGGAGAAACAGAGAGGGAAAGACAGATGGAGGGACAGAGAGAGAGACAGAGATAGAAGGAGAGACAGGGAGTGTCAGGGAGGGAAAGACAGATGGAGGGACAGAGAGTGAGAGAGAGAGGCAGATATGGAAGGAGAGAGAGGGAGTGACAGCGAGGGAAAGAAAGATGGAGGGACAGAGAGAGAGACAGAGAGAGAAGGAGAGAGAGGGAGAGACAGAGAAGGAAAGACAGAGAATAAGTGTCAGGGAGGGAAAGACAGATGGAGAGACAGAGACAGAGAGACAGAGATAGAAGGAGAGACAGGGAGTGTCTGGGAGAGAAAGAAAGATGGAGGGACAGAGAGAGACAGAGATAGAAGGAGAGAGAGGGAGAGACAGAGAAGGAAAGACAGATGGAGGGATAGAGAGAGCGACAGAGATTGAAGGACAGAGAGGGAGTGTCAGGGAGGGAAAGACAGATGGAGAGACAGAGACAGAGAGACAGAGATCGAAGAAGAGACAGGGAGTGACAGGGAGGGAAAGACAGATGGAGAGAGAGAGAGAGAGGCAGAGATGGAAGGAGAGAGAGGGAGTGTCAGGGAGGGAAAGACAGATGGAGCGACAGAGAGAGAGAGAGGCAGATATGGAAGGAGAGAGAGGGAGTGACAGCGAGGGAAAGAAAGATGGGGGGACAGAGAGAGAGAGGCAGATATGGAAGGAGAGAGAGGGAGTGACAGCGAGGGAAAGAAAGATGGAGGGACAGAGAGAGAGACAGAGATAGAAGGAGAGACAGGGAGAGACAGAGAAGGAAATACATATGTAGGGATAGAGGGAGAGACAGAGATAGAAGGAGAGAGAGGGAGTGTCAGGGAGGGAAAGACAGATGGAGGGACAGAGAGAGAGAGAGACAGAGAGAGATAGATAAATGGAGAGACAGTGAGAGAGACAGAGATATCTCCCGATGTTTCTGTCTCCATACCTATCTCTTAAATATTTGTGCACACAGCAGTGAAGGATTACATCAAATTAATTTCTCTTACATTCTCCCTTTCAATCGACCCCGCAATCTTTGTCTCTCCAACCTTGTCCCTCTCCACAGCACTCCCTCTTTCTGCATATCTAACCCTCTCTCCCTCTGTCTCTCTCCTCGGGCCAGAGATAGCAGGAGGGAGAGACTGAGAGAGGAAGACAGATAGAGAATGTTGAAGGAACTATACTCTGTTCCTAACCTGTGCTGAACCTGCTCTGGGAGTGTTTGATGGGCTATATTAATTGGCCGTGTACAGTCCTGTATCAGGCTGTGAGGAAGCACAGCTTGTTCAGTGTACAACGGGTCAAAGGGAACGATTCACTCCTGTCTGCTACTGGGAAGAGAGACTGACCTTATCATCAAAGCAGCGTTTGACCGAGTGTGACATCGAGGAGCCCGAGTAAAACTGAAGTCAGTGGGAATCCGCTGGTTGGACTCATACTGAGCACAAAGGAAGATGGTTGTGGTTCTTGGAGGTCAATCATCTCAGTCCCAGGACATCACTGCAGGAGTTCCTCAGGGTAGTGTCCGAGGCTCAACCATCTTCAGCTGAGATCCCAGGAGAGAATGCTGGAAATACTGAGCAGGTCAAGCAGCATCTGTGGAGAGAGAAACAGAGTTATTGATTCAGCTCGATGCTTTCCTGATTTCCAGCATCCACAGTATTTTGCCTCAGATAATGAAGCAATCCATAGCCACATGCACCAAGACCCGGACAATATTCAGGTTTGGGCCGACCAGTGGCAAGTAACATTCACGTCACACAAGTGCCAGGCAATGACCATCTGCAACAAGAGAGAATCCAACCACCTCCCCTTGGCATTCAAAGCATTATCCCATTGCTGAATCCCCCAGCGTCAACATCCTGGGCAAACATTGACATCAAACTTAACTGAACGAAACACATCAATAGTTTCTTCACCCAGTGGCTGGTGGGTGTCTGGAACTCACTGCCTGAAAGGATTAGTATAAAATGGGTGGTTGATGGCCGGCACAGACAGAGCGGGCCGAAGGGCCTGTATAAGTGCTGTATCTCTCTGTGACTCGAAAGGGTGGTCGAGGCAGAAACCCTCATCACATTTAAAACAATCTCTTGGATATTCACTTCTCTATATTTAAAATGGGTAAGGAATAACTCTCCTCGTCTGCACTGCCCCATCAAACACTCTCAGAGAAGGGACAGCACGGGTTAGATACAGAGTAAAGCTCCGTTTAAACTGTCCCTGGAGTGTCGGATTAACCCGGGTCACTCACTGTCCCCGGCTCAGCCTCAAGAATCACCTGCCTCAGTCACTGCGACGCTCCTGTATCACTTGCCTTAATGTAAGCGTATGCTGGGTTTGGGAGCAGGACAGGCACACGGGATTAGGACGACTGCTCATGTGGAGGATAAGCATCAGTAATCCCTCAGAGAATCAGAACAGACCAGCGAGACTCAGAAAAGGAAACTTGTGTTGAATTTGTGAGTCTTGCATTGTGGAATGCTTTAGTATTTGTTGAGAATGTTGAGCCAGTGACATTTTGCCCCAGTGGGATGAATAGACACTATATGACTTTATTACAACAGTAAGGTACCGTGTGTACTGTAAATATGGACTGAAATAACAATGTAACTGATCAATTTTCAGCTGAATACTATGACTACAGTTATACCTGCTATCCTGTTCTCTATGTGCTGCTATACCTGCTATATGTGAGAATGTACATACGACACGATGGGATGAAGTCAAAGTGGCCACTGTTTATATTTTTAGACTATGCCCCAAGTTCCTGAGTCCGCAGCCAGTGGAAATAGTTACCCTCAGTCCACCCTATCGGTTTCCCTTATTATTTTGTCAACCTTCATCAAATCATCCAATAACCTTGCAGGAGAAAAATATTTTCCTCAAATCCCCTCTAAACCTCCTGCCCCTTACCTTCAATCTCTGCCCCGTGGTTATTGACCCCTCCGCTAAGGGAAAAAGTTTCTTCCTATCTAACCTATCAATGCACCTCATAATTTTGTACACCTCAATCAGGTTCCTCCTCAGCCTTCTCTGCTCTGATGAAAACAACTCCAGCCTTTTCAGTCTCTCTTCATAGCTGAAATGCTCCAGCCCAGGCAACATCCTGGTCAATCTCCTCTGCATCCTCTCCAGTGCAATCACATCCTTCCTTTAATGTGGTGCCCAGAACAGTACACAGTACTCCAGCTGTGGTCTAACCAGTGTTTTATAAAGCTCCATCATAACCTCCCTGCTCTTATATTCTATGCCTCAACTAATAAAGGCAAGTATCCCATATACCTTCCTAACCACCTTGTCCACCTGCGCTGCAGCCTTCAGTGATCTATGGACAAGTACACCAAGATCCCTCTGACACTCGGTACTTCCTATGATCCTACCATTCATTGGATATTCCCTAGCCTTGTTAGTCCTTCCAAAATTCTATGTAACCTAATCTATGTATAATCTTTAATCTTGCAGTGCATGTGTAATGTTTAATTTCTGAAAGCCAGACAGAGTAAAGCTTAACGTACTCCAAAAAACTCCAGACTTTTGGCATTTATTACCTTTTCGGGTCAAATCTGTCGTTAAGTTGGACTAGACTTGTGAATAATTCTTTTTAAGTTGTTTTTCCGACAGTACGAGTGTAAATCGATTTGCAGCATCCCATCATATAATAAACACTCCTGTCTATATTGTCTGAATACAGACATAAAATATCCACAAATTTTGCTATTTATTTCGGGGCAGACAGGTGAAGTGTTTATTTTGTCTGTGATTTAACTCGACCCCCAATGATAACCTACATGGTGGAAGAGAGTGATAGACAAAGAGAGAGGAACAGAGGTAGAGTAACAGAGAGATAGGGAGAGATAGAAATGGAGAGAGAACAGAGAGATAGTGAGGGATAGAGACAGAAGCAGAGAGATAGAAAGTGCCAGGAGACCCTGAGACACTTTAGAAGCAGGGGGACGGGAAGACAGGCTGTGTGGAGACCCTGGGGTAACGTTACAGATCGACAGGGTAGATGTAGGTAAGATGTTTCTCTTGGTTGAGGAGTCCAGAACCAGGGGACACAATTTCAAAATAAGGGGGAAGCCACTTGGGACAGAGATGAGGAGAAATTTCATTTACTCAGAGGGTTGTGAATCTTAGGAATTCTCTATCCCAGAGGGCTGTGGAAGCTCAGTCATTGAGTATGTTTAAAGCAGAGATTGACAGATTGCTGAATACCAATGACATAAAGGGTATGAGGATAGTCTGGGAAAAACACATTGAAGTGGGTGATCAGCCATGATAGTATTGAATGGCGGAACAGGCTCGATGGGCTGAATGGCCTACTCCTGTTCCTATATTCCAAAGCTGCCGAAATAGTTTCTCTCAAACTACCCCATCAGTTCCCCTTAATATCTCAACAACTTTGATCAAATCACCATGATCCTCCTAAATGCCAGGGAATAAATCCCTAGTTTGTGTAATATCACCTCGTAATTTAACCCTTGGAGTCCAGTTATCATTCTGGTAAATCTACACTGCACTCAAATGGACATGGACCCCCCAAAGTCTCTTTGGTCCTCCAGTATTTCTATCTTTTCACCATTTATAAAGTACTCTGTTCTAGTCTTTTTTACTGTCATTGAAATCTAACTACCACAGTTTTGCCCATTTATTTAAGATATTAATATCTCTTTGTAATTTGATGCTTCCAGCTACACTGCTTACAATGCTGCCTATTTTTGTGTCATTGGTAAACTTGGGTATGTTGCATTCTACCACATCATCTTAAATCGTTAATAAATACAGCAAAACTGAGACACACACAGGCTTTGCACTTGTAGACAGGAGTGAATCATTCTATCCTAGAGGTTTTTTAAATCCAGATTTATGTTTATTTTTAGAAAAAACAAAATTCAAATTCACAACAGCCCAGCTTGTGATTTGACGTCCTACTTTTTCAATCATCAGCTCAGGCCTTCAAATTAAAACCCATAAAAAGAGATTCATTTTCCTACTGCTGTTGTCTGACTGACTGAAGTTTTGTATATTGTTCCCTTCTCCTCTTCTTCCATGTGTTTGAAGTCTTTGAAGTTTGTCAGACATTGGTAAACTACTTCATGTGGTGTTCTGTAAATACCTTCAATTCTCTGTATCTGCAAGGGACACAATTCAAATTCTCACTTTATTGCATCAACTAAAACCTGCAGGTCCATTCAAACAACTCTATTTCCTGTCTCTGCAAAGATAGCTCACACTTGCACAATACAGGAATGTCTGAATGGAAACAGTTTTTGACACATTTCCCAACACGTTTGCTAACACTTTTCAGGATGAAGCTAAATTCAACTCACAGATTCCAAGCGCCAAATTGAGCTATTGTGTAGAGCAGGGAACATTGATGAAATCCCAGATTTCTCTGTCCTGTCACCCATTCTAACATTGTACCATTTAGTTTATATCACTCAGTCTTCCTTCCAAAATGCATCACTTCACATTTCTCAGCATTGAAGTTAACCTGCCCTGTGTCTGTCCAATGATAGGTTGGATAGTAAGCTGTCAAAAGGCCATAAACTGTCTGCAAAGAGATTTCCATAGGTTAAGTGAGTGAGCAAAAAATTGGCAGATGGAGTACAATGTGGGAAAATGTGAGCTTGTCCACTTTAGCAGGAAGAATAAAAATCAGTATATTATTGAAATGGAGAGAGACTGCAGAACTGAACGGTACAGAGGGATCTGGGTGTCCTGGTACATGAATCACAACATGTTACCATGTGGCTACAGTGAGTGATTAGGAAGGCAAATGGAATGTTGTTGTTTATTGCAAGGTGAATAGAATATCAAAGTCGGGAAGTGTTGTTACAGCTGTTCAGGGCATAAGTTAGACGACGTCTGCAGGATTGTGGACACTTTTGGTCTCCTCACTGAAGAAATTATATAATTGCATTCGAAATAGTTCAGAGAAGGTTCACTGGGCTGATTCCTGGGATGAAGGGGTTATCTTATGAGGAAAGGTTGAACAGGTTGGGTCTATACCCACTGGAGTTTAGAAGAATGAGAGGTGATCTGAGTGAAACATCTCAGGACCCGAGGGGACTGGACAGGGTGGATACTGAGAGGATGTTTCCCCTTGTTGTGGAGACTAGAACTAGGGGACATAGTTTAAAAATTAGGGACGTCCCATTTAAAACTGAGATGACGAGAAATGTGTTTCTCTCAGAGTGGGGTCAGTCTGTGGAATTCTCTTCCCCAGAGAGCAGTGGAGGCTGGATCATTGAATATATTCAAGGCTGAGTTCGATAGATTTTTGATCAATTAGGGAGTCAAGGGTTATGGAACGCAGACAGGAAAGTGGAGTTGAGCTCACAATCAGATCAGCCATTGAATGGCAGAGCAGGCTCAAGGGGCCGAACGGCCTACTCCTGCTCCTAATTCATTTGTTCTTGTGTGTTCCATTTCAGCTGACTGCCTCTATCCTCCTGAAGTCTGCTACTAGTCCCTTCCCTGTTTATTACATTGCAGATGTCACAAACATTGGCAAACATTGAAGTTATGCCCTGTAAACACAAGTCCAAGTCATTAGTATATATCAAAAAGATCAGTGGTCCTAATATAAACCTCCACTGTAAACCTCCCTCCAGTCTGAAACAACCATTGTCCACTCTCTCTTCCAATGTCGTATCCACTCAGCCACAGTCCCTTTCATCCCTGGAGCACTAATATTGCTAACTGGTCAATTAGGAGGCACCATTAAGTCCTCCCCATGAGGACCCTGGTCCCAGACCTCTCTGTTTCCACTCTCCCATCAACATTCCCCAGACAGGTACAGCATGGATTAGATACAGAGTAATGCTCCTTCTACACTGTCCCATCCAACAGTCCCAGGGCAGGAACATCATGGGGTGGATACAGAGTGAATCTCACTCTACACTGTCTGAAACAGACAGAGAGAGAGAGAGAAAGAGAGAAACAGAGAGACACAGACAGACAGGGTGACAGAGAGAAGAAGGATATTTAACATCAGACATAGGAAAATGAGGAGGCAATTTAACCCCTCGACCCTGTTCCTTCATTCAGTGAGATCAGGACTGATCTGTGATCTAACTAACACCATATATCCCACCTTTGCCCCTTATCTCTTAATACCTTTGGTTAACAACAATCTATCAATCTCAGATTTAAAAATTTACAAGTGTCTCAGCATCAATTGCTGATTGTGGAAGAGAGTTCCAAACTGATACCACACCTGGTGTGTTGAAGTGTTTCTTCAATTCACTCCTGAAAGGTTTTGAGACTACGTTTAGATTTTTAGACTCGGCCCACAAGTTCCTGACTCCGCAGCCAGTGGGAATAGTTATTCTCTGTCTACCCTATCAGAGTCTCCTTGCATCACTGCCCCATTGAACAATCTCAGAAAAGGTACAGCACGGGTTAGATACAGAGTACAGTTCAGTTTAACCATTCCCTGGAGTGTCCGATTAACCCGGGTCACTCACTGTCCCCGGCTCAGCCTCAAGACTCACCTGCCTCAGTCGCTGAGACGCTCCTGTATCACTTGCATTAATGGAAGCGGATGCCGGGTTTGGGAGCGGGACAGGCACACAGGATTCGGACGACTGCTCATGTGGAGGATAAGCATCAGTAATCCCTCAGAGAATCAGAACAGACCAGCGAGACTCAGAAAAGGAAACTTGTGTTGAATTTGTGAGTCTTGCATTGTGGAATGCTTTAGTATTTGGTGAGAATGTTGAGCCAGTGACATTTTGCCCCAGTGGGATGAATAGATACTATATGACTTTATTGCAACAGTAAGGTACCGTGTGTACTGTAAATATGGACTGAAATAACAATGTAACTGATAAATTTTCAGCTGAATACGATGACTACAGTTATACCTGCTATCCTGTTATATATGTGCTGCTACACCTGCTAAATGTGAGAATGTACATACGACACGATGGGATGAAGTCAAAGTGGCCACTCTTTATATTTTTAGACTATGCCCCAAGTTCCTGACTCCACAACCAGTGGGAATATTTACTCACAGTCCACCCGATCAGTTTCCCTTATTATTTTGTAAACCTTCATCAAATCACCCCATAGCCTTCTAAATTCCAGGGATACACAGTAAATCTCCAGCTGCACTGTCCCATTAAATATTTCCAAGCCAAGCACAATGTTGGGTTTGACACAGAGTAAATTTCCCTCTACGCTGTCACATCACACACTCCCAGGGCAGGAACATCATGGGGTGGATACAGAGTGAATCTCACTAGACACTGTCCGAAACACAGAGATAGAGAGAGAGAGAGAAAAAGAGAAACAGAGAGACATAGACTGACAGGGTGACTGACAGAGAAAGAAGGATATTTAACAGGGGATATTGGAAGAGGAGGATGCAATTTAACCCCACAAATCTTTTCCGGCATTCAATGAGATCAGGGCTGATCTGTGATCAATCTTGCACCATATATCCTGCCTTTGCCCCTTATCTCTTAATACATTTGGTTAACAAGAATCTATCAATCACAGGTTTAAAGATTAACCAATAAGCCAGCATGAAATTTCCACAAACAATATCATGAGGGTGTGATGGTTCCCACAATGGAATAGCTGGCTGAATATTTAAAATGGAGGCTATTTCTTCTCGATCATCAAAAGTGTCCGCCTGGGCCCCAACCTCATCTACATTCCTCCCTCTCCCGATGTTTTTTTTCTCTCCATAACTATCTCAAATATGTTTGTGCACACAGCAGTGAAGGATTAAATCAAATTAATATATCTTACATTATCCTCTTCATCCAACTCAACAATCTCTTTCTCTCTCCAAGTTTGTCCCTCTCCACAGCCCTCTCTATGGAGTGACGGCAGGAAGGACAGATGGAGGGATAGAGAGAGAAACAGATAGAGAAGGACCGAGAGGGATTGACAGAGAGGGAAAGACAGATGGAGAGACAGAGAAAGAAGGAGAGAGAGGGAGTGACAGAGAGGGAAAGACAGATGGAAGGACAGATAGAGAGACAGAGAGAGAAGGAGAGAGGGTGAGAGTCAGGGAGGAAAAGACAGATGGAGGGACAGAGTGAGAGAGACAGAGAGAGAAGGAGAGCGAGGGAGTGACAGGGAGCCAAAGACAGATCGAGGGACAGAGTGAGAGACAGAGAGAGAAGGAGAGAGATGGAGAGACAGGGAGGGAAGGACAGATGGAGGGATGGAGGGATAGAGAGAGAGATAGCGATAGAAGGAGAGAGAGGGAGTGACAGAGAGAGAGGCAGAGCAGGAGGGAGTGGGAGAGAAACAAAGGCAAAGGCAGTTGGAGAGACAGAGAGAGAGAAGCAGAGATGGAAGGAGAGAGAGGGAGTGACAAGGAGAGAAAGACAGATGGAGGGACAGAGAGAGAGACAGAGAAAGAAGGAGAGAGATGGAGTGACGGAGGGAAGGACAGATGGAGGGATAGAGAGAGAAACAGAGAGAGAAGGACAGAGAGGGAGTGATGGAGGGAAGGACAGATGGAGGGATAGAGAGAGAAACAGAGAGAGAAGGACAGAGAGGGAGTGACAGAGAGGGAAATACAGATGGAGGGACAGAGTGAGAGAGAGAGTCAGATGGAACGAGATAGAAGGAATGAGAGGGAGAGAGAGGCAGAGGTGGACGGAGAGAGGGGGAGTGACAGGTAGGGAAGGACAGATGGAGGGATAGAGCGAGAGAGAGAGAGATAGAAGGAGAGAGAGGGAGAGACAGAGAGGGAAAGACAGATGGAGGGACAGAGAGATAGAGACAGAGAGAGACAGACAGAGAGGGAGTGTCAGGGAGGAAAAGACAGATGGAGGGACAGAGTGAGAGAGAGAGTCAGATGGAACGAGATAGAAGGAGAGAGAGGGAGAGACAGAGAGGGAAAGACATTTGGAGAGACAGGGAGAGAGACAGAGATGGAAGGGGAGAGAGGGAGTGACTCGGAGGGAAAGACAGATGGAGAGACAGAGAGAGAGAGAGAGATAGAAGGAGAGAGAGGGTGTCAGGGAGGAAAGACTGATGGAGGGATAGAGAGAGAGAGACAGAGATAGAAGGAGAGAGAGGGAGTGACAGAGAGGGAAAGACAAATGGAGGGATAGAGAGAGAGAGAGACAGAGATAGAAGGAGAGACAGGGCGTGACAGAGAGGGAAAGACAAATGGAGGGACAGAGAGAGAGAGACAGCGAGAGAGGCAGAGACAGGGATAGAAGGAGAGAGGGGGAGTGACGGGGGGGGGAATACAGATGGAGGGACAGAGAGAGAGAGAAGGAGGGAGAGGGAGAGACAGAGAGAGAAGGAGAGAGTGGGAGAGACAGAGAGGGAAAGACAGAGAGAGAGACAGGGAGAGAGACAGAGATGGAAGCAGAGAGAGGGACTGACAGGAAGGGAAAGACAGATGGAAAGACAGAGAAAGAGAGAGCCAGAGATGGAAGGAGAGAGAGGGAGTGACAGGGAGACAAAGACAGATGGAGGGACAGAGTGAGAGACAGAGAGAGAAGGAGAGAGATGGAGTGACAGGGAGGGAAGGACAGATGGAGGGATAGAGAGGAAGAGACAGAGATAGAAGGAGAGAGTGGTAGTGACAGAGAGGGAAAGACGAATGGAGGGACAGAGAGAGAGAGACAGAGATAGAAGGAGAGAGAGGGAGTGTCAGGGAGGGAAAGACAGATGGAGGGACAGAGAGAAAGACAGAGACAGAAGGAGAGAGAGGGGTAGTGTCAGGGGGGATAGACAGATGGAGGGACAGAGAGAGAGAGAAAGAGAGAGAAGGAGAGAGATGGAGTGGCAGGGAGGGATATACAGATGGAGAGACAGAGAGAGAGAGAGAGACAGCGATAGAAGGAGAGAGAGGGAGTGACAGAGGGAAAAACAGATGGTGGGACAGAGAGAGAGACAGAGAGAGAAGGAGAGAGAGGGTGTGACAGAGAGGGAAAGATAGATGGAGGGACAGAGAGAGAGGCAGAGATGGAAGGAAAGAGAGGGAGTGACAGGGAGGGAAAGACAGATGGAGGGACTGAGAGAAAGACAGAGATGGAAGGAGAGAGTGGGAGTGTCAGGGAGGGACAGACAGATCTGGGGATAGATGGAGTGGGAGAGAGTTAGAAGGAGAGAGAGGGAGTGACAGGGGGAGAAAGACAGATGGAGGGACAGAGAGAGAGAGAAGGAGCGAGAGGGAGAGAAGGAGAGAGGGAGAGATGGAGTGACAGAGAGGGAAGGACAGATGGAGAGACAGAGAGAAAGACAGAGATAGAAGTAGAGAGAGGGAGAGACAGAGAGGGCAATAGAGATGGAGAGACAGAGAGAGAGGCAGAGATGGAAGGAAAGAGAGGGAGTGACAGGGAGGGAAAGACAGATGGAGAGACAGAGAGAGAGACAGAGATAGAAGGAGAGAGAGGGAGTGACACGAGAGGGAAAGACAAAATGGATACAGAACTGGCTGCAAGATGGATACAGAACTGGCTCAGTCATAGAAGACAGAGGGTAGCAGTGGAAGGGTGTTTTTCTGAATGGAGGGATGTGACTAGTGGTGTTCCGCAGGGATCAGTGCTGGGATCTTTGCTGTTTGTAGGATATATAAATGATTTGGAGGAAAATGTAACTGGTCTGATTAGTAAGTTTGCAGATGACACAAATGTTGGTGGAGTTGCGGATAGTGATGAAGATTGTCAGAGGATACAGCAGGATATAGATTGGTTGGAGACTTGGGCGTAGAAATGGCAGATGGAGTTTAATTCGGACAAATGTGAGGTAATGCATTTTGGAAGGTCTAATGCAGGTGGGAAGTATACAGTAAATGGCAGAACCCTTAGGAGTATTGACAGGCAGAGAGATCTGGGTGTACAGGTCCACAGGTCACTGAAAGTGGCAACGCAGGTGGATAAGGTAGTCAAGAAGGCATACAGCATGCTTGCCTTCATCGGTCGGGGCATAGAGTATAAAATTTTGCGAGTCATGTTGCAGCTGTACAGAACTTTAGTTAGGCCACACTTAGAATATTGCGTGTAATTCTGGTCACCATACTACCAGAAGGACGTGGAGGCTTTGGCGAGGGTACAGAAGAGATTTACCAGGATGTTGCCTGGTCTGGAGGGCATTAGCTATGAGGAGAGGTTGGAAAAACTCGGATTGTTTTCACTGGAACGACGGAGGTGAAGGGGCGACATGATAGAGATTTACAAAGTTATGAGCGGCATGGACAGAGTGGATAGTCAGAAGCTTTTTTCCAGGGTGGAACAGTCAGTTACTAGGGGACAGAGGTTTAAGTTGAGAGGGGAAAAGTTTAGAGGGGATGTGCGAGGCAAGTTTTTTACACAGAGGGTGGTGAGTGCCAGGAACGTGTTGCCGGGGGAGGTGGTGGAAACAGGTACTATAGAGACGTTTAAGAGACATCTTGACAAATACATGAATAGGATGGGAATAGAGGGATACGGACCCCGGAAGTGCAGAAGGTTTCAGTTTAGGCAGGCATCAAGATCGGCGCAGGCTTAGAGGGCCGAATGGCCTGTTCCTGTGCTGTACTTTTCTTTGTTCTTTGACAGATGGAGGGACAGAGAGAGAGGTAGAGACAGAGAGAGAAGGAGAGAGAGGGTGAGTCAGGGAGGGAAAGACAGATGGAGAGACAGAGAGAGAGAGACAGAGATAGAAGGAGAGAGAGGGAGAGACAGAGAGGGAAAGACAGATGGAGTGACAGAGAGACAGACAGAGAGAGAAGGAGAGAGATGGAGTGCCAGGGAGGGAAGGATAGATGGAGAGACAGAGATAGAGACAACGAGAGAAGGAGAGAGATGAAGTGACGGGGAGGGAAGGATAGATGGAGGGATAGAACGAGAGAGAGAGATAGAAGGAGAGAGAGGGAGTGACAGGGAGGGAAAGACAGATGGAGAGACAGAGATAGAGACAAAGAGAGAAGGAGAGAGATGAAGTGACAGGGAGGGAAGGATAGATGGAGGGATAGAACGAGAGAGAGAGATAGAAGGAGAGAGAGGGAGTGACAGGGAGGGAAAGACAGATGGAGAGACAGAGATAGAGACAAAGAGAGAAGGAGAGAGATGAAGTGACAGGGAGGGAAGGATAGATGGAGGGATAGAACGAGAGAGAGAGATAAAAGGAGAGAGAGGCAGTGACAGAGAGGGAAAGACAGATGGAGGGACAGAGAGAGAGACAGAGAGAGAGGCAGAGACAGAGATAGAAGGAGAGAGAGGGAGAGTGTCATGGAGAGAAAGACAGATGGAGGGACAGAGAGAGAGACAGAGCGACCGAGAGAGAGGGAGTGACAGGTAGGGAATGACAGATGGATGGATAGAGAGAGAGAGAGAGAGAGAGAGAGAGAGAGAGAGAGAGAGAGACAGAGAAAGAAGGAGAGAGTGTGAGTGACAGAGAGGGAAATACAGATGGAGGGACAGAGAGAGAGACAGAGAGAGATGCAGAGACAGAGATAGAAGGAGAGAGAGGGATTGTCAGGGGGTGGGGAAGACAGATGAAGAGACAGAGAGAGAGAGACAGAGAGAGATGGAGAGAGCGGGAGCGACAGGGAGGGAAGGACAGATTGAGGGTTAGAGAGAGAGGCAGAGATAGAAGGAGAGAGAGGGAGTGATCGGGGGTAGACTGATGGAGAGACAGACAGAGAGAGAGAGAGAGAGAAAGAGAGAGAAGGAGAGAGTGGGAGCGACACAGATCGAAAGACAGATGGAGAGACAGAGAGACAGAGATGGACGGAGAGAGAGCGAGTGACAGGGAGGGAAAGACAGATGGAGAGGCAGAGAGAGATCGGAGAGAGAGGGAAAGACAGATGGAGAGACAGAGGTAGAAGGAGAGAGAGGGAGTGACAGAGAGGGAATGACAGATGGAGGGACAGAGGGAGACAGAGAAAGAAGGAGAGAGTGGGACAGAGAGGGAGGGATAAAGAAAGAAGGAAAAATGTTTGAAACCATTGCTAACCTGGGAGCGAGGGAGGAAGGGAGAGATGCTGTCATAGAGACACAGACAGAGTTATGGGCAGAGGCAGAGAAAGAGAGGGAGAGAGAGAGATAGAATTGGAGAGAGACGGTGACAGGGAGGGAATGATAGATGGAGGGACAGAGAGAGAGAAGGAGAGAGAGGGAGAGACAGAGAGAAGGAGAGAGGGAGTGACAGAGAGGGAAAGACAGATGGAGGGACAGTGAGAGAGACAGAGATACGGAGTGAGGGAAAGGCAGAGAGAGTGTGAGAGAGACACAGTAGAGTCATGGACAGAGGCACAGAGAGAGAGAGAGTAACAGAGAGACAGACAGACAGACAGACAGAGAGAGAGACAGACAGAAAGAGAGAGATAGAGACACAGAGAGAGAAACAGAGAGAGAGGGAGAGGCAGTGAGAGAGAGTTAGACAGAGACAATGATAGCGAAAGACAACGAGAGAGAGAGATGGGGAGAGAGAGATAGAGGGGGGAGAGAGAGTTAGAGGGGGAGAGAGAGAGAGAGAGAGACACAGAGAGAGAAACAGAGAGAGAGGGAGCGGCAGTGAAAGAGAGAGAGAGACAGAGACAATGATAGCGAAAGACAACGTGAGAGAGAGATGGCGAGAGAGATAGAGGGGGTAAAGAGAGATAGAGGGGGTATAGAGAGATAGAGGGGGGAAAGAGAGATCGAGGGGGTAGAGAGAGATAGAGGGGGGAGAGAGATAGACGTGGAGAGACAGAGAGGGGGAGAGAGAGAGAGGGGTGGGAGAGAGAGAGGGGGGAGAGAGAGAGGGAGAGAGAGTGTGAGGGGGAGAGGGAGATAGAGGGGTGAGACAGATAGAGGGGGGAGAGTGAGATAGAGGGGAGAGAGTGAGATAGAGGGGGTAGAATGAGATAGAGGGGGGAGAATGAGATAGAGGGGGTGTGTGAGATAGAGGGGGTGTGTGAGATAGAGGGGAAGAGTGAGATAGAGGGGAAGAGTGAGATAGAGGAGAAGAGTGAGATAGAGGGGGTGTGTGAGATAGAGGGGGTGTGTGAGATAGAGGGGGTGTGTGAGATAGAGGGGGGAGAGACAGATAGAGGGAGAGAGTGAGATAGAGGGAGAGAGTGACATAGAGGGGGAGTGACAGATAGAGGGGGAGAGTGAGATAGAGGGGGAGAGACAGATAGAGGGGGAGAGTGAGAGAGGGGAAGAGTGAGAGAGGGGAAGAGTGATATCGAGGGGATGTGTGAGCGGGGGAGAGGGTGATAGAGGGGCAGAGGGAGATAGAGGGGGAGGCGGAGATAGAGGGGGGAGAGGGAGAGAGAGCGGAGAGGGAGAGAGAGCGGGAGATAGAGGGGGATTGGGAGATAGATGGGGAGAGGGAGATAGAGGGTGGAGACGGAGATAGAGGGGGAGAGATGGATGGGGTAGAGGGTGGTGAACCTGTGGAATTCTCTACCGCAGAAGGCGGTCATGTGATATATCGGTCATGATCTTTATTGAATGACGGAGCAGTCCCAAAGGGCCGATGGCCTACTCCTGATCCTATTTTCTATGTTTCTATGAGAGAGGTGGATTGAGAGAGGGAAAGATAGAGAGAGAAGAAACAGAGAGACAAGGAGAGATAGAGATGGAGCGAGGTGACCCTGATATTCTCTCTCTCTCTCTCACAAACACATCCAGACACACACAGACACATACATAAAGGGACACACAGACACACACACACACACAGACAGATTTTACAATCCACACTGATGTCAGTAAAAATGACCAACAGAGCCTCAGTAACAATCCCCAGTGTCTGGCCAGTCCTGTAGAGAGACAGAGAGAGAGATAGGGCAGTGACAGAGAAAGACAGTGAAAGAGGGCGGCACAGTGGTGCAGTGGTTAGCACCGCAGCCTCACAGCTCCAGGGACCTGGGTTCAATTCTGGGTACTGCCTGTGTGGAGTTTGCAAGTTCTCCCTGTGTCTGCGTGGGTTTTCTCCGGGTGCTCCGGTTTCGTCCCACATGCCAAAAGACTTGCAGGTTGGTAGGTAAATTGGCCATTATAAATTGTCACTAGAATAGGTAGGTGGTCGGGAAATACAGGGGGCAGGTGGGTATGTTTGGTAGGAATAATGGATTAGTGTAGGATGAGTATAAATGGGTGGTTGATGGTCGGCACAGACTCGGTGGGCCGAAGGGCCTGTTTCAGTGCTGTATATCTAATCTAAAACAGCTTGTAGGAGAAACTTTACATTTATTCGTGTTCCACAGATTTTATTAAAAGTTGAAAGGGACTGGACACTGGAAAAGTTGTCAACACACAACAACAACACTGAGAGACTTTCGATGTGAGGGAAGGGGAGACACACTTTAAAATCCACACCGATGTCAGTAAAAATCCCCAAACACAACCTCAGTAACAATCCCCATTATCTGCCCAGTCAAGTATTGTGGGTTTCTTCTTTGGCCTCCTTATCTCGAGAGACAATGGGTAAGTGCCTGGAGGTGGTCAGTGGTTTGTGAAGCAGCGCCTGGAGTGGCTAGAAAGGCCAATTCTAGAGTGACAAGCTCTTCCACAGGTGCTGCAGAGAAATGTGATTGTCGGGGCTGTTACACAGTTGGCTCTTCCCTTGCGCCTCTGTCTTTATTGTGGGTTTAGTGTGAGGGTCTGAGGGGGGAGGGTTGGATCAGTGTTTGATATTTTGAAACTGCAGGGAAAGAATGAAAGGTTTAAAATGAACTAAGAGATGGCTGAAAGCATTGCTGTCCTGGGATTAACATATCAATGGACTGGAAGAGTCAGGAAGGTCCTGTCCTGGGATTAACATATCAATGGACTGGAAAAGTCAGGAAGGTCCTGTACTGGGATTTACATATCAATGGACAGGCCCCCTCCCCCGCCCCTGAGGCAGGACATTGAGAGACAGCCCAACATGTCAGAGGCTCAAGGGGTGGAGTTTGCAAACAGCTCACTCAGGATATAAACTGGGTTTGAAGATCTCAGTTCCAATCACAAAACCCACCTTTCACTCTCTCTCTGGAGAGAGTGGACACATTCCCCAGTCTGATTCAGTGTGTGTGTCTGTGTATCTGTGTGTGTGATCTCTCTGTCTCAATCTGTTTTATAACTGTGATTTGATTGTATTTGAATATTGCTGATTGTCTGTGTAACTGAGAGAGGAAACTCTGGGCTCTTGCTGTGCTATTTTGTTTAAAAATGTCTTCGCTTTGTATTTTAATCCAATTTTTTTCTCCTTCTTTCCCCTGAGGAATTTTCATTCCGAAAACTGCACGGTGAAGGTGAAAAGAGGGAAAGTTTGGGACGAGGAATCCTTGGACAGGAGCTTCCTCCAGAGGGGATGGACTGGGCCTTGTCCACAGGCTGCACCCAAAGGGCCCACGTGATTTGTGTCTGTTTATGACCCTGAAGTCTAATATCCTCTCTGGGGCCCACCTCGCAAGACTAAATGAAACATCGGAAAGGTGTAGCTGTATAAAGGCTTGTTATAATTCCCGAGTAATGCTGGTGTTTTGGGCAGTGCCGTGAATTTGAGGGTGAAATGAAATGTGCAGCATCCATTTGAATTGACAGTGAGGTTCTGAGAATGGATTTCTCTGTCTCTCTGAATGAGAGTAATAGGAGGGAGAGAGACGCAGGAGAGTGAGGGAAACATGGAGGGAATCAGAGGCGGAGAGGAGGGGTTAGCCGGCTGTTATCACACTGCTGCTTGTGGGATCTTGCTGTGCACCAATGGCCTGCAACATTTCCAACATTGCAACAGTGACGACCACTTTAAAAAATTAACTCTGAGCTTCAAAAGCTAGGAATTAAGTCACAAATGTGATAGTTTCTCAAGGCTTGTAATAATTCTAGAATAATCTGTGTGCTTTGGACAATGTTCTGAAGCTTTGCTGTTAAATAAAATGGACGGAGCCCATTTCAATTCATTTTACTGAAGTTCTGAGTTGAGATTTCTCTCTCTGTCTCTCTCCAGCTTTCTTTCCCTCTGTCTCTCTATTTAAACCTTTAATAGTTAAAAACATATCACACACTGCAATATGATTTGTTGTTGTTTTAAATGGTGAGACAGAAATATTTCATAGCTTATTTCAACTAAGATTAGATACAAAATTGAGGGGAAAAAGCCCGATATGGACAGAGAGAGAGAGAGAGCAAGAGAGAGGGTCACAGGGGTGACTGAGATAGGAAGAGAGAGAGAGATACAGAGAAACGGAGAGAGATAAAGAGACAGACACACAGACACACACTGGTGGAGGGAACTGTCTGAACCATTTTAGCCTCTGCTTTATTAACTGATTTGTTTGTATTTGGGTGTTGCTGAGAGATTATCTGTGTAACCGAGGGCAATTGCTGGGCTCTTGCTGTGCTATTTTGTTCAACAATGCCTTTTCATCAATTTTCTCTCCCTCCCCCTTGCCTTAGGAATTTTCATTCTGAAAAATGCATGGTGAAGATGAAAAGAGGGAAAGTCTGGGACGAGGAATCCTTGGACAGGAGCTTCCTCCAGAGGGGATGGACTGAGGCCTTGTCCACAGGCTGCACACAAAGGGCCCACGTGAGTTGTGTCTGTTTATTAGCCTGAGGTTTAATTTCCTCCCTGGGGCCCTGGGTTAACCATTTCATGTTGGATTGGGGCTCCTGGTGTTTTATACAGATTGAAAGCCTGGGGTTAAAGGAGCAGCCCCAGGAGGGAGTCCCATTTGCCCCTTGCTCCTTCCAGCCCTGTCTGTGAGGTTTGCTGGTGTTTTGGTCAATGCGAGGAAGCTAACAGTTAAATAAGATGCACAGTGCCCATTTTAATTCATTTTACTGCAGGTCTGAGCTTTCTCTCTGTCTCCACATTCTTTCCCTGTGTCTCTATCTCCCCCCATGGTTTGTCTTCTCTGTCTCTGTTTCACACTCACCTTCTGCAATTAAACCTTTAATAAATAAAAAACCATGCCACACACGGCAATGTGATTTGTCGTTATTTGAAATGGTGAGACAGAATCAGCAGCTTGTTCCCAGTTTAAAGAGGGAGTTTCACCCTTTCTGGGGACTGAAATCTAGCTATTATCACATTGCAGCTTGTGGGATCTTGCTGTGCCTCTCTGCATTTTTCTGCACAACAATGAGGACACTTTAAAATTCAGCTTCCTGAGGGTCAGATTGTGGATCTCTCTGTGCTTACTCTCCAACTTCCTCTGCTTTTCTCTCCCCCACACTTTCTCTATTTTAACCATTAATCAATAGGTGCCACAATGTGTGCACAGCAAGATCCCACAGGCAGCAATATGATAATATGCAGATAATGTGTTTTCAGTGATGTAAGTTTCGGGATCGCAGAGGGAGCGACTTTCCTGCAGCGGCTAAGTGGTTTGTACCGCAGCCTCACAGCTCCAGCAACCCAGGTTAGGTTCTGGGTACTGCCTGTGCGGAGTTTGCAAGTTCTCCGTGTGGGTTTCCTCCGGGTGCTCTGGTTTCCTGCCACATGCCAAAGACTTGCGGGTTGATAGGTAAATTGGCCATTATAAAAATTGCCCCTCGTGTAGGTAGGTGGTCGGAGAATTGAGGGAAGGTGGGGATGTGAGAGGGGGAAAAATGGCTTGAATGTAGGATTAGCATAAATGGGTGGCTGATGGTCAGCGTTGGGCCGAAGGTACTGTTTTACTGCTGTATCTCTCTATGAATCGAATGGGACGTGTGGTTATTTTAAATGGTGACAGAAACATTTCAGCGGACGTTTCAATCTGGATTAAATCCCAGATCGAGAGAAAAAGAAACAGATGTGGATGGGGTGCAGGGGAGAGGGAGCAGGAGAAAGACAGGGAGAGGGGTGTTTGAGATTTTCAAACTGCAGGAATGTCCCTCCCTCTGGGATCTCGAAACTTACGTCACTGAAAACAGATTATCTTCATATTAGCATATTGTTGCCTTTGGGATCTTGCTGTGCACAGATTGCCTGCAGGTTTCCTGCATTACAACAGTGAGGACCATTTTAAAAATTAGTTCATTGATTCTCAACTGCTCCTGAGGGCCAATAATTACAAGAGCTGAACGTGAAGCTGTCTAAAGGCTTGTGAAAAGTTTAAAGATGGAGTTCAGCATTTTCAGATGACTGTGATAGGATATCTGGCTTTGATCACATTGTGGGATCCTGCTGTGCATACATTCCCTGCATCAATTCTAACATTACAACAGGTGGAGAGAGAGAAACAGCTGGAGGTGGCAGGTAAATGAGAGAGAGAGAGAGAGAGAGACAGGCGGAGTGTGGATGAGGGAGGGAAGGCAGAGAAAGATGGAGAAAGACAGAGAGAGAAATCCACACTCAAAATCTTGGGAAACTGAATTTTGAAGTGTCACCATTGCTGGGATCTTGCTGTGCACAGCTTGCCTGCAGAATTCCCTGCATTGTAACAGTGAGTGCATTTTAGAAGTGAATTCATTGTGTGTAAAGCTCTCCTGAAGGCCTGGAATTTAAGTCCGGAGCTTGAAGCCGGTATAATTCCCAAATAATGCTGGTGTTTTGGGCAGTGACGTGAATTTCTCTCTCTCTCTCCATCTGTCTCTCTGAATGAGAGTAACAGGAGGGAGAGAGACGCAGGAGAGTGAGGGAATCAGAGGGGGAGAGAGGGGTAGCTGGCTGTACGCACACTGCTGCTTGTGGGATCTTGCTGTGCATCAATGGCCGACAGCATTTCCAACTTTGCAACAGTGACGACAACTTTAAAAAGTGATTCATTGAGTGTCAAATACTTCTGTGAATCAGCAATGAAATGGGTGAAATGTGAAAGTTTGTAAAGGCTTGTTCTCATTCCCGAATATTGCTGGTGTTTTAGGCTGTGGGCTGAATTTGACAGTGAAATGAAACACCGGGGGACCATTTGAATTCAGTTTTTCAGGGATGGGAATGTGGATTTCTCTCTCTATCCTTCTACAGGAGAGGGGATGGGGGTCACCAGTGTTTGTGTGCTTTTACAATGAGGCAGAAACAGATGTCGAGACACACAGAGAAATAGAGAGAGAGAGAGAGACAGCAGGAAATGACAGGGTAAACACATCTACACTTCCCAGTCTCTGGCTCTGTGTTGGGGGATGTGTTTGTAAGTCACTGAGAGATTGTTTTATGTCACTGAGTTTGAGAGAGAGTCCTGGGCTCTCGCTGTGTTTTATTTCTGTGCAAAAATGCTTTGCTGCGTTTGAATCAATTTTATTTCTCTTATTCCCAAGGAGAATCTTTTCGGAAGCTGCAGCTGTGATGATGCAGAGGGAGAATCTTTTGTCCACGTGGAATTCTCCGACAAGAGCTTTAACCGGAGAGGGAAAGTAATAATAAATATATATTTGTCATTGTCAAATTAATTTCTAGATCCAAAAAAGAAGACTGTGTGTTTTCGGGGCTGATAGATAAACAAAGTGCTGGAAATGCTCAGTATTTCCAGCACAGTTTTTATTTCAGATTTCCAGCATCCTCAGTATTTTGATTTTGTGTTTTCGGGGGTCTGTGGATTTTATTTTAACCACAAGGGAGGGGGCTGGATGGTGCTCCAAAGGGAATAGTTTGGGAAGCGCTGCTCCAGAACAGTCAATGTAATCCCATAGATTTCCCTCTCTCCATCTCTTGCTGCAACTTGTTCCCTGCACCTTCCTCTTTGTTCCTAACTCTGTTTCTTCACATCTTTAAATCCCTATCTCTGCATCTCTCAACATCCTTTCTATCTTTGCCTCTCTCTGGAGTCTCACAAGTTTCCATTGTCACTCTCTTTCTGCGACTCTCTGTATCTTTATCTGTCTCTCTCTCAGTCCATTTCGTCTCTCACTCACTTCCAAATCCCTGAATCTTTCCATCTCTGCCCCTCCTTTCCTGCAAGATTATCTCTGCATTTCCCTCCCACCTGTCCCGGGACACCCCTCTCTATTCTGTGAACACATCTTACTTTGTATCTCTGCCGCTCCACTTCTTTCTGTCTCTGCATATTTTGATGGTATTTAGATGGGGGTCTGTCCCGGGGTGGGGGAGGTATTTAGATGGGGGTCTGTCCCGGGGTGGGGTTAGTATTTAGATGGCGGTCTGTCCCGGGGGGGTATTTAGTTGGGGGTCTGTCCCGGGGGTTACTATTTAGATGGGGATCTGTCCCGCGGGGGGGGGGGGTATTTAGATGGGGGTCTGTCCCCGGGGTTAGTATTTAGATGGGGGTCTGTCCCGGAAAGGGTATTTAGATGGGGGTCTGTCCCCGGGGTTAGTATTTAGACGGGGGTCTGTCCCGGGGGGGTGGTATTTAGATGGGGGTCTGTCCCTGGAGTTAGTATTTAGATGGGGTCTGTCCCGGGGGTGTGTATTTAGATGGGGGTCTGTCCCTGGGGTTGGTATTTAGATGGGTGTCTGTCCCTGGGGTTAGTATTTAGATGGGGGTCTGTCCCTGGGGTTAGTGTTCAGACGGGGGTCTGTCCCGGGGGGGTGGTATTTAGATGGGGGTCTGTCCCTGGGGTTAGTATTTAGATGGGGGTCTGTCCCGGGGGGGGGTATTTAGATGACGGTCTGTCCCCGGAGTTAGTATTTAGATGGGGGTCTGTCCCGGGGTGGTATTTAGATGGCGGTCTGTCCCAGGGGGGTATTTAGATGACGGTCTGTCCCCGGAGTTAGTATTTAGATGGGGTTCTGTCCCCGGGGTGGGGGGTATTTAGATGGGGGTCTGTTCCTGTCAGGTATTTCTAACAGGGGTATTATAAGGGTATAATTAGATGGGGGTCTGTCCCCGGGTGGGGTATTTAGATGGGGGTCTGTCCCCGTATGGGGTATCTAGATGGGAGTCTGTCCCCAGGGATGTATTTAGATGGGGGTCTGTTCCCGGGTGGGGTATTTAGATGGGGGTCTGTTCCCGGGCATGTATTTAGATGGGGGTCTGTTCCGGGGGGTATTTAGTTGGGGGTCTGTTCCCGTGGTTAGTATTTAGATGGGGGTCTGTTCCCATCAGGTATTTGTAACAGGGGTATTATAAGGGTATAATTAGATGGGGGTCTGACCCTTGGGTTAGTATTTAGATGGGGGTCTTTCCCCGGGGGGGGGGGGGTGTATTTAGATGGCGGTCTGTCCCTGGAGTTAGTATTTAGATGGGGGTCTGTTCCCGTCAGGTATTTGTAACAGGGGTATTATAAGGGTATAATTAGATGGGGGTCTGTCCCTGGGGTTAGTATTTAGATGGGGGTCTGTCCCTGGGGTTAGTATTTAGATGGGGGTCTGTCCCCGGGGATGTATTTAGATGGTGGTCTGTCCCCGGGGATGTATTTAGATGGGGGTCTGTCCCTGGCGGGGTATCTAGATGGGCGTCTGTTATTGGCGGGGTATTTCAATGGGAGTCTGCTCCTGGGGGGGGGGTATTTCGATGGGAGTCTGTCCCCTGGGATGTATTTAGATGGGAGTCTGTCCCCAGGGATGTATCTAGATGGGGGTCTGTCCCCAGGGATGTATCCAGATGGGAGTGTGTTATTGACGGGGTATTTCGATGGGAGTCTGCTCCTGGGGGGTATTTAGATGGGAGTCTGTCCCTGGGGGAAGGGGATAATTAGATGGGGGTCTGTTCCTGGGGGGGTATCTAGATGGGACTCTGTTTCGGGGGGGGGGTATTTTAGATGGGACTCTGTCCTGGGTCTGGTGATAGTGAGGGTATTAGATGGGGGTCAGTTAACGGGAGATATCAGATGGGGGTCTGCAGATGAGGATTATTTAGATTGGGTGGGGGTGTGAACAAAATGGGAATGTTATCCGGGGTGGCTGGGGGGGAAATATTTCAGGGGATAAAATTTACATTGGGGATCTAAATTGCGGTTGGAGGAAATTTTGCAGACGGGGGGGGGGTAAATTGCAGGGGAGGGGGAAATAATTGCGGGGGGGATATAATTGCGGGGGGGATAATTATTGCCGGGGGGGATAATTATTGCGGGGGGGGGATATTTATTGCGGGGGGGATATAATTGCGGGGGGGATATAATTGCAGGGGGATATAATTGCAGGGGGATATAATTGCGGGGGGGGGGGGTAATTGCGGGTCGGGGAAATAATTGCGGGGGGGTGAAATAATTGCGGGGGGGGAATAATTGCGGGCAGGGAATAATTGCGGGGGGGGGGGTAATTGCGGGTCGGGGAAATAATTGCGGGGGGGTGAAATAATTGCAGGGGGGGATAATTGCGGGGGGGGGTGTAATTGCGGGTCGGGGAAATAATTGCGGGGGGGTGAAATAATTGCGGGGGGGGAATAATTGCGGGCAGGGAATAATTGCGGGGGGGGAATTATTGCGGGGGGTGAATTATTGCGGGGGGGAATTATTGCGGGGGGGAATAATTGCGGGGGGGACTAATTGCGGGGGGGAATAATTGCGGGGGGGGGAATAATTGCAGGGGGGGAATAATTGCAGGGGGGGATATTTGGAAAAAGCACGAGAGAAAAGATAGAATGGGCGAGAAAGAAGGAGCGAACAGATAGAGAAAGAAAGAGACAAAGAAGGGATAGAAAAAGAATGAGAGAAAAGATAGAGTCAGAAGATAGAAATAGAGAAAAGACAGAGAGTCAGAAATAGAGAAAAGACAAAGTCAGAAAAAGACAGAGTCAGAAATAGGGGTTAGTATTTAGATGGGGGTCTGTCCCGGGGTGGGGGGTATTTAGATGGGGGTCTGTCCCGGGGGAGATAGTTAGATGGGGGTCTGTCCTGGGGGGATAGTTAGATGGGGGTCTGTCCCGGGGGGGTATTTAGATGGGGGTCTGTCCCGGGGGGGATAGTTAGATGGGGGTCTGTCCCTGGGGTTAGTATTTAGATGGGGGTCTGTCCCCGGTGAGGATAGTTAGATGGGGGTCTGTCCCCGGGGTTAGTATTTAGATGGGGGTCTGTCCCCGGGGAGGATAGTTAGATGGGGGTCTGTCCCGGGGTGGGGGGTATTTAGATGGGGGTCTGTCCCGGGGGGGATAGTTAGATGGGGGTCTGTCCCTGGGGGTAGTATTTAGATGTGTGTCTGTCCCCAGGGAGGATAGTTAGATGGGGGTCTGTCCCAGGGGTTAGTACTTAGATGGGGGTCTGTCCCGCGGTGGGGGGTATTTAGATGGGGGTCTGTCCCGGGGGGGATAGTTAGATGGGGGTCTGTCCCTGGGGTTAGTATTTAGATGGGGGTCTGTCCCCGGTGAGGATAGTTAGATGGGGGTCTGTCCCCGGGGTTAGTATTTAGATGGGGGTCTGTCCCCGGGGAGGATAGTTAGATGGGGGTCTGTCCCGGGGTGGGGGGTATTTAGATGGGGGTCTGTCCCGGGGGGGATAGTTAGATGGGGGTCTGTCTCTGGGGGTAGTATTTAGATGTGTGTCTGTCCCCGGGGAGGATAGTTAGATGGGGGTCTGTCCCGGGGGTTATTACTTAGATGGGGGTCTGTCCCGCGGTGGGGGGTATTTAGATGGGGGTCTGTCCCGTGGGGGATAGTTAGATGGGGGTCTGTCCCTGGGGTTAGTATTTAGATGGGGGTCTGTCCCCGGGGAATATAGTTAGATGGGGGTCTGTCCCTGGGGTTAGTATTTAGATGGGGGTCTGTCCCCGGGGAGGATAGTTAGATGGGGGTCTGTCCCGGGGTGGGGGGTATTTAGATGGGGGTCTGTCCCGGGGGTTAGTATTTAGATGGGGGTCTGTCCCGGGGTGGGGGGCATTTAGATGGGGGTCTGTCCCGGGGGATGTATTTCGATGGGGGTCTGTCCCTGGGGTTAGTATTTAGATGGGGGTCTGTCCCCGGGGAGGATAGTTAGATGGGGGTCTGTCCCTGGGGTTAGTACTTAGATGGGGGTCTTTCCCGGGGTGGGGGGTATTTAGATGGGGGTCAGTCTCGGGGGGGGCGTTATTTAGATGGGGCATCGTGGATATAAATTGCGTTTGGAGGAAATTTAGCAGCCGGGTGGCGTGAAATTGAGGGGGGGGGAAATTGCAGGGGAGGGGGACTAAATATGCTGGGGGTATAAATTGCGGGGGGGAAAATTGAGGGGGGGGAATTGCGGGGGGGGGTGGAATCGCGGGGGGGGGTGGAATCGCAGGGGTGTGGATCGCGGGGGGGGTGAAATCGCGGGGGGGGGGTGAAATCGCGGAGGGGGGAAATCGTGGGCGGGGGCGGAATCGCAGGGGGGGTGATGGGAGTTTGTTCCCGGGGGGGATTTTAAATGGGGGTCTGTTCCTGGGGAGTGTTATTCAGATGGGTGTCTGTTCCTGGGGGATGTTATTCAGATGGGAGTCTGTTCCGGGGTGGGGGTATTTAGATGGTAGTTTGTTCCCGGGGGGTAATTAGATGGGGGTCTGTTCCTGGGGGGTGTTATTCAGATGGGGGTCTGTTCCTGGGGGGTGTTATTCAGATGGGAGTCTGTTCCGGGGTGGGGGTATTTAGATGGTAGTTTGTTCCCGGGGGGGTAATTAGATGGGGGTCTGTTCCTGGGGGGTGTTATTCAGATGGGGGTCTGTTCCTGGAGGGTGTTATTCAGATGGGAGTCTGTTCCGGGGTGGGGGTATTTAGATGGTAGTTTGTTCCCGGGGGGTAATTAGATGGGGGTCTGTTCCTGGGGGGTGTTATTCAGATGGGGGTCTGTTCCTGGGGGATGTTATTCAGATGGGAGTCTGTTCCGGGGTGGGGGTATTTAGATGGTAGTTTGTTCCCGGGGGGTAATTAGATGGGGGTCTGTTCCTGGGGGGTGTTATTCAGATGGGGGTCTGTTCCTGGAGGGTGTTATTCAGATGGGAGTCTGTTCCGGGGTGGGGGTATTTAGATGGTAGTTTGTTCCCGGGGGGTAATTAGATGGGGGTCTGTTCCTGGGGGGTGTTATTCAGATGGGGGTCTGTTCCTGGGGGATGTTATTCAGATGGGAGTCTGTTCCGGGGTGGGGATATTTAGATGGTAGTTTGTTCCCGGGGGGTAATTAGATGGGGGTCTGTTCCTGGGGGGTGTTATTCAGATGGGGGTATGTTCCTGGAGGGTGTTATTCAGATGGGAGTCTGTTCCGGGGTGGGGGTATTTAGATGGTAGTTTGTTCCCGGGGGGTAATTAGATGGGGGTCTGTTCCTGGGGGGTGTTATTCAGATGGGGGTCTGTTCCTGGGGGATGTTATTCAGATGGGAGTCTGTTCCGGGGTGGGGGTATTTAGATGGTAGTTTGTTCCCGGGGGGTAATTAGATGGGGGTCTGTTCCTGGGGGGTTTTTCAGATGGGGGTCTGTTCCTGGGGGGTGTTATTCAGATGGGGGTCTGTTCCTGGGGGGTGTTATTCAGATGGGGGTCTGTTCCTGGGGGGTGTTATTCAGATGGGAGTCTGTTCCGGGGTGGGGTTATTAAGATGGGAGTTTGTTCCCGGGGGGTATTTAGATGGGGGTCTGTTCCTGTGGGGTGTTATTCAGATGGGAGTTTGTTCCCGGGGGCAATGTAAATGGGTGTTTGTTCCCGGGGTCTATTTAGATGGGAATCTGTCCTGGGCGGGTGGTAGTTTGATGGGTTGTCTTGGAACAGAGGGAAGGGGATAATTAGATGGGGGTCTGTTGATAATGAGGGGATTAGATGGGGGTCATTTAACAGGGGATATCAGACAGTTGTCTGCAGATGAGGATTATTTAGATCGGGGATGTCTGTACAAGGGGGGGATGTTTTCTGGTGGGGGGAATTGCAGGAAAAAGATTTGCATGGTGGATAAAAATTGCGGGCGGTGGATAAATTGAGGGCGGTGGATAAATTGAGGGCGGTGGATAGGGTCAGGAAAAGACAGAAAAATTTGGAAAGATGGCGAGAAATGATAGAAAGAGAAATAGAGAAGACAGAAAGATGCAAAGAAAGAGAGAGAAAAAGAGAAGGGGAAAAAGTGGAGGGAAATAACAGAGACACAAAGAAATTGAAGGCACCAAAGAGACAGACAGAAAGCCAGTGAGAAAGACAAAGAGAATCACAGAGAGATTGAGAGAGAGGACAGAGAATCACAGAGAGATTGAGAGAGAGGACAGAGAATCACAGAGAGATTGAGAGAGGACAGAGAATCACAGAGAGATTGAGAGAGAGGACAGAGAAACACAGAGAGATTGAGAGAGAGGACAGAGAATCACAGAGAGATTGAGAGAGAGGACAGAGAATCACAGAGAGATTGAGAGAGAGGACAGAGAATCACAGAGAGATTGAGAGAGAGGACAGAGAAAGCCATTGAGACAGAAAGACGCACAATCACTCAGAGAGAGAGAGAGAAACACAAAGTGAGGGAGAGAGAGAGAGATGGAGGAACAGAGAAGTAGAAGGAAAAACAGAGACAGAAATACAAGGTGAGGGAGAGATTCAGAAAAAGAGAGAGTGAGAGAGAGATTCAGTGCGAGAGAGAGATTCAGTGCGAGAGAGATTGAGAGAGAGTGAGATTCAGTGAGAGAGAGATTGAGTGGGAGAGAGATTGAGTGGGAGAGAGATTGAGTGCGAGGGAGATTGAGTGCGAGGGAGATTGAGTGCGAGGGAGAGACTGTGAGAGGGAGAGTCTGTGAGAGGGAAAGTCTGTGAAAGGGAGGTTCAGTGCGAGGGAGATTCAGTTCGAGGGAGATTCAATGCGAGAGAGACTGTGCGAGAAAGACTGTGAGAGAGAAACTGTGAGAGAGAGACTGTGAGAGAGAGACTGTGAGAGAGAGACTGTGACAGAGCTAGATTGAGTGCGAGAGAGATTGAGTGAGAGAGAGATTGATTGAGAGAGAGATTCAGTGGGAGAGAGACTGAGTAAGAGAGAGATTCAGTGGGAGAGAGATTCAGTGGGAGAGAGATTCAGTGGGAGTGAGATTGAGTGAGAGAGAGATTGAGTGAGAGAGAGATTGAGTGAGAGAGACATTGATTGAGAGAGAGATTCAGTGAGAGAGAGATTGAGTGAGAGAGAGATTCAGTGGGAGAGAGATTCAGTGGGAGAGAGATTCAGTGGGAGTGAGATTGAGTGAGAGAGAGATTCAGTGAGAGAGAGATTGAGTGAGAGGGAGAGTGATTCAGAGAGAGAGATTGAGTGAGAGAGAGATTGAGTGAGAGAGAGATTGAGTGGGAGAGAGATTCAGTGAGAGAGAGATTCAATGAGAGAGAGATTGAGTGAGAGAGAGATTCAGTGAGAGAGACTTAGTGAAAGAGACTGAGTCAGAAGAAGGGAGAAAAGCAGAAACAGACAATAAAGATGTGATACTCACCATCCCACACTGTCTGCTTTCCATCGTTGGACTCTAAAACCTTCCCGCCATCAGCTCATCCATGGGGAAGAGATCCTGGAGAGGGACATTGTGGTGGGATCTGGAGAAAAGCGTCAGGACTGGGACAGAGAGAGTGGGGGATTCAGACTGGACTCTCTCTCACACACACACACTGTAATCAGTTCCAATTCACCTGGGCACAGAGATTGAGACACAGAAACTCACCTTCAGAATCCAGCTGCATGGAAAGAAAGAATGTGGTCTGATGTTGTCCTAATATATCCCAGAACCTGTCACTCAAAACAGACAGTCTACCCAAAATGCAGCTTAACCAACCAGCTCTCAGCTTCCTCCATCTGGACACTCCCTCCCAGGTATGGGACAGTCCAAGGTGAGTCTCTGTGTAAACAGCGAATGGGGGAGAGAGGGATATTCCAGACATATCCCAAATGGACCATTCCAGATAGAAACCTCTCTGTCTGCCTCTCTCTCTCTCTCTCCCTCCCCCAAAAACCTCATTAACAGAACAGAAAAGCTGCTGTAATTTAAAACCTGGAGGGGCCGGTTTGGATAATAACCATTTAACACTCATTGTATTAAATGTCTTTCACTATTCACCTCCACTTAACAGAAAGTTCAGAAAATGACTCATTGCAATTACCTTGAAATTCTGACAAAGTGTTATTGCTGGAGAGGCCTGTTTGAATGCAGTACAAACATGCGTTTTTTATTCGGTTTTTCATTTCCACTGTGTGACAAAGACTGAAACTAGAGCCAGGTTAATGAGGCAGCCAAGAGAACTTTTATAACCAGTGACATTTCACACAACAATACTTACCCATATTTACAGTTGTATTCGTCAATGATTCTTTGCCCTGTATTTGATGCTGCTGTATTTATGTATTAGCTGTAATCAATCAATAAAACCTTCTTTATATTCACCAGTTTAATGTTACAAGGGTTCACAAAGCTGGGAAATGGCCATTTAACACAAATGGTATTAAAGATCTTCCACTTTTCACCTCCAGTTTATATAAAGTTCAGCAATAAAGACCTCTACATTCTGACAAAGAGTTTTTGCTGCTGCAATAAAGTGTCACTTGTTTCCATTTGCTTCCAGACTCTGCTCTCCTGGGTAATTCAAAGGGATTTGTGTTCATTGCTTGTCCAAATTCAGGAGGTTTCAGCTCCTCTGCAGCTGCTGTCCTGGAGAAATTAATTGCATATAAAATCTTTCCCTCATTTTGGAGATGTTTGGAGAGACTGTTTACACTAGTAGAGGAGTGAAACCAATACGCAGGGAGTTATTATGGTCTGGAATTCACTTTCTGACAGGTTTCAGAAAGCAGATTAAATATTAACTTTCAAAAGACAATTGGATCAAAATTTCAATTACTTTGAGTTATAGTAGAGAAGATACCAGCATAGAAAGAGAAGTGTGAGAGAGAGAGATGTCATAACGTAGGTGATCAAGAACTCAACACAACATATATTGAGAGTTTTTATTTCTAAATAACTGTTTGAGTTTTATTTGATCCTGTTGTTTTATTTATACATTAGCTTTAATCACTCAATATAACTTTCCAAACAGGAACGAGTTTCATGTTACAAGTGCTCTCAGTAGAAAAATAGCCATTTTACAAAAGTTGCATTGAAATTATTTTATTCAGCATCTCAAGTTTACAATAAAGTAAATTCCTCAGGTTTGTGGAAACTTCCAAACTCAGCAAGGGAATCTCCCATCAGTAATGGCTCAGCATCTCCATCTGCTGGTGTCCCTGCCTCACTGCAGTTAATGTTCCTCTCTCACCATCTCCATCCGCTGGTACCCCTGCCTCACTGCAGTTACGGTCCCACACTCACCATCTCCATCTGCTGGTGTCCCTGTCTTACTGCAGCTGCTGTCCCCCTCTCACCATCTCCATCTGCTGGTGTCCCTGTGTCACTGCAGGTAATGTCCCTCTCTCACCATCTCCATCTGCTGGTGTCCCTGTCTCACTGCAGTTACTGCCCCCTCTCACCATCTCCATCTGCTGGTGTCCCTGCGTCACTTCAGTTAATGTCGCTTCCTCACCATCTCCATCGCCTGGTGTCCCTGTCTCATTGCAGTTAATGTCCCTCTCTCACCATCGACATCTGCTGGTACTCCTGCCTCACTGCAGTTACTGACCTCCTCTCACCATCTCCATCTGCTGGTGCCTCTGCCTCACTGCAGTTGCTGCCCCCGCTCACCATCTCCATCTGCTGGTGTCCCTGCCTCACTGCTGTTACTGTCCCACTCACCAGCTCACAATCCTTTGCAGCTTTGTCCACTGGCTGCGGTTGTTAACAAAGCAACCACAAAGAGGCACTGTACTGGCACATGCGCAAACGTACACTAGCCCAGTTCAACGTCAGGGTCTGCCCACGCTCAGGCAGCTGCCAGGACTAAAGATGGCGCCGGTCAAATAATCACAGAGGCGGGTGGAGGGTGGGAGGTGGAGCTTTGGGTCTGGGGGAGGAGGAGGGGGAATGGGATTTAGTTCCAGTGTTTGAAACCCTTCAGCTCTTTCTATGATTTCACTAATTTAACAATGAGATTGAGAGGGTATTTCACCCCCTTCTTCAGCTCCTGTCTGAATTTAGTCTGGGTCACAATGTAAATACATGTGTTGGTGCAGGAACTGAGAAGCTGCAGCATCTTTGATGTTTGTTCTGTGATATAGAGAGGGTCAGTGGAGGAGGAATAATAATAAATATCTGTAATTCTCCTATAAATGTTATACACAACCCGGGTCACCCATAACAGGATAAAACTGCCGGATATACTGAAGAGTAAAATAATTGATTTCCTGCGATTCTCCATCTCTGGGTCCTTGTGATTCTCTGCATTGCTGTGGCGCCGGAATCCCCTGCGGACTTTACTGGAGAATAAAATCCGTCTGACAGTCAGAACATTGAGCAGCAAAATCAGAAAGACCGGGACACAAGGGGTTAAAATGCGGTTAAACAATTCAATTGCCCCCCATATGGGGGAAGTAAAGAAGCTCAGTTTATTAACACAACCCATGGGAACATTATCAATAATGTATTGTTGTTCCAGTGTAAAGTACCAGGGGAGAGACTCTAAACAACCCAGCACACTCACTGTTCCCACAACCACAGCCGCCCTTTTCTCGCTGCAATATTTTGTTTTCAGCTTCTCACAACAAATGGCCACAAATCGATCAAAGGTGAAAGTGACTGTGAGCCAGACAGAAACAACTGTGGATGCAGAAAGCAGAACGGTAATGAGAGAACACACAGGAGTAATTCTCAGGAATGAATATGGGAAATAAATTGAAACAATCCAGCTCAATATGGGATTAGTGATAACGACCAGGAGATCAGACACTGCCATTCCCACCAGGTAGACACTGATACATTTGGAGAGACCGCACTTTCCTCGGGACAGGATCACAATCGCCACCAAGTTAACTGGAAGAGAGAGAGAAAAGGAAGCAGAGAAATTACTGATCAGACCTGGAGACAAAGCAGCAGTTTGACAGGATCTGGGCTGAGATTTCCAGCTTTGTTGCTGCATCGAGCAGTGAAAACTGATTCATTGACCCGGGCAGTGCTTTGTCACAGTGAAATGTTTGAAAACACAATTATTAACAATGAATTGGGAAATTGATGCAGAAAGTGAATGAAGTCAGCACCGGATCTACTGGAAGTACTGAGTGAGGATGCAGTGTCAGTGGGGAATGAGAAGGAGATTTACAGAGATGGAATCCAATGTGTTAATTGGGAATTTGTCTCCAGACTGTTGGTTGGGAAGGTTTGTGGAGAGCGGGATGTGTAGCTGGTTTGTTGCTCTGGGTTTAGGGAACAGACAGGGACTGTTTCCACATGGGAAAAGGCTGAAAACTGCAGCGCTGAGTTTGAGTATCAGTCGTGATTTCGAATGGTGGAGCAGGCTATAAGCGCTGAATGGCCTCCTCCTGCTCCTATGTTACTGTCTTCCTATCAGATTGGACGAGGCAGCTGGAGGTGGAGCCTCAATACATTGAAATCCCAGTTAAACTCAGCCATGTTATTGGGGAGGGAGGACATTGTTCTGTCCCTTTGTAACACTGAGATTGTGAGATGTCTCATTATCAATCACTGAAAAAAATCATTAAAATATTCCAGGACCGCTTAGATCCACATCATGAAACTGTTAAAAAACTCCTAATGGTCTGATTATTGATCCTCACTGAAACATCTCATTCCAATACATACAATACACAGAATAATCCAGTAACAATGCCACAGTTACTTAAAACAATACCATTAAATACATAATACAGTTCCTGCAAGAATGAAAGAGTCGACAATGAGGAGATTCCATTAGTAAATTGCTGGAAAAGAACAGCCGGCTGTGTAACACACACACAGAGGAAAATAATACCGAGTACAGCAGCACAGTTAACATCGATTTACACCATTATCAGCTGAGATACTGCTTACCAGTAACTCCAATTGCTGCAAGTACAGGACAATAAATGTCTTCTATCTGATGCATTACTGGATATCCCATTTCTGTGAGAAGCAGAGACCTCGATTAGCCTGGAATCCACAGCTCCACCAGGCACTCTGAGCTGATCCATTCCAATGGGTCCTGATTTATACAGGGGATAAGTCTCCACTAACACGGTTATACCCCTGATCATTGCTATTAGTTACAGTATCCTGAACAAACACATTACATCAGCAGCTTTGACTCTGATGTAAATAATGTGGTGGATAAAACACAATCAAATTAATGTCAATGACATTTTCTGAGTAAGACCTCTCTCTGAAATAAATCTGAAATCTGTCCTCATACTGGATGGATGGCAATTATGAGAGGCGTCATTTAGTTTAGTTTTGTTTAGACATACAGCACTGAAACAGGCCCTTCGGTCCACCGAGTCTGTGCCGACCATCAACCACCCATTTATACTAACCCTACACTAATCCCATATCCTTACCACATCCCCACCTGTCCCTATATTTCCCTACCACCAATCTATACTAGGGGCAATTTATAATGGCCAATTAACCTATCACTCTGTTCCTCCCTTTTCCCAGTTAAAATGTGAAATTTGAGTCTCTGATTCGGGACCATGTTCAGGGTTACAGCCCAGAAACTACTGTGAGTGATATTACGGTACACACACTGTACACATCCATTTTGGATGCAGTTGGGTCGTGATAATATCACTGGTCATGTAATCCAGAGGCCCAAACTGATGGCCTGGGGACAGGGGTTCATATCCCAACACGGCAGCTATATAAACCAGAGGGAGCTCCCTTTCTGTGTACAAAGCACAGAGGGAGCACACACTCTATTTATAAAGTTGGGGGCGATGAAGGAAAGAGGTGAAGAGGGAAACGGAAACAAATGGGGAAATGGAGAGAGGGACAAAGTGGAAGACAGTGAGAGACAGAAGAGATAGTGAAATGAGACCTTGACGGAACCCCAGTAACAATCACCATTGTCTGCCCAGTTCGATATTTGGGGTTTAATGTAAGGGTTTTCGGGATGAGTGTTAGATGAGTGTATGATATTTTCAAACTGCATTGACATTCCCAACAAAAGCAATTGTTAAAGATTCAAAATTAACCAAACAAATGGCTCAAATCATTGCTGTCCATGTGCAGAGGGACAGAGAGATGGAGGGAGTGAGGCACAGATGGAGAGAGACACATAGTGGGACAGAGGCAGAGGTAGAGAGAGAGAGACGGAGCTAGAATGATAGAGGGAAAAGGAGAAACAGAGACAGACGGGACAGAGAGAAAGGGTGTCAGGCAAATGCAGAATGAGACAGACAGAAAGGGAGGCAGACAGATGCAGAGGGAGAGAGAGAGGGAGAAAGTGAGTGAGACAGATACAGAGGGAGAGAGACAGATGCAGAGGGAGAAAGGGACAGTGATGGAGAGAGGGAGAGAGACAAACAGAGGGAGAAACAGAGACAGAGAAAGAGAGACAGACAGGGAGAGAAGGGGACGGCGAGATGATAGGAAAAACATTATATCTAATAATGTTGACAAAAAATAGAATTAAAAAGTAAAACTGGCTGTGTGCAAGAACTAATTTTGAAAGGAAAGATCAGGGGTTTCGTGTGAGTGTTTTGGGGGTGAGTGTTGGATCAATGATTGATATTTTCAAACTGAAGTGACATTTAATATTATTGAAAAAGATATTATTAAACACTTATAAACTTTAGAAGCAGGGGAAGTGGGATAGTGTGTGAGGGGACATTGACAGAATCTCAATAAACAATCCCCATTATCTGCACAGTCCTGTATTGGGGATTTAGTGAGAGAGTTTAGGGGGCGATTGTTGATCAATGTTTGATATTTTCCAACTGCAGTGACGTTCCCAGCAAGGGCAAGATTTACAGGTTCACAATTAACCAAGAAATGGATAAAAACATTTCTGTCCAAGGAGAAAGAGATGGTGTTAGAGACAGAGTCATGGAAAGAGGCAGAGAAAGAGGGAGAGGGTGAGGGAGAGAGAGAGAGAAAGATAGGAGGAAACAGACATGAGAGGGAGAGACAGAGAGAGGATGAGCCAAGTTGTAACAATCATTAACAATCCTCATTATCTGCCCAGTCCTGTTTTTGGAGGTTAGTGTGAGTGTTTTAGGGGTGAATGTTGGATTCGTGTTTCATATTTTCAAACTGCAGTGACATTCCCAACAAGGCTGTTAAAGTATATAAGAGCAGGGAGGTTATGCTGGAACTGTATAACTCATTGCTTAAGCACCATAATGAGAGCTCCCAGGGCAGGTACAGTGTGAGTTTAGATACAGAGTAAAGCAGTGGATTTAGAGAAGGAGGGAGAGATGGGCAGAAAGAGTGAGGAGATACGGGGAGGCAGTCAGATTGTAGGAGAAACTTTACATCGAACCACATGAAAAAATAAATAATTAAAAATATAAATGGACTGCGCACTGAAAATACTGTCCGCCCACAACAACGAAAGTCACACACCATCCTACCTTGAAACGATATCGCCATTCCTTCACTGTTACTGCGTCAAAATCCTGGAACTCCCAACCTCACAGCACTGTGGGTGTACCTACACCACATGGACTGCAGCGGTTCAAGAAAGGGCTCAACACCACCTTCTCAAGGGATATTAGGAATGGGCAATAAATGCTGGCCTGGCCAGTAACGCACACATTCAACAAATAAATAAGGCAAATAAAAAGTTGACACTGAGTCACTACGCTACACGAGACGAACAAAAACCTGGTCAAAGAGGTTGGTTTGAGGGAGCGTCTTCAAAGAGGAAAGAGAGTTAGAGAGATGGAGAGGTTGAGGAAAGGAATTCCAGAATTAGGGTCCTGGCAGCTTGAAGGCACAGTCACCAATGTTGGAACAATTCAAATTGGGGATGCTCAAGAGGCCAGAATTAGAGGATCGCAGATATTGGTGGATTGTGGAGTTGGAGGAGATTGCAGAGATAGGGAGGGGTCATTTGTGGAAGACTGTTCCAAAATTCTACCACCCTTTGTATGTAGAAGTGTTTCTGAATTTCATCTTTGAAAGGGCTTTCGACTGATTTCTGATTTTTAGACAGTCCCCCCGTCTTAGACTGTCCCCATTGAATACTCACAAGGCAGGTACGCACGGGGTCAGATACAGAGTAAAGATCTATCTACCAATGCCAGACTCACTATTCCTCTGTCTCTTTCTCCTCATCCCTCACTGCCTGCAACACCCTTTCTCTGCCTCTCTTTCTCCCTCTTCCCATCCTGAAAGCAAGAGGGAGAGATTGAGATAGTGTACAGATGGAGACAGAGATAGAGGGAGAAAAGTTGAGAAATAGACTTGGAAAGTGAGTAACAAAGAGAAGAAATAGGGTTTCAGAGAGTAGAAGAGAGGGGAAGAGAGAGATAGAGATGGAGAGAGATTACCAGCAAGAGAGTTTACCAGAGATTACCTCTCTCTCAGTCCCTATCACTCCTTTCCAATTTGTGACCATCTCCATCTATTTTTCTCCTTCTCCCCCGATGTTTCAAACTCCATGCATCTCGCTCGTATGTCTTAGTATGCTGCAGTGAAGGGTTACATCAAATTATTATGGTTTACATTTGCTCTTTCAATCGAACTGAACAATCTCTCAGACTGTGAACAGAGGGGCCTTGGAGTTATAGTCCACTGATTCCTGAGTGTAACAGGACAGGTGGATAAGGTGGTTAAGAATGCTTAAGGAATACTTTCCTTTATTGGCCGATGTAGAGAATATAAGAGCAGGGAGGTTATGCTAGAACTGCATAAAACACTAGTTAGACCACAGTTAGAGTACTGTGTACAGTTCTGGTCAACACATTACAGGAAGGATGTGATCACACTAGAGAGGGGACAGAGGAGATTTGCAGAGGATGTTGTCAGGAATGGAGAATTTTAACTATGAGTAAAGATTGGATAGGCTGGAATTGTTTTCTTTGGAACAGAGAAGGTTGAAGGGAAGATTTAATTGAGGTGTATAAAATAATGACGGGCCTAGATAGAGTGGATAGGAAGGACCATTTCCCTTAACAGAGGGGTCAATAACCATGGGCATAGATTGCAAGATTTCCACACCAATATCATGAGGGTGTGATGGCTTCCATGGTGGAATACCTTGCTGGATGTTTACAATGGAGCGTTTTCCTTCCTGATTATCAAAACTGGCTGCTTGGGCCCCAACTTCATCCACATTTCTCCCACTCGACCAATATTTCACTCTGCATACCTATCCTTCTATGTTTGTGTACACAGCAATGAAGGATTACATCAAATGAATATATCTTACATTCTCCCTTTCAATCCACCCCAACAATCTCTCTGTCTCCAACCTTGTCCCTCTCAACAGCACTCTCTCTATCTGCATATCGAAGCCTCTCTCCCTCTGTCTCCCTCTTAGTTTCAGAGATAGCAGGAGGGAGAGAGAGAGAGAGGAAGACAGAGAGAGACACAGAGAACAAACCCAGCTTCTCCAATCTATCCACGTAACTGAATTCCCTCATCCCTGGAACCATTCTTGTGAATCTTTTTTGCACCCTCTCTAATGCCCCCACATTCTTCCTAAAGTACGGTGTCCATAATAGGACAATGCTCCAGTTGAAGGCAAACCAGCATTTTACAAAGGTCATAGTTTCCTTGCCTTTGTATTCAATGTCCCTATTTATAATCTCAGGACACCTTATGCCGTTTAACCACTTTCAGAACCTTCCCTGCCACCTTCAGTGATTGGTGTACAAATACCCCCCAGATGTGACTGTTCCTGCACCTCCTTTAGTATTCTATCCTTTACTTTATATCGTCTCTCCTCCTTTTTCCTGACCGTGGAGGCGGAAGATGCGGGCATGGTTCTTAATGAATACATTGCGGCTGTCTTCAAAAAAGGGGAGATGACACAGACATTGTAGTCAATGAGGAGGGGTTTGATATATTGGATGGGATAAACAGTGAGAGGAAATATTCAGGGGTTTAGCATCTTTGAAAGCTGATAATTCACCAGGTTCAGACTGTTTAGAGGTACAAGGGAGGAAATAGCAAAGGCTCTGACCATCGTTTTCCAAACCTCTCTGGTTCAAGTCTTGATCCCAGAGGACTGGAGGACTGTGTATGTTGTACTGTTGATTAACAAGGGTGAAAGTAATAGACTGAGTAATTACAGGCCACGCAGCCTAATCATAGTGGAGGGAGAATTATTGGGCGCAAGGGAATGATTGATTCCTTTCTAGTACGGTGTGTCTCAGTGTCTCCATGTCTGTGGCTCTGGCACAATTTGAGCACGATCCTAACATTGGTGAGGAGTCGGTCTCTGGAATAAATGTCCCAGTGTTGTGGTAACATAAAATCGCCACCGAGAACCAGCCGATAATCGCTGACTAATGTTTGTGGATTTCCACAGATGTTTGAGAAAGGAGAGAGAGACAGACAGACAGAAAGAGAGACAAAGACAAAGACACAGAGAGTGACAGCAAGGTATTTGTCATTGGACAGAGGAAGAGGAGGAGGCCATTTTAGTTTAGTGGTACAGCCCTGAAACAGGCCCTTCGGCCCACCGAGTCTGCACCGACCATCAACCATCCATTTAGACTAATGCTACACTAATTCCATATTCCTACCACATCCCCACCTGCCCCTATATTTCCCTACCACCTACCTATACTAGGGTCAATTTCTAATGGTCAATTTTCCTATCATCCTGCAAGTCATTGGCATGTGGGAGGAAACTGGAGAAAACCCACGCAGACACAGGGAGAACTTGCAAACTACACACAGGCAGTACCCGGAATTGAAGCCAGGTCGCTGGAGCTGGAGCTGTGAAGCGGTGCTAACCACTGTGACAGTGTGCCGTTCAACCCTATTCTGTCATTCAATGAGCTCATGGCTGATGTGTGATCTCACTCCATGTACCTATCTTTGCCCCTTAATACCTTTGGTTGACAAAAATCTATCAAACTGATATTTAAAAATTAACAAGTGTCTCAGCATCAATTGCTGATTGTGGAAGAGAGTTCCAAACTGATACCACACCTGGTGTGTTGAAATGTTTCCTCATTTTACTCCTGAAAGTTTTTTAGACTGCCTTTAGATTTTTAGACGATGCCCCCAAGTTCCTGACTCCGCAGCAAGTGGGAATTGTTACTCTCTGTCAACCCATTCAGTTTCCCTTATTATCTTGGAAACATTCATCAAATAACCCCATAACCGTCTAAATTCAAGGGAAAGGAAATGTTGGTGCAGGATGGGAGACTGGAGCAGATGGTTTGGGGAAGTGGATAAACTGAAGCAATGGATGAGGAGACTGAGGATTCAATACAGTGAGAGGAGAGGCTGAGATTCACAGGGAGAGACTGCAGCAGAGTGTTAGATGAAATTTAATCTATAGATCCCAGTAATACAACTCAATTAATACATTCAAACAATAATCCCTGTGGTTATTGGTGTTGGAGAACAGTTCATTGTTTCTACAATATAGTCAATATATTTAGTTTGCACAGGCTATTAAATATAAATGTAAATATATTTCTGATATCAGCCTCGCTCTTTATTGAATTCAGCTGTCACAGAGATTTTAAAGTGCAGTATTTAAATAATGAATTACCATCAGTGATGAACTGATTCTATTCTGTTTATTCAGTCACTAAGTAAGGAATAGGAACTTTCTACAAAACAAAATGAGGACCTGACAGAAATCAACACAGAGGATCAAGTCCAACAGGAAAATGAACACAATCTGACAACAGACAACTTCAACTCACACTTTCTCTCACTAATTGTTCTGGACATTCCAGCACTTTATGATAGTGAATTATTTACACTGCTGCTTCTTTCTCTTTCTCCTTACTTCTGCTTTTCTTTTTCCATCTGGTTCCTTCGCCCTGCTCCTTTTCTCCTTCCCGATCTCTCTGGAGTACTCACACCCTGTAAATGGATACTGAATGCTGCTTTTCACACATGATTTATTCCTAACATTGTGCGTCTGTGTTCTGTTCACCAGCCCCAGGTTCAATTATTCTATTCTCAGAGTCAGTTTGTTCAATGGTGAAATCTCTGTGAATAACTTAAAGTACCGACAGAACACTCAAGTCTCCACCTGTTCACCGACACTCTTCACTTCATCTACAATACATGGAATAAACTGGATCGAAAGCTACTTCCAGACAAACCTCACAATCATTGAAATTCCTTCTCCTGTAATTATAAAGTAATCTGTTAGAATGTGGGATTGTTTAATTAATAAAACACTAACATCAGCACTGCAGCTGATAATCTGCAGATAATGGAAAGACTCTTGATTCCAACTGATAGAGTGAAAACCAGTAAAACATCACATCAATACTTTCTATTTTACAATGTAGTCCAGCGACAGTGAAGGTCCACAGTGAAGCAGAGAAGGAGAAGTGAAAGTGTCAGCAGCAAACTCAGTTCAGTAGCAAGACTTCTGAAGCAGCGTCAGACACACACAGAGTGAAATAATATTTGATAACAGTGATAATCAATAAATACATTGAAATCCCAGTTAAACTGAGCCATGTTATTGTGGAGGGAGGACATTGTTCTGTCCCCTTGTAACACTGAGACCGTGAGATGTCTCATTATCAATCACTGAAAGAAATCATGAAAATATTCCAGGCCCGGTTAGATCCACATCATGAAACTGTTAAAAAGTCCTAATCGTCTGATTATTGATCCTAACTGAAAGATCTCATTCAAATACATTTCATACACAGAATAATCTGATAACAAAGCTACAGTTACTTAAAACAATACCATTTAATACATAATGCAGTTCCTGCAAGAATGAAAGAGTAGACAATGAGGAGATTCCATCAGAAATTGCTGGAAAAGAACAGGTGGCTGTGTAACACACGCAGAGGAAAATAATACCGAGTACAGCAGCACAGTCAACATCGATTTAGACCATTAACTGCTGAGATACTGCTTCCCAGGAACTCCAATTGCTGCAAGTTCAGGATAATTAATGCGGAGTACATGATGCATGACTGGATATCCCATTTCTATGAGAAGCAGAGACTTCTGTTAGCCTGGAATCCACAGCTCCAGCAGGCACTCTGAGCTGATCCATTCCAATGGGTCCTGATTTATACGGGGGGTAAGTTTCCACTGACACGGTTATACCCCTGATCATTGCTATTAGTCGCACTCACCTGAACAAACACATTACATCAGCAGCTTTGACTCTGATGCAAATAATGTGGTTGATAAAACACAATCAATTCAATATCAATTACATTTTCTGAGCAAGACCTCTCTCGGGAATAAACCTGAAAACTGTCCTCATACTGGACGGATGCTACAATTATGAGAGGCGTCATTTACATTTTCCATATTATTATATTGACCTTGTTCACTCCGGGCATTTCTTTTGTAAATGTAACTGATCTGTCCACAGTGGACACTGAATCCAGGGACAAAAGCAATCCCGTTTCACTCTATTCCAGCCTTTTCCCAGTTAAAATGTGAACTTTGAGGCTCTGATTCGGGACCATGTTCAGGGTTACAGCCCAGAAACTGTGGGTGATATTGGGGGACAGACACTGTGCACATCCATTTTGGAGGCAGTCGCATAGTGATAATATCACTGGTTCAGTAATCCAGTGGCCCAACCTGATGGGCTGGGGACAGGGGTTCAAAACCCACCATGGCAGCTGTTTATTAGAGGCAGCCCCCCTCAAGGTATAAAGTGGAGGCAGCTCCCTCTCCATGTATAAAGTGGAGGCAGCTCCCTCTCCATGTATAAAGTGGAGGCAGCTCCCTCTCGATGTATAAAGTGGAGGCAGCTCCCTCTCTATGTATAAAGTGGAGGGAGCTCCCTCTATATGTATAAAGCGGAGGCAGCTCCCTCTCCATGTATAAAGTGGAGGCAGCTCCCTCTCCATGTGTAAAGTGGAGGCAGCTCCCTCTCTATGTATAAAGTGGAGGCAGCTCCCTCTCTATGTATAAAGTGGAGGGAGGCCCCTCTATATGTATAAAGCGGAGGCAGCTCCCTCTCCATGTATAAAGTGGAGGCAGCTCCCTCTCCATGTATAAAGTGGAGGCAGCTCCCTCTCAATGTATAAAGTGGAGGGAGCTCCCTCTCCATGTATAAAGTGGAGGCAACTCCATCTCCATGTATAAAGTGGAGGCAGCTCCCTCTCCTACACCTATCCATTTCTCTGTCATTTCCTCCAGCCCCTGCAACACTCCCTATCTCGGTGACTTCCTCCAGCCCCTACAACCCTCCCTGTTCCTGTAACCTCCTCCAGCCTCACAACCCACTCTTGCTCAGTTGCGTCCTCTGCCCCACAACACTCCATACTGCTGTGACCTCCTCCAGGCCCGACAACTCTTCCTATCTCTGTCACCTCCTCAAGTCCCTACAACCCTCCGTTTTTCTGTAACCCCCCTCCATCCACTACAACCCTCCCTATCGCTGTTATCTCCTCAGTCCCACAACATTCCCTATCTCTGTTATCTCCTCCAGCCCCTCAGACTCTCCCTATTTCAGTAACATCCTCCAGCTCCGACAACCCTCCCTAGCTCAGTTGCCCCTTCAGCACCACAGCACCCCCTATCTCGATGGCTTCCACCAGCCCCTAAAACCCTCTCTTTCTCTCTACCCTCCTCCAGCTCTTCTAAACGTCCCTATCTCTGTCACTTTCTCCAGCCCCTACATCTATCCCTATCCTGTCACATCTGCCAGACCCGACAACCCACCCTACCTCTGTCACCTACTCCAATCCCTAGATCCCTCACTACCTCTGTCACCTGCTCCAGGCCCGACAACCCTCCCTATCTCCGTAACCAACTCCAGTCCAACAGCCCTTCCTAGTTCTGTAACCGCCTCCATCCCCCACAACACTTCCCATCTCACTAAACTCCTCCCGCCCCTACAGCCCTCCCCAGCTCTGTCACCTTCTCAAACGCTGGAAACTCTCCCTAATTCTGTAACCTTCTCAGCCCCTACAACCCTCCTTAACCCTGTTACATCTTCCAGACCATACAATCCTCCCTAGCTCTGTCACCTCCTCCAGCCCCGACAACCCTCCCTATCTCTGTAACCTCCGACTGCCCAGATCACCCTCCCTACCACTGTAAGTTCCTCCAGCCGTAACAGCGCAACCTTTCTCTGTAACCACCTCCGAGCCCTACAATCCTCCCTATCTCTGTCACCTCCTCCAGTACCACAACCTTCCCTTTCTCTGTAACCACCTCCACCCCCCGTACAGAGCTCCCTATCTCTGCTGCCTCCTCCAGCCCCGATAACATGTCCTGTCTCTGTAACCTCCTCCGGGCCCTACAATCCTCCCTATGTCTGTCACCTCCCCCAGTACCACAACCTTCCCTATCTCTGTCACTAACTCCAGGCTCTACAACCCTCCCTCTCTCTCGAACGTCCTCAGCCCGACAACCCTCCTGATCTCTGTAACCCCCTCCACCCCGACAACCATTCCTGGCTCATGTTTCAGGTCAATGATGAAGGTTCTGATGAGGGGTCACCGTCATGCAAAGTTAACTCTGCTTCTCTCTCCACAGATGCTGCCAGACCGGCTGAGTATTTCCTGCGTTTCCTGTTTTTATCTCACTTTACATTGATGCCCCCTTGTCACTGACCTCTCTTCGAAGGTAAATAGGCCCATCACGTACACTCTATCCGGGCCCCTCAAAACAACATTTCAATCTAACCTCACCTCAGACTTCTCTGTTCCAAACACAACAGCCCCAGCCTCTCCAAAATTTCCTCACAGCAACATTTTTTCCAGACCTGGCAACATCCTCGTAAATGTGCTCTGTACCCTATCTACTGCAATTAAATCCTTTCTGTAATGTGGTGACCGGAACTGCACAAAGTACTCACGGTGTGGCCCAACCAATGACTTATATAGTTACAGCATAACCTCTCTCCTATTCTGCACCTCGGCTAATAAAGAAAACGCATTCCCTATGCTTCTGAACTCTCTTAGCGAGCTGCCCTGCTATCTTCATGGATCTGTGAACATTCACTCCAAGGTCCCACACTTCTTCTACACCTGGAAGGATTCTCCCATTAATTGTGCATTCCTTTGCCTCGCTCGACCTCCCCAAATTCATCACCTCACACGTCTCTGCGTTGAATACCTTTTGCCACTTGTCTGCCCACCTGGCTAGTCCATTAACATCTTACTGCTGTCCACAGGTATTCTTCTGTCCATCAACCAATGTGCCATTTTTTTTGTATTGCCTGAAATCTTTTTGATCATGCCCCCTAAATTTACGTCCAAATCCTAAATATACAGCACAAAAAGTAGTGGATCTATTAGCGAGCCCTGTGGAACGCCACTGGAAACAGCCTTACAGTCGAGATATCAGCAGAAAAAGAGAATTGGCTAAATAACAGGAAGCAGAGAGTCGGGATTAATGGATTATTTTCAGGGTGAAAAGCTGTAACTAGGGGAATGCAACAGGGATCAGTGCTGGAACCTCAAAGTTTTACAATCAATATTAATGACTTAGATGATGTGACATACAGTCCTGCAGCCAAATTTGTTGAGGAGGCGAAGATTGGTAGGAAAGCAAGTTGTGATGAGGGTAAACATAGTCTGAAAAGGGAAATATATAAGTTAAGTGAGTGGAGAAAATGTGGCAGATGGCGTATAACGTGGAGTACGATGTGACGTTACCACTTCGGTGGGAATCACAGAAGAGAGGACTATTATTTATGTGGTGGGAGACGGCAGAATGCTGCGGTATGAGGAACCTGGGTGTCCATGTACAGGAATCAGAAAATGTCAGCATGCAAGTACAGCAAGTAATTCGGATGGTAAATGGATTGTTGGTATTCTTTGCAAGGAGGATGAAGTATAAAAGTAGTGAAGCATTGCTACAATTGTACAGGCCATATGTGAGAAGGCAGCTGGAGCATTGTCTGCAGTTTTGGTCACCTTATTTAAGGAGCGATATGCTTGCAATGGAAGCAGATCAGAGAAGGTTCATTGGGTTAAATCCTGGGATCAGAGGTTTCTCTAATGAGGAAATGTTAGACCAGTTGTATCCATACTCAACGGAGTTTGAAGATTGAGAGTTGATCTTACTGCGAAGTAAAGGATTCTGAGGAGCCCTGACAGGGTAGAAGTTGAGAGGAAGCTTCTTCTCGTGGGGAAATCACGAACTAGGGAGCACAGTTTCATATTAATGTAGGGTAGAGTGCGGGTGGGGGTTGCAAGGAGGAAGTGGACTCAAGGTCGCGATTAGATCATGCATGATCTTATTGAATGGAGTAACAGGTTGGAAGGGCCGAATGGCCTACTCCTTCTGCTAGAGGGAGCAGTGCAGAAGAATTACTGTACTATTGGAGGGAGCAGTACTGAGGGAGTGCTGCACTGTTGGATGGGCAGTACTGAGAGAGCGATTCACTGTTGAAGGGGCAGTAGTGAGGAATCACTGCATCGCCAGTGGGGCAATAGGGTGGGAAACGACACTGTTGGAGGGGCAGCAATGTGGGAGTGATGCCCTGTTTGAGGTGAATTACTAATAGCATGCTACACAGTTGTTGGGTAAGTACAGAGACAGTACTGTACTGTGGGAAGGTCAGTATTGAAGAGGTACCGGACTGTCGGTGAGATATTACTGGGGGAACTGGGCCCTGTCAGCAGAGACAGTACTGGAGGAATGCTGCACTGTCAGAGGGGCAGTACCTTTGGGGCCCTGCACTGTCAGCGGGGCAATATTAGTGGAGAGCTGCATTATCCGATCTTCAATACTACGGGAGCGCTGCACTGTTGAAGGGCCAGTACTGATGAAGTGCTGCACTATCAAATGTGCATTTTTGGGGATGAAACGTTAAATTGAACCCCCTTTGCCTTCTTTTTGCAGATAAAAGATCACAAAGTACTATTTGGAAGGAGAGCGGGGCCTTATCTGCGGTGTCCCAGCCAATATTTTGCCCTCAATGATGATCTGTGATGATCTGTTTATTATCACCTTGCTGTTTGTGATATATTACTGTGTGTCAATTAACTGCTCTGTTTTCCACATTCCAGCCGTGACCCCACATCAGCAACATTTACATGGCTGTAAGGCACTTCGAAACGTCCCGTGGTGCTAAACAACGCAATGCAAGTGCAAGCCTTTCCTTCTTTTCTTTCCTTCATGCCACTAAAGATAACTGCAGCAAATAACACTTCAACTGACCACCGCAAATATCTCTTAAAATTGCCACAGCAAACATCAAAATATGATTTTAAATTACCAATAGGCATATCACATAAAATGGACTCAGGGCACATCACTGAAAATTGCCAGAGCAAATATCTTGTCATTTCATTGACCGATATATAATGAAAATAGTCACAGAAAATATCACTTTAAATGATCTCAGCATATTTCACTTAAAATGACCACTATACCTGTCAATTGAAATGGCTCCAGGTGATATCACTCAAAATGGTCGCAGTGCTTATCACTTAATATTAATAAATAAACTTAAATAATAATAAACCTTGTTTGCCACTTAAAATGGCTGCAACGCATATAACATAAAATGGCAGCCATACAAGAAACTTAAATGACAACTGTGCTTGTCATTTAAAAGAACCAATCGGCATATCACATAAAATCACAGCAGTCGTCATAAATCACTTAAAATGGTACGGTGGATCAAACAAATTTAAAATGGCTGCTGTGCATTTCACTTAACCATGGAATTCATTGCATTGCCCGGAAAACAGGCATTGTCCTGGAATTATCAGGAATATTCGCACTTCTCATTGATCGCTCATAGGATTACAGAAATAGGAGCAGGAGTATGCAATTCGGCTGGCGAGCCTGCTCTGTCATTCTAACAGTGTCGTTCAAACAGATCATGGCTGATCATCTACCTCTACACCATTTTTACCCACTATCTCCATATCCCTAAATGTCATTAATATCCAGAAATCTATAGATTTCTGTCTTGAACATGCTCAGTGATTGAGCTTCCTCATCCCTATGGGGTTCGGAATTCAACAAATTCACCACCATCTAAGGAAAGAAATTCCTCCTCATCTCAGTCTCAAATGGCCTGTCCCTTATTCTGAGACTGTGTCGCTTGGTTCCAGACTCACCAGCCAGAGAAACATCCGACCCACATCTACCCTGTCACACCCTGTAAGAATGCAGTAACTTTCAATGAGATCAACTTTCATTCTTCAAAACTCTAGCGAATACAGGCCCAGTTTCTGCAATATCTCCCAATAAGATTATCCCGCCATTCCAGGGTTAAAGTGCTGAACCTCTGTTGCACACTCTCTATAACAAGTACACACATCTTAACATCAGGAGACCACAACTGTATAGAATACTCCAGGTGAGTCTCACCAAGGCTTTTTACAATTGCAGCAACATATCTTTATAACCTGTATTCAAATGCCGTTGCAATGAAGGCCAGCATACCATTTGACTTCCTAAATGCTTATTGCATCTGCGTACTAGCTTTTAGTGACTGATGAACCAGGACACCCAGATCCCTTTGGACATCAACACTTCACAGCCTCTCACCATTTAAGAAATACTCTGCCCTTCTGTTTTTCTATCAAAGTAGATCACTCTCTGGAACTGGTTCAACATTTCACCTACCTAGGCTCAACTATCACCGGTAACCTGTCTCTCGATGCAGAAATCAAGAAGCGCATTGGAAAGGCGCCCGCAGCTATGTGCAGACTGGGCAAGAGAATGTGGGAAAATGGTGCACTGACACGGAACACAAAAGTCCGAGTGCATCAAGCCTGTGTCCTCAATACCTTGCTCTATGGCAGCCAGGCCTGGACAACTTATGTCAGCCAAGAGTGACGTCTCAATTCATTCCATCTTCGCTGCCTCCAAAGAATCCTAGACATCAGGCGGCAGGACCGTATCTCCAATGCAGAAGTCCTCGAGGCAGCCAACATCCCCAGCATATACACCCTACTGAGCCAGTGGTGCTTGAGATGGCTTGGCCATGTGAGCCACATGGAAGATGGTAGGATCCCCAAGGACACATTGTACAGCGAGCTCGTCACTGTTATCAGACCCACCGGCCGTCCATGTCTCCGCTTTCAAGACGTCTGCAAACGCGACATGAAGTCCTGTGACATTGATCACAAGTCGTGGGAGTCAGTTGCTGGTGATCGCCAGAGCCAGGGGACAGCCATAAATGTGGGGCTGAAGTGTTGCGAGTGGAAGAGACTTAGCAGTTGGCAGGAAAAAAGGCAAAAGCGCAAGGGGAGAGCCAACTGTGTAACAGCCCCGACAACCAGCGCCGGTGGAAGAGTCTGTCACTCTAGAATCGGACTTCAGAGCCACACCAGGCGCTGCTTCACAAACCACTGACCACCTCCAGGCACTTATCCATTGTCTCTCGAGACAAGGAGATGAAAGAAAGAAAGAACGAGAAACAAAGAAAGAAGGAAGGATCACTCCACACTTACTCACATTATATTCCATCTGCCATGTTCTTGCACATTCACTAAGCCTGTCCAAATCTCCTTAAAGCCTCCTTGCATCCTCCTTGCAACTTAATTTCCCAGCTAATTTTGTGTCATCAGCAAATTTGGAAATATTCCCTTTGACCCCCACCTCCAAACCATTTTATTTTATATTTGTTTAGAGATAAAGCACTGAGTCAGGCCCTTCGGTCCACCGAGTCTGTGCCGAGCAACAACCACCCATTTATACTGATCCTACATTAACCCCATATTCCCTATCACATCCTCACCATTATAATGGCCAATTTACCTATCAACCTTCAAGTCTTTGGCTGTGGGAGGAAAGCGGAGCACCCGGTGAAAAACCACATGGTCATTGGGAGAACTTGCAAATCTCGGACAGGCAGTACCCAGAACTGAACCCGGGTCGTTGCAGCTGTAAGGCTAACCACTGAGCCACTGTGCCACCCATTTAGATAGATTGTGAACAGCTGTGGCTGAAGCACTGATCCTTGTGGTACCCCATTACTAACAGACTGCCATCTTGGCAATGACACATTTATTCCTACTCTCTGCTTTCTTTCTGTTAACCAGTTCTCAATCCACAGTGGTATGTTATTCCCAATCCCATGTGCTCTAATTCTGTTTATTCATCTCCTGTGCGGCATCTTATCAAAAGCCGTCTTAAAATCCAAAGACAGCACATCCACTGGTTTTCCTTTCGCTATGCGACAAGGAACATCCTCAAAAAATAAACTCCAACAGGTTTGTCAAACATGATTTCCGTTTCATAAATCCACATTGACTGAGCCCGATCATATCATTTGTTCCAAGTGCTGTGATATCTCATTCTTCTTAATAGATTAAAACATTTACACTACTACTGACATCAAATTAACATGTTTATAGTTCTCTGTTTCTCTTTCGCTCTCTTCTTAAAAATTGGGGTGACATTTGTTAATTTGCAGTGTGCAGGAACCCTTCCAGAATCTATAGAATTTTGAAAGATAACCACGGATGCATCTACTATTTTATAGCCACTTCCTTCAATACTCTGGGATGTAGCTCATCTAGTCCAGGGGATTTATTAATTTACAATACAATTATTTTTTCAATAACTACCTCTTTATTTATACTAATTGATTTCAGTTCCTCATTTTTACAAGTCCCATGTTTCCCTGGAACTACTTGAGGATTTTCTGTATCTTCCTCCGTGAAGATAGATACAAAGTAATTGTTTAGTCTCTCCGCCATTTCCTCATTCTCCATCACAAACTCTCCTATCACCGCTTGCAATGGACCCACATCCGTCCTTGCTAATCTATTCCTTTTCAAATACATAAAGAAGCATTAAGTTTCTAGCTAGTTTACATTCCAGATTTATTTTCCCTTTCCAGATTAGTTTATTGGTTCTCCTTTGTTGGTTTCTAAATCGCTCCCAATCCTCCGGCTTGCCACGTTTCCTGGTGACCTTGCAAGGCTTACAAGTTTGACCGAATGCAATCTTGTTTCGCCAGGGATGATTCACCTTTCCTGTTGGGTTTTAGGTCCTTCGAGGAATGTACATTTCTTGTCAACCGTGAAAGAACATCTTTAACTGCAGCCATTGTCTGTCAACTGTCAAATCGTTCAATGCATTTTCCCAATACACCACAGGCAATTTGCCATTCATATCTTCATAGTTTCCTTTGTTCAGATTTACACGCCTCGTTTCAGAATCAACTATAACATTTTTTCAAATGTAAAATACTATTATATTGTGGTTACGATTTCATAATGGTTCCTTTACAGAAAGGTTATTAATTAGCCCTTTCTCATTACAAAATACAAAACCTGAAATAGCTCAATCCCCAGTTGGTTCTTCAACATACTGCTCCAGTCATCCATCTCATACACATACTAGGAATTCATCCTCCACAGAATTAGTGCTAATTAGCATGAGGCAATCTATCTGTAAATTGAAGATGCCCATTGTTACTGTATTGCCCATGTTACATACTGCTGTAATTTCCTAATGTTTCCCATGTCCAACATTACCACTGTAGTTTGATGGTCTACAAAACATCTCCCACCAATGTTTGCTGCCTCTTGCTGCTTCTAAACTCCACCCAAACTGATTCTATATCTTGCTTCTTTGATCTAAGATGCTGTCTCACTAATGTACTGTCTCGTCCTGCATTAACAGCACTATCACACCTCCTTTTCCCCTCCACTTATCCTTCCTAAATGACTGCATCGAGGATTAACATGTTCATGTCGTAATGACGGGCCAGGCCTAAATTAACCAAAACGTTAATCCATTTTAAAAATCAAGGACCACAATCCAACAGGCACATGTTGAAATGAGGGATCAAAAGACTGACACAAATGTAGGTAGACACATTGAATCCAGCCTCTGGGTGAAGGACACTGTCCAAGGCGGATGGACAGTCTGTCCAATAATATTCCTCACCCAAAAACTGTCTGGGACTCCTTTCCACCCAGACACAACCCAGCTCAGCAGTTTGCTTCACCAGTGAATATGTTTTAATTAAAAGCAAGTCTAATGATGGCCATGAAACCATTGTCAATTGTTGTAAAAACCCATCTGATTCACTAATGACCTTTAGAGAAGGAAATCTGCTGTCCTTACCTGGTTTGGCCTACATGTAACTCCAGATCCACAGCAATGTGGTTAACTCTTACATGCCCTTGAAATGGCCTCGCAAGCTACTCAGTTCAAGGGCAACTAGGGATGGTCAATAAATGCTGGCCTGGCCTGCGACGCCCACATCCTATGAAAGAATTTTTAAAATGTTACCGTTGGGATGTTGTTCAATATGTTCCTCGGGGTCCTGTCCATTGACATGTTAATTCAGCACAATGAGGACAGAACCAGTTTGACGAGGGGACCTGTTTTCTTGATGTGAAACATTTAACTCTAATCCCTAGTCGGGAACATTACTGTCGTTTGAAAATGTCTGATCCCCCTGACAGGTCCCACACAGGGATTGAAAAATGTTCGGGAGGCAGTGACACATGTCAATTCCAACCTCAGCTCAAAACTCACGTTGAGCCAATTCAGATCCATCTGTCTGACTTTCTCTCTGTGTCTGTCTGTCTCTCTCCCCTGCTCTGTCTGTCTCACTGTCACTCCCCCTCTCTCTCACTCGTTCTATGTCTGTCTCTCTCCGTGTCTGATTTACTCTCTCATTCCACGTTAATCTCTTTCTCTTTATTTCATGCTGTACCTGTCCAACTTTCGTTCACCCTCTTTCTCTCCCTCTCATTCTCTCTCACTCTTTCTTTCTCTCTCTCTCTTTCTCATTTTCTTTGCCAACCTGTCTCTCTCAAACTATGATTCTCCCTCCTGTCAGTCTGTCTGATTCCGAGTCAGCCCCTCTCTTTCTCTGTCTCATTCTCTCTCACTTTCCCTCTTTCTCTGTCTCATTCTCTCTCACTTTCCCTCTTTCTCTGTCTCATTCTCTCTCACTCGCCTTCTCTTTCTCTCTAGCACTCTGTCTATCTCTCTAGCCTACTGGCTCTTGCTCACTCTCTCTCGGATTTTGCTCTTTATGACTCTCTCTCACTTCCGTTCTCGTTTTTTCTCTCTCTCTCTCTCATTCCCTGTCTGTCTCTCGTGCACATTCCGTCTGCCTAGCAGTCTTTTTCATTCCTCTCCCCACGTCTCTACCTCACTCCGTTTGGTGCTCTGTACTTTTCTTTTCTCTCTCTCTCATCAATCCTTTTTCTCACTCCCTGTCTGTATTTCTGTATCAATCTGTCTGCTTCCTTTATCTCACTCTCTGTCACCTCGTCTCTTTCGTTCATGTGGTCTGGCAACCTGTCTCCTTCGTCCAGACAGTCTGCAACCCGGCTCTTTCGTCTCTCTCTCTCTCTCTCTCTCTCATTTTTTTTGTTATCCATACTTTGCCACATTGTAGCTCTGCCTTTTATCTGGGCCAACGAGAGGATCTCCCATTGTACAATACACACTGTAGAATTTCGTCATTCACCTTTTGGAACGCGTGTTTTCTGGGGCAGAGAGTGCAGGTTGCACAGTTAAATGGAGTTCTGATATATGTTCATTCACACATTGCATAATTGCTATGTTACTGGACAAGATAAAGAGAGAGAGAGAGAGTGAGAGAGAAGCTGGGGTTGATCATTGGAGATGGGGAAGTTTTGTGTTGTTCATTCCCGAATTGTGGAGCTGTCTGTTATCTGGACCAGAGAGAGGAGCTGGAACTGATCATTGGAATTCGATGCTGCGTTTATTGTAGCAAAGGTATTATTCTGGCTGGAGGGCTAAATATTAATCAGAGATCGTCAGTTCTTGGCTAATTGAAACGAAACGTTATATCATAGAAAGAGAAACATAGAACGTTTAATGCACAGAAAGAGTCCACTTGGCCCATTGTTTCTGCGCCAACCCAAAAACGATCCAACTATTCTCATCCCACCTTCCAGCATTTGGTCCGGAGCCCTGCAGATTACGGCACTTGAAGTGCATATCCAGACTCCTTTTGAATGAGTTGAGGGTCTCTGCCTCAACTACCCTTTCAGGCAGCGAGTTCCAGACCCACATCAGCCTCTGGGTGAAAGCATTTTGCCTCATCTCCCCTCTGATTATTTTGGAAATCACTTTACATCTATTCTCCCGAGTCACTGACCTCTCTGCTCAGGACAATAGAACCTTCACCTCCACTCAACATCCTATACATTTCAATCAGATCTGTTCCAAGGAGAACAAACCCAGCCTATCCAATCTTTCCTCATAGCTGCATTTTCCTGTCCTGGCAACATCCTCGTAAATTCCCTCTGTACCCTCTCCAGTGCAGTTACATCCTTTCTTAGTGACGTGACCAGAACTGCACACAGTACTCAAGTTGTGACCTAACTAATGAATTATACTGTTCCAGCATAACCTCCCTGCTCTTATATTCTATACCTCGGTTAAGAAAGGAAAGGATTCCATATGCCTTCTTAACCACCTTATCGATCTGTCCTTCTACCTTCAGGGATCTGTGGACATTCACTCCAAGGTCCCTTGATACTTCTCAGTATTTTCCCATAAACCGTACATTCAGTTGTCTTGTTTGACCTCCCCAAATGCATCGCCTCACAATTCTCTGAGTTGAACTCCATTTGCCACTTTTCTGCCCATCTTATCAGATCATCAATATCTTCCTGCAGCCGATAACTATACTGCTCGCTCTCTACTACAAGGCCAATCTTTGTGTTGTCTGCAAACTTCTTGATCATGCCCCCTTTACATTTCCATCCAAAACTTTAATATATACCACAAAAAGCAGGGAACTAGGTACTGAGGCCTGCAGAAGGCCACTGGAAACATCCCTCCATTCACTAAAACGCCCGTCAACAATTACCCTTTGTGTCCTGCCACTGAGACACTTCTGTATCCACATTGCTGCATTTCCCTCGATCCCATGGGATTTTAATTTTTTAACCAGTCTGTCCTGTGGGACCTTATCAAAAGCCTTGCCAAAATTCTTGTCGACCACATCAACTGCACTACCCTCATCTATCTTTCTTGTTATTTCTTCAAAAAATTCAATCAGGTTGGTCAAACAAGATCTTCCCTTAATGAATCAATGCTGACTATCTGTGATTGAGCTATGCCTTTCTAAGTGACAGTTTATCCAGTCTCTCAGAAAATATTCCAATTATTTGCCCACTACTGAGGTTATACCGACTGGCCTGTAATTAATCGGTCTATCCTTCGCTCCCTTTTTAAACAGAGGTACAATGTCAGCTGTTCTCCAATACTCCAGTTCCACACCTGTGTCCAGTGAGCACCCAAACTCCCCATCTCTGTCAACTCCACCAGCCCCTACAACCCTTACTATCTCTGTAACCTGCTCCAGCCCATACAATCCTACCAACCCTGGTAACTTCCTCCAGCCCCTAAAACCCTCCCTATTTCTGTAACCGCCTCCATCCTCTACAGCCCTCCCAATCTCTGTTAACTCCTCAGCCGCAGAACAAGCCCTATTACTGTGGTCTCCTCCAGCTCCTAAAACCCTCCTAGCTCTGTTACCACCTCAGCACCCCAATTCTCCCTATCTCTGTAACCTCCTCCAGACTGCATAAACCTCCCCATCTCTGCCATGTCCTTCAGTCCCCACAACTATCCCTATCTTGTCACATCCTCCAGCCCCTACAACCCTCCCTATCTCTGTGACCTCCACCAGCGCCCACAACACCCCTCCCGCTTATCTGTGTAACCTCCTCCAGCCCTTACAACTCTCCCGATCTGTCACCTACTGCAAACCTGATAACCCTGCCTATCTCTGTAACCTACTCAGCCCCGACAACACTACCTAACTCTGTTATGTCTTCCAGCCCCTCGAAGAATCCCTATCTCTGTCATTTCCTCAAGCCCTTACAACATTCCCTAGCTCTGTAATCTCCTCTGGCCCCTACAGCCATTCCGATCTGTGCAGCTCCTCCAATCCTCCCTATCTCCCTAACCCCCTCCAGCCCCTCCAACCCTCCCTATCTTTGTAATCTCCTCTCGCCCCTACAGCCCTCCCGATCTGTGCAGCCTCCTACAATCCTCCCTATCATCGTAACCTCCTCCAGCCCCTCCAACTCTCCCTATCTCTGGCACCTATTCAAGCCCCTACAACGCTCCCTATCGCTGTAACCTCCTCCAGAGCGACAACCCTCCCTAACTCTGCCAACTCCACCAGCCCCGACAATCCTCCCTATAAATGCAACCTCCTCCAACCTCTAAAACCTACCCTATCTCTGTAACCTCGTCCAGGGCTACAACCCTCCCTAACTCTGCCAACTCCTCCAGCCGCTACAATCCTCCCTATCTCTGTAACATCCTCCAGCCTCCACATCCCTTCCTATCTCTCCAAACTCCACCAGCCCTACAACACTCAATTTCTCTGTAACCTCCTCCAACCCAACAACTGCCCCTGTCTCTGTAATGTCCTCCATCCCCTAGAAGCTTCCCTAAATCTGTCACCACCTGCAGTGCCTATAACTCTCCCTATCACTGTACTCCCCTCCAGCACATACAACCCTCCCGATCTCTCTAACATCCTGCAGCCCCTCCAAGCTCCCTAACTCTGTAAATTCCCCCAGCGCCCACAACACACCCTATCTCTGTGACCTCCTCCTGACCGTCCAACACACCCTATCTCTGTCACCTCCTCCAGCCCCTACAACCCTCCCTATATGTGTAACCTCCTCCAGCCCCTACAGCCCTCCCTATCTCTGTAACCTTCTCCTGACCGTCCAACCCTCCCTATCTCTGTCACCTACTCCAGCCCCTACAACCCTCCCTATATGTGTAACCTCCTCCAGCCCCTACAACACTCCCTATCTCTGTAACCTCCTCCAGCCCGTACAACCCTCCCTATCTCAGTAACCTCCTCCAGCCCGGACAATCCTCCCTATCTCTGTAACCTCCTCCAGCCCTTACAACCCTCCCTATCTCGGTAACCTCCTCCAGCCCCTACAACCCTCCCTATCGCTATTACTTCCTCCAGCCCCTACAACCCTCCCTATATGTGTAACCTCCTCCAGCCCCTACAACGCTCCCTATCTCTGTAAACATCTCCTGACCGTCCAACCCTCCCTATCTCTGTCACCTCCTCCAGTCCTTACAACGCTCCCTATCTCTGTAACCTCCTCCAGCCACTACAACCCTCCCTATCTCTGTAACCTGCTCCAGCCCGTACAACCCTCCCTACCTCAGTAACCTCCTCCAGACCCTACAGTCCTCCGTATAAATGTCAACCCTTCCAGCCCCTAAATTGATCCCTATCTCTCTCATTCCTCGCAGCCCCTAGAACACCACCCGTCCCGCCATGTCTGCAACCTCCTCCAGCCCCTACAAACCTCCCGATCTCTGTAACCTCCTCCACCACGACAACCCTCCCTACCTCTGTAACCTACTTCATCCCCTACAATCCTCCCTATCTCTGTTACCTCTTCAGCCGACGACACTCCCGGCCTCTGTGACCTCCTTCACCCCCGACAAGACTCCATATTTCTGTAACCTCCTCCCCATCTCTGTCACCTCTTCCAGCCCCTACAACCCACCCTAGCTCTGTAACATCCTCTAGCCCCTGCAACACTCCCTTTCGCTATTGCTTCCACAGCTCCTACAACCCTCCCTCCCTTTGTAACCTCCTCAGCCCCTACAACCCTGCCGAGCTCTGTAACCCCCACCAGCCCCTAATACCATCCATATCTCTGTAAGCTCCTCCAGCTTCTATATTCCTTCCTATCTCTCTAACCTCCTCCAGCCTCTACAACCCTCAACATCTCTGTAAACTCCTCCACCAGCTACAACCCTCCGAATCTCTAACCTCCTCCAGCCCCTACAGCCTTCAATATCTCTTCAACGTCCTCCAGCCCCTACAAACCTCCCTATCTCTGAAACCTCCTCCACCAAGACAACCCTCCCTATCTCTGTCACCTCCTCCAGGCCCGACAACCTTCCCGAACTCTCTAACGTCCTCAGCCCTACAACCCTCCCGATCTCTGTAACCTCCTCCACCCCAACAACCTTCCCTGTCTCATGTTTCAGGTCAGTGATGAAGGCTCTGATGAGGGGTCACCGTCATGCAAAGTTAACTCTGCTTCTCTCTCCACAGATGCTGCCAGTATTTCCTGAATTTCCTGTTTTTGTTTCACTTTAGATCGATGCCCCCTTGTCACTGACCTCTCTGCGAAGGTAAATAGGCCCATCACGTACACTCTATCCAGGCCCCTCAAAACTTACGACATTTCAATCTAACCTCACCTCAGACATCTCTGTTCCAAGCACAACAGTCCCAGCCTATCCAATATTTCCTCACAGCAAAATTATTTTCCAGACCTGGCAACATCCTCGTAAATGTGCTCTGTACCCTCTCTAGTGCAATTAAATCCTTTCTGTAATGTGGTGACCGGAACTGCACAAAGTAGTCACGGTTCAGCCCAACCAATGACTTAAATAGTTAGAGCATAACCTCTCTCCTTTTCTACACCTCGGCTAATAAAGGAAACGTATTCCCCATGTCTTCTTAATTCTCTTAGCGACCTGTCCTGCTATCTTCATGGATCTGTGAACATTCACTCCAAGGTCCCACACTTCTTCTACACCTGGAAGGATTCTCCCATTAATTGTGCATTCCTTTGCCTAGCTCGACCTCCCCAAATTCATCACCTCACAGTTCTCTGCGTTGAATACCATTTGCCACTTGTCTGCCCACCTGACTAGTGCATTAACATCTTCCTGCAGTCTGCAGCTATTCTGCTCTCTCTCAACCACACGGCCATTTTTTTGTATCACCTGCAATCTTTTTGATCATGCCCACTGCAGGGGATAAGTCTCCACTGACACGGTAATACCCCTGATCATTGCTATTGGTGACACTCAACAGAACAAACACATTATATCAGCAGTTTTGACTTTGATGTAAATAATGTGGTGGATAAAACACAATAATTTCAATGTCAATGACATTTTCTGAGTAAGACCTCTCTCGGGAATAAACCTGAAATCTGTACTCATACTGGATAGATGGCAATTCTGAGAGACGTCATTTACATTTTCCATATTATTGTATTGACCTTGTTCACTCCTGGCATTTCCATTGTAAATGTAACTGATCTGTCTGCAGTGGACACTGAATCCAGGGACAAAAGCAATCCCGCTTCACTCTGTTCCTGCCTTTTCCCTGTTAAAATGTGAACTTTGAGTCTCTGATTCGGGACCATGTTCAGGGTTACAGCCCAGAAACTACTGTGAGTGATATTACGGGACAGACAGTGTATGCATCCATTTGAGAGGCAGTTGGGTAGTGATAATATCACTGGTCACGTAATCCAGAGGCCCAACCTGATGGCCTGGGGGCACGGGTTCAAGTCACCCCTTAACCTTCTAAATTCCAGGGATACAGAGTAAAGCTCCATCTACACTGTCCCATTAAACACTCCCAAGCCAAGCACAGTGTGGGGTTAGACACAGAGTAAATTTCCCTCTGTACTGTCCCATCACACACTTCCAGGGCAGGGGCAGCATGGGGTGAGATACAGAGGAAAGACAGGGCCTATTGTATTATAAACAGAGAAATGGTCTTGTGCAGTAAAAAACTGAGATCGGGTGAAACGCAGCATAAGCAGAGACACACACACAGATACAGACACTGATACTCACACAAACCGACACACAGAGACTGCACAATCTGCACATCAGTAAAAATCACCCAACAGAACCATCATCAAATATCCCCATCTTCTGTCCAATCCAAAGTTGGGCGTTTTGTGTTCTTGTGTGTTCCATTTCACCAGACTACCTCTATCCTCCTGAAGTTTGCTCCCAGTCCCTTCCATGTTTATTACATTGCAGATGCCACAAACATTGGCAAACTTTGAAGTTATGCCCTGTAAACACAAGTCCAAGTCATTAGTATATATTAAAAAGATCAATGGTCCTAATATGATCCTCCACTGTATACCTCCCTCCAGTCTGAATCAACCATTGTCCACTCTCTCAGCCAATGTCGTATCCACTCAGCCACTGCCCCTTTCATCCCTGGAGCACCAATATTGCTAACTAGTCAATTAGGAGGCACCATTAAGTCCTCCCCATGAGGACACTGGTCCCAGACCTCTCTGTTTGCACTCTCCCATCAAAGTTTCCTGGACAGGTACAGCATGGATTAGATACAGAGTAATGCTCCTTCTACACTGTCCCATCCAACACTCTCAGGACAGGAACATCATGGGGAGGATACAGAGTGAATCTCACTCTACTCTATCCGAAACAGAGAGAGAGACAGAAAGAGAGAAATAGAGAGACACAGACAGACAGGGTGACTGAGAGAGAAAGAAGGATATTTAACATCGGACATAGGAAGAGGAGGAGGCAATTTAACCCCTCAACCCTGTTCCAGCATTCAGTGATATCAGGGCTGATCTGTGATCTAACTAACACCATATATCCCACCTTTGCCCCTCATCTCTTAATACCTTTGGTTATAAGAGACAGGATTTATAATCATCTTGAAAAGAATAAGTACATTAGAGATAGTCAGCACGGTTTTGTGACGGGTAGGTCGTGCCTCACAAACCTTATTGAGTTTTTCGAGAAGGTGACCAAACAGGTGGATGAGGGTAAAGCAGTGGATGTGGTGTATATGGATTTCAGTAAGGCGTTTGATAAGGTTCCCCACGGTAGGCTATTGCAGAAAATACGCAAGTATGGGGTTGAAGGTGATTTAGAGCTTTGGATCAGAAATTGGCTAGCTGAAAGAAGACAGAGGGTGGTGGTTGATGGCAAATGTTCATCCTGGAGTTTAGTTACTAGTGGTGTACCGGAAGGATCTGTTTTGGGGCCACTGCTGTTTGTCATTTTTATAAATGACCTGGAAGAGGGTGTAGAAGGGTGGGTTAGTAAATTTGCAGATGACACTAAGGTCGGTGGAGTTGTGGATAGTGCCGAAGGATGTTGTCGCGTACAGAGAGACATAGATAGGCTGCAGAGCTGGGCTGAGAGATGGCAAATGGAGTTTAATGCGGAAAAGTGTGAGGTGATTCACTTTGGAAGGAGTAACAGGAATGCAGAGTACTGGGCTAATGGGAGGATTCTTGGTACTGTAGATGAACAGAGAGATCTTGGTGTCCAGGTGCATAAATTCCTGAAGGTTGCTAACCAGGTTAATAGGGCTGTTAAGAAGGCATATGGTGTGTTAGCTTTTATTAGTAGGGGGGTCGAGTTTCGGAGCCACGAGGTCATGCTGCAGCTGTACAAAACTCTGGTGAGACCGCACCTGGAGTATTGCGTGCAGTTCTGGTCACCGCATTATAGGAAGGATGTGGAAGCTATGGAAAGGGTGCAGAGGAGATTTACTAGGATGTTGCCTGGTATGGAGGGAAGGTCTTACGAGGAAAGGCTGAGGGACTTGAGGTTGTTTTCGTTGGAGAGAAGGAGGAAGAGAGGTGACTTAATAGAGACATATAAGATAATCAGAGGGTTAGATAGGGTGGATAGTGAGCGTCTTTTTCCTCGGATGGTGATGGCAAACACGAGGGGACATAGCTTCAAGTTGAGGGGTGATAGATATCGGACAGATGTGAGAGGTAGTTTCTTTACTCAGAGAGTAGTAAGAACGTGGAACGCCCTGCCTGCAGCAATAGTAGATTCGCCAACTTTAAGGGCATTTAAGTGGACATTGGATAGACACATGGATGAAAATGGAATAGTGTAGGCCAGATGGTTTCACAGGTCGGCGCAACATCGAGGGCCGAAGGGCCTGTACTGCGCTGTAATGTTCTAAATTCTAAATTCTAAGAAGAATCTATCAATCCCAGATTTAAAAATTAACAATTAAGCCAGCATGAATTCCTGTTTGCACATTACAGGAAGGATGTAATTGCAGGAAAGAGGATACAGAGGAGGTTTTCAGGAATGGAGAATGTTAGCTATGATGAAAGATTGGACAGGCTGGAGTTGTTTTCTTTGGAACAGAGGAGGCTGAGGGGAGATTTAATCGAGGTGTGGAAAATGATAATGGGCCCAGATAGAGTGGATAGGAAGGACCAGGAGAACAACCCATGCTCTCCAATAAATCCATATGTCTGAAGGAACTGAAAAAAAGACAGAGAGAGAGAGAGATAGAGGGACAGAGTGAGAGACAGAGAGAGATAGAGGGGGGAGGGAGAGAGAGACAGAGATTCAACGACAGAGAGACAGGGCGAGAGAGAGTTAGAGAGAGGGAGGGGAGAGAGAGAGAGTGGGAGGGAGAGAGGGAGGGTGAGTGAGGGGGGTAGGGAGGGAGAGACAGTAAGAGAGAGTGGGAGGGAAAGAGTGGGGGAGTGGGAGAGAGAGAAGGAGAGAGAGAATTAAAGAGAGGGTGCGAGGGGGATAGGTTCAGAGGGAGAGAAAGAGAGAGGGGGAGAGGGGCCACCTGGGCCCCAAATTCATCTCCATTTCTCACTCTATCCAGACCTATCTCGAATTTTTTTTGCACACAGCAGTAAAGGATTAAATCAAATTAATATGTCTTACATTCTCCCTTTCAGTCCACCCCAACATTCGCTCTCCCTCCAACCTTGTCCATCTCGACAGCCCTCTCTTTGCCTGCATATCTAACCCTCTCTCCCTCTGACACCCTCTTCGTGTCAGAGATAGCAGGAGGGAGAGACAGAGAGAGGGGAAGACAGAGAAAGGCACAGAGAACAACCCCAGCTTCTCCAATCTCTCCACATAACTGAAGTCCCTCATCTCTGCAACCAGGCTTGTGAATCTTTTCTGCACCCTCTCAAATGCCTCCACATCCTTCCTCAAGTGAGGCCAAACCAGTGTTTTACACAGGTGTAACAAAGCCCACTTGCTTTGTACTCTATGTCTCTATTTATAAAACCCAGGACACTTTATGCGTTTTCACCACATTCTCAACCTGCCCTGCCACCTTCAGTGATGTGTGGACAAATACCCCCCAGATCAGTCTGTTCCTGCACCTCCTTGAGAATTCTATCCTTTTCTCTATATCGTCTCCCCTCCTTTTTCCGACACGTGGAGGCGGACGATGCGGGCATGATTTATTCATTTATTTTTATTAAGAGATACAGCACTGAAACAGGCCCTTAGGCCCACCGAGTCTGTGCCGACCAGCAACCACCCATTTATACTACCCCTACAGTAATCCCATATTCCATACCACCTACCTACACTAGGGACAATTTACAATGGCCAATTTACCTATCACCTGCAAGTCTTTGGCTGTGGGAGGTTTTTAATGAATATATTGCGACTTTCTTCAGGAAAGAGGGGACGACTCAAACATTGTAGTCAATGAGGAGGGGCTTGAAATATTGAATGGGATAAACAGTGAGAGAGGAAATATTAAGGGGTTTAGCATCTTTGATAGCTGATAATTCATCAGGCTCAGACTGCCAAGCGGTGCAAGGGAGGAAATAGCAGAGGCTCTGACCATCATTTTCCAATCCACTCTGGTTATAGTCTTGCTGCCAGAGGACTGGAGGACTGCGAATGCTGTACTGTTGATTAACAAGGGATGAGGTAATAGTCTGAGTAATTACAGGCCACCCAGCCTAATCACAGTGGAGGGAAAATAATTGGGCACAAGGGAATGATTAATTCCTTTCTAGTACTGTGTGTCTCAATGTCTCCATGTCTGTGTCTCTGTCACATTTTAAGCACTACCCTTACATTGGTGAGGAGTCCGTCTCTGAAATAAATGTCCCAGTGTTGTGGTAACATAAAATGGCCACCGACAACCAGCCTAAAATGGCTGACTAATGTTTGTGGATTTCCACAGATGTTTGAGAGAGGAGAGAGAGAAAGGCAAACAGACAGAAAAAGAGACAAAGAGAGAGACACAGACTGAGACAAAGAGAGTGATGGCAGGATATTTGTCGTAGGGAAGAGGAAGAGAAGAAGACCATTTGGCCCCTCAACCCTCCGCTGTCAAAGAACAAAGGACAAAGAACAAAGATAATTACAGCACAGGAACAGGCCCTTCGGCCCTCCAAGCCTGCGCCGATCCAGATCCTCTCTCTAAACATGTCGCCTATTTTCTAAGGTTCTGTACCTCTTTTCTTCCTGCCCATTCATGTATCTGTCTAGATACATCTTAAAAGACTCCATCGTGCCCGCATCTACCACCTCCACTGGCAATGCATTCCAGGTGCCCACCACCCTCTGCGTAAAGAACTTTCCACGCATATCCCCCCTAAACTTTTCCCCTTTCACTTTGAACTCGTGTCCTCTAGTAATTGAAACCCCCACTCTGGGAAAAAGCCTCTTGCTATCCACCCTGTCTATACCTCTCATGATTTTGTACACCTCAATCAGGTCCCCCCTGAACCTCCGTCTTTCTAATGAAAATAATCCTAATCTGCTCAACCTCTCTTCATAGCTAGCGCCCTCCATACCAGGCAACATCCTGGTGAACCTCCTCTGCACCCTCTCCAAAGCATCCACATCCTTTTGATAATGTGGCGACCAGAACTGTACGCAGTATTCCAAATGTGGCCGAACCAAAGTCCTATACAACTGTAACATGACCTGCCAACTCTTGTACTCAATGCCCCGTCATTCAATGAGCTCATGGCTGATGTGTGATCTAACTCGATGCACCTATCTTTGCCCCTTAATACCTTTGGTTAACAAAAATCTATCAAACTCAGAATTCAAAATTAACAAGTGTCTCAGCATCAATTTCTGTTTGTGGAAGAGAGTTCCAAACTGATACTAAACCTGGTGTGTTGAAGTATTTCTTCATTTAACTCCTGAAAGGTTTTTAGACTGCGTTTAGAGTTTTAGACTATGCACCCAAGTTCCTGACTCCGGAGCCAGTGGGAATATTTACTGTCTGTCCACCTGTTCAGTTTCCCTTATTATCTTGACAACATTCATCAAATCATCCCATAACCTTCTAAATTCCAGGGATACGCAGTAAAGCTCCAGCTACACTGTCCCATTAAATATTCCCAAGCCAAGCACAATGTTGGGTTTGACGCAGAGTAAATTTCCCTCTATGCTGTCCCATCACACACTCCGAGGGCAGGAACATCATGGGGTGGATACAGAGTGAATCTCACTCTTCACAGACAGAGAGAGAGAGAGATAGAAAGAGAGAAACTGAGAGACATTGACTGACAGGGTGACTGGCAGAGAAAGAAGAATATTTAACAGGGGATATAGGAAGAGGAGGATGAAATTTAACCCCACAACTCTGTTCCGGCATTCAATGAGATCATGGCTGATCTGTGATCTAACTTACACCATAGATCCTGCCTTTGCCCCTTATCTCTTAATACCTTTGGTTAACAAGAATCTATCAATCCCAGGTTTAAAAATTAACCAATAAACCAGCATGAAACTTCCACAACAACAAATCATGAGGGTGTGACGGCTCCCACAGTGGAATAGCTTGCTGGATGTTTGAAATGGAGGCTATTCCTTCTGGATCATCAAAAGTGTCCACCTGGGCCCCAACTTCATCTACATTTCTCCCTCTCCCTATGTTTTTTCTCTCCATACCTATCTCTTATATGTTTGTGCACACGGCAGTGCAGGATTACATCAAATTAATATATCGTACATTATTCTTTTCATCCACCTCAACAATCTCTCTCTCTGCAACTATGTCCCTCTCTGCAGCCCTCTCTCTGCCTTCATATCTGACCCTCTCTCCCTCTGTCTCTCTCCAATTGTCAGTGATAGTAGGAGGGAGAGACAGAGAGAATGTTAAAGGAACTGTACTCTGTTCCTAAGCTGTGCTGAACCTGCTCTGGGAGTGTTTGATGGGCTACATTAGTCAGCCGTGTACAGACCTGTATCAGGCTGTGAAGAAGCAGAACATGTTCAGTGCACAACGGGTCAAAGGGAACGATTCACACCTGTCTGCTACTGAGTAGAGAGACTGACCTTAACATCAAGGCAGCGTTTGACGAGTGTGACATCGAGGAGCCCGAGTAAAACTGAAGTCCGTGGTAATCAGGGGAAAAGCTCTCCACTGGTTGGAATCAAACCGAGCACAAAGGAAGATGGTTGTGGTTGTTGGGAGTCAATCATCTCAGTCCCAGGCCTTCACTGCAGGAGCTTATCAGGGTAGTGTCCTCAGCCCAACCATCTTCAGCTAAGATCCCAGCAGAAAATGCTGGATATACTGAGCAGGGCAAGCAGCTAACACACATTGTAGTTTAGAAGAATGAGAGGTGATCTTATTGAAACATACAAGATTCTGAGGGGACTTTACAGGGCAGATGCTGGGAGGATGCTCACCCTGTGGGGGAGTCTAGAACGAGGGGGCAGGTACAGTGTGGGATTAGATACAGAGTAAATCTGCCTCTATATATGCCTCTCTTTCTCCTCCTCCATCCAGATGGAGAGAGAAGCAGTGAGAAAGACAGGGATAAATATGGAGAATAACAGAGAGAGGGAAGGATAGCAATGGGGAGTGAGTACCAGAGAGAAAGAGGTAGAGAGTGGGATGGAGAGTGTTGGTCAATGTTCCTGCAAATCTGCGTGCTGCAGCCTCAGAGGTCGCACGCAGATCCTGTTCCACAATAAATAGCACACGTCTTCAAAGATTCTTCAAAAATTTCAAGGGACAGCTCACGGAAAAAAAAAACTGGACACGCACAACATCTAAATTTTCACGGGAACATCGGAGCTAACTGCGGAATATAGGTTGCTTACCAGCCTGCATGAGGCAGTGCAACCTCTGCAGATGTGGTGAAACCAAATGCAGCTGACTTCAAATGGTAAACTGATGTTTATGGAGTTTTCAAAAATGTCTGAGAGAGGATAGAACCAGGTAGAGACACACAGAGACACACAGAAACAGAGTGACTCAGGGACATAGAGCGAAAGAAGAATATTTCAATTTTTAAAAGGCATTTGATGAGATCAATCTTCGATTTAAAAATTACAATTGATTTTGCATCAATTTGCGTGTGCAGAAGACACGTTCCAAAGTACTACCACCTTTTGCCTGGAGTGTCACATTAACCCGGGTCACTCACTGTCCCTGGCTCCGGCTCAAGACTCACCTGCCTCAGTCACTGAGACGCTCCTGTATCAATTGCCATAATGTCAGCGGATGCCGGGTTTGGGAGCAGGACAGGCACACGGGATTCGGACGACTGCTCATGTGGAGGATAAGCATCAGTAATCCCTCAGCGAATGAGAACAGATCAGCGAGACTCAGAAAAGTAAACTTGTGTTGAATTTGAGAGTCTTGCATTGTGGAATGCTTTAGTATTTGGCAGAAATTTGAACCAGTGAAATTTTGCCCCAGTGAGTTGAATAGATACTATATGACTTTATTACAACAGTAAGGTACCGTGTGTCCTGTAAATATCGACTGAATTAACAATGTAGCTGATCAATTGTCAGCTGAATAGTATGACTACAGTTATCCGTGCTATCCTGAGAGAATGTACAGAAGACACGATGGGATGAAGTCAAAGTGGCCACTGTTGAATTTGCTAGCTTGATCTTTGTGGGAACACAAGGGTTAAGTAATATAAAAATATTAACTGTTCAATTCACTTGTTTAAGTAAACACTCAACAGAAATGGGTCTGGAATGTCCAATGTGCTGCATTCCTACTCCAACATCTGTTCTGTCCGGACCCCTCATGATTTGGAATACCGCTATCAAATCTAATCACAAGTTTCTCTTCTCTCTGGAGAACAACCCCAGCTTCTCCAATCTATCCAAGTAACTGAAGTCCCTCATCCCTGGAAACTTGCTCATGAATCTTTTCTGCGCCCTCTCTAATGCCCCCACATTCTTCAAAGAGCAAAGAACAGTACAGCACAGGAACAGGCCAGTCGGCCCTCCAAGCCTGCGCCGATCTTGATGCCTGCCGAAACTAACATCTTCTGCACTTCCGCGGCCCATATCCCTCTATTCCCTTCCTATTCATATATTTGTCAAGATGTCTCTTAAAGGTCGCTATCGTATGTGCTTCCACCACCTCCCCTGGCAGCAAGTTCCAGGCACTCATCACGATCTGTGTAAAAAGCTTGCCTCGCACATCCCCTCTAAACTTTGTCCCTCGCACCTTAAACCTATGTCCCCAGTAACTGACTCTTCCACACTGGGAAATAACTTCTGACTATCCACTCTGTCCATGCCGCTCATAACTTTGTAAAACTCTATCATGTCTCTCCTCCACCTCCGTCGTTCCAGTGAAAGCAATCCGAGTTTTTCCAACCTCTCCTCATAGTTAATGCCCTCCAGACCAGGCAACATCTTGGTAAACCGCCTCTGTACCCTCTCCAAAGCCTCCACGTCTTTCTGGTAGTGTGACGACCAGAATTGCACGCAATATTCTAAGTGTGGCCTCACTAAGGTTCTGTCCAACTGCAGCATGACTTGTCACATTTATACTCTATGCCCCGACCGATGAAGGCAAGCATGCCGAATGCTTTCTTGACTACCTTATCAACCTGCGTTACCACTTTCAGTGACCTGTGGACCTCTAAGCCCAGATCTCTCTGCCTGTCAATACTCCGAAGGGTTCTGCCATTTACTGTATACCTCCCACCTGCATTAGACCTTCCAAATTGTATTACCTCACATTTGTCCGGATTAAACTCCATCTGCCACTTGTCTGCCCAAGTCTCCAACCGATCTATATCCTGCTGTATCCTCTGACAATCCTCATCATTATCCGCAACTCCACCAACCTTTGTGTTGTCCGCAAACTTACTAATCAGACCAGCTACATTTTCCTCCAAATCATTTATATATACTACAAACAGCAAAGGTCCCAGCACTGATCCCTGCGGAACACCACTAGTCACATCACTCCATTCAGAAAAAACACCCCTCCACTGATACCCTCTGTCTTCTATGACCGAGCCAGTTCTGTATCCATCTTGCCAGCTCACCTCTGATCCCATGTGAATTCACCTTTTGCACCAGTCTGCCATGCGGGACCTTGTCAAAGGCTTTACTAAAGTCTATATAAACAACATCCAGGGCCCTTCCTTCATCAATCATGTTCGTCACTTCCTCAAAAAACTCAATCAGATTTGTTCGACACTACCTCCCCTTCACAAAACCATGCTGCCTCTCGCGAATAAGTTCGTTTGTTTCGAAATGGGAGTAAATCCTGTCCCGAAGAATCCTCTCTAATAGTTTCCTTACCACTGACAGAAGGCTGACCGGCCTATAATTTCCTGGATTATCCTTGCTACCCCTCTGAAACAAAGGCTCAACTTTGGCTATTCTCCAGTCCTCTGGGACCTCACCTGTAGCCAATGAGGATGCAAAGATTTCTGTCAAGGCCCCAGCAATTTCTTCCCTTGCCTCCCTCAGTATTCTAGGGTAGATCCCATCAGGCCCTGGGAACTTATCTACCTTATGCTTTGCAAGACACCCAACACCACCTCCTTTTTGATAATGAGATGACTGAGACTATCTACATTCCCTTCCCTAGGCTCATCATCCACCAAATCCTTCTCCTTGGTGAATACTGATGCAAAGTCCTCATTTCACACCTCGCCCATTTCCTCTGGCTCCACCCGTAGATTGTTGATTGTGGGATCTTGCTGTACATCTAGTGCCCTGCCGCATTTCCTACATTCAAAGAATGAGGACACTTTAAAATTCAGCTTCCTGAGGGTATATGTGTGGATTTCTCTGTGTTTTCTCTCCATCTTCCTCTGCCTTTCTCTCCCCTGCACTTTCCCTATTCTAACCATTAGTCAATAGGAGCCACAATGTGACGTGTGGTTATTTTAAACGGTGACAGAAACACTTCAGAGGACGTTTCAATCCAGATTAAATCCCAGATCGAGAGAAAAAGAAACAGATGTGGATGGGGTGTGGGGCGGGAGCAGGAGAAAGACAGGGAGAGGGGTATTTGAGTTTTCAAACAGCAGGAATGTTCCTCCCTCTGGGATCTCGAAACCTACATCACTAAAAACAGATGACCAGCATATTGTCATATTGCTGCCTCTGGGATCTTGCTGTGCACAGATTGCCTGCAGGTTTCCTGCATTGAAACATTGAGGCCCACTTTAAAATTTAATTCATTGAGTGTCAACTGCTCCTGAGGGGAACATGAAGCTGTATACAGGTTTGTAATATGTTTAAAGATGGAGTTTAGCATTTTCTGAGGACTGTATTGGGATATCTGGCTCTGATCGCATTGTGGGATCCTGCTGTGCATACATTCCCTTCATCAATTCCTGCATTGCAACACCGAGGCAGACACAGATGGAGAGAAAAAGAGGGAGAGTGAGAAACAGCTGGAGGTGGCAGGTGAAACAGAGAGAGAGAATGATGCGGAGTGTGGGTGAGGGAGGGAAGGCAGAGAAAGATCGAGAAAGACAGAGAGAGAGAGAAATCCACACTCAAACCTTGTGTCACCATTGCTGGGATCTTGCTGTGCACAGATTGCAGGCTGTTATCAGACTGCTGCTTGTGGGATCTTGCTGTGTACCAATGGCCAGCAGCATTTCCAACATTGCAACAGTGACGAGCACTTTAAAAATTAATTCATTGAGTGTCAAATACTTCTGTGAATCAGCAATGAAATGGGTGAAATGTGAAGGTTTGTAAAGGCTTGTTCTCATTCCCGAAGATTGCTGGTGTTTGAGGCTGTGGGCTGAATTTGACAGTGAAATGAAACACCTGGGGATCATTTGAATTCACATTTTCAGGGATGGAAATGTGGATTTCTCTCTCTATTCATCTACAGGAGAGGGGATGGAGGTCTCCAGTGTTTGTGTGCTTTTACAATGAGGCAGAAACAGATGTGGAGAGACACACAGAGAAATAGAGAGAGAGAGAGTAGGAAATGACAGGGTAAACACATCCACACTTCCCAGTCTCTGGCTCTGTGCCGGGGATGTGTTTGTTAAGACAGGAGTCACTGAGAGATTGTTTTATGTCAGTGAGTTTGAGAGAGAGTCCTGGGCTCTCGCTGTGTTTTGTTTCTGTTCAAAAATGCTTTGCTTTGTTTTAAATCAATTTTATTTCTCTTATTCCCAAGGAGAATCTTTTCGGAAGCTGCAGCTGTGATGATGCAGAGGGAGAATCTTTTGGCCATGTGGAATTCTCCGACAAGAGCTTTAACCGGAAAGTAATTAATTTCTAGATCCAGAAAAGAAAACTGCGTGATTTCGGGGCTGATAGAAAAACAAAGTGCTGGAAATGCTCAGTGTTTCCAGCTCGGTTTTTATTTCAGATGTCCAGCATCCATCCAGTATTTTGATTTTGTGTTTTCGGGGGTCTGTGGATTTTTTTACCAATAGGGAGGGGGCTGGAGGGCGCTCCCGAAGGGAATAGTTTGGGAAGCGCTGCTCTAGAACAGTCAATGTAATCCCAAATACTTCCCTCTCTCCATCTCTTGCTGCAACTTGTTCCCTGCACCTTCCTCCTTGTTCCTTACTCTGTTTCTTCACATCTTTAAATCCCTATCTCTGCATCTCTCAACATCCTTTATATCTATGCCTCTGTCTGGAGCCTCACAGGTTTTCATTGTCCCTCTCTTTCTGCGACGCTCTGCATCTTTATCTGTCTCTCTCTCTTCTCCCACTCACTTCCAAATCCCTGAATCTTTCCATCTCTGCTCCTCCTTTCCTGCAAGATTATCTATGCATTCCCCCATCCCAGGACACCCCTCTCTAATCTGTAAACGCATCTTACTTTGTATCTCTGCCCCTCCACATCTTTCTGTCTCTGCATCTCTCTCTTTGTCTGCGATCTTTCTCAATATCTACATCTCTGTGTATGTCTCCATTTCTCTCTCTCTTTGCCCTTCTCAGTATTTCTGACTCTCTGTTCTCCATTTGTCCAACTGGTTTCGGACTCCCTGCATCTCATTCTCCAGCTCCCTTTCCATTTATTTTTCTCTCTCTCTCTCTGTTCTGTCCTAATCCCAGGATCTGTTTTCTGTGTTTCTGTCCCTCTGTCTGGGGGTGGATTTGAACTCGCTGCTTTGGTGTTGTACAGGGTGATTGTGAACCGGGACCCTGCTTTCCATCTCTGCCCAGTTTTACTCCCATTGAGGTAAAAACAGGGGAGAGATGCTGAACGGACAGCCGATACACAACCACTCTCCTCCCCTCCACCCTGGTTTGCACCATTGGCACCAAGTCCGAGTCCAGCCCAGTGTTTCTTTGACTCTCTGTGTATCTGCTCCCCGACTGTCTATGCCTGTCTCCTTGTGGTTCAATGGGGGAAGGGGCAAGTCAGCCATTATCTAACATGGGTGGGACAGGATCAAAGGGCTGAATGGCCTCTTCCCGTCCCTGTGCAAAATCAATTGTTTCCCCCTCTGTTTTATTCCCTGAAGCCGATGGGGAGAGCAGGTGAAACACCTTTCTGCAGAGAGGGCTGTGTCCTGTGAGTTAAAGGCTCAGAATGCCAGTTAGCCTCTGAAGGTCCTTGCTCTCTGCCCGGCCCTGATTTTGGCCGGACAGGAGTTAAAGGTGCCAGGGATCTGGGAGCAAGTTGTTGGAATTCCACTGGCTTATCCAGATCTTGAATTAGAATGAACGAAAGATTGTCGGGAGACGGAGCCAAACCCAGGAAAGTGATGGAGGTGGGTGAGGGGGTTAGGGGGCTGTTCACGGGGGTGATGATACAGGGTGGGAATTAGTAGAGGGGGGGCTTTTACAGGACAGGGAGGGTATTTAGAAACCGGGAGAGTTAACAGTGGAGAGCGGGATGTGAATTAGATTGGGTTCAGTTAATGGGGGGGTATTTAGATGGGAGTCTGTTCACAGAGCGGTGGGTATTTAGATGGGGGTCTGTTGCGGGCGGGTATAGAGATGGGAGTCTGTTCCCGGGGGGTATTCAGAGGGGAGTTTGTTAGAGGAGGGAATTTAGATGGGAGTTTGTTCCTGCGGGGTTATTCAGAGGGGAGTTTGTTCCAGGAGGGTATAGAGATTGGAGTCTGTTCCCGGAGGGTATTAAGATGGGAGTTTGTTCCGGGGGGGGGGGGGGTATTCAGAGGGGAGTTTGTTCCAGGAGGGTATTGAGATGGGAGTTTGTTCCTGGGGCGTTATTCAGAGGGGAGTTTGTTCCAGGAGGGTATTGAGATGGGAGTTTGTTCCTGGGGGGTTATTCAGAGGGGAGTTTGTTCCTGGGGGGGGCGGTATTCAGAGGGGAGTTTGTTCCAGGAGGGTATTGAGATGGGAGTTTGTTCCTGGGGGGTTATTCAGTGGGGAGTTTGTTCCTGGGGGGGGGGGTATTTAGATGGTAGTTTGTTCATGGGGAGGTATTTAGATGGGAGTTTGTTCCTGGGGGTGTATTTAGATGGGAGTTTGTTCTGGGGATGTATTCAGTTGGGCGTTTGTTCCCGGGGTGTATTTCGATGGGAGTTTGTTCCTGGGAGGATATTTAGATGGGAGTTTGTTCCTGGTGTGTAGTTAGATGGCAGTTTGTTCTGGGGGGTGTATTTAGATGGCAGTCTGTTCCGGGGTGGGGGTATTAAGATAGGAGTTTGTTCCCGGGGGGTATTTAGATTGGGGTCTGTTCCTTTGGGTGTTATTCAGATGGTGGTTTGTTCCCGGGGGAAATTTAAATAGGTGTTTGTTCCCGGGGTCTATTTACATGGGAATCTGTCCTGGGCGGGTGGTAGTTTGATGGGTTGACTTGTAACAGAGGGAAGGGGATAATTAGATGGGGGTCATTTAACAGGGGATATCAGACAGTTGTCTGCAGATGAGGATTATTTAGATCGGGGGTGTCTGTTCAACGGGGGGATGTTTTCTGGTGGGAGTAATTGCAGGAAATAGTTTTGCGTGGTGGATAAAAATTGCGGGTGGTGGATAAATTGAGGGCAGTGGATAAATTGAGCATGGTGGATAGGGTCAGGAAAAGAAAGAAAAATTTGGAAAGAGAGAGAGAAATGACAGAAAGAGAAATAGAGACGACAGAAAGATACAAAGAAAGAGAGAGAAAAAGAGAAGGGAAAAAAGTGGAGGGAAATAACAGAGACACAAAGAAATTGAAGGCACCAAAGAGACAGACAGAAAGCCAATGAGAAAGACAAAGAGAATCACAGAGAGATTGAGAGAGAGGACAGAGAATCACAGAGAGATTGAGAGAGAGGACAGAGAAACACAGAGAGATTGAGAGAGAGGACAGAGAATCACAGAGAGATTGAGAGAGAGAACAGAGAATCACAGAGAGATTGAGAGAGAGGACAGAGAAAGCCACTGAGACAGAAAGACGCACAATCACTCAGAGAGAGAGAGAAACACAAAGTGAGGGAGAGAGAGAGAGATGGAGGAACAGAGAGATAGTGAGAAACACAGAGACAGAAATACAAGGTGAGGGAGAGATTCAGAAATAGAGAGAGTGAGAGAGAGATTCAGTGCGAGAGAGATTGAGAGAGAAAGAGATTGAGTGAGAGAGAGATTGAGTGAGAGAGTGATTGAGTGGGAGAGAGATTCAGTGGGAGAGAGATTCAGTGAGAGAGATATACAGTGAGAGAGAGATTCAGTGAGAGAGAGATTCAGTGAGAGAGAGGTTCAGTGGGAGAGAGATTCAGTGGGAGAGAGATTCAGTGAGAGAGAGATTCAGTGGAAGAGAGATTCAGTGAGAGAGATTCAGTGGTAGAGAGATTCAGTGGGAGAGTGATTCAGAGAGAGATTCAGTGAGAGAGACTTCGTGAAAGAGACTGAGTCAGAAGAAGGGAGAAAAGCAGAAACAGACAATAAAGATGTGATGCTCAGCATCCCACACCGTCTGCTTTCCATCGTTGGACTCTAACACCTTCCCGCCATCAGCTCATCCATGGGGAAGAGATCCTGGAGAGGGGCATTGTGGTGGGATTTGGAGAAATGCGTCAGGACCGGGACAGAGAGAGTGAGGGATTCAGACTGGACTCTCTCACACACACACACTGTAATCAGTTCCAATTCACCTGGGCACAGAGATTGAGACACAGAAACTCACCTTCAGAAACCAGCCGCATGGAAGGAAAGAATGTGGTCTGATGTTGTCCTCATATATCCCAGAACCTGTCACTCAAAACAGACAGTCTACCCAAAATGCAGCTCAACCAACCAGCTCTCAGCTTCCTCCATCTGGACACTCCCTCCCAGGTATGGGGCAGTCCAAGGTGAGTCTCTGTGTAAACAGCGAATGGGGGAGAGAGGGATATTCCAGACATATCCGAAATGGACCATTCCAGATAGAAACCTGTCTGCCTCTCTCTCTCTCTCCCTCCCCCAAAAACCTCATTAACAGAACAGAAAAACTGCTGTCATTTAAAACCTGGAGGGACCGGTTTGGATAATGGCGATTTAACACTAATTGTATGAAATGTCTTTCACTATTCACCTCCAGTTAACAGAACGTTCAGAAAATGACTCATTGCAATTACCTTGAAATTCTGACAAAGTGTTATTGCTGGAGAGGCCTGTTTGACTGCAGTGCAAACATGCGGTTTTTATTCGGTTTTTCATTTCCACTGTGTGACAAAGACTGAAACTAGAGCCAGGTTAATGAGGCAGTGAAGAGAACTTTTATCACCAGTGACATTTCACACAACAATTCTTACCCATATTTACAGTTATATTTGTCAATGATTCTTTGCCCTGTATTTGCAGCTGCTGTATTTATGTATTAGCTGTAATCAATCAATGAAACCTTCTTAACATTCACCAGTTTAATGTTACAAGGGTTTACAAAGCTGGGAAATGGCCATTTAACACAAATAGTATTAAACATCTTCCACTTTTCACCTCCAGTTTATATAAAGTTCAGCAATAAAGACGTAAACATTCTGACAAAGACTTTTTTCTGCTGCAATAAAGTGTCACTTGTTTCCCTTTGCTTCCTGACTGTTTCTGTCCTCTGTTCTCCTGGGGGATTCAGAGGGATTTTTGTTCATTGTTTGTCCAAATTTAGGAGGTTCCAGATCCTCTGCAGCTGCTGTCCTGGAGAAATTAATTGCATTGTATTCAAAATCTTTCCCTCATTTTGGAGTTATGAGGAGGGACTGTTTACACTCGCAGAGGGGAGGAACAAATAGGCAAGTTTGAAAGGTTTCTGAAAGCAGATTCAATATTAACTTTCAAAAGACAATTGGATCAAAATTTCAACTACTCTTAGTTATAGTAGAGAAGATATCAACATAGAAAGAGAAGTGTGTGAGAGAGAGATGTCATAACGTTAGTGATCAAGAACTCAACACAACTTATATTGAGAGTTTTTATTTATAAATGACTGTTTGAGTTTTATTTGATCCTGTTGTTTTATTTGTACATTATCTTTAATCACTCAGTGTAATTTTCCAAACAGGAACGAGTTTCATGTTGCAAGTGTTCACACAGTAGAAAAATAGCCATTTTACAAAAGTTGCATTGAAATTATTTTATTCAGCATCTCAAGTTTACAATAAAGTAAATTCTTCAGACTTGTGGAAACTTTCAAACTCAGCAAGGGAATCTCCCATCAGTAATGGCTCAGCATCTCCATCTGCTGGTGTCCCTGCCTCACTGCAGTTAATGTCCCCCTCTCACCATCTCCATCTGCTGGTGTCCTGTCTCACTGCAGTTACTGTCCCACTCTCACCATCTCCATCTGCTGGTGTCCCTGTCTCACTGCAGTTACTGTCCCTTCCTCACCATCTCCATCTCCTGGTGTCCCTGTCTCACTGCAGTTAATGTCCCTCTCACACCACCTCACATTCTCCACGATTTGCAGCTTTGTCCACTGGCTGCGGTTGTTGACAACAGCAGCCACGAGGTGGCGCTGCACTGGCACATGCGCAAACGTATCCAATTCCCGTGAACCATCAGGGTCTGCACGTTTATTCGCTGCCAGGACTAAAGATGGCGCAGGTCAAATAATCACAGAGGCGGGTGGAGGGTGGGAGGTGGAGCTGTGGGTCTGGGGGGGTGGGGGAGGAGGGGGAACGGGATTTAGTTCCAGTGTTTGAAACCCTTCAGCTCTTTCTCTGATTTCACTAATTTAACAATGAGATTGAGAGGGTATTTCACCCCCTTCTTCAGCTCCTGTCTGAATTTAGTCTGGGTCACAATGTAAATATATGTGTTGGTGCAGGAACTGAGAACCAGCAGCATCTTTGATGTGTGATCTGTGATATAGAGAGGGTCAGTGTAGGAGGAATAATAATAATTATCTGTAATTCTCCTATAAATGATAAACACAACCCGGGTCACCCATAACAGGATAAAACTGCCGGATATACTGAAGAGTAAAATAATTGATTTCCTGCGATTCTCCATCTCTGGGTCCTTGTGATTCTCTGAATTGCTGTGGCGCCGGAATCCCCTGCGGACTTTACTGGAGAATAAAATCCGTCTGACAGTCAGAACATTGAGCAGCAAAATCAGAAAGACCGGGACACAAGGGGTTAAAATGTGGTTAAACAATTCAAATGCCCCCCATATGGGGGAAGTCAAGAAGCTCAGTTTATTAACACAACCCATGGGAACATAATCAATAATGTATTGTTGTTCCGCTGTAAAGTACCAGGGGAGAGACTCGAAACAGCCCAGCACACTCACTGTTCCCACAACCACAGCCGCCCTTTTCTCGCTGCAATATTTTGTTTTCAGCTTCTCACAACAAATGGCCACAAATCGATCAAAGGTGAAAGTGACTGTGAGCCAGACAGAAACAACTGTGGATGCAGAAAACAGAACGGTAATGAGAGAACACACAGGAGTAATTCTCAGGAATGAATATGGGAAATAGAACATAGAACATAGAACATAGAACATACAGCACAGAACAGGCCCTTCGGCCCACAATGTTGTGCCGATCCTTTGTCCTCTGTCAAGGACAATTTAATCTATACCCCATCATTCTCCTTTATCCATATACCTATCCAAACGCCTTTTGAAAGTCCCTAAAGTTTCTGACTCAACAACTTCCCCGGGCAAGGCATTCCATGCCTCGACCACTCTCTGGGTAAAGAACCTTCCCCTGACATCCCCCTTATATCTCCCACCCTTCACCTTAAATTTATGACCCCTTGTAACGCTTTGCTCCACCCGGGGAAAAAGTTTCTGACTGTCTACCCTATCTATTCCCCTGATCATCTTATAAACCTCTATCATGTCACCCCTCATCCTTCTCCGTTCTAATGAGAAGAGGCCTAGAATGTTCAGCCTTTCCTCGTAAGACTTATTCTCCATTCCAGGCAACATCCTGGTAAATCTCCTCTGCACCCTCTCCAAGGCTTCCACATCCTTCCTAAAATGAGGCGACCAGAACTGCACACAGTACTCCAAATGAGGCCTTACCAAGGTCCTGTACAGCTGCATCATCACCTCACGGCTCTTAAATTCAATCCCTCTGCTAATGAACGCTAACACCCCATATGCCTTCTTCACAGCCCTATCCACTTGAGTTGCAACTTTCAATGATCTATGCACATAGACCCCAAGGTCTCTCTGCTCCTCCACATGCCCAAGAACCCTACCGTTAACCCAGTATTTTGCATTCATGTTTGTCCTTCCAAAATGGACGACCTCACACTTTTCAGGGTTAAACTCCATCTGCCACTTTTCAGCCCAGCACTGCAACCTATCCAAGTCCCTTTGCAGACGACAATAGCCCTCCTCGGTATCCACAACTCCACCAACCTTTGTATCATCTGCAAATTTACTGACCCACCCTTCGACTTCCTCATCCAAGTCGTTAATAAAAATCACAAACAGGAGAGGACCCAGAACTGATCCCTGCGGCACGCCACTGGTAACTGGGCTCCAGGCTGAGTATTTACCATCTAAGACCACTCTCTGCCTTCTATCAGTTAGCCAATTCTTAATCCAACTGGCCACATTCCCCACTATCCCATGCCTCCTGACTTTCTCCATAAGTCTACCATGGGGGACCTTATCAAATGCCTTACTAAAATCCATGTACACCACATCCACTGGTTTACCCTCATCCACTTGCTTGGTCACCTGCTCAAAGAATTCAATCAGGCTTGTGAGGCAAGACCTACCCCTCACAAAACCGTGCTGACTGTCCCGAATCAAGCAGTGTCTTTCCAGATGCTCAGAAATCCTATCCCTCAGCACCTTTTCCATCAACTTGCCTACCACCGAAGTAAGACTAACTGGCCTGTAATTCCCAGGGTTGTTCCTATTCCCTTTCTTGAACAGGGGCACAACATTTGCCACCCTCCAATCACCTGGTACCACCCCCGTCAGCAGAGAAGATGAAAAGATCATTGCCAGCGGCTCTGCAATTTCATCCCTTGCTTCCCATAACATCCTTGGATATACCCCGTCAGGCCCGGGAGACTTGTCTATCTTCAAGTTATTCAAAAACCCCAACACATCTTCCCTCCTAACGAGCACTTCCTCGAGCTTACCAGTCTGCTTCCCACCGTCCTCTTCAGTAATACACCCCTTCTCATTCGTAAATACCGAAGAGAAGTACTCATTCAAAACCTCACTTATCTCTTCCGGCTCAACACACAGTCTCCCGCTATTGTCCTTGACCGGACCTACGGTCCCCCTAGTCATCCTCATATTTCTGACATACGCGTAAAAGGCCTTGGGGTTTTCTTTTATCCTACCCGCCAAGCATTTTTCATGCCCTCTCTTAGCTCTCCTAATCCCTTTCTTCAGATCCTTCCTGGCCATCTTGTATCCCTCCAGAGCTATGCCTGTGCCCTTTTTCCTCAACTTTATATACGCATCCTTCTTCTTCCTAACAAGACTCTCAACCTCTCTTGTCAACCACGGTTCCCTCACATGACCATCCCTTCCCTGTCTGACAGGGACATGCTCATCAATGGCCCCTACTATCTGCTCCTTGAAAAAGTTCCACATTTCGACCGTGCCCTTCCCTGCCAGCATATGCTCCCAACTTATGAAATAAATTAAAACAATCCATCTCAATATGGGATTAGTGATAACGACCAGGAGATCAGACACTGCCATTCCCACCAGGTAGACACTGATACATTTGGAGAGACCGCACTTTCCTCGGGACAGGATCACAATCGCCACCAAGTTAACTGGAAGAGAGAGAGAAAAGGAAGCAGAGAAATTACTGATCAGACCTGGAGACAAAGCAGCAGTTTGACAGGATCTGGGCTGAAATTTCCAGCTTTGTTGCTGCATCGAGCAGTGAAAACCGATCCATTGACCCGGGCAGTGCTTTGTCACAGTGAAATGTATGAAAACACAATTATTAATATTGAATTGGGAAAATGATGCAGAAAGTGAATAAAGTCAGCACCGGATCGACTGGAAGCACTGAGTGAGGATGTAGTGTCAGTGGGGAATGAGAAGGGGTTTTACAGAGATGGAATCCAATGTGTTAATTGGGATTGTGTCTCCAGTCTGTTGGTTGGGAAGGTTTGGGGAGAGCGGGATGTGCAGCTGGTTTGTTGCTCTGGGTTCAGGGAACCGACAGAGACTGTTATCAAATGGGAAAACTGCAGCGCTGTGTTAGAGAATCAGCAAAGATCTAGAATGGCAGAGCAGGCTCGAAGGGCTGAATGGCCTCCTCCTGCTCCCATGTTACTGTATTCCTATCAGGTTGGACGTGGCAGCTGGAGGTGGAGACAGTGAGTGAGATTGGGAGGGAGAGAAGGAAAAGGACATGTTGGAGCAGGAGGGGAGACTGGAGCAGATGGTTTGGGAAAGTGAATAAACTGAAGCAATGGATGAGGAGACTGAGGATTCAATACAGAGAGAGGAGAGGCTGAGATTCACAGGGAGAGACTGCAGCAGAGTGTTAGAGGAAATCTAATCTATAGATCCCAGTAATACAACTCAATTCATACATTCAAACAATAATCCCTGTGGTTATTGGTGTTGGAGAACAGTTCATTGTTTATACAATATAGTCAATATATTTAGTTTGTACAGGCTATTAAATATAAATGTAAATATATTTCTGATATCAGCCTCGCTCTTTATTGAATTCAGCAGTCACAGAGATTTTAAAGTGCAGTATTAAATAATGAATTACCATCAGTGATGAACTGATTCTATTCTGTTTATTCAGTCACTAAGTAAAGAATAGGAAGTTTCGACAAAACAAAATGAGGACCTGACAGAAATCAACACAGAGGATCAAGTCCAACAGGAAAATGAACACAATCTGACAACAGACAACTTCAACTCACAGTTTCTCTCACTAATTGTTCTGGACATTCCAGCACTTTATGATAGTGAATTATTTACACTGCTGCTTCTTTCTCTTTCTCTTTACTTCTGCTTTTCCTTTCCCGTCGGTTTCGTTCTCCCTGCTCCTTTTCTCCTTCCTTATCTCTCTGGAGTACTCACACCCTTTAAATTGTTACTTAATGCTACTTTTCACAAATGATTTATTCCTAACATTCTGTGTCTGTGTTCTGTTCACCAGCCCCAGGTTCAATGATTCTATTCTCAGAGTCAGTTTGTTCAATGGTGAAACCTCTGTGAATAATTTAATGTATCTACAGAATACTCAAGTCTCCACCTGTTCACCTGCACTCTTCACTTCATCTACAATACATGGAATAAACAGGATTGAAAGCTACTTCCAGACAAATCTCACAATCATTGAAATTCCTTCTCCTGGAATTATAAAGTAATCTGTTTGAATGTGGGATTGTTTAATTAATAAAACACCAACATCAGCGCTGCAGCTGATAATCTACAGAAAAATGGAAAGTCTCTTGATTCCAACTGACAGAGTGAAAACCAGTAAAACATCACATCAATACTTTCTATTTTACAATGTATTCCAGTGACAGTGAAGGTCCACAGTGAAGCAGAGAAGGAGAAGTGAAAGTGTCAGCAGCAAACTCAGTTCAGTAGCCAGACTTCTGAAGCAGCGTCAGACACACACAGAATGAAATAATATTTGATAACATTGATAATCAATAAATACATTGAATTTCCTGTTAAACTGAGCCATGTTATTCGGGAGGTAGGACATTGTTCTGTCCGCTTGTAACACTGAAACCTTGAGATGTCTCATTATCAATCACTGAAAAAAATCATAAAAATATTCCAGGACCGGTTAGATCCACATCATGAAACTGTTAAAAACTCCTAATGGTCTGATTATTGATCCTCACTGAAACATCTCATTCCAATACATTCAATACACAGAATAATCCAGTAACAATGCCACAGTTACTTAAAACAAAACCATTAAATACATAATGCAGTTCCTGCAAGAATGAAAGAGTAGACAATAATGAGATTCCATCAGTAAATTGCTGGAAAAGAACAGGCGGCTGTGTAACACACACAGAGGGAAATAATACCCAGTACAGCAGCTCAGTTGATATCGATTTACACCATTAACAGCTGAGATACTGGCTTCCCAGCAACTCCAATTGCTGCTAGCAACGGATAGTAAATGCCTTGTATCTGATGCATTACTGGATATCCTATTCCTGTGAGAAGCAGGGTCTTCTGAGAGCCTGGAATCCACATCTCCACCAGGCACTCTGAGCTGATCCATTCCAATGGGTCCTGATTTATACAGGGGATAAGTCTCCACTGACACGGTTATACCCCTGATCATTGCTATTAGTTACACTTTCCTGAACAAACACTTTACATCAGCAGCTTTGACTCTGATGTAAATAATGTGGTGGATAAAACACAATCATTTCAATGTCAATGACATTTTCTGAGTAAGACCTCTCTCGGAATAAATCTGAAATCTGTACTCATACTGGACGGATGCTTCAATTATGAGAGGCGTCATTTACATTTTCCATATTATTGTATTGACCTTGTTCACTGCTGGCATTTCTATTGCAAATGTAACTGATCTGTCTGCAGTGGACACTGAATCCAGGGACAAAAGCAATCCTGTTTCACTCTGTTCCTGCCTTTTCCCAGTTAAAATGTGAAATTTGAATCTCTGATTCGGGACCATGTTCAGGGTTACAGCCCAGAAACTACTGTGAGTGACATTACGGGACAGACACTGTACGCATCCATTTGGGAGGCAGTTGGGCAGTGATAATATCACTGGTCACGTAATCCAGAGGCCCAACCTGATGGCCTGGGGACAGGGGCTCATATCCCACCTCGGCAGCTAAATAAAACAGAGGGAGCTCCCTTTCTGTGTATAATGTGGAGGGAGCTCCACCTCCACGCATAAAGTGGAAGGTGCTCCCTCTCTATTTATAAAGTGGAGGAAGCGCCCTATTTATTTATAAAGCTGGGTGCTATGAAGGAAAGAGGAGAGAGGGAAACGAAAGCAAATGGGGAAATGGAGAGATAGGGACAAAGTGGAAGACAGTGAGAGACAGAAGAGATAGCGAAATGAGACCTTGACGAAACCCCAGTAACAATCCCCATTGTCTGCCCAGTCCGGTATTGGGGGTTTTGTGTGAGTGTTTAGGGGGCGAGTGTTGATCAATGTTTGATATTTTCAAACTGCAGTGACGTTCCTAGCAGGAGCAAGATTTATCGGTTCAAAATTAACCAAGAAATGGATAAAAACATTTCTGTCCAAGGAGAGAGAGATGTTGTTAGAGACAGTCATGGAAAGAGGCAGAGAAAGAGGGAGAGGGTGCGGGGGAGAGAGAGAGAGAGAGAGAGAGAGAGAGAGAGAGAGAAAGATGGAAAGAAACTGACATGAGAGGGAGAGACAGAGAGCGGATGAGACAAGTTGTATCAATCATTAACAATCCTCATTATCTGCCCAGTCCTGTTTTGTGGAGTTTCGTGTGAGTGTTTTCGGGGTGAATGTTGGATCAGTGTTTCATATTTTCAAACTGCAGTGACATTCCCAACAAGGCTCTTAAAGTATATAAGAGCAGGGAGGTTATGCTGGAAGTGTATAACTCATTGCTTTAGCACCATAATGAGACATCCCAGGGCAGGTACAGTGTGTTGAGATACAGAGTAAAGCAGTGGATTTAGAGAAGGAGGGAGAGACGGGCAGAAAGAGTGAGGAGATACGGGGTGGCAGTCAGATTGTAGGAGAAACTTTACATCTAACCACGTGAAAAAAATAAATAATTAAAAATTTAAATGGACTGCGCACTGACAATACTGTCCGCAAACAACAACTAAAGTCACACACCATCCCAACTTGAAACTATATCACCATTCCTTCACTGTTACTGGGTCAAAATTCTGGAACTCCCTTCCCAACAGTACTGTGGGTATACCTACCCCACATGGACTGCAGCGGTTCAGGAAGGAGGCTCAACACCACCTTCTCAAGGGCAATTAGGAATGGGTAATAAATGCTGTCCTGGCCAGTAACGCACACATCCAACAAATAAATAAGGCAATTAAAAAGTTAACACCGAGTCACTTAAGGAGATATTAAACTAGACGAACGTAAACTTGGTCAAAGAGGTTGGTTTGAGGGAGCGTCTTCAAAGAGGAAAGAGAGTTAATGAGACGGAGAGGTGTAGGAAAGGAATTCCAGAGTTAGGGTCTTGGCAATTTGAAGGCACGGCCACCAATTTTGGAACAATTCAAATTGAGGATGCTCAAGAGGCCAGAATTAGAGGAGCACAGATATTGGTGGATTGTGGAGCTGGAGGAGATTGCAGAGATAGGGAGGGGTCATTTGTGGAAGACAGTTCCAAACTTCTACCACCCTTTGTATGCAGAAGTGTTTCTAAATTTCATCTTTGAAAGGGCTTTCGACTAATTTTTGATTTTTAGACAGTTCCCCCCGTCCGAGACTGTCCCCATCGAATACTCACAGGACAGGTACGCACGGGGTTAGATACAGAGTAAAGATCCATCTACCAATGCCAGATTCACTGTTCCTCTGTCTCTTTCTCCTCATCTCTCACTGCCTGCAACACCCTTTCTCTGCCTCTCTTTCTCCCTCTTCCCATCCTGAGAGCAAGAGGGAGAGATTGAGATCGTGTGCAGAGGGAGATAGAGATAGAGGGAGAAAAGTAGAGAGATAGACTCCGAAAGAGAGTAACAGAGAGAAGAAATAGGGTTTCAGAGGGTAGAAGGGAGGGGAAGAGAGAGATAGAGATGGAGAGAGATTACCAGCAAGAGAGTTTACCAGAGATTACCTCTCTCTTTGTGCCTATCACTCCTTTCCAATTTGTTACCATCTCCATCTATTTTTCTCCCTCTACCCCGATGTTTCACACTCCATGCCTCTCGCTTGTATGTCTGTGTCTTCTGCAGTGAAGGATTACATCGAATTATTATGTTTTACCATTGCTCTTTCAATCTAACTGAACAATCTCTCAATTTGTGAACAGAGGGGCCTTGGAGTGCATGTCCACTGATTCCTGAGGGTAACTGGGCAGGTGGATAAGGTGGTTAAGAAGGCTTACGGAATACTTTCCTTTTTTGGCCGATGTAGAGAATATAAGAGCAGGGAGGTTATGCTGGAACTGTATAAAACACGAGTTCGACCACAGCTAGAGTACTGTGCACAGTTCTTGTGACCACATTTCAGGAAGGATGTGATCACACGAGAGAGGGTACAGAGGAGATTTACAGAGGATGTTGTCAGGAATGGAGAATTTTAACGATGAGTAAAGATTGGAAAGGCTGGAATTGTTTTCTTTGGAACAGAGAGGGTTGAAGGGAAGATTTAATTGAGGTGTATAAAGTAACGACGGGCCTAGATAGAGTGGATAGGAAGGACCCATTTCCCTTAACAAGGGGTAAATAACCGTGAGCATGGATGACAAGATTTCCACACCAATATCATGAGGGTGTGATGGCTTCCATGGTCGAATACCTTGCTGGATGTTTACAATGGAGCGTTTTCCTTCTTGATCATCAAAACTGGCCGCCTCGGCCCCAACTTCATCCACATTTCACCCACTCTACCAATATTTCACTCCACATAATTATCTTCCTCTGTATCCGTACACACCAGTGAAGAATTACATCAAATGAATATATCTTACATTCTCCCTTTCAATCCACCCCAACAATCTCTCTCACTCCAACCTTGTCCCTCTCAATAGCCCTCTCTCTATCTGCATATCTAAGCCTCTCTCCCTCTGTCTCCCTCTTAGTGTCAGAGATAGCAGGAGGGAGAGACAGAGAGAGGAAGACAGAGAGAGACACAGAGAACAATCCCAGCTTCTCCAATCTATCCACGTAACTGAAGTCCCTCAACCCGGGAACCATTCTTGTGAATCTTTTCTGCACCCTCTCTCATGCCCCTAAAGTACGTTGTCCTGAATTGGACAATGCTACAGTTGAAGGAAAACCAGCGTTTTGCAAAGGTCATATTTTCCTTGCTTTTGTATTCAATGTCTCTATTTATAATCTCACGATCCCTGATGCCGTTTAACCAAATTCTGTACCGGTCGTGCCACCTTCAGTGATTGGTGCACAAGTACCCCCAGATGTGTCTGATGCTGCACCTCCTTTAGAATTGTATCCTTTACTTTATATCGTCTCTCCTGCTTTTTCCGAACCGTGGAGGCAGAAGATGCGGGCATGGTTCTTAATGAATACATTGCGACTATCTTCACAAAAGAAGGGATGACACAGACATTGTAGTCAATGAGGAGGGGTTTGAAATATTGAATGGGATAACAGTGAGAGAGGAAATATTCAGGGGTTTGGCATCTTTGAAAGCTGAAAATTCAACAGGCTCAGACTGTTTAGAGGTACAAGGGAGGAAATATCATCGGCTCTGACCATCATTTTCCAATCCTCTCTGGTTATAGTCGTGCTGCCAGAGGACTGGAGGACTGCATATGTTGTACTGTTGATGAACAAGGGATAAAGTAATAGACTGAGTAATTACCGGGCACCCAGGCGAATCACAGTGGAGGGAAAATTATTGGGCACAAAGGAATTCATTAATTCCTTTCTAGTACTGAGTGTCTCAGTGTCTCCATGTCTGTGTCTCTTTCACAATTTTAGCACTACACTTACATTGGTGAGGAGTCGGTCTCTGGAATAAAGGTTCCAGTGTTGTGGTAACATAAAATGGCCACCAAGAACCAGCCTAAAATGGCTGACTAAGGTTTGTGGTTTCCACAGACGTTTGAGAGAGGAGAGAGAGAGAGACAAACAGACAGAAAAAGAGATAAAGAGAGAGATACAGACTAAGACTCAAAGAGTGATAACAAGATATTTGTCATTGGACAGAGGAAGAGGAGGAGGCCATTTGGCCCTTAAACCCTCTTCTGTCATTCAATGAGCTCATGGCTGATGTGTGATCTAACTCCATGTACCTATCTTTGCCCCTTAATACATTTGGTTCACAAAAATCTATCAAACTCAGATTTAAAAATTAACAAAAGTCTCAGCATCAATTGCCATTTGTCGAAGAGAGTTCCAAACTGATACCACACCTTGTGTGTTGAAGTGTTTCTTCATTTCATTCCTGAAAGGTTTTTAGACTGCGTTTAGATTCTTCAACTATGCCCCCAAATTCCTGACTCCGCATCCAGTGGGAATTGTTACTCTCTGTCAACCCGTTCAGTTTCCCTTATTATCTTGAAAACATTGATCAAATCACCCCATAACCTTCCAAATTCCAGGGAAAGGACACGTTGAAGCAGGAGGGGAGACTGGAGCAGATGGTATGGGAAAGTGGATAAACTGAATTAATGGATGTGGAGACTGAGGATTCAATGCAGTAAGAGGAGAGGCTGAGATTCACAGGGAGAGACTGCAGCAGAGTGTTAGAGGAAATCTAATCTATAGATCCCAGTCATACAACTCAATTAATACATTCAAACAATAATCCCTGTGGTTATTGGTGTTGGAGAACAGTTCATTGTTTCTACAATATACTCAATATATTTAGTTTGGACAATCAATTAAATATAAATTTAAATATATTTCTGACATCAGCCTCGCTCTTTATTGAATTCAGCACTCACAGAGATTTTAAAGTGCAGTATTTAAATAATGAATTACCATCAGTGAAGAACTGATTTTATTCTGTTCATTCAGTCACGAAGTTAGGAACAGGAGCTCTCCACAAAACAAAATGAGGACCTGACAGAAATCAACACAGAGGATCAAGTCCAACAGGAAAATGAACACAATTTGACAACAGACAACTTCAACTCACAGTTTCTCTCACTAATTGTTCTGGACATTCCAGCACTTTATGATAGTTAATTATTTACACTGCTGCTTCTTTCTCTTTCTCCTTACTTCTGCTTTTCTTTGTCCATTGGTTTCGTTCTCCCTGCTCCTTTTCTCCTTCCCGATCTCTCTGGAGTACTCACACCCTGTAAATTGTTACTTAATGCTGCTTTTCACTTGTGACTTATTCCTAACATTCTGCGTCTGTGTTCTGTTCACCAGCCCCAGGTTCAATGATTTTATTCTCAGAGTCAGTTTCTTCAATGGTGAAACTTCTGTGAATAATTTACTGTATCTACAGAACACCCATGTCTCCACCTGTTCACCTACACTCTTCACTTCATCTACAATACATGGAATAAACAGGATCGAAAGCTACTTCCAGACAAACCTCACAATCATTGAAATTCCTTCTCCTAGAATTATAAAGTAATCTGTTAGAATGTGGGATCGTTTAATTAATAAAACAACAAATTCAGCGCTGCAGCAAATACACTACAGTTAAATGGAAAGTCTCTTGATTCCAACTGATAGAGTGAAAACCAGTAAAACATCACATCAATACTTTCTATTTTACAATGTAGTCCAGTGACAGTGAAGGTCCACAGTGAAGCAGGGAAGGAGAAGTGAAAGTGTCAGCAGCAAACTCAGTTCAGTAGCCAGACTTCTGAAACAGCGTCAGACACACACAGAATGAAATAATATTTGATAACAGTGATAATCAAAAAATACATTGAAATCCCAGTTAAACTGAGCCATGTTATTGGGGAGGGAGGACATTGTTCTGTCCCCTTGTAACACTGAAACTGTGAGATGTCTCATTATCAATCACTGAAAAAAAATCATAAAAATATTCCAGGAAATGTTAGATCCACATCATGAAAATGTTAAAAACTCCTAATGGTCTGATTATTGATCCGAACTGAAACATCTCATTCCAATACATACAATACACAGAATAATCCAGCAACAATGCCACAGTGACTTAAAACAATACCATTAAATACAGAATACATTTCCTGCAAGAATGAAAGTGGAGACAATGAATAGATTCCATCACTAAATTGCTGGAAAAGAACAGGTGGCTGTGGAACACACACAGAGGGAAATAATACCGAGTACAGCAGCACAGTTAACATCGACTTCCACCATTAACAGCTGAGATACTGCTTACCGGGAACTCAAATTGCTGCAAGTACAGGGTAATAAATGTCTTCTATCTGATGCATTACTGGATATCCCATTTCTGTGAGAAGCAAAGACTTCTATTAGCCTGGAATCCACAGCTCCACCAGGCACTCTGAGCTGATCCATTCCAATGGGTCCTGATTTATACAGGGGATAAGTCTCTACTGACATGGTTCTACCCCTGATCATTGGTGTTAGTTACACTCTCCTGTACAAACACATTACATCAGCAGCTTTGACTCTGATGTAAATAATGTGGTGGATAAAACACAGTTATTTCAATGTCAATGACATTTTCTGAGTAAGACCTCTCTCGAAATAAACCTGAAACCGGTACTCATACTGAATGGATGGCAATTGTGAGTGGCTTCATTTACGTTTTCCATATTATTGCATTGACCTTGTTCACTCCTGGCATTTCCATAGTAAATGTAAATGATCTGTCTGCAGTAGACACTGAATCCAGGGACTTGCTTAGCAACAACCTGCTCAGTAACGCTCAGTTTGGGTTCCGCCAGGGCCACTCAGCTCCTGACCTCATTACAGCCTTGGTTCAAACATGGACAAAAGAACTGAACTCAAGAGGTGAGGTGAGAGTGACTGCCCTTGACATCAAGGCAGCTTTCGACCGAGTGTGGCATCAAGGAGCCCTAGCAAAACTGAGGTCAATGGGAATCAGGGGGAAAGCCCTCCGCTGGCTGGAGTCATACCTAGCACAAAGGAAGATGGCTGTGGTTGATGGAGGTCAATCATCTGAGCTCCAGGACATCACTGCAGGAGTTCCTCAGGGTAGTGTCCTAGGTCCAACCATCTTCGGCAGCTTCATCAATGACCTTCCTTCAATCATAAGGTCAGAAGTGGGGATGTTCGCTGATGATTGCACAATGTTCAGCACCATTCGTGACTCCTCAGATACTGAAGCAGTCTGTGTAGAAATGCAGCAAGACCTGGACAATATCCAGGCTTAGGCTGATAAGTGGCAAGTAACATTCGCGCCACACAAGTGCCAGGCAATGACCATCTCAACAAGAGAGAATGTAACCATCTCCCCTTGACATTCAACGGCATTACCATCGCTGAAACCCCCACTATCAACATCCTAGGGGCTACCATTGACCAGAAACTGAACTGGAGTCGCCACATAAATACCATGGCTACAAGAGCAGGTCAGAGACTAGGAATCCTGAGGCGAGTAACTCACCTCCTGACTCCCCAAAGCCTGTCCACCATCTACAAGGCACAAGTCAGGAGTGTGATGGAATATTCTCCACTTTCCTGGATGGGTGCAGCTCAAACAACACTCAAGAAGCTCAACACCATCCAGGACAAAGCAGCCCGTTTGATTGGCACACGAACTGCAAACATTCACTCCCTCCACCACCGACGCATGGTGGCAGCAGTGTGTGCCATCTACAAGATGCACTGCAGCAATGCACCAAGGCTCCTTCGATAGCACCTTCCAAACCCGCGACCACGACCAAATAGAAGGACAAGGGCAGCACAGACATGGCAATACCACCACCTACAAGTTCCCCTCCAAGTCACACACCATCCTGACTTGGAACTATACCGGCGTTCCCTCACTGTCGCTGGGTCAAAATCCTGGAACTCACTTCCCAACAGCACTGTGGGTGTACCTACCCCAAATGGACTGCTGCAGTTCAAGAAGGCAGCTCACCACCACCTTGTCAAGGGCAATTAGGGATGGGCAATAAATGCTGGCCTGGCCAGCGATGCCCACATCCCATGAAAAAAGAAAAAAAAGTAAAAAGCAATCCCGTTTCACTCTGTTCCTGCCTTTTCCCAGTTCAAATGTAAACTCTGAGTCTCTAATTCGGGACCATGTTCAGGGTGACAGCCCAGAAACTACTGTGAGTGATATTACGGGACAGACATTGTACGCATCCATTTGGGAGGCAGTTGGGTAGTGATAATATCACTGGTCACGTAATCCAGAGGCCCAACCTGATGGCCTGGGGACAGGGGTTCAAATCCCACCACTGCAGCTATGGAAAACAGAGGGAGCTCCCTTTCTATGTATAAAGTGGAGGGAGCTCCCAATCTATTTATAAAGTGGAAGGAGCACCCTCTCTATGTATAAAGTTGGGGGCGATGAAGGAAAGAGGAGAAGAGGGAAACGAAAACAAATGGGGAAATGGAGAGAGAGGGACGAAGTGGAAGACAGTGAGAGACAGAAGAGATCGCGAAATGAGACATTGACGGAACCCCAGTAACAATCCCCATTGTCTGCCCAGTCCGGTATTTGGGGTTTAATGTGAGTGTTTTAGGGATCCGTGTTAGATGAGTGTTTGATATTTTCAAACAGCATTGACATTCCCAACAAAAGCAAGAGTTAAAGAATCAAAATTAACCAAACAAATGGCTCAAAGCATTGCTGTCCATGTACAGAGGGACGGAGAGATGGAGGGAGTGAGACACAGCCAGAGAGAGAGACAGACAGAGTGGGACAGAGACAGAGGTCGAGAGAGAGACAGAGCTCGAATGATAGAGGAAAAAGGAGAAACAGAGGGGGACAGACAGAAAGGGAGGGAGGCAAATGCAGAGTGAGACAGACAGAAAGAGAGGCAGGCAGATGCAGAGGGAGAGAGACAGGGAGAAAGCGAGTGAGGCAGATATAGAGGGAGAGAGACAGACGCAGAGGGAGAAAGGGACAGAGAGAGATGTGGAGAGAGAGACAAACAGAGGGCGAAACAGAGACAGAGGAAGAGACAGACAGAGAGAGAGAGCGAGGGCGAGATTATAGGAAAAACGTTACATCTAATAATGTTGAAATAAGAGAGAATTAAAAATTAAAACTGGCTGTGTGCAAGAACTAATTTTGAAAGCAAATATCAGAGGTTTAGTGTGAGTGTTTTGGGGGCAAGTGTTGGATCAGTGATTGATATTTTCAAACTTAAGTGAGATTTAATATTGTTGAAAAAATATTATTAAACACTGACAAACTTTAGAAGCAGGGGAAATGGGATACAGTGTGCAAGGGGACCTTGACAGAACCTCAGTAACAATCCCCATCATCTACACAGGAAAGGCTGAGGGACTTGAGGTTGTTTTCGTTGGAGAGAAGGAGGAGGAGAGGTGGACTTAATAGAGACATATAAGATAATCAGAGGGTTAGATAGGGTGGATAGTGAGAGTCTTTTTCCTCGGATGGTGATGGCAAACACGGGGGGACATAGCTTTAAGTTGAGGGGTGATAGAGAAAGGAGATATGTTAGAGGTAGTTTCTTTGTTGAGAGAGTAGTAGGGGCGTGGAACGCCCTGCCTGCAACAGTAGTAGACTCGCCAACTTTAAGGGCATTTAAGTGGTCATTGGATAGACATATGGATGAAAATGGAATAGTATAGGTCAGATGGTTTCACAGGTCGGCGCAACATCGAGGGCCGAAGGGCCTGTGCTGCGCTGTAATGTTCTAGTTCAAACAGTCCTGTATTGGTGGCTTAGTGTGGGAGTTTAGGGGGCGAGTGTTGAAAAGTGTTTGATATTTTCAATCTGCAGTGACATTCCCAGCAAGGGCAAGATTTACAGGTTCAAAATTAACCGAGAATTGGATAAAAATATTTCTGTCCCAGGAGAGAGAGATGGTGTTCGAGACAGAGTCATGGAAAGAGGCAGAGAAAGAGGGAGAGGGTGAGGGAGAGAGAGAGAGAGAAAGATGGGAAGAAACAGACATGAGAGGGAGAGACAGAGAGAGGATGAGACAAGTTGTAACAATCATTAACAATCCTCATTATCTGCCCAGTCCTGTTTTTGGAGGTTAGTGTGAGTATTTTAGGGGTGAATGTTGGATCAGTGTTTCATATGTTCAAACTGCAGGGACATTCCCAACAAGGCTGTTAAAGTATATAAGAGCAGGGAGGTTATGCTGGAAGTGTATAACTCATTGCTTAAGTACCATAATGAGACCTCCCAGGGCAGGTACAGTGTGAGTTTAGATACAGAGTAAAGCAGTGACTTTAGAGAAGGAGGGAGAGACGGGCAGAAAGAGTGAGGAGATACGGGGAGGCAGTCAGATTGTAGGAGAAACTTTACATCTAACCACGTGAAAAAAATAAATAATTAAAAATTTAAATGGACTGCGCACTGAAAGTACTGTCCGCACACAACAACTAAAGTCACACACCATCCTAACTTGAAACTATAATCACCATTCCTGCACTGTTACTGGGTCAAAATCCTGAAACTCCCTTCCTAACAGCACTGTGGGTGTACCTACACCACATGGACTGCAGCGGTTCAAGAAGGAGGCTCAACACCACCTTCTCAAGGGCAATTAGGAATGGGTAATAAATGCTGGCCTGGCCAGTAACGCACACATCCAACAAATAAATAAGGCAAATAAAAAGTTGACACCGAGTCACTGAAGGAGATATTACACTAGACGAACAAAAAGAGGTTGGTTTGAGGGAGCATCTTCAAAGAGGAAAGAGAGTGAGTGAGACGGAGAGGTTTAGCAAAGGAATTCCAGAATTATGGTCTTGGCAGCTTGAAGGCACGGACACCAATGGTGGGCCGATTCAAACTGGGGATCCAAAAGATGCCAGAATTCGAGGATCGCAGATGGATTGTGGAGCTGGAGGAGATTGCAGAGATGGGGAGGGGTCATTTGTCGAAGTCTGTTCCAAACTTCTACCACTCTTTGTATGTAGAATTGTTTCTAAATTTCATCTTTGAAAGGGCTTTCGACTAATTTTTGATTTTTAGACAGTCCCCCCCGTCCGAGACTGTCCCCATCGAATACTCGCAGGGCAGGTACGCACAGAGTAAAGACATATCTACCAACGCCAGACTCACTGTTCCTCTGTCTCTTTCTCCTCATCTCACACTGCCTGCAGCACCCTTTCTCTGTATCTCTTTCTCCCTATTCCCATCCTGAGGGCAAGAGGGAGAGATTGAGATAGTGTACAGAGGGAGATAGAGATAAAGGGAGATAAGCAGAGAGATAGACTTGGAAAGTGAGTAACAGAGAGAAGTAATAGGGTTTCAGAGAGTAGAAGGGAGAGGAAGAGAGAGATAGAGATGGAGAGAGATTACCAGCAAGAGAGTTTACCAGAGATTACCTCTCTCTCAGTCCCTATCACTCCTTTCCAATTTGTTACCATCTCCTTCTATCTTTCTCCCTCCACTCCGATGTTTCACACTCCATGCCTCTCGCTCGATTGTCTGTGTGTACTGCAGTGAAGGATTACATCATATTATTATGTTTTACATTGCTCTTTCAATCTAACTGAACAATGTCTCAGACTGAGAACAGAGGGGCCTTGGAGAGACTTCCACTGATTCCTGAGTGTAACAGGACAGATGGATAAGATGGTTAAGAAGGCTTACGGAATACTTTCCTTTATTAGCCGATGCAGACAATGTCACAGCAGGGAGGTTATGCTAGAACTGTGTAAAACACTAGTTCGACCACAGCCAGAGTACTGTGCAGAGTTCTGGTCACCACATTACAGGAAGGATGTGATCACACTGGAGAGGGTACAGAGGAGATTTACAGAGGATGTTGTCAGGAATGGAGAATTTTAACTATGAGTTAAGATTGAATAGGCTGGAATTGATTTCTTTAGAGCACAGATGGTTGAAGGGAAGATTTAATTGAAGTGTATAAAATAATGACGGGACTGGATAGAGCGGATAAGAAGGACCCATTTCCCTTAACAGAGGAGTCAATAACCATGGGCATAGATTACAAGATTTCCACACCAATATCATGAGGGTGTGATGGCTTCCATGGTCGAATACCTTGCTGGATGTTTACAATGGAACGTTTTCCTTCCTGATCATTACAACTCGCCGCCTCGGCCCCAACTTCATCCACATTTCTTCCACTCGACCAATATTTAACTCTACATACCGATCTTTCTCTGTTTGCGTACACAGCAGTGAAGGATTACATCAAATGAATATATCTTACATTCTCCCTTTCAATCCACCCCAACAATCTCACTATCTCCAACCTTATCCTTATCCACAGCCCTCTCTCTGCCTGCACATCTAACCCTCTCTCCCTCGGTCTCCGTCTTGGTGTCAGAGAGAGCAGGAGGGAGAGACAGAGAGAGCAAGGCAGAGAGAGACACTTCAGCTTCTCCAATCTATCCACGTAACTGAAGTTCCTCATCCCTGGAACCAGGCTTGTGAATCTTTTCTGCACCCTCTCTAATGTCCCCACATTCTTCCTAAAGTACGGTGTCCAGAATTGGACAATGCTCCAGTTGAAGGCAAACCAGCGTTTTACAAAGGTCATATTTTCCTTGCTTTTGTATTCAATGTCTCTATTTATAATCTCAGGACCCCTTCTGCCATTTAAACACTTTCTGAACCTGTCCTGCCTCCTTCAGATATTGTGCACACATACTTCCCAGATGTGTCTGTTCCTGCACCTCCTTTCAAATTATATCCATTACTTTATATCGTCTCTCCTCCTTTTTCCTAACCGTGGAGGCGGAAGATGTGGGCCTGGTTCTTAATGAATAAATTTGCAACTGTCGTCACAAAAGAGGGGACGACACAGACATTGTAGTCAATGAGGAGGGGTTTGAAATATTGAATGGGATAAATAGTGAGAGAGGAAATATTAAGGGGTTTAGTATCTTTGAAAGCTGATAATTCACCAGGCTCAGACTGTTTAGTGGTGCAAATGAGGAAATATCAGAGGCTCTGACCATCATTTTCCAAATCCTCCCTGGTTACAGTCGTGCTGCCAGAGGACTGGAGGACTGCGCGTGTTGTACTATTGATTAACAAGGGAGAAAGTAATAGACTGAGTAATTACAGGCCGCCCAGCCTAATCACAGTGGAGGGCAAATCATTGGGCACAAGGCAATGATTAATTCCTTCCTAGTATTGTGTGTCTCAGTGTCTCCATGTCTGTGCGTGTCATTGATGAGGAGTCGGTCTCTGGAATAAATGTCCCAGTGCTGTGGTAACATGAAATGGCCACCGAGAACTATCTTAAAATGGCTGACTAATGTTTGTGGATTTCCTCAGATGTTTGAGAGAGGGGAGAGAGACAGACAGACAGACAGAAAGAGAGAGAAAGAGAGAGACACAGACCAAGACACAGAGAGTGATAGCAAGATATTTGTCATTGGACAGAGGAAGAGGAGGAGGCCATTTGGCCCATCAACCCTCTTCTGTCATTCAATGAGCTCATGGCTGATGTGTGATCTAACTCCATGCACCTATCTTTGCCCCTTAATACCTTTGGTTAACAGAAATCTTATTGTCTACAAAACATTCATTAAATCACCCCATAATCTTCCAAATTCCAGGGAAAGGACATGTTGGAGCAGGAGGGGAGATTGGAGCAGATGGTTTGGGAAAGTGGATAAACTGAAGCAATGGATGAGGAGACTGAGGATTCAATACAGTGAGAGGAGAGGCTGAGATTCACAGGGAGAGACTGCAGCAGAGTGTTAGAGGAAATCTAATCTATAGATCCCAGTCAAACAACTCAATTAATACATTCAAACAATATTCCCTGTGGTTATTGGTGTTGGAGAACAGTTCATTGTTTATGCAATATAGTCAATATATTTAGTTTGTACAGGCTATTAAATATAAATTTAAATATATTTCTGATATCAGCCTCGCTCTTTGTTGAATTCAGCAGTCACAGAGATTTTAAAGTCCAGTATTTAAATAATGAATTACCATCAGTGATGAACTGATTGTATTCTATTTATTCAGTCACTAAGTAAGGAATAGGAACTTTCTACAAAACAAAATGAGGACCTGACAGAAATCAACACAGAGGATCAAGTCCAACAGGAAAATGAACACAATCTGACAACAGACAATTTCAACTCACAGTTTCTCTCACTGGACATTCCAGCACTTTATGAGAGTGAATTATTTACACTGCTACTTCTTTCTCTTTCTCTTTACTTCTGCTTATCTCTTTCCCTCTGTTTCGTTCTCCCTGCTCCTTTTTAATACCCTATCTCTCTGGAGTACTCACACCCTGCAAATTGTTACTTAATGCTACTTTTCACTTGTGATTTATTCCGAACATTCTGCGTCTGTGTTCTGTTCACCAGCCCCAGGTTCAATGATTCTATTCTCAGTCAGTTTGTTCAATGGTGAAACCTCTGTGAATAATTTAATGCATCTACAGAACACACAAGTCTCCACCTGTTCACCTACACTCTTCACTTCATCTTCCAAACATGGAACAAACAGGATCGAAAGCTACTTCCAGACAAACCTCACAATCATTGAAATTCCTTCTCCTGGAATTATAAAGTAATATGTGACAATGTGGGATTGTTTCATTAAGAAAACACCAACATCAGCGCTGCATCTGATAATCTACAGATAAATGGAAAGACTCTTGATTCCAACTGATAGAGTGAAAGCCAGTAAAACATCACATCAATACTTTCTATTTTACAATGTAGTCCAGTGACAGTGAAGTGTCCACAGTGAAGCAGAGAAGGAGAAGTGAAAGTGTCAGCAGCAAACTCAGTTCAGTAGCCAGACGTCTGAAGCAGCATCAGACACACACAGAATGAAATAATATTTGATAACAGTGATAATCAATAAATACATTGAAATCCCAGTTAAACTGAGCCATGTTATTGGTGAGGGAGGACATTGTTCTGTCCCCTTGTGACACTGAGACCGTGAGATGTCCCATTATCAATCACCAAAATAAAAATATTTATATAAATATTCCAGGACGGATTTGGTCCACATCATGAAACTGTTAAAATCTCCTGATGGTTCGATTTTTGATCGGAACTGAAACATATCATACAAAAGCCTTCGCTGCACAGAATATTCCAGTAAGAATGCTGCGGCTACCGAAACCAATTCCATTAAAGACGTGATACAATGCCTGCAAGAATGAAAGAGTGGACAATGAGGAGATTCCATCAATAATTTGCTGGAAAATAACAGGCGGCTGTGTCACACACACAGTGAGAAATAATACTGAGTGCAGCAGCACAGTTAACATTGATTTACACCATTAACAGCTGAGATACTGCTTCCCAGCAACTCCAATTGCTGCAAGTACAGGATAATAAATGCGTTCTATCTGATAGATTACTGGATATCCCATTTCTGTGAGAAGCAGAGACTTCTATTAGCCTGGAATCCACAGCTCCAGCAGGCACTCTGAGCTGATCCATTCCAATGAGTCCTGATTTATCGAGGGGAAAAGTCTCCACTGACACGGTTATACCCCTGATCATTGCTATTAGTTACACTCACCTAAACAAACACATTACATCAGCAGCTTTAGAACAGAGATAGAACATAGAACAGTACAGCACAGTACAGGCCCTTCGGCCCACGATGTTGTGCCGTACCTTTAACTTACTCTCAGATCAAACTAACTACTTACCCTTCATTCTACTGTCATCCATGCACCTATCCAAGAGTCGCTTAAATGTCCCTAACGTATCTGCTTCTACTACCACCGCTGGCAGTGCATTCCACGCACCCACCACTCTTTGTGTAAAGAACCTACCTCTGACATCTCCCCGAAATCTTCCTCCAAATCACCTTAAAATTATGCCCCCTGGTGATAGCCCTTTCCAACGTGGTAAAAGGTCTCTGGCTATCCACTCTATCTATGCCTCTCATCATCTTGTACCCCTCAATCAAGTTACCTCTCATCCTTCTTCGCTCCAATGAGAAAAGCCGTGGCTCCCTCAATCTTTCTTCGTAGGACATGCCCTCCAGGCCAGGCAGCATCCTCAAGATCCCTCTGTTCCTCCACATTACCAAGAATCCTGTCTTTAAGCCTGTATTCCGCATTCAAATTGGACATTCCAAAATGAATCACTTCACACTTTTCCAGGTTGAATTCCATTTGCCACCTCTCAGCCAAGCTCTGCATCCTGTCAATCTCCCGTTGCAACCTACAACAGCCAACCACACTATCCACAACTCCAGCAATCTACATGTCATCGGCAAGCTTGCTAACCCAGCCTTTCACTTCCTCATCCAAGTCATTTATAAAAATCACAAAGAGCAGAGGTCCTAGAACAGATCCCTGCGGAACACCACTGGTCACCGAGCTCCAGGCTGAATACTTTCCATCTACTTCAACCCTCTGTCTTCTATGGGCCGGCCAATTTTTTATCCAGACAGCCAACTTTCCCTATATCCCATGCCTCCTTACTTTCTGAATGAGCCTACCATGGGGAACCTTATCAAACGCCTTGATAAAATCCATATACACCACATCCACTGCTCTTCCTTCATCAATGTGTTTTGTCACATCTTCAAAGAATTCAATAAGGCTTGTGAGGCATGACCTGCCCCTCACAAAGCCATGCTGACTGTCTCTAATCAAACCATGCTTTTCCAAATAATCATAAATCCTGTCTCTCAGAATCCTCTCCAATAATTTGCCCACTACCGATGGAAGACTAACTGGTCTATAATTCCCAGGGTTATCCCTATTCCCTTTCTTGAACAAGGGAACAACATTTGCCACCCTCCAATCATCTGGTACTACTCCAGTGGACAGTGAGGACGCAAAGATCATCGGCAAAGGGGCGGCAATCTCTTCCCTCGCTTCCCGTAATATCCTTGGGTATATCCCGTCTGGCCCCGGGGACTTATGTGTCCTCATATCATTCAAAATTTCCAGCACATCCTCCTTCTTAACATCAACCTGTTCGAGCATATCAGCCTGTTCCACGCTATCCTCACAAACGACCAGGTCCCTCTCAGTAGTGAATACTGAAGAAAAGTATTCATTTAGGACCTCCACTACCTCCTCCGAGTCCAGGCAAAAGTTCCCTCCACTATCCCTGATCGGCCCTACCCTCACTCTGGCCATCCTCTTGTTCCTCACTTAAGTGTAGAACGCCTTGGGATTTTCCTTAATCCTACCCGCCAAGACTTTTTCATGTCCGCTTGTAGCTTTCCTAAGTTCATTTTTCAGTTCCTTCTTGGCCACCTTGTAACCCTCAAGAGCTCTGTCTGATCCTTGCTTCCTCAACCTTAAGTAAGCTTCCTTCTTTCTCTTGACTAGCTGTTCCACATCTCTTGTCATCCAAGGTTCCTTCACCCTACCATCCCTTCCTTGCCTCATTGGGACAAACCTAACCAGCGGTCACAGCAAGTGCTCCCTAAACAACCTCCACATTTCTGTCGTGTATTTCCCGGAGAGCATCTGTTCCCAATTAATACTCCCCAGTTCCTGTCTAATAGCATTGTAATTCCCCCTCCCCCAATTAAATATTTTCCCATCCCGTCTGCTCCTGTTACCCTCCATGACTATAGTAAAGGTCAGGGAGTTGTGATCACTATCACCGAAATGCTCTCCCACCGAGAGATATGCCACCTGGCCTGGTTCGTTGCCAAGCACCAAGTCCAACATAGTCTCCCCTCTAGTCAGCCTATCTACATATTGATTCAGGAAACCTTCCTGGACACACCTGACAAAAACTGCTCCGTCCAAACTATTTGCACTAAGGAGGTTCCAATCAATATTAGGGAAGTTGAAGTCACCCATGACAACAACCCTGTTACTTCTGCACCTTTCCAAAATCTGCCTCCCAATCTGTACCTCCGTGTCTCTGTTGCTATTGGGGGGTCTATAGAAAACTCCCAATAAAGTGATTGCTCCTTTCCTGTTTCTGACATCCACCCAGAATGACTCAGTGGACAAATCCTCCTCGTCGACCTCCCTTTCTGCAGCTGTGATGCTATCCCTGATTAGCAATGCCACATCCCACCTCTTTTACCTCCCTCCCTATTCCGTTTGAAACATCAAAACCTTGGAACTTCCAACATCCATTCCTGTCCCATGATATCCAAGTCTCCGTAATGGCCACAACATCGTAGCTCCAAGTACTGAGAGGATTTTATAATGCGGCACCTTTGGTATTTGTAGCTTTATGTCACTGTTCTGTGTTTGCAATATAAATGTTCCAAGTTCATCACCCTTATTCCAGACACTTCTTGCGTTAAAATAGCTTTGTCTCTGATGTAAATAATGTGGTGGATAAAACACAATCACTTCAATGTCAATGACATTTTCTGAGTAAGACCTCTCTCGAGAATAAACCTGAAATCTGTACTCATACTGGATAGATGGCAATTATGGGAGGCGGCATTTACATTTTCCATATTATTGCATTGACCTTGTTCACTCCTGGCGTTTCTATTGTAAATGTAACTGATCTGTCTGCAGTGGACACTGAATCCAGGGACAAAAGCAATCCCGTTTCACTCTGTTCCTGCCTTTTCCCAGTTAAAATGTGAACTTTGAGTCTCTGATTCGGGACCATGTTCAGGGTTTCAGCCCAGAAACTAGTGTGAGTGATATTACGGGACAGACACTGTACGCATCCATTTGGAAGGCAGTTGGGTCGTGATAATATCACTGATCACGTAATCCAGAGGCCCAACCTGATGGCCTGGGGACAGGGGTTCAAATCCCACCTCAGCAGCTATATAAAACAGAGCGAGCTGCCTTTCTTTGAAAAAGAAGAGGGAGCTCCGCCTCTACGTATAAAGTGGAGGGAGCGCCCTCTCCATGGATAAAGTGGAGGGAGCTCCCTCTCTATTTCTAATGCTGCGGGCGATGAAGGAAAGAGGAGAAGAGGGAAACGAAAACAAATGGGAAAATGGAGAGAGAGGGACAAAATGGAAAACAGTGAGAGACAGAAGAGATAGCGAAATGAGATCTTGACGGAACCCCAGTCACAAACCCCATTGTCTGCCCACTCCGGTATTTGGGGTTTCATGTGAGTGTTTTCGGGATGAGTGTGAGATGAGTGTTTGATATTTTCAAACTGCATTGACATTCCCAAGAAAAGCAAGAGTTAAAGATTCAAAATTAACCAAACCAATGGCTTAAAGCATTGCTGTCCTTGGTCAGAGGGACGGAGAGATGGAAGGAGTGAGACACAGATGGAGAGAGACACTGACAGAGTGGGACAGAGGCAGAGGGAGAGAGAGAGAGAGACAGAGCGAGAATGATAGAGAAAAAAGGAGAAACAGAGACAGAGCGAGAGAGACAGAAAGGGAGGCAGACAAATGCAGAGTAAGACAGACAGAAAGGGAGGCAGGCAGATGCAGAGGGAGAGAGACAGATGCAGAGGGAGAGAGACAGATGCAGAGGGAGAAAGGGACAGAGAGAGAGAGGAAGAGAGACAAACAGAGGGGGGAACAGAGACAGAGGGAGAGAGTCACAGAGAGAGAGAGGGAGAGTGAGATTACAGGAAAAGCTTTACATCTAATAATGTTGAAAAAATATAGAATTAAAAAGTAAAACTGGCTGTGAGTAAGAACTAATTTTGAAAGGAAAGATCAGGGGTTTAGTGTGAGTGTTTTGGGGGCAAGTGTTGGATCAGTGATTGATATTTTCAAACTGAAGTGACATTTAATATTATTGAAAAAAAATTATTAAACACTGACCATCTTTTGAAACAGGGGAAATGGGATACAGTGTGTGAGTGGAGCTTGACAGAGCCTCAGTAACAATCCTCATTATCTGCACAGTCCTGTATTGGGGGTTTAGTGAGAGAGTTTCGGGGGCTTGTGTTGAACAGTGTTTGATATTTTCAAACTGCAATGACGTTCCCAGCGAGGGCAAGTTTTACAGGTTCAAAATTAACCAAGAAATGGATAAAAACATTTCTGTCCAAGGAGAGAGAGATGGTGCTTGAGACAGAGTCATGGAAAGAGGCAGAGAAAGAGGGACAGGGCAAGGGGGAGAGAGAGAGAGAGAAAGATGGGATTGAACAGACATGAGAGGGAGAGACAGAGAGAGGATGACAAGTTGTAACAATCATTAACAATCCTCATTATCTGCCCAGTCCTGTTTTTGGAGATTAGTGTGAGTGTTTTAGGGGTGAATGTTGGATCAGTGTTTTATATTTTCAAGCTGCAGTGAGATTCCCAACAAGGCTGTTAAAGTATGCAAGAGCAGCGAGGTTATGCTGGAAGTGTATAACTCATTGCTTAAGCACCATAATGAGACCTCCCAGGGCAGGTACAGTGGGAGTTTAGATACAGAGTAAAGCAGTGGATTTAGAGAAGGAGGGAGAGATGGGTAGAAAGAGTGAGGAGATACGGGGAGGCAGGCAGATTGTAGGAGAAACTTTATATCTAACCACGTGAAAAAGATATATAATTACAAATTTAAATGGACTGCGCACTGAAAATACTGTCCGCACGCAACAACTAAAGTCACACACCATCCTAACTTGAAACTATATCGCCGTCCCTTCACTGTTACTGGGTCAAAATCCTGGAACTCGCTTCCTGACAGCACTGTGGGTCGACCTACCCCACATGGACTACAGTGGTTCAAGAAGGAGGCTCAACACCACCTTCTCAAGGGCAATTAGGAATGGGTAATAAATGCTGGCCTGGCCAGTAATGCACACATCCAACAAATAAATAAGTCAAATAAAAAGTTGACACTGAGTCACTCAAGCAGATATTGCACGAGACGAACAAAAACTTGGTTAAAGAGGTTGGTTTGAGGGAGCGTCTTCAAAGAGGAAAGAGCACGAGTGAGATGGAGAGTTTTGGAATGGAATTCCAGAGTTAGGGTCTTGGCAGCTTGAAGGCACGGCCACCAATGGTGGAACGATTCAAATTGGGGATGCTCAAGAGGCCAGAATTAGAGGATCGCAGATATTGGTGGATTGTGGAGCTGGAGGAGATTGCAGAGATAGGGAGGGGGCATTCGGGCGGCACAGTGGCGCAGTGGTTAGCACCGCAGCCTCAAAGTTCCAGCGGGTTCAATTCTGGGTAGTGCCGGTGTGGAGTTTGCAAGTTCTCCGTGTGTCTGCGTGGGTTTCCTCCGGGTGCTCCGGTTTCCTCCCACATGCCAAAGACATGCAGGTTGATAGGTAAATTGGCCCTTATAAATTGCCCCTAGTATAGGTAGGTGGGAGGGGAATATAGGGACAGGTGGGGATTTGGTAGGAATATGGAATTAATGTCGGAACAGTATAACTGGTTGGTTGATGGTCGGCACGGACTCGGTGGGCCGAAGGGCCTGTTTCAGTGCTGTATCTCTAAATCAAATCAAAAAAAAAATTTGTGAATGTCAGTTCCAAACTTCTACCACCCTTTGAATTTCATCTCTTCAAGGGCTTTCGACTAATGTTTGATTCTTAGACAGTCCCCCCCGTCCGAGACTGTCCCCATCGAATACTCACAGGGCAGGGACGCACGGGGTTAGATACAGAGTAAAGATCCACCTACCAATGCCAGACTCACTGTTCGTCTTTCTCTTTCTCCTCATCTGTCACTTCCTGCAACGTCTTTTCTCTGCCTCTCTTTCTCCCTCTTCCCATCCTGAGAGCAAGGGGGAGAGATTGAGATAGTGTACAGAGGGAGATAGAGATGGAGGGAGAAAAGTGAAGAGATAGACTTGGAAAGTGAGCAACAGAGAGAAGAAATTGGGTTTCAGAGAGTAGAAGAGAGGGGAAGAGAGAGATAGAAATGGAGAGAGATTACAAGCAAGAGAGTTTACCAGAGATTACCTCTCTCTCAGCCCCTATCACTCCTTTCCAATTTGTTACCATCTCCTTCTCCCCCGATGTTTCACACTCCATGCCTCTCGCTCATATGTCTGTGTGTACTGCAGTGAAGGATTACATCAAATTATAATGTTTTACATTTGCTCTTTCACTCTAACTGAACAATCGCTCTGTCTGGGAACAGAGGGGCCTTGGAGTGAATGTCCACTGATTCCTGAGGGTAACAGGACAGGTGCATAAGGTGGTTAAGAAGGCTTACGGAATACTTTCCTTTTTTGGCCGATGTAGAGTATAAGAACAGGGAGGTTATGCTCGAACTGTATGAAACACTAGTTAGACCACAGCTCGAGTACTGTGTACAGTTCTGGTCACCACATTACAGGAAGGATGTGATCATACTAGAGAGGGTACAGAGGGGATTTACAGAGGATGTTGTCAGGAATGGAGAATTTTCACTATGAGTAAAGATTAGTTAGGCTGGAATTGTTTTCTTTGGAACAGAGAAGGTTGAAGGGAAGATTTAATTGAGGTGTATAAAATAATGAGGGGCCTAGATAGAGTGGATAGGAAGGACCCATTACCTTTAACAGAGGGGTCGATAACCATGGGCATAGATTACAAGATTTCCACACCAATATCATGAGGGTTTGATGGATTCCATGGTGGAATACCTTGCTGGATGTTTACAATGGAGCGTTTGCTTTCCTGATCATCAAAACTGGCCGCCTGGGCCCCAACTTCATCCACATTTCTCCCACTCTACCAATATTTCACTCTGCATACCTATCTTTCGTTGTTTGCGTACACAGCAGTGAAGGATTACATCAAATGAATATAACTTACATTGTGCCTTTCAATCCACCCCAACAATCTGTCTGTCTCCAACCTTGTCCCTCTCAACAGCCCTCTCTCTGCCTGCATATCCAATCCTCTATGCCTCTGTCTCCCTCTTAGTGTTAGAGATAGCAGGAGGGAGAGACAGAGAGAGGAAGACAGAGAGAGACACAGAGAACAACCCCAGCTTCTCCAATCTATCCACGTAACTGAAGTCCCTCATCCCTGGAACCATTCTTCTGAATCTTTTCTGCACCCTCTCTAATGCCCCACATTCTTCCTGAAGTACGGTGTCCAGAATTGGACAATGCTCCAGTTGAAGGCAAACCAGCGTTTTACAAAGGTCACATATTCCTTGCTTTTGTATTCAATGTCTCTATTTATAATCTCAGGACCACTTCTGCCATTTAACCACTTTCTGAACCTGTCCTGCCTACTTCAGATATTGGTGCACAAATACTCCCCAGATGTGTCTGTTCCTGCACCTCCTTTAGAACTGTATCCCTTACTTTATATCGTCTCTCCTCCTTTTTCCTAACCGTGGAGGTGGAAGATGTGGGCATGGTTCTTAATGAATGCATAGAGACTGTCTTCACAAAAGAGGGGACGTCACAGACATTGTAGTCAATGAGGAGTATAATGTGGAGGGAGCACCCTCCACGTATAAAGTGGAGGGAGCTCCCTCTCTACGTATAAAGTGGAGGGGCGCTCCCTCCACTTTATACATAGAGAGGGAGCTCCCTCCACTTTATACATAGAGAGGGTGCTCCCTCCACTTTATACGTTGAGAGGAAGCTCCCTCCACTTTATACGTAGAGAGGGAGCTCCCTCCACTTTATACATAGAGAGGGAGCTCCCTCCACTTTATACGTAGAGAGGGCACTCCCTCCACTTTATACATAGAGAGGGAGCTCCCTCCACTTTATACGGAGAGAGGGAGCTCCCTCCACTTTATACATAGAGAGGGAGCTCCCTCCACTTTATACACAGAGAGGGAGCTCCCTCCACTTTATACGTAGAGAGGGCAATCCCTCCACTTTATACGTAGAGAGGGAGCTCCCTCCACTTTATACGGAGAGAGTGCTCCCTCCACTTTATATGTAGAGAGGGAGCTCCCTCCACTTTATACGTAGAGAGTGCTCCCTCCACTTTATACGTAGAGGGGAAGCTCCCTCCACTTTATACGTAGAGAGGAAGCACCCTCCACTTTATCCGTGGAGACGAAGCTCCCTCCACTTTATACGTAGAGAGGGAGTTCCCTCCACTTTATACGTAGAGAGGGAGCTCCCTCCACTTTATACGTAGCGAGGGCAATCCCTCCACTTTATACATAGAGAGGGAGCTCCCTCCACTTTATACGGAGAGAGGGAGCTCCCTCCACTTTATACGTAGAGAGTGCTCCCTCCACTTTATGTGTAGAAAGGGAGCTCCCTCCACTTTATACATAGAGGGGGAGCTCCCTCCACTTTATGCAGAGAGAGGGTGCTCCCTCCACTTTATACGTTGAGAGGAAGCTCCCTCCACTTTATAAGTAGAGAGGGAGCTCCCTCCACTTTATACATAGAGAGGGAGCTCCCTCCACTTTATACGTGCAGAGGGCACTCGCTCCACTTTATACATAGAGAGGGAGCTCCCTCCACTTTATACGTAGAGAGGGAGCTCCCTCCACTTTATACGGAGAGAGTGCTCCCTCCACTTTATATGTAGAGAGGGAGCTCCCTCCACTTTATACGTAGAGAGTGCTCCCTCCACTTTATACGTAGAGGGGAAGCTCCCTCCACTTTATACGTAGAGAGGAAGCACCCTCCACTTTATCCGTGGAGAGGGAGCTCCCTCCACTTTATACGTAGAGAGGGCAATCCCTCCACTTTATACATAGAGAGGGAGCTCCCTCCACTTTATACGGAGAGAGGGAGCTCCCTCCACTTTATACGTAGAGAGTGCTCGCTCCACTTTATGCGTAGAAAGGGAGCTCCCTCCACTTTATACGCAGAGAGTGCTCCCTCCACTTTATACATAGAGGGGGAGCTCCCTCCACTTTATGCAGAGAGAGGGTGCTCCCTCCACTTTATACGTCGAGAGGAAGCTCCCTCCACTTTATACGTAGAGAGGGAGCTCCCTCCACTTTATACATAGAGAGGGAGCTCCCTCCACTTTATACGTGCAGAGGGCACTCGCTCCACTTTATACATAGAGAGGGAGCGCCCTCCACTTTATACGTCGAGAGGGAGCTCCCTCCACTTTATACGGAGAGAGTGCTCCCTCCACTTTATATGTAGAGAGGGAGCTCCCTCCACTTTATGCGTAGAGAGTGCTCCCTCCACTTTATACGTAGAGGGGAAGCTCCCTCCACTTTATACGTAGAGAGGAAGCACCCTCCACTTTATCCGTGGAGACGAAGCTCCCTCCACTTTATACGTAGAGAGGGAGTTCCCTCCACTTTATACGTAGAGAGGGAGCTCCCTCCACATTATACGTACAAAGGGAGCTCCCTCCACTTTATACAAAGAGAGGGAGCTCCCTCCACTTTATAAATAGAGAGGGAGCTCCCTCCACTTTATACATAGAGAGTGTGCTCCCTCCACTTTATATTTAGAGAGGGAGCTCCCTCCAATTTATACGTAGAGAGTGCTCCCTCCACTTTATACGTAGAGAGGGAGCTCCCTCCACTTTATACGGAGAGGGGCGCTCCCTCCACTTTATGCATAGAGAGTGAGCTCCCTCCACTTTATACATCGAGAGGGTGCTCCCTCCACTTTATACGTTGAGAGGAAGCTCCCTCCACTTGATACGTAGAGAGGGAGCTCCCTCCACTTGAAACATAGAGAGGGAGCTCCCTCCACTTTATACGTAGAGAGGGCACTCCCTCCACTAAATACATAGAGAGGGAGCTCCCTCCACTTTATACGTCGAGAGGGAGCTCCCTCCACAATATACGGAGAGAGTGCTCCCTCCACTTTATACGTAGAGAGGGAGTTCCCTCCACTTTTTACGTAGAGAGGGAGCTCCCTCCACTTTATATTTAGAGAAGGTGTTCCCTCCACTTTATAACTAGAGAGATAGCTCCCTCTATTTTATGCAGATGCCATGGTGGGATTTGAACCCCTGTCCTCAGACCATTAGGTTGGGCCTCTGGATTGCATGACCAGTGATATTATCACTTTGCGGCTGCCTCCTTCATGAGTATCCACAGTGTTTGTCCTGTCACATCACTCACAGGAGCTTTTAGACTGTAGCCCTGGAAATGGTCTCGAATCAGATACTCAAAGTTCACATTTTAACTGGAAAAAGGCAGGAACAGAGTGAAATGGGATTGATTTTGTCCCTGGATTCAGTATCCACTGCAGACAGATCAGTTACATTTACAATAGAAATGCGAGGAGTGAACAAGCTCAATACAATAATATGGAAAATGCAATTGACGCCACTCATAATTGTTGCATCCATCCAGTATGAGTACAGATTTCAGGTTTATTCCCGAGAGACGTCTTACCAAGAAAATGTCATTGACATTGAAATGATTGTGTTTGATCTACCACATTATTTACATCAGAGTCAAAGCTGCTGATGTAATGTGTTTGTTCAGGTGAGTGTAACTAATAGCAATGATCAGGGGTATAACCGTGTCAGTGGAGACTTATCTCCTGTATAAATCAGGACCCATTGGAATGGATCAGCTCAGAGTGCCTGCTGGAGCTGTGGATTCCAGGCTTCCAGAAGACTCTGCTTCTCACAGAAATGGGATATCCAGCAATGTATCAGATAGAAGACATTTATTATCCTGTACTTGCAGCAATTGGAGTTCCTGGTCAGCCAGTATCTCAGCTGTTAATGGTGTAAATCAATGTTAACTGTGCTGCTGTATTGGGTATTATTTCTCACTGTGTGTGTTACACAGCCGCCTGTTATTTTCCAGCAATTTGCAGATGGAATCTCCTGATTGTCTGCTCTTTCATTCGTGCAAGGCGTTGTATCATGTCTTTAATGGTATTGGTTTCGATAGCCGTTGCATACTTACTGGATTATTCCAGTAGCGAATGCTTTTGACTGAGGTGTTTTAGTTAAGATCAAAAGTCAAACAATCAGGAGTTTTTAACAGTTTCATGATGTGGACCAAATCAATCCTGGATTATTTATATGAATCTTTATATTTTGGTGATCAATAATGAGAAATCTCACAGTCTCAGTGTCACAAGCGGAAAGCACAATGTCCTCCCTCCCCAATAACATGGCTCAGTTTAACTGGGATTTCAATGTATTTATTGATTATCACTGTTATCAAATATTATTTCATTCTGTGTGTGTCTGACGCTGCTTCAGAAGTCTGGCTGCTGAACTGAGTTTGCTGCTGACACTTTCACTTCTCCTTCTCTGCTTCACTGTGGACCTTCACTGTCACTGGACTACATTGTTAAATAGAAAGTATTGATGTGATGTTTTATTGGTTTTCACTCTATCAGTTGCAATCAAGAGTCTTTCCATTTATCTGTAGATTATCGGCTGCAGTGCTGATGTTGGCGTTTTATTAATTAAACAATCCCACATTCTAACAGATTACTTTATAATTCCAGGAGAAGGAATTACAATGATTGTGAGGTTTGTCTGGAAGTAGCTTTCGATCCTGTTTATTCCATGTATTGTAGATGAAGTGAAGAGTGTAGGTGAACAGGTGGAGACTTGAGTGTTCTGTAGATACATTAAATTATTCACAGAGGTTTCACCATTGAACAAACTGACTCTGAGAATAGAATCATTGAACCTGGAGCTGGTGAACAGAACACAGACGCAGAATGTGAGGAATAAATCATATGTGAAAAGCAGCATGAAGTAACAATTTACAGGGCGTGAGTACTCCAGAGAGATAGGGAAGGAGAAAAGGAGCAGGGAGAACGAAACCGATGGCAAAGAGATAAGCAGAAGTAAAGATAAAGAGAAAGAAGCAGCAGTGTAAATAATTCGCTATCATAAATTGCTGGAATGTCCAGAACAATTAGTGAGGTAAACTGTGAGTTGAATTTGTCTGTTGTCAGATTGTGTTCATTTTCCTGTTGGACTTGTTCCTCTGTGTTGATTTCTGCCAGGACCTCATTTTGTTTTGGAGAAAGTTCCTATTCCTTACTTAGTGACTGAATAAACAGAATAGAATCAGTTCTTCACTGATGGTAATTCATTATTTAAACACTGTACTTTAAAATCTCTGTGACTGCTGAATTCAATAAAGAGTGAGGCTGATATCAGAAATATATTTAAATTTATATTCAATTGCCTGGACAAACTTAATATATTGACTATATTGTATAAACAATGAACTGTTCTCCAACACCAATAACCACAGGGATTATTGTTTGAATGTATGAATTGAGTTGTTTTACCGGGATCGACAGATTAGATTTCCTCTAACACTCTGCTGCAGTCTCTCCCTGTGAATCTCAGCCTCTCCTCTCTCTGTATTGAATCCTCAGTCTCCTCATCCATTGTTTCAGTTTATCCACTTTCCCAAACCATCTGCTCCAGTCTCCCCTCCTGCTCCAACATGTCCTTTCCCTGGAATTTAGAAGGTTGTGGGGTGATTTGATGAATGTATTCGAGATAATAAGGGAAACTGAACGGGTGGACAGAGAGTAACAATTCCCACTGGCTGCGGAGTCAGGAACCTGGAGGCATAGTCTAAAAATCTAAACGCAGTCTAAAAACCTTTCAGGAGTGAAATGAAGAAACACTTCAACACACCAGGTGTAGTATCAGTTTGGAACTCTCTCCCACAAACGGCAATTCATGCTGAGACACTTGTTCGTTTTTAAATCTGAGTTTGATTGATTTTTGTTAACCAAAGGTATCCATCAGCCATGAGCTCATTGAATGACAGAAGAGGGTTGAAGGGGCAAATGGCCTCCTCCTCTTCCTCTGTCCAATGACAAATATCTTGCTATCATTATCTGTGTCTTGGTCTGTGTCTCTCTCTTGTCTCTCTTTCTGTCTGTCTGTCTGTCTGTCTCTCCTCTCTCAAATATCTGTGGAAATCCACAAACATTAGTCAGCCATTTTAGGCTGGTTCTCGGTGGCCATTTTATGTTTCCACAACACTGGGACATTTATTCCAGAGACCGACTCCTCACCAATGTAAGGATAGTGCTCAAATTGTGACAGAAACACACACATGGAGACACTGAGACACACAGTACTAGAAAAGAATTATTCATTCCCTTGTGCCCAATAAAGTGCCCTCCACTGTGATTAGGCTGGGTGGCCTGTAATTACTCAGTCTATTACTTTCTCCCTTGTTAATCAACAGTACAACATACACAGTCCTCCAGTCCTCTGGCAGCACGACTATAACCAGTGAGGATTGGAAAATGATGGTCAGAGCCTCTGCTATTTCCTCCTTTGCGCCTGTAAACAGTCTGAGCCTGGTGAATTATCAGCTTTCAAAGATGCTAAACTCCTGAATATTTCCACTCTCACTTTTTATCCCATTCAATATTTCAAACCCCTCCTCATTGACTAAAATGTCCGTGTCGTCCCCTCCATTGTGAAGACAGTTGCCTTATATTCATTAAGAACCATGCCCGCATCATCCGCCTCCACGGTTAGGAAAAAGGAGGAGAGATGATATAAAGTAAGGGATAGAATTCTGAAGGAGGTGCCGGAACAGAAACATCTGGGGGGTATTTGTGCACGAATCACTGAAGGTGGCAGGGCAGGTTCAGAAAGTGGTTAAACGGCAGAAGGGGTCCTGAGATTATAAATAGCGACATTGAATACAAAAGCAAGGATATTATGACCTTTGTAAAACGCTGGTTTGCCTTCAACTGGAGCGTTGTCCAATTCTGAACACCGTACTTTAGGAAGAATGTGGGGGCATTAGAGAGGGTGCAAAAAAGTTTCACAAGAATGGTTCGAGGGATGAGGGTCTTCAGTTACGTGGATAGATTTGAGAAGCTGGGATGGTTCTCTGTGTCTTTCACTGTCTCTCGCTCCTGCTATCTAAGAGGGAGACAGATGGAGAGAGGCTTAGACATGCAGATAGAGAGAGTGCTGTTGAGAGAGACAAGGTTGGAGAGAGAGAGATTGTTGAGGTGGATTGAAAGGCAGAATGTAAGATATATTCATTTAATGTAATCCTTTACTGTTGTGTATGTAAACAAAGAAAGATAGGTATGTGGAGTAAAATATTGGTCGAGTGGGAGAAATGTGGATGAAGTTGGGGCCGAGGCGGCCAGTTTTGATGATCAGGAAGGAAAACGCTCCATTTAAACATACAGCCAGTTATTCCACCATGGAAGCCATCACACCCACATGATATTGGTGTGGAAATCATGTAATCTATGCCCATGGTTATTGAAGCCTCTGTTATGGGAAATGGGTCCTTCCTATCCACTCTATCTAGGCCCATCATTATTTTATACACCTCACTTAAATCTTCCATTCAACCTTCTTTGTTCCAAAGAAAACAATTCCAGCCTATCCAATCTTTACTCATCGTTAAATTTCTCAATTCCTGACAAAATCCTCTGTAAATGTCCTCTGTAGCCTCTCCAGTGTGATCACATCCTTCCTGTAATGTGTTAACCAGAACTGTACACAGTACTCTACCTGTGGTCTGACTAGTGTTTTATACAGTTCTCGCATAACCTCCCTGCTCTTATATTCCCTACATCGGCCAATAAAGGAAAGAGTTCCGAAGAAGGGTCACTGACACGAAACGTTAACTCTGCTTCTCTTTTCGCAGATGCTGCCAGACCTGCTGAGTGGTTCCAGCATTTCTTGCTTTTATTTTAAAGTATTCCGTAAGCCTTCTTGACCACCTGTCCTTTTACCCTCAGGAATCAGTGGACAGTCACTCCAAGGACCCTCTGTTCCCCGACAGAGCGATTGTTCGGTTAGATTGAAAGAGCAAATGTAAAACATAATAATTTGATGTAATCTTTCACTGCAGTATACACAGACATACGAGCGAGAGGCATGGAGTGTGAAACATCGGGGTAGAGGGAAAAATAGATGGAGATGGTAACAAATTGGAAAGGAGTGATAGGCACAGAGAATTTTAGTTTTAGTTTTAGAGATACAGCACTGAAACAGGCCCTTCAGCCCACCGAGTCTGTGCCGACCATCAACCAACCATTTTATACTGATCATACACCAATCCCATATTCCTACCACATCCCCACCTGTCCCTATATTTCCCTACCACCTACCTATACCATTGGCAATTTATGATGGCCAATTTGCCGACCAACCTGCAAGTGTTTTCGCTTGTGGGAGGAAACCGGAGCACCCAGAGAAAACCCACGCAGACACAGGAAGATCTTCCAAACTCCGCACAGGCAGTCCCCAGAATTGAACCCGGGTCGCTGGAGCTGTCAGGCTGCGGTGCTAACCACTGCGAAACTGATCAGCCCTAAAGAGAGAGAGGTAAGCTCTGGTAAACTATCTTGCTGGTAATCTCTCTCCATGTCTATCTCTCGCTTCCCCTCTCTTCGACACTATGAAACCATATTTCTTCTCTCTGTTGCTCACTTTCCAAATCTATCTCTCTCTTTTCGCTCTCTATCTCCCTCTGCACACTATCTCAATCTCTCCCTCTTGCTCTCAGGATGGGAAGAGGGAGAAAGAGAGGCAGAGAAAGGGTGCCTCAGGCAGTGAGAGATGAGGAGAAAGAGACAGAGGAACAGTGAGTCTGGCATTGGTAGATAGATCTTTACTTTGTATCTAACCCCGTGCGTACCTGCCCTGTGAGGATTCGACAGGGAGATTCTCGGACGGGGGGGACAGTCTGAAAATCAAACATTAGTCGAAAGCCCTTTCAAAGATGAAATTTAGAAACACTTCTACATACAAAGGGTGGTAGAAGTTTGGAACTGTCTTCCACAAATGCCCCCTACCTATCTCTGCAATCTCCCCCAGCTCCGCAATCCGCCAATATCTGCGATCCACTAATTCTGGCCTCTTGAGCATCCCCAATTAGAATTGTTCCAACATTGGTGGCCGTGCCTTCAAGCTGCCAAGACCCTAACTCTAGAATTCCTTTCCGAAACCTCTCCGTCTCACTAATTCTCTTTCCTATTTGAAGACGCTCCCTCAAACCAACCTCTTTGACCACGTTTTTGTTCGTCTCATCTAATATCTCCTTAAGTGACTCGGTGTCAACTTTTTATTTTCTTTATTTATTTGTTGGATGTGTGCGTTACTGGCCAGGCCAGCATCTATTGCCATTCCTAATTGCCCTTGAGAAGGTGGTGTTGAGCCTCCTTCTTGAACCGCTGCAGTCCATGTGCGGTAGGTACACCCAGAGTGCTGTTCGGAAGGGAGTTCCAGGATTTTGACCCAGTAACAGTGAAGGAATGGCGATATAGTTTCAATTTAGGATGGTGCGTCACTTTAGTTGTTGTGTGCGGACAGTATTTTCAGTGCGCAGTCCATTTATATTTTTAATTATTTATTTTTTTCACGTGGTTAGATGTAAAGTTTCTCCTACAATCTGCCTACCTCCCGTATCTCCTCACTCTTTCTGCCCGTCTCTCCCTCCTTCTCTAAAGTCACTGCTTTACTCTGTATCTAAACTCACACTGTACCTGCCCTGGGAGGTCTCATTCTGGTGCTCAAGCAATGAGTTATACAGTTCCAGCATAACCTCCCTGCTCTTATATACTTTAACAGCTTTGTTGGGAATGGCACTGCAGTTTGAAAATATGAAACACTGATCCAACATTCACCCCTAAAACACTCACACTAACCTCCAAAAACAGGACTGGGCAGATAATGAGGATTGTTCATGATTGTTACAACTTGTCTCATCCTCTCTCTGTCTCTCCCTCTCATGTCTGTTGCTTCCCATCTTTCTCTCTCTCTCTCTCTCTCCCTCGCCCTCTCCCTCTTTCTCTGCCTCTTTCCATGACTCTGTCTCAAGCACCATCTCTCTCTCTCCTTGGACAGAAATGTTTTTATCCAATTCTTGGTTAATTTTGAACCTGTCAATCTTGCCCTTGCTGGGAACGTCACTGCAGTTTGAAAATATCAAACACTGTTCAACACAAGCCTCCTAATTTCTCAAACTAAACCCCCTATACAGGACTGTGCAGATAATGTACGGATAATGCAGAGGCAGCTCCCTCTCTACATCTCAAGTGGAGGGAGCACCCTCTCTATGTATAAAGTGGAGGGAGCTCCCTCGCTATATATAAAGTGGAGGGAGCTCCCTTTGTCCGTATAATGTAGTGGGGCGTTAGAAAATATAAAAAATTTAAAGGGACTGTGCACTGAAAAAGATGGCCACACACAGCAACTAAAGTCACTCACCATCCTGACTTGGAACTACACTGAAATTCCTTCACTGTCACTGTGTCAAAATCCAGGAACTCCCTTCCTATGAGCACTGTGGGTCTACCTACCCCTCATGGACTTCAGTGGTTCAAGAACAATACTCACCACCACCCTCTCAAAGGGAAATTAGGTACAGAGTAAATCTCTGTCTACACTGTCCCATCAAATGCTGTCAAGACAGGTGCAGCCTGGAGTTAGCTACAGAGTAAATCTCTGTCCTATCTGTTCTCTCAAACACTCGCAGGGTTGGTACAGAGTGGGGTTAGATACAGGTAACGCTGCCTCTATAAACGTCTCTCTTTCGCCTCCTCCATCAAGATGGAGAGAGTAACAGTGAGAAAGACAGGGATAGATATCAATAGCGAATAACAGAGAGAGGGAAGGATAGCAATGGGGAGAAATTACCGGAGAGAAAGAGGAAGAGATTGGGATGGAGAGTGTCGGTCAGTGTTCCTGCAAAGCTGTGTGCAGCAGCCTGGAAGGTGCCACGCATGTCCTGTTCCGTGATAAATAACATGCATCTGCAAAGATTCTTCAAATATTTAAAGGGACTGTTCATGAAAAAAACTGGCTCCGAACAACAGCTAAGTTTTCATGGGAACATTGGAGCCTGCTGTGGATACATGTTTCTTACCATCCTGCATAAGGAAGTGCACCCTTTGCAGATATGGTGTCACCAAACGTAGCCAATTATAAAATGGCAAACTGAAAAATGTGTAGTTTTACAGAGGTTCTGAAACAGGAGAGAGAAAGAGGCATGGACACACACACACAGGAACACATGCACATAAACACACACACACACACATAGCCACAGAAGCACACACGCACAGAATCACAAACACACCTACGGAAACATGCACACACTACAGAAACACACACAAACCCACAGAAACACACACACACACCCACAGAAACACAAGCACAACTGCAGAAACATACACACACACAGAAAAATACACACAGAAACACATACACACACATAGCAACAAAAAACACACACACACAGAATCACAAACACACCGGCAGAAAACTACAGAAACACACGCACACCCACAGAAACACGCACACAAACCCACAGAAACACAAACACGCCTACAGAAACAGACACACACACACAGAAACATACACACACACACAGAAACACACACACACAGAAACACACACACATACACCCACAGAAACACACACACATACACCCACAGAAACACACACACACATATGGAAACAGAGTGACCAAGTGACAGAGCGACAGAAGAATATTTCAATTTCCAAAAGGCATTTGATGAGGTCAATCTTAGACTTAAAATGAACAATTGATTTAACATCAATGGGCGTTGACAGAAGACAGTTCCAAACTAACACCACCTTTAGTGTGCAGAGGTGCTTCCGAACTTCACTCCTGAAAGGTCTGCCTGTAACTTTTAGACTATGCTCACTAGTCCCAGACTCCCCAACCTACCGAAATAGTTTCTCCCAAACGACCCCATCAGTTCCCCTGAATAGCGCAACAACTTTGATCACATCACCGTGATCCTTCTAAATTCCAGGGATTACATCCCTAGTTTGTGTAATATCACCTCGTAGTTTAATACTTGGTGTCCAGTTATCATTCTGGTACGTCAGCAGACTACTAGAAAAGATTGGATGCCCACCAAAGCTACTAAGTATCATCACCTCATTCCATGACAATATGAAAGGCACAATTCAACATGGTGGCTCCTCATCAGAGCCCTTTCCTATCCTGAGTGGCGTGAAACAGGGCTGTGTTCTCGCACACACACTTTTTGGAATTTTCTTCTCCCTGCTGCTTTCACATGTGTTCAAGTACTCTGAAGACGGAATTTTCCTCCACACAAGATCAGGGGGCAGGTTGTTCAACCTTGCCCGTCTAAGAGCGAAGTCAAAAGTACGGAAAGTCCTCATCAGGGAACTCCTCTTTGCTGACGATGCTGCTTTAACATCGCACACTGAAGAGTGCCTGCAGAGTCTCATCGACAGGTTTGTGGCTGCCTGCAATGAATTTGGCCTAACCATCAGCCTCAAGAAAACGAACATCATGGGGCAGGACGTCAGAAATGCTCCATCCATCAATATTGGCGACCACACTCTGGAAGTGGATCAAGAGTTCACCTACCTATGCTCAACTATCACCAGTAACCTGTCTCTAGATGCAGAAATCAACAAGCGCATGGGAAAGGCTTCCACTGCTATGTCCAGACTGGCCAAGAGAGCGTGGGAAAATGGCGCACTGACACGGAACACAAAAGTCCGAGTGTATCAGGCCTGTGTCCTCAGTACCTTGCTCTATGGCAGCGAAGCCTGGACAATGTATGTTAGCCAAGAGCGACGTCTCAATTCATTCCATCTTCGCTGCCTCCGGAGAATACTTGGCATCAGGTGGCAGGACCGTATCTCTAACACAGACGTCCTCGAGGCGGCCAACATCCCCAGCTTACATACACTACTGAGTCAGCGGCGCTTGAGATGGCTTGGCCATGTGAGCCGCATGGAAGATGGCAGGATCCCCAAAGACACATTGTACAGCAAGCTCGCCACTGGTATCAGACCCACCGGCCGTCCATGTCTCTGCTTTAAAGACGTCTGCAAACGCGACATGAAATACTGTGGCATTGGTCACAAGTCGTGGGAGTCAGTTGCTGGCGTTCGCCAGAGCTGGCTGGCAGCCATAAAGACTGGGCTGAAGTGTGGCGAGTCGAAGAGACTTAGTAGTTGGCAGGAAAAAAGACAGAGGCGAAAAGGGAGAGCCAACTGTGTAACAGCCCCGACAAACAGATTTCTCTGCAGCACCTGTGGAAGAGCCTGTCACTCTGGAATTGGCCTTTGGAGCCACTCCAGGCACTGCTTCACAAACCATTGACCACCTCCAGGCGCTTATCCATTGTCTCTCGAGAGAAGGAGGCCAAATAAATCCACACTGTACTCAAATTGACAACGAACCCCCAAGTCTCTTTGGACCTCCAGTGTTTCTAGTCATTTAACATTTATAAAGTACACTGTTATAGTCTTTTTTGCTGACATTGAAATCTGTCTACCTCGGTTTTGACCATTCATTTAAGATAATAATATCTCTTTGCAATTTGATGCTTCCAGCTACACTGCTTACAATGCTGTCTCTTCTTGTGTCATTGGTAAACTTGGGTATGTGGCATTCCAGCACATCATCTTAAATAGTGAATAAATACAGCAAAACTGAGACACACACGAGCTTTGCACTAGTAGACAGGAGTGAATCATTCCATCCTAGAGGTTTTTTAAATTCTAGATTTATGTTTTTTTCATAAAGATCAGAATTCAAATTCACAACAGCCCTGTGTGGGATTTGATCTCCTGCTTTTTCAATCATCAGCTCAGGCCTTCAAATTAAAACCCATAAAAAGAGATTCATTTTCCGACTGCTGTTGTCTGACTGTCTCAGGTTTTGTGTATTGTTCCCTTCGCCTCTTCTTCCATGTGTTTGAAGTCTTTGAAGTTTGTCAGACATTGGTAAACTACTTCATGTGGTGTTCTGTAAATACCTTCAATTCTGTGTATCTGCAAGTGACACAATTCAAATCTCACCTTATTGCATCAACCAAAACCTGCAGGTCCATTCAAACACCCCTATTTCCTGTCTCTGCAAAGGCAGCTCGCACTTCCACAATGCAGGAATGTCTGAATGGAAACAGCTTTTGACACATTTTCCCAACACGTTTGCTAACACTTTTCAGGATGAAGCTGGATTCACTGAATGCCAGGATCTGTTTCTCTGTGAAGGTTAAAACAGTGACCTTACATTCGTGAGGAGTCAGTCTCTGTAATAAATGTCCTCGTGCTGTGGTAACATAAAATGGCCACTGAAAACAAACCTCAAATAGCGGACTGATGTTCTGAGAGAGGAGTGAAAGACAGACAGACAGAAAGAGACACAAAGAGGGAGACACAGATCGAGAGCGTGTCTCAGACACAGAGAGTGATAGCAGGATATTTGTCAGAGGAGAGAGGAAGAGGAGGAGGCCAGTTAGCCCCTCAACCCTGTTCTGTCATTCAAAGAGATTATGGCTGATCTGTGATCTATCTCCATGTATCCGTCTTTGCCCCATATCACTTAATATCTTTTGGAAGCAAAAATCTATCAAACTCAGATTTAAAAATTAACAAGTGTCTCAGCATCAATTGTTGTTTGTGGAAGAGAGTTCCAAAGTGATGCCATACCTGGTGTGTTGAATTGTTTATCCATGTTTTCACTCCTGGAATGTTTTAGACTATGTTTGGAATTTTAGACGATGACCACAACTCCTAGATTCTGCAGCCAGTGGGAATAGTTTCTCTCTGTCGACCCAATCAGTTTCCCTTAATATTCTGAAAACTTTCATCAAATCACGCTTAATCTTCGAAATTCCATGGATACAGAGTAAAACTCCATTTACACTGTCCCATTAAACACTCGCAAGCCAAGAACAGTGTGCGGTTGGACACAGAGTAAATTTCCCTCTGCACTGTCCCATCACACACTCCCTGGGCAGGGGCAGATACAGAGCAAAGACAGGGTCTATTGTGTTATAAACAGAGAAATGGTCTTGTTCAGTACAAACTGAGACCGGGTGAAATGCAGCATAAGCAGAGACACGCACATAGATACGGTCACTGATACACACACAAACCGACACACAGAGACTGCACAATCTGCACATCAGTAAAAATCAGCCAACAGAACCTTCATAAATTATCCCCATGTACTGTCCAATCCTGTGTTGGCCGTTTTGTGTTCTTGTGTGTTCCATTTCACCAGACTGCCTCTACCCTCCTGAAGTCTGCTACTAGTCCCTTCTCTGTTTATTACATTGCAGATGTCACAAACATTGGCAAACGTTGAAGTTATGCCCTGTAAACACAAGTCCAAGTCATTAGTATATGTTAAAAAGATCAATGGTCCTAATATGATCCTCCACTGTATACCTCCCTCTAGTCTGAAACAACCATTGTCCACTCTCTCAGCAATGTTGTATCCACTCAGCCACTGCCCCTTTCATCCATGGAGCACCAATATTGCTAACTAGTCAATTAGGATGCACCATTAGGTCCTCCCCATGAGGACACTGGTCCCAGACCTCTCTGTTTCCACTCTCCCATCAACATTCCCCAGACAGGAACAGCACGGATTGAATTTTTTTTAGAACATTACAGCGCAGCACAGGTCCTTCGGCCCCGATGTTGCGCCGACCTGTGAAACCATCTGACCTACACTATTCCATTTTCATCCATATGTCTATCCAACGACCACTTAAGTGCCCTTAAAGTTGGCGAGTCTACTACGATTGCAGGCAGGGCGTTCCACGCCCCTACTGCTCTCTGAGTAAAGAAACTACCTCTGACATCTGTCCTATATCTATCACCCCTCAACTTAAAGCTATGTCCCCTCGTGTTTGCCATCACCATCCGAGGAAAAAGACTCTCACTATCCACCCTATCTAACCCTCTGATTATCTTATATGTCTCTATTAAGTCACCTCTCCTCCTCCTTCTCTCCAACGAAAACAACCTCAAGTCCTCAGCCTTTCCTCGTAAGACCTTCCCTCCATACCAGAATTGGATACAGTGTAATGCTCCTTCGACACTGTCCCATCCAACAGTCCCAGGGCAGGAACATCATGGGGTGGATACAGAGTGAATCTCACTCCACACTGCCACAAACAGACAGAAAGAGAGACAGAAGGAGAGAAATTGAGAGACATAGACAGACAGGGTGTCTGAGAGTGAAAGAAGGAGGAGATAGGCGGTTCTGTGGTCGAAATCGAAACTCCCGAATGGTATGTTGCCTCCCAGGTGCACGGGTCAGGGATGTCTCAGATCGGCTGCAGAACATTCTGAAGGGGGAGGGTGAACAGCCAGTTGTCGTTGTGCACATAGGCACCAATGATATAGGTAAAAAACGGGATGAGGTCCTACAAGCAGAGTTTAGGGAGTTAGGAGCCAAGTTAAAAAGTAGGACCTCAGAGGTAGTAATCTCAGGATTGCTACCAGTGCCACGTGATAGTCAGAGTAGAAATGAAAGAATAGTCAGGATGAATGCGTGGCTTGAGAGATGGTGCAGGAAGGAGGGGTTCAGATTTTTGGGACATTAGGACCGGTTCTGGGGGAGGTGGGACTATTACAAATTGGACGGTCCACACCTGGGCCGGACTGGAACCAATGTCCTTGGGGGTGCTTTTGCTCACGCTGTTGGGGAGGGTTTAAACTAATGTGGCAGGGGGATGGGAACCAAAGGAGGAGGTCAGTGGACAGTAAGGAGGTAGTAACTAAAGCCTGTAAGGAACTAGATAATGAAGTCAGCGTGACTAAGGGAAAGAGTAGGCAAGGTGAAGATGATGAACGCAAAGGGACTGGTGGACTGAGGTGCTTTTGTTTCAATGCAAGAAGTGTAGCAGGTAAGGCAGATGAACTTAGGGCTTGGATTAGTACCTGGGAGTATGATGTTATTGCTATTACTGAGACTTGGTTGAGGGAAGGGCATGATTGGCAACTAAATATCCCACGATACCTATGCTTCAGCTGGGATAGAGAGGGAGGTAAACGGGGTGGAGGAGTTGCATTACTGGTCAAAGAGGATATCACAGCTGTGCTGAAGGAGGGCACTGTGGAGGACTCGAACAGTGAGGCAATATGGGCAGAACTCAGAAATAGGAAGGGTGCGGTAATAATGTTGGGGCTGTACTACAGGCCTCCCAACAGCGAGCGTGAGATAGAGGTACAAATATGTAAACAGATTATGGAAAGATGTAGGAGCAACAGGGTGGTGGTGATAGGAGATTTTAATTTTCCCAACATTGACTGGGATTCACTTAGTGTTAGAGTTCTAGATGGAGCAGACTTTGTAAGGAGCATCCAGGAGGGTTTTCGAGAGCAGTATGTAAATAGTCCAACTCGGGAAGGTGCCATACTGGACCTGGTGTTGGGGAATGAGCCCGTCCAGGTGGTTGAAGTTTCAGAAGGGGACTACTTTGGAAATAGTGATAAAGATTCCGTAAGTTTTAGAATACTCATGGACAAAGATGAGAGTGGTCCTAAAGGAAGAGTGCTAAATTGGGAGAAGGCCAACTATACCAAAATTCGGCAGGAGCTGGGGAATGTAGATTGGGAGCAGCTGTTTGACGGAAAATCCAAATTTGATATGTGAGAGTCTTTTAAAGAGAGGTTGATTAGCGTGCAGGAGTGACATGTTCCTGTGAAAATGAGGGATAGAAATAGCAAGATTAGGGAACCATGGCTAACAGGTGAAATTGTGAGACTAGGCAAGAGGAAAAAGGAAGCATACATAAGGTCTAGGCGGCTGAAGAAAGACGAAGCTTTGACAGAATATCGGGAATGTAGGACCAATCTGAAACGAGGAATAAAGAGGGCGAAAAGGGGTCATGAAATATCTTTAGCAAACAGGGTTAAGGAAAATCCCAAAGCCTTTTATTCATATATAAGGAGCAAGTGGGTAACGAGAGAAAGGATTGGCCCACTCAAGGACAAAGGAGGAAAGTTATGCGTGAGTCAGAGAAAATGGGTGATATTCTAAATGAGTACTTTGCATCGGTATTCACCGAGGAGATGGACATGACGGATGATGAGGTTGGGGACAGATGTTTGATTACACTCGGTCAAGTCGGCATAAGGAAGGAGGAAGTGTTGGGAATTCTAAAAGGCATTAAGGTGGACAAGTCCCCAGGTCCGGATGGGATCTATCCCCGGTTACTGAGGGAAGTGAGAGAGGAAATAGCTGGGGCCTTAACAGATATCTTTGCAGCATCATTAAACACGGGTGAGGTCCCAGAGGACTGGAGAATTGCTAATGTTGTCCCCTTGTTTAAGAAGGGTAGCAGGGAGAATCCAGGTAATTATAGACCGGTGAGCCTGACGTCATTGGTAGGGAAGCTGCTGGAGAAGATACTGAGGGATAGGATCTATTCCCATTTGGAAGAAAATGGGCTTATCAGTGATAGGCAACATGATTTTGTGCAGGGAAGGTCATATGTTCCCAACTTAATAGAATTCTTTGAGGAAGTGACAAAGTTGATTGATGAGGGAAGGGCTGTAGATGTCATATACATGGACTTCAGTAAGGCGTTTGACAAGGTTCCCCATGGCAGGCTGATGGAGAAAGTGAAGTCGCATGGGGTCCAGGGTGTACTAGCTCGATGGATAAAGAACTGGCTGGGCAACAGGAGACAGAGAGTAGCAGTGGAAGTGAGTTTCTCAAAATGGAGACGTGTGACCAGTGGTGTTGCACAGGGATCCGTGCTGGGACCACTGTTGTCTGTGATATACATAAATGATTTGGAGGAAAGTATAGGTGGTCTGATTAGCAAGTTGTTAGACGACACTAAGATTGGTGGAGTAGCAGATATTGAAAGGGACTGTCAGAGAATACAGCAGAATATAGATAGATTGGAGAGTTGGGCAGAGAAATGGCAGATGGAGTTCAATCAGGGCAAATGCGAGGTGATGCATTTTGGAAGATCCAATTCAAGAGTGAACTATCCAGCAAATGGAAAAGTCCTGGGGAAAATTGATATGCAGAGAGATTTGGGCGTTCAGGTCCATTGCTCCCTGAAGGTGGCAACGCAGGTCAATAGAGTGGTCAAGAAGGCATACGGCATGCTTTCCTTCATCGGACGGGGTATTGAGTACAAGAGTTGGCAGGTCATGTTACAGTTGTATAAGACTTTGCTTCGGCCACATTTGGAATATTGCGTGCAGTTCTGGTCGCCACATTACCAAAAGGATGTGGATGCTTTGGAGAGGGTGCAGAGGAGGTTCACCAGGATGTTGCCTGGTATGGAGGGCGCTAGCTATGAAGAGAGGTTGAGTAGATCAGGATTATTTTCATTAGAAAGACGGAGGTTGAGGGGGGACCTGATTGAGGTGTACAAAATCATGAGAGGTATAGACAGGGTGGATAGCAAGAAGCTTTTTCCCAGAGTGGGGGATTCAATTACTAGGGGTCATGAGTTCAAAGTGAGAGGGGAAAAGTTTAGGGGGGATAATCGTGGAAAGTTCTTTGCACAGAGGGTGGTGGGTGACTGGAACGCGTCGCCAGCGGAGGTGGTAGATGCGGGCTTGATAGCGTCTTTTAAGATGTATCTAGACAGATACATGAATGGGCAGGAAGCAAAGAGATACAGACCCTTAGAAAATAGGCATCATGTTTCGATAGAGGATCTGGATCGGCGCAGGCTTGGAGGGCCGAAAGGCCTGTTCCTGTGCTGTAATGTTCTTTGTTCTTTGTTCTTTGATATGTAACATCAGACATAGGAAGAGGAGGAGATAATTTAACCCCTCAACCCTGTTCCAGTATTCAGTGAGATCAGGGCTGATCTGTGATCTAACTAACACCATATATCCCACCTTTGCCCCTGTGGTTCACAAGAAGCTATCAATCACAAATTTAAAAATTAACTATTTAGCCAGCATGAATTCGTGTTTGCAGAAGAGAGTACCAAAATTGCAAAGAAATCCAAAGGAATGACTGGACAGGCTGGGGTTGTTTTCATTGGAACAGAGGAGGCTGAGGGGAAATTGAGTTGAGGTTAATAAAATTATGAGGGGCCTCGATAGCGTGGATAGGAAGGACCTATTTCCCTTAGCACAGAGGTCCATAAGCGGGGATGTAGGTTTCAAAATTTCCACAACCAATATCATGAGGGTGAGATGGCTCCCACAGTGGAATAGCTTGCTGGATGTTTGAAATGAAGGATATTCCCTCTGGATCTCTCCCGATGTTTCTCTCTCCAGACCTATCTCTAATATGTTTGTGTGCACAGCAGTGAAGGATTACATCAAATTAATATCTGCTACATTCTCCTTTTCAATCCAGCCCATCAATTCTCTCTCTCTCTCTCTCTCTCTCCAACCTTGTCTGTCTCTGCAGCACTCTCTCTGTATATCAAACCCTCGCTCCCTCTGTCTCCCTCCCAGTGTCATAGATAGCAGGAGGGAGAGATAGACAGGGTTGGACAGAGAGAGACACAGAGAACAACCCCAGCTTCTCCAATCTTTCCACGTAACTGAAGTCCCTCATCCCTGGAACCTTTCTCGTGAATCTTTTCTGCACCATCTCTAATGCCCCCAAATCCTTCCTAAAGTGTGGTGTCCATAATTGGACAATACTCCAGTTGAGGTGAAGCCAATGTTTTACAAAGGTCCATCATATCTTCCTTGCTTTTGCATTCTGTGTCCCTATTTATAAATCCCAAGACTGACCCCTTATGCCTTTTAACCACTTTCTCAACCTGCCCTGCCACCTTCAGTGAGAGGTGCGCAAACAACCCACAGATCTGTCCGTTTCTGCACCCCCTGTTAGAATTGTATTCTTTAGTTTAGATTGCCTCTCCTCCTTCTTCCTGCCTGTGGAGCTGGAAGATGTGGGCAAGGTTCAGAGTGAAAACATTGCATCTGTCTTCACAAAAGAGGGAACGACACAAACATTGTAGTCAAGGAGGAGGAGTATGAAATATTAGCTGGGATCAACATATTGAGAGGAAATATTAAGGGGTTTAACATCTTTGAAAGCTAATAATTCACCAGATTCTTAAAAGGAGCAAGGGAGGAAATAGCAGAGGCTCTGACCATCATTTTCCAATCTTCTCTGGTTATAATCCAAACTATTGTCTTCAACAAGATCAACATAACTTCCTTGCTCTTGTAATCTATGTCCCTATTAATAAAGCCCAGGATACTGTATTGAACACAGAACATATAACATAGAACAGTACAGCACAGTACAGGCCCTTCGGCCCACGGTGTTGTGCCGAACCTTTAACCTACTCTCGGATCAAACTTCCTACATACCCTTCATACTACTATCATCCATGTACCTATCCAAGAGTCGTTTAGTTGTTCCTAATGCATCTACTTCTACTACCACCGCTGGCAGTGCATTCCACGTACCCACCACTCTCTGTGTAAAGAACCTACCTCTGACATCTCCCCGAAACCTTCCTCCCATCACCTTAAAATTATGCCCCCTGGTGTTATCCCTTTCCACCCTGGGAAAATGTCTCTGTTTATCCACTCTATCTATGCCTCTCATCATCTTTTACCCCTCTATCAAGTCACCTCTCATCTTTCTTCACTCCAATGAGAAAAGCCCTAGCTCCCTCAACCTTTCTTCATAAGACATGCCCTCCAGTCCAGGCAGAATCCTGGTTAATCTCCTCAGCACCCTCTCTAAAGCTTCTACATCCTTCCTATAATGAGGCGACCAGTATACTTTATGAAGCACTCTCTCAACCTGTCCTTCCAGCTTCAATGACTTACGCACATATACACCCAGCTCCCTCTTCTCCTGCAACCCCTTTAGAATTGTAACCTCTATTCTATATTGTCTCTCCATGTTCTTCAGACCAAAATTAATCACTTCACATTTCTCCACATTGAACCTCATCTGTCACTTGTCCGCCCATTCCACCAACTTGTCTATGTCCTTTTGAAGTTCCACACTATCCTCCTCACAGTTCACATTGCTTCCAAGTTTCGTATCATCTGCAAATTTTGAGATTTTACCCTGTACACCGAGGTCTAGGACATTAATATGTATCAGGAAAAGCAAGGGTCCCAACACTGATCCCTGGGGAACTCCACTACAAACCTTCCTCCAGCCCGAAAAACATCCATTAATCACTATTCTCTGTTTCGTGTCACTCAGCCAGTTTTGTATGCATGTTGCTATGGTACTATTTATTCAACGAGCTGTAATTTTGCTCTCAAGTCTGTTGTGCGGCTCTGTATCAAATGCCCTCTGGTAGACCATGTACACCAAAGGGACAGAGGAAGAGGAGGAGGCAATTTAACCCCTCAAACCTGTTCCAGCATTTAATCAGATCAGGGCTGATCTGTGATCTAACTAACACCATATATCCCACCTTTGCCCCTTATCTCTTAATAGCTTTGGTTAACAAGAATCAAACAATCACAGATTTAAAAATAAAGAATTAAGTCAGCATGAATTCCTTTTTGCAGAAGAGAGTTCCAAAATTGCAAAGGAATCCAAAGACATGATTGGAGAGGCTGGGGTTGTTTTCTTTGGAACAGAGGAGGCTGAGGGGAGATTGAGTTGAAGTGTATAAAATTATGAGGGGCCTCGATAGAGTGGATAGGAAGGACCAATTTCACTGAGCACACAGGTGCATAAGCAGGGGAATAGATTTCAAAATTTCCACAACCAATATCATGATGGTGTGATGGCTCCCAAAGTGGAATAGCTTGATGGATGTTCAAAGTGGAGGATATTTCCTCTGGATCTCTACCGATGTTTCTCTCTCCAAACACATCTCTTATATGTTGGTACACACAGCAGTGAAGGATTATATCAAATTCATACATCTTACATTCTCCCTTTCAATCCATCCCATCAACCTCTCTCTCTCCAACCGTGTCCCTCTCGACAGCACTCTGTCTGTCTGCATATCTAGCCCTCTCTCCCTCTGTCTCTTTGCTCGTGTAAGAGATAGCTGGAGGGAGAGATAGTGAGAGGAAGACAGCGAGAGAATGTTGAAGGATGTTCCGAACAGCTGTTCCTAAGCTGTGCTGAACCTGCTCTGGGAGTGTTTGATGAGCTAAATTAATCGGCCGTGTACAGTCCTGTATTTGGCTGAGAAGAAGCAGAGCTTGTTCAGTACACAACGGGTCCATGGGAATGATTCACTCCTGTCTGCTACTGGGAAGCGAGACTGACCTTAACATCAAGGCAGCGTTTGACCGAGTGTGACATCGAGGAGCCCGAGTAAAACTGAAGTCAGTGGGAATCCGCTGGATGGACTCATACCGAGCACAACGGAAGATGGTTCTGGTTGTTGGAGGTCAATCATCTCAGTCCCAGGACATCACTGCAGGATTTTCTCAGGGTACTGTCCGAGGCCCAACCATCTTCAGCTGCTTCCTCAATGACCTGCCCTCCATCGTCAGGTCAGAAGTAGGGATGTTCACTGATGATTGCACAATGTTCATTTCCATTCGCCCCTCTTCAGATAATGAAATCCCAGCAGGAAATGCTGGAAATACTGAGCAGGTCAGGGAGCACCTGTGGAGAGAGAAACAGAGTTAATGATTCAGCTCAATGGTTTCCAGATTTCCAGCATCCACAGTATTTTGCCTCAGATAATGAAGCAATCCAGAGCCACATGCACCAAGACCCAGACAACATTCAGGTTTGGGCCAACCAGTGGCAAGTAACATTCACGTCACACAAGTGCCAGGCAATGACCATCTGCAACAAGAGAGAATCCAACCACCTCCCCTTGGTATTCAAAGCATTATCGCTTCGCTGAATCCCCCAGCGTCAACATCCTGGGGAAACATTGACATCAAACTTAACTGAAAGAAACACATCAATACTTTCTTCACCCAGTGGCTGGTGGTTGTCTGGAACTCACTGCCTGAAATGATTAGTATAAAATGGTTGATGGCCTGCACAGACTGGGTGGGTCGAAGGGCCTGATTCAGTGCTGTATCTCTCTGTGTCTCTAAAGGATGGTAGAGTCAGAAACACTCACCACATTTAAAACAATCTCTTGGATATTCACTTCTCTATATTTAAAATGGGTAAGGAATATCTCTCCTCGTCTGCACTGCCCCATCAAACACTCTCAGAGAAGGTACAGCACAGGTTGGATACAGAGTACAGCTCTGTTTAAACATTCTCTGGAGTGTCGGATTAACCCGGGTCACTCACTGTGCCCGGCTCCACCTCAAAACTCACCTGCCTCAGTCACTGCGACGCTCCTGTATCACTTGCCTTAATGTAAGCGGATGCCGGGTTTGGGAGCAGGACAGGTACACGGGATTAGGACGACTGCTCATGTGGAGGATAAGCATCAGTAATCCTTCAGAGAATGAGAACAGACCAGCGAGACTCAGAAAAGCAAACTTGTGTTGAATTTGAGAGTCTTGCATTGTGGAATGCTTTAGTATTTGGTGAGAATGTTGAGCCGGTGAAATTTTGCCCCAGTGGAATGAATAGATACTATATGACTTTATTACAACAGTAAGGTACCGTGTGTACTGTAAATTTGGACTGAAATAACAATGTAACTGATCAATTTTGAGCTAAATACCATGACGACAGTTTGAGTCATAGAGTCATAGAGTTATAAAGCACAGAAACAGGCATTTCGGCCCGTCATTTCGGCGCCCACCATCAAGCACCTATTCTAGTCCCATTTTCCAGCACTTAGCCCGTAGCCTTGTATGCAATGGCATTTCAAGTGCTCATCTAAATACTTCTTAATCGTTGTGAGTTTTCCTGCCTCTACCGTCTCTTCAGGCAGAGCGTTTCAGATTCCAACCACCCTCAGGGTGAAAGAAATTGTCCTCAAATCCCCTCTAAACCTCCTGCCCCTTACCCTTAAATCTATGCCCCCTGGTTATTGACCCCTCCGCTAAAGGAAAAAGCTTCTTCTGATCTGACCTATCAATTCCCCTCATAATTTTGTATACCTCAATCATGTACCCCCTCAGCTTTCTCTGCTACAAGGAAAACTACCGCAGCCTTTCCAGTCTCCCTTCACAGCTGAAATGCTCCTGCCCAGTCAACATCCTGGTGAATCTCCTTTGCACCCTCTCCAGTGCAATCGCATCCTTCCTCTCGTGTGGCGCCCAGTACTGTACACAGTACTCCAACTGTGGCTGAACGAGTGTTTTACACAGCTCTATCATAACCTCCCTGCTCTTATACTCGGTTATTAAAGGCAAGTATCCCATATGCCTTCCTAACCACGTTATCTACCTGTGCTGCTGCCTTCAGTGATCTATGGACAAGTACACCAAGGTCCCCCTGACAGTCTGTACTTCCTATGGTCCTGCCATCCATTATATATTCTCTTGCCTTGTTAGTCCTACCAATGTGCATCACCTCACACTTCTCAGGATTAAATTCCATTTGCCACTGCTCCGCCCATCTTAGCAGCCCACCTTTATCGTCCTGTAATCTAAGGCTTTCCTGCTCACTATTTACAACACCATCAATTTTCGTGTCATCTGCAAACTTAATAATCAAGCCTCCGATATTCACATCTAAATCATTAATGTACACTACAAACAGCAAGGGTCCCAGCACCGATCCCTGCAGTACAGCACTGGTCAGTTATACCTGCTATCCTGTGAGAATGTACATAAGACACGATGGGATGAAGTCAAAGTGGACACTGTTGCATTTGCTAGCTTGACCTTTGTGAGAACCCTCGCGTTAAAAATATTAAATGTTCAATTCACTTGTACAAGTAAACACTCAACAGAAATGGATCTCGAATGTCCTATGTGCTGCATTCCTAAGACAAGATATGGACAGTAAATGACCAAAGGCCTGGAATTGCAAGAAGGCACGATTTGGATAATAAAATGAAGTTTTTTAATGAGAAGAAATTAGGTACGGGTGAGGCTTGGAATGTAGAAGCGAATGCAATTTGTGTGGGGGGTGGTCCAGGCAGTATAGGAAAAGATATTGATCACACACAGTGATTGATCATGCAGGCAAAGACCCTAACACTGAGCCCAGTGACATGGAATGTGCTGTATGCTGCATTCCCAAGGCAAGATGTGGGCAGTCAATGACAGAAAAAGATGAAGTGATGGGGGAAGAGCGGGAGATTGCGACTAACTGGATTGCTCTTCAAAAGAGATAGCTCAGATTCAATGGGTTGAATCGCCTCCTACTGTGTTATCGTACACTCTGATTCTATGGTCCTCTTCTGAGAGAGGGAGAGAGAGAGAGATAGAGAGAGAAAGAGATGGGTTCAGGAGAGAGAGAGATGGAGCGCGAGAGAGAGAGAGCGAGAGATGGTGTGAGGGACAGAGAGTTGGGGTGAGGGGAAGAGCGAAAGAGATGGGCTGAGGGAGAGAGAGACAGGGTGAGGGACAGAGAGAGAGACCCACAGGGAGAGGGAGAAGAATTAGACATCCCAAAGGATGGAACAGGGTCGAGGGGCCGATCGGCCTCCTCCTGTCTTCCTAAGGGCTTTATAAAGATTACACACTGAAATAAACAAGGTCATGATGATCATTTTGAGAAAATAAATGGAATTATTCACAATAGTTTCTCCTTTAAGATTACTTATCCTATCGCCTCCTCATGTGTTATAGTACTCGATGATTCTATGGTCCACTTCTGAGGGAGAGAGAGAGAGACGGATGGTCTGAGGGAGAGAGAGAGAGTGAGAGATGGGGTGAGAGTGAGAGAGAGAAAGATGGGGTGAGAGAGAGATAGATAAAGAAAGGGTGAGGGAGGGAGAGAGACGGGTAAGAAGGAGAGATTGAGTCTCTCCCACAAACAGTGGAGAATATTTAAAGAAACATTTAACGAAATACAGAGCGAGTATATACTCGAGAGGAAAAAGCTCCACTTCACAGAAAAAACAGCCACGGACAACCAAAGAGATTAGGGACAGAATAAAAGTAAAACCAAGGGCTGACAAAAATGCAAAATGCATCACAGATCCGGCCGAATGGGATCGATACAAAGACCAGCAAAGGATCACATAAGAGCTACTAAAAGAAATTATGAAAGGAATCTTGCAAGGGACATCAAAATCAATAAGATGAAATTTTATAGTTACATAAAGGGAAAGCGGGTGGTCAAGAGCAATGCAGGCCCACTAAAAGCTGAAACTGGAGATATTGTCATTGAGAATGGGGAAATGGCAGACATGTTGAACAATTACTTTGTCCCAGTATTTACAGTTGAAAAGGAGGATAACTGCCGGAAGTCCCGAAAAAATTAATGGCCGAGAGGGGACAGGGGCTTAATACAAATAACGTTAAGTAAAACATCAGTAACAAGTAAATTAATGGAACTAAAGAGTGAGAAATCCCCAGGACCTGACGGTTTCCATCCGAGGGTGCTAAAGGAAGTAGGCGAGCACATTGTAGATGCCCTAACTATAGTCTTTCAGAGTTCCCTAGATTCAGGAGTGGTCCCTCTAGACTGGAAAGTTGCACATGTCACTCCATTTTTAAAAGAAGGGCGAAAGTGGGAAACCAAGGGAATTACAGACCAGTTAGCCTGACATCTGTGGTGGGCAAGTTGCTGGAGTCTATAATCAAGGATACGGTGACTGAATACCTAGAAAAATTTCAGTTAATCATGAACAGTCAGCATGGATTCATGACAGGAAGGTCATGCCTGACAAATCTTCTTGAATTTTTTGAAGAGGTGACTAAGGTAGTGGACAGGTGAATGTCTATGGATGTTATTTATATGGACTTCCAGAAGGCATTTGATAAAGTCCCACAAAAGAGACTGTTAACTAAGGTAGAAGCCCATGGAGTTGATGGCAAATTATTGACATGGTTAGGAAGTCGTTTGAGTGGTAGGGACAGAGAGTGGGGATAATGGGTAAGTACTCCGATTGGCAGGATGTAACTAGTGGTGTCCCACAGGGATCTGTGTTGGGACTTCAATTATTCACAATATTCATTAACGACTTGGATGATGGCATCGTAAATCATATATCCAAATTTGCTGATGATACAAAGTTAGACGGGCTAGATGATAGCATAAAGTTACAAGGAGATATTGACAGACTCGGTGGACAGGCAAAACTGTGGCAGATGGATTTCAATGTGGGCAAGTGTGAGGGTATCCAAAAAGGATAGAGCATGGTATTTTCTGAATGGGAAGAGGTTAAGTACAGTGGATGTCCAAAGAGACTTGGGGGTTCAGGTGCATCGATCTTTAAAATGCCACGAGCAAGTGCAGAAAATAATCAAAAAAGGCTAATGGAATGCTAGGCTTTATATCCAGAGGATTGGAGTATAAAGACACAGAGGTTATGCTGCAGCTGTACAAATCCCTGGTTAGACCCCACTTGGATTATTGTGAGCGGTTCTGGGCACCACACCTTAGGAAGGAGATATTGGCCTTGGAGGGAGTGCATAGTAGCTTTCCAAGAATGATACCTGGACTACAGGGGTAAAGTTACGAAGAGAGATTACACAAATTAGGCCTGTTCGCGCTAGAATTTAGAAGGTTAAGGGGTAATATGATCAAAGTCTTCAAGATACTAATAGGAAAAGACAGGCTAGATAAAGGTAAACTAATTCCACTGGTTGGAGATTCTAAAACTGGGGGACATTGTCTAAACATTAGGGCCAGACCATTCAGGAGAGATGTTAGGAAGCACTTCTTCATGCAAAGAGTGGTAGAGGATTGGAACTCTCTCCCACAAACAGCAGTTAAAGCTAGAACAGTTACTAGCTTTAAATCTGAGATAGATTTTTGTTAAATAAAGATAATAAGGGATATGGGCCAAAGGCAGGTATATGAAGTTAGGCTGCGGATCAGCCATGATCTCATTGAATAGTGAGACAGGTTAGAGGGGCTGAATGGCCTACTCCTGTTCCTATCTTCCTATGTTCCTATAATCTCTTATTAAAGATCTTTCATCTTAACAACTCCGATGAATAGACAGAAATATCCTCCACAAAATATCAAGCAGTTGTATCTTAACAGTTTTCAGGACAGCATATACTTGTCTCAGAGGTGAGGAGAGAGAGAGAGAGAGAGAGAGAGAGAGAGAGAGAGAGAGAGTCGGGGTGAGAGGGAGAAAGAGAGAGAGAGAGAGACGGGGTGAGAGGGAGAAAGAGAGAGAGAGAAAGAGAGACGGGGTGAGGGAGAAGGCGAGTAATAAAATGTCCCTATGCAGTGTGCATTATAAAACAAAATCGGACACCAAACCCACATCAGGAAAGATTAAGGCTGATGACCAAAAGCTTGGTCAAAGACGTTAGTTTTAAGGAACATCTTTAAGCAGGTATGAGAGGAGGAGAGGCAGAGAGGTTGAGGGAAGGAATTCCCCAGTGTTAACAGGCAGTGACATTAATTCCTGATTATCGGTAGAGATTTGTTAGGAAAGGGTATTAATGTTTACGGAGCTGAGACAGCTCATTGTGGATAAGGAGCAAATCAGCCATGACCTGAGTGAATGGGCGGTACAAGCTCGAGGGGCCGAATAGACTCCTCCTGTCTTCCGATGGGTTTTATTAATATCACTGCCAATGCATTGTTGGTTTTCTGTTTGAAAAGAGCTGACCAGGTCAGGGTTCTCTCTGGTCTTTCCGAAACCCTCCCACCAGCCTTGGAACGACTCATTGATTCATGTCTAAGGGAACCGCTCAATGGTACTGGTAGAATTTCCCTCATTGCTGATGGGTTAATAAAGCAGATGGGATCCTGAGCTTTATGAACAGGTATAGAGTATAAAAGTCAGGAAGTGATGCTCAACCTGTATACAATAATAATTTGTCCCCAGCTGGAGTATTGTGTCCAATTCTGGGACCACACTTTAGAAAGGACATGGAGACTTTGGTGAATGTATGGAAGAGATTATTACAGTTGCACTGATAGACTGGAGAAGCTGGGCTTGTTCTCTTAAGAACAGAGAAGATTAAAAGGAAATTTCCCTTTTGTGAAATCATGTCAACTTTGTTTGAAGACATTATAACATACATAATACACTATGGCATATTTATCAAGAGTGCGCAGGTACAGAGGGAGCTGGAGGTTCACGAGCACTGATCTTTGAAGGCGGTAGGACATATTTAGAGAGTAATTAGTAAAACATATGCCATCTTGGTCTTCAGAGAGAGAAAGAGAGAGAGGGAGGGTGAGACAGGCAGAAAGAGGGAGGGAGAGATGGGGAACGACAGACAGATTGTAGGAGAAATTTTACATCTAACCACGTTAAAAATATAAGAAATTTAAAGGGACTGTGCACTGAAAAAGATGGCCACACACAACAACTAAAGTCACTCACCATCCTGACGTTAAACTATTTTGCAATTCCTTCACTGTCACTGGGTCAAAATCCTGGAACTCCCTTCCGAAGCGCACTGTGGGTCTACCTACCCCATCATTGACTGTAGTGGTTCAAGCACATGGCTCACCACCACCCTCTCAAAGGGAAATTAGGGATGGACAATAAATGCTGGCCTTGCCAGCGACACACACGTTAATAGAATCAATTTAAAAGAAAGCACAAAAGCACAGAAGTTATGCTGAACCTTTACAAAGCTCTGGTTGGGCCACAAATAGAATATTGCATCCAGTTCTGGTCACCACACATTAAGTAGGATGTGAGGGTCCTTCAGGGGGATCAGAGGAGATGGTAGTTCCAGGGAGGGGAGGGTTTAGCAAAGTGGATTGGAAACAGCTACCTGCAGGAAAATGAGTGTCAGAGCAGTGAGAGTTAGTGAGGGTTGAGAACAAATATTTTTCCACAAAGACAAAGAGGGTGAGACTCCCAAATCTAGAGCCCCTTGGAAGTCAAGGATCAAACCGGGTGGGATAAGGCATTGGAGGGAAGCTTATGTCAGATACCGTGAGCTCAATGCCACAGAAAGCCGAGAGGAGTGAAGAAAGTGCAGGGGTGAAATTAAAAAGCAAATTAGGAAAGCAAAGCAATGGCCAGAAAATAATATTACCAAGTAAAAGTAAAGAAAACACAAAGATGTTTTATAAATACATTAAGATCAAGAGGATAAGTAAGGATAGAGTATTAGGGAGCAGAATGGGAATGTGTGTGTGATGGTGGGAGATGTGGGCATGGTTCATAATGAATATTTTGTGTCTGTCTTTGTAAAAGAGGGTAGGAACGATGCAGACATTGTCGTTAAAGAGGAGGCGTGTGAAATATTGGATCGGTTAAACAGAGTGAAAGGGAAATATGAAGGTATTTGGTATCTTTGAAAGTGGATAAATGGTCAGGCTTGGATGCATTGGAACCAGTTCAGAGAAGGTTCACTCGGCTGATTCCTGGGATGAAGGAGTTTTCCTATCAGGAATGGTTGAACAGGTTGGGCCTAAACTCATTGGAGTTTAGAAGAATGAGAGGTGATCTTATTGAAACATACAAGATTCTGAGGGGAATTTACAGGGCGGATGCTGGGAGGATGTTCCCCTTGTGGGGGAGTCTAGAACTAGGGGGCGTAGTTTACAAATAAAGGGTCTCCCATTTAAGACAGAGCTAAGGAAGAATTCTTTCTCCCAGAGGTTGGTTAGACTTTGGAATTCTCTTCCCCAGAGAGCAGTGGAGGTTGGGTCATTGAATATATTCAAGGCTGAGTTAGATAGATTTATGATCGACAGGGGAGTCAAGGATGATGGGGGGTGGGAGGGTGCAGACAGGAAAGTGGAGTTAAGGCCACTATCAGATCAGCAGTTCAGGCATGATCGTATTGAATGGCTGAACAGGCGCGAGGGGCTGAATGGCCTACTCCTACGTCTGAGAATCTTGTGTATAAATTGGAGGGTTTTCTCTCCATTCTTTCAGACATTTTTATAGCAGAGACTGGGCCATGTTTAATCTCAACAGAGATTATTCAATATTCACTGTATTAACACCTAATCTGTGCTAATGCTTTGTCTTTCAACACACCATTAACATATTGTTTGCCTTTGGTCCGTGATCTTTTGGTCAGCTATGTGGCCTGGTCCAATCTGGACCGCCTTTGTTATCTCTTGCCCCACCCCCACCTCACTTGCTTATAACCTGTGACTTTTCTAATATTTGTCAGTTCCGATGAAGGGTCACTGACCCGAAATGTTAACTCTGCTTCTCTTTCCACAGATGCTGCCAGACCTGCTGAGTGGTTCCAGCATTTCTTGTTTTTATTTCACCTTCCTACTGTTGTTGCCTGACTTTCTCAGCTTCTGCATATTGTTCCCAATCTTGTTCTGTCATGTGTCTAAAGACTTTGATGTTATTCAGACATTGGTAAATCACTTCATTCTCTCAGGACATCGGCTCAGAGAGCTTCAGGGACGCAATCCACAATCTAATTCACACCCTATTCAAGCAACCAAAATCTTCAACTCCATTCAAACACCCCGATATCCTGTCCCTGCACAGATAACTGACAGTTCCACAATGCAGGAATGTCTGAATGAGATACCACATTTACCTGACACAATCCAAGCTCCAAATTGAATCATTAAGATATCGAAAATACCACAGAAATGTGACTTGTTCCTTGTAACAGTGAGACTGAAACATTTACGCGTACTATTCAATCAAGAAGGATTCCGAGAAAAGTCTGGATCGGTATTAAGAGAGAAAGAGAGAGTGTGAAATGGGGGGAGAGAGAGAGAGAGACACTGTCAGCTCCTGTATGTGTAAGGCCTCTCTGTTCCTGCACCAGACTGCCAATAGCTTCCTGAAGTCTGCTACTATTCTCTTCCCTCTTTACTACATTTCCAAAGTTTTGTGTCGTCTGCAAACTTTGAAGTTCTGCTCTGTAAACACAAGTCAGGTCATTAATAGACATCAAAAAGAGCAGTGGTCCCAATACAAACCTCTGGGTGACACCACTCTCTACCACCATCATGTCTGAAACGACCGTTCACCGCTACTCTGTGTTCTGTCTCTTACCCAATGCTGTAACCCCTCTGTCACTGTCCCTTTAATCACAGGAGCAACAATATTGTGAAATAGTCATAAAAGTGGGGGATGATGCAGACATTGTGGTTAAGGAGGAGTGTGAAATATTGGCTGGTATAAAGAGAGTAGAACGATACCTGGACTCCAAGGGTGAAGCTAAGAGGGAGAATCACAAACCAGAGGAAATAGTTTTTAAATGTGAGCTCGGACAGTCCGCTGTGAACTCACTGAATCACAGACTGCTCCAGCACAGAAAGAGGCCAGTCACCCATTGTACCCGTGTGAGCTCAATGAAGTTCTCCCTGGTGTCCTGGACAATATTTATAACACAACCAAAATCACTAAAACAAGGTTCTGCTGATTATCACATTGCTGTTTGTGGGAGCTTGCTGTGCACGATTGGATGTACCGCTGTACATCTCTACCCACTCTGAGAAACAACGATTCTCTGCTTTCTGTGTCTTGGTCAATGTCAGGTACAGACTGAAGCTCCCTCTGCACTGTCCCCATCAAACACTCCCAGGACAGGTACAGCACTGGGATTGGCTGCTCTCTGATTTGGGAGCCTGAGTGCATCAACGAGGTGCAGATGACTGTGGCTGTGTGCAGAGGTTGGAGGCTGCAGGCTGTGTGACTGCTGCAAGAGGGAGACTCGAACTGAAACAAAAGTTTTTTCCAAATTTCAACAAAGGAAGGAAGGCAGAGAACTGGAAGAACTGGAAGCTCTTTTTGTGAGTTTGCTTGGTACTGATAGTTTTTTTCATTGATTGTTGGGGGTGGGGAAAGAAGAGACCTGAAGACCTTGGGTGGGGCTGTATTGTTCAATAGGGAGCTCCTGTGTTTAACATCTTTGGATAGGGAGCTCCCTCCCCACCCCAACTACTAAGCCTGGGACAGCTGGAGCTGCCCAGATGAAGAGACTTATTATCTGAACATCGAAGGAGGCGTGTGCCTGGGCAGCTTACAGCTGACCCAGGTGAAGACATCACCCCACCCTCCCAACTGGAAGACCAGCTACAAGACTTGTGCAATACTAACAAAGACTGATTCCTCTTGGCCTTCCTCTCCCTCAGCCTCTTCCCCTGTGCTACATCCTTTAAGTGTTACATTTTTGATTTATTGTATTTGCTCTTTTCTTTTTTTTTGCTCTCAACAAAGTGCTTGTAACTCTTCTACCCCATGACTTCTCAGTCCTCTACGGTGGCGGGGCCCTCCTATGCTGCAGCAGCTGCGACAGCTGCTCCTGTGGCCCCGTCACCATTTAAAATCTTAACATCAAAGCATGGGGTGAAGAGTTACACCCATCCTAATATGACTATTGAGGCTTGTGTTAAGGCAATGGCCGTGGTTGTCGGCCCCTCGGCCATTGCTGCAGCCTCAAAGATGTATGGGAAGGCAGTGTTCTTCCTGAAGACCGAGCGGGCTGTGTCCCTCGCCCTAAGTACGGGGCTCACAGTGGGTGGGATTTTCCTGCCAGTGGACCCTCTGGGGGCCACTGCACATCGGGTAACCTTGTCGAACGTCCCACCCTTCATTCCTGATGAGCTCCTCCTCCCCCACCTACACCATCTGGGGGAGGTAAAGACGGGGCTCACCCCAGTCCCGCTCGGTCTTCGGGAGAACAGCCTCCGACACGTGTACTCCTTCCGCCGCCAGTTATTCATGCAGCTGGCGCTGGAGGAGGTGACAGAGGGCCACTTCAATGTAGAATTCCAGGGGACGGCCTACCGCGTCTTCTGGACCTTGGACGGGGTGCGGTGCCATGTCTGTAAGGGGGTGGGGCATGTTCATAAGAACTGCCCCAACCTCCCGGCTGCCAACTCCAACTCAGCGGCCCAGGGTGGCGACGCTGCACCTCCTCCCACCCCCACTACACCACCACCAGATACCATTCAGTCGGTACCGGAGGCTGCGGTTTTCACGGCCTCCGGCAGGGAGGGGGGTGACCGTCCAAGTGGAAGGAAGGCGCGGAGGAGAAATAAACATCGAGAGGCGCGTCCCCTGGATATCGTGACACTACCCGAGCCTGAGCTCAGCCCAAGGCCCGATCTCGGGAAGTCAACTTGCCGCAGGGCTGGGCTCAGGCCCAGGGTGAATAAAAAAAAGGAGAGTGTGGAGGTGGAGGCCTCTGATGATATGGAGGTCTCTGAGCCTCCGCACACAACTGGGAAAAAGAGGAGAAGGCACCCCTCCACAGAGGTAACAAGGGGCTCTGAGGCGCAGGGCCCGTCTGTTGGAGGGGAGCTGTCTCCTGTTTCGGGTCCCCAGGTTTCCCCTACCGCCACCACCAAGGCTGCAAAGTCCGGGCAGGTGCTCCCTATTCCTCAGGATGGAGGGGAGGGGATGACCCCGGTACATGAGGCCCCTCCTGAAGGAGTAAGTGGGGCCCTGCTTGTGGTGGGGGAGCCTGGGGAAGCCGCCCATTCTGCCACTGCTACTGGGTCGGGTGTCCTGAATGAAGGGGAGGGCGAGGCCCCAGAGGGTCGGGCCTTCCAGCCGGAGTCCACCACCAACCAGGAGACTCCCAACCCAGTTATAACTGAGAATGCTGCCCCATCTGCTGGGCCTGTGGGTGCTGGAGGAGCGGGAGATGGCCTCCTCTCGCCACCTCCAGTCTCGGCTCCGGCTGGTTTCCCGGATTCCAGAACTTCTGTCTCCCCTGGACCACTCATTGGCCTGGGGACGGAGGTGGTGGGGGGTCCTGAACCGCTGGTGCCTACAGGCTCCAGTTTCACAATAGAACCCAGAGAGGACTCCTCCGCCATCGATCCTGGGGGTGGGATCGTGGCGGAGGCGGGACCAGCTGGCGTGGCCGGGGCGTCCGCCCCACAGTGTGTGGTGGATGTGTCGGCCGCTGGCGGTGACGACCCGGAGGAGGATGGGGATTCGATGCGGGGCACGGAGGATGATCTTGATTCCATCGCCAGTGAGGTGGTGGAGTCCCTCGTGCCTCCCACCGAATCTCCTCTCATCCCCACGGCGGAACTCCGGGATTTCCTCGCGGCTTGCAGAGGTTGCCGCAATAAAGTTCAGCTGGCCCTCGACCGTTGGTCGAATCTGGCGCTGATCATACAGTCCGTCCGTGCCGCCCTTAAGATAGCGGGCAAGCGCGCGGACGTGAAACTGGTTGAGAGGCGCCGTTTTAATGTGTTCCTCAAAGGGTTGCTGGGGGAGTGGAGGGCCAGGTGCCCTTCCACTCCCTCCTCACAGTGAGGTGTTTGTGACGGGTTTTACGTACCTTTGACATGAAGATAACCATAGCCAGCCTCAACATCAACGGCAGCAGAGGGGCTCACCGCAGATTTCACAATCTCTCAGTCCTCAGGGAAGGGAGATACGCGGTGAGCGTTCTGCAGGAAACACACACCGTTCCGGGAGACGAAGCCACCGGGCTCCTGGAGTGGCAGGGTGGGGTCTACATGAGTCACCTCACCCCTATTTCTAGTGGGGTGGCTATCTTGTTGGCCCTGACTTTTCAGCCGGAGATCTTGGGGGTCAAGGAGCTAGTGCCGGGCCGCTTGCTCCACCTCGCCGTTCGCCTGGGTAGCGTGCCGCTCCACTTTGTGAACGTGTACGCGCCCAGGCCTGGCGCGTTGCAAGCGCGCTTCTTTGAAGAAGTGTCCGCTCTCTTGAACTCCATCGATAGCAGCGAGTGCATCATCCTCGGGGGGGATTTTAACTGCACCCTCGAGGTGGGGGATCGCTCCGGTCCCCAGCGCGGCCAAGCGTCCGTGGAGAAGTTGAGGGGACTGATCAGCTCCCTTAACTTGGTGGACGTCTGGCGGAATCTCCATCCCGACTCCAGCGCCTTCACGTGGAGGTCTGGAGGAGCGGGGTCGCGAATCGACCGCCTCTACATTTCGAAGTCGTACGTCTCCCGCGTTTCGGCGGCCTCCATGCGGCTGGTGCCGTGCTCGGACCACCACCTGGTGTGGGCGGTGTTTACTCCGCTCCGCACGCGGGCGGGGTCCGCGTACTGGCACTTTAACAAGCGGCTGCTGGAGAACGTGCGATTTCGGGACTCGTTCTGTCGATTCTGGGCCGACTGGAGAAGGAAGCAGGGGGGCTTCCCCTCCTTGAGGCTATGGTGGGATGTGGGCAAGACTCACATCCACGTCTTCTGTCAGGAGTACGCGAAGGGGTCGACCAAGAGGCGGGAAGCCGAGATCGGGCGCCTTGAGAGGGAGGTTCTCGACTTGGAGTCCCGCCTCGGTCATGCCGTCGAGGAACAGGCCCTGTGGCAGGCGTACAAAGAGAAGAAGGGCGCGCTGAGGGACCTGCAGCTCATAGGGTCCCGAGGCGCGTACGTGAGGTCGCGGATCCAGATCCTGGAAGATTTGGACCGCGCTTCTCCCTTCTACTACTCGCTGGAAAAATGGCGGGGGGTCCGTAAGCAGCTCGTCGAGCTGCTGGCCGACGACGGATCCTCCATCACGGATCCGGAGGGAATGGGCCTCCTGGTCCGGACTTATTACAGTGCGTTGTTCTCTCCGGATCCGTCCAGCGAGGATGCGTGCAGAGTTTTGTGGGAGGACCTGCCGCAGGTCAGCCCGGAGGGCGCCGAAGGATTGGAGGCTCCGATCACGTTGGTGGAGCTGACTGGCGCCATCCACCAGCTCTCGAGGGGCATATCCCCAGGGCTAGATGGGTTGACCGTTGAGTTCCTCAGGGCGTTCTGGGACGTCCTGGGGGACGATTACGCGCGGGTCCTGGGGGAAAGCCTGGCGACCGGGGAGATGCCCCTCTCGTGGCGCAGGGCGGTCATCGTCCTGCTGCCGAAGAGGGGCGATCTCCGCCTGTTTAAAAACTGGCGTCCGGTCTCCCTCCTCAGCACGGATTATAAGATCTTTGCCCGGGCTATGTCTACCCGCCTGGGCTCCGTGCTGGCCCACATGATCCACCCCGACCAGTCCTACACGGTCCCGGGCCGGTCCATCCAGGACAACATCCACCTGGTCCGGGACCTGATCCATCTTTCCCAGAGGACTGGTCAGTCGGTCGCCTTTCTCTCCCTCGATCAGGAGAAGGCATTCGACAGGGTGGATCACGATTACCTTTTCGGGACTCTTTTATACGCCGCCGCATAGTGTCTAGTCAAAGTTAACTGGTCCTTGACGGCGCCCCTTCGATTTGGGAGAGGAGTGCGTCAGGGGTGCCCCATGTCCGGCCAATTGTATACCATCTGCTTGGAGCCCTTCCTGTGCCTGCTTCGCAGGAGGTTGACGGGATTGGCTTTGCGCGAGCCGGCCATGCGGGTCGTCCTCTTGGCTTACGCCGACGACGTGCTCCTTGCAATCACAGATCCTGTTGACTTGCAGAGGATGCGCGACTGTCAGCAGACCTTTTCTGCCGCGTCCTCCACGAGGATCAATTGGGAGAAATGTTCCGGACTCCTGGTTGGTCAGTGGCGGGTGGACTCCCTGCCGGAGGAGATGACACCTTTTGCGTGGAGCACCACGCACCTCCTCGATCTGGGAGTCCACCTTAGCCCCGCTGAGGAAGCCTGGCCGGCAAACTGGCAGGAGTTGGAGGCGAAAGTGACTGGGGCGCTGGACAGGACTGCTCCGAGTGCTTTCCTACAGGGGCCGAGCGTTGGTCATAAATCAACTGGTGGCCTCCATGCTGTGGTACCGGTTGGTCACTTTGGCCCCGCCCCCTGTATTTGCCACCAAGATCCAGAAGAAACTCGTCGATTTCTTCTGGGGCAAGAGGAAACACTGGGTCTCTGCCGCAGTCCTGAGTCTCCCGATCGAGGAGGGCGGTCAGTCGCTGGTGTGCGTCCGCACCCAGGCTGCGACTCTCCGCCTTCGGACCCTGCAGAGATACCTATACGTCGAGCGTCCTCCCAGATGGTGTGCGCTGGCGATGTATTTTTTCCGCCAGTGTCACTGCCTTCAAGACGACACGCAGCTCCCGGTGGAGTCCGTTAGCCGTGCCTCTCTGAGGGAGTTGCCTGTCTTTTACCGGGATCTTTTCCGAGTCTGGAACATGGTCGCCTCCAGTCAGGGCACTCCCCCGCCGGCGGAGGAGAGCGCCTCGGCTGTCCGGGCGGCCGACTCCGGGGACGGTCCGGCGGGCGGGGGAGTAGCCGAATCCCCCGGGACACCCCTCACTGCGGGTGGCGAGGGGGCTCGGGAGTGCGGAGCGATCCCGGCCGAGCTGACCCCTGCTCGGCCGGAACTGTTCATCGGACCCAGGTCCCGAAACCCTCCTCGGGAGCCGGTCCCACACAACCCGAGCCGCCTCTCGGAAATGCCCTCCGTGCCATTCCAATCGGCGCGGAGGGGTTTCCTGGACGGGCTGCTCCTGCACACTCTCCACTTCCTTGCCCTCGTCAGCCGGCCGGTCACGCCCTGGCGGTCCGTGTTGCCATCTGGCGGCGAGGGGAAACCCCGATGGAGGTCTCTCGACGCGGGATTCTTCCCCTTTTACATCGGGGACCTGGGGTGGAGGGTGCTGCACAGAGCAGTCCCGTGCAATAGGCTTTTAAGTAGGTTCACGGACTCCCAGGCCACCTGTACTTTCTGTGGCCTGGACGAGTCCGTGTTCCACACTTATACGGAGTGTGCGAGGTCGCAGCCCCGATTTGAGTATTTTTTAGAAATGGAACATTACAGGGCAGTACAGGCCCTTCGGCCCTCGATGTTGCGCCGATCATCTGACCTACACTATTCCATTTTCATCCATATGTCTATCCAATGACCACTTAAATGCCCTTAAAGTTGGCATAAAGTATCTGAAGGGGCTGCTCCTCAAATTCTGGCTGCACTTTAGTCCCACGCTCCTGATCTTTGGCCACCCGGTGCGGAGGGGCTTGGGCCAGGAGGAGGATCTCCTCGTCGGTCAGCTCCTGGGCCTGGCCAAGGTGGCAATTCACAGGTCCAGGTTGCGGGCCGTCAGGGGGTCCGTCCTCCCCGATTGCCTGCCCCTCTTCCGCGGTTACGTTCACGCCCGGGTGTCCCTGGAAAAGGAGCATGCGGTGTCCGCCGGTATGCTTGAGGCCTTCCGCGACCGGTGCGCACCGCAGGGACTGGAGTGCATTGTCGACGCCGAGAATGGCATTTTAATTTGAGTTTTTTGTTTATTTATCTGGTTTTAATAAAGTTATTTTAAAATATAAGCGTGTATATAAAGGGGGCCTGAGGAATCAAGGCCCCCTTGACATAAAAAATATATAAAGGGGGCCTGGGGTATAAAGGTCCCCTCGACATAAAAAATATTTAAAAAAAAGCCTTTCCACCACCTACAAGACACAGGTCAGGTGTGTGATGGGATCTCTCCACTTGCCTGGATGAGTGCAGGACCGACAACACTCCAGAAGCTCGACACCATCCAGCACAAAGCAGCCCACTTCATTGGCAACCCATCCACAACTTTAAACTTTGATTAGCTCACCCCTTAACCTTCTAAATTCCAGGGATACAGAGTAAAGCTCCATCTACACTGTCCCATCAAATGCTGCCAAGCTATTAGTTAGCTATTGAGTAAATCTCTGTCCTCACTGTTCAGAGCCAGGAATAGATGGAGAGACGGAGATAATGACAGAGACAGAGATGGAAGGAGAGAGATGGAGTGACAGAGAGGGAAAGAGAGATGGAGAGACAGAGAGAGAAAGAGGAAGAGATAGAAGGAGAGAGAGGGAGTGACAGAGAGGGAAAGGCAGATAGAGGGACAGAGAGAAAGAGGGAGAGACAGAGATAGAAGGAGAGAGAAGGAGTGACAGGGGAATGAAGACAGATGGAGAGACAGAGAGAGAAGGAGGGAGATGGAGAGACAGAGAGGGAAAGACAGATGGGGAGATAGAGACGGAGAGGCAGAGATGGAAGGAGAGAGAGGGAGTGACAGGGAGGTAAAGACAGATGGAGGGACAGAGAGAGAGAGACAGAGAGAGCAGCAGAGACAGAGATAGAAGGAGAGAGAAGGAGTGACGTGGGGTGGTGGAAGACAGATGGAGAGACAGAGAAAGAGAGACAGAGAGAGGAGAGAGAGGGAGTGACAGGGAGGGAAGGACAGATGGAGGTACAGAGAGAGAGCGACAGAGATAGAAGGAGAGAGAAGGAATGACAGAGAGGGAAAGAATGATGGAGGGACAGATAGAGACAGAGAGAGAGGCAGAGACAGAGAGAGGGGGAGAGAGAGGGACAGAGACGGAGGGATAATGAAGGAAGGAAAAATGGTTTAAACCATTGCTGTCCTGGGAGCGAGGGAGGACGGGAGAGATGAAAAGTGAGAGGGGGAAGAGAAAGGGAGAAATGGTGACAGAGACAGAGTTATGGACAGAGGCAGAGAGAGAGAGGGAGAGATGGAGAAAAAGAGACAGAGAGACAGGAGAGGGAGATGGAAGGAGAGAGAGGGAGTGACAGGGAGGGAAACACAAATGGAAGGACAGAGAGAGAGAGGGGGAGAGACAGAGAGAAGGACCGAGGGAGTGACAGAGAGGGAAAGACAGATGGAGAGACAGAGAGAGAAGGAGAGAGGTGGAGTGTTAGGGAGGGAAAGACAGATGGAGGGACTGATCGAGCGACAGATAGGAAGAGGCAGAAATAGAGAGGGAGACAGAGATATAGAGAGGAAAATACTGAGACAGTGACAGAGAGAGAGAGAGAGTAACAGAGAGAGAGAGAGATTGACACAGACAGAGAGAGAGAGATGGAGACACAGAGAGAAACAGAGAGAGTGGCAGCGGCAGTGAGAAAGAGAGGGAGACAGAGACAGTGAGAGCAAAAGACAACGAGAGGGATATATGGGGGGAGAGAAAGTTGTACGGGGAAGGGAGAGCGGGAGAGAGAGGGGAGAAAGAGATAAAGGGGGAGTGAGAGATAGAGGGGGAGTAGAGAGATAGAGGGGGAGGAGAGAGATAGAGGGGAGGAGAGAGATAGAGGGGAGGAGAGAGATAGAGGGGGAGGAGAGGGAAATAGAGGGGAGAGGGAGATAGAGGGGAGAGGGAGATAGAGTGGGAGTGGGAGATAGAGGGGGAGAGGGAGATAGAGGGGGAGAGGGAGATAGAGAGAGGAGAGGGAGAGAGAGCGGGAGAGGGAGATAGAGGGGGATTGGGGGATAGAGGGGTATTGGGAGATAGAGGGGGAGAGGGAGATAGAGGGTGGAAACGGAGATAGACGGGGAGAGATAGATGGGGTAGAGGGTGGTGAACCTGTGGAATTCTCTACCGCAGAAGGCAGTGGAGGCCAAGTCATTAAATATATTCATGGAGGAGAGAGATATATTTCTTAATGTCAAAGGGATCAAGGGGTATGGGGAGAAAGTGGGAACTGGGTACTGAATTAGACCATCGGTCATGATATTTATTGAATGACGGAGCAGGCCCAAAGGGCCGAATGGCCTGCCCCTGCGCCTATTTTCGATGTTTCTATGAGAGAAGCAGACTGGGAGAGGGAGAGGTAGAGAGAGAAGGAGAAACAGAGAGAGAAGGAGAGATAGAGATGCAGAGAGGTGACCCTGAGATTCTCTCTCTCTCACACACAAACATGCAGACACATACATAAAGGGTCACACAGACACACACACATAGACACACACAAAGTCACTCACAGAGAGAGACGCACACACACACACACACACACACACAGATTTTACAATCCACACTGATGACAGTAAAAATGGTCAACGGAACTTCAGTAACAATCCCCAGTGTCTGCCCAGTCCTGTGAAGGACAGAGCGAGAGATAGGGAGTGACGGAGAGAGACCTTGGAAGGAGGAGGACAAAACAGTTTGTAGGAGAAACTTTACGTTTATTTGTGTTCTGCAGATTTAATTACAAGTTGAAAGGGACTGGACACTGAAAAAACTGTCAGCACACAACAACAACCCTGAAAGACTTTAGAAGTGAGGGAAGGGGAGACACTTTACAATCCACTCTGATGTCAGTAAAAGTCCCCAATCACAAGCTCAGTAACAATGTTTGATATTTTCAAACTGCAGGGAAAGAATTAAAGGTTTGAAGTTAACTACGAGATGGCTGAAAGCATTGCTGTGCTGGGATTAACATATCAATGGACGGTAAAAGTCAGGACGGTCCTGTCCTGGGATTAACATATCAAAGGACAGGCCTCCTCCCCCGCCCCCGAGGCAGGAAATTGAGAGACAGCCCAACATGTCAGAGGCTCAAGGGGTGGAGTTTGCAAACAGCTCACTCAGGATATAAACTGGGTTTGAAGATCTCAGTTCCAATCACAAAAGCCACCTTTCACTCTCTCTCTAGAGAGATTGGACACATTCCCCTGTCTGATTCAGTGTGTGTGTCTGTGTATCTGTGTGTGTGCTCTCTCTGTCTCAGTCTGGTTTATAACATTGATTGTATTTGAATATTGCTGATTGTCTGTGTAACTGAGAAAGGAAACCCTGGGCTCTTGCTATGCAATTTTGTTGAAATATGTCCTCGCTTTGTATTTTAATCCATTTTTTTTCTCCTTCTTTCCCCTGAGGAATTTTCATTCTGAAAACTGCACCGTGAAGCTGAAAAGAGGGAAAGTTTGGGACGAGGAATCCTTGGACAGATTGAGGCCTTGTCCACAGGCTGCACCCAAAGGGCCCACGTGAGTCGTGTCTATTTATCAGCCCGAGGTTCAATTTCCTCTCTGGGGCCCTCTTCGCAAGATTCATTCTCTCTCTCCATCTGTCTCTCTGAATGAGAGTACCAGGAGGGAGAGAGACGCAAGAGAGTGAGGGAAACATAGAGAGAATCAGAGGGGAAGAGGAGGGGTAGCTGGCTGTTATCAGAATGCTGTTTGTGGTATCTTGCTGTGCACCAATGGCCTGCAGCTTTTCCAACATTGTAACAGTGACGACCACTTTAAAAATTAACTCATTGAGGGTCAAAAGCTTGGAATTAAGTCACAAATGTGATAGTTTCTAAAGGCTTGTTATAATTCTAGAGTAATCCGTGTGCTTTGGGCAATGTTCTGAATCTTTACTGTTAAATAAGATGTAAGGAGTTATTTTCTTTAAAAATGCCTTTTAATCAATTTTCTCTCTTTCCCTCTTGCCTTCAGGAATTTTCATTCTGAAAACTGCATCGTGAAGATGAAAAGAGGTAAAGTCTGGGACGAGGAATCCTTGGAGAAGAGCATCCTCCCGTGGGGATGGACTGAGGCCTTGTCCACAGGCTGCACCCTAAGTGCCCACGTGAGTTATGTCTGTTTATTAGCCCGAGGTTTAATATCCTCTCTGGGGCCCTGGGTTATCTCGTTCCTGTCGGATTGGGGCCCTGGAGTTTTAAACATGTTGAAAGCCTGGGGTTAAAGGAGCAGCCCCAGGAAGAAGTCCCATTTGCACTTGCTCCATCCAGCCCTGTCTGTGAGGTTTGCTGATGTTTTGGGCAATGCTTCGTGAACTTAGTGAAATAAGATGCACGGTGCCCATTTTAATTTATTTTACTTTAGTTATGAGGTTAGCTTTCCCTCTGTCTCCACATTCTTTCCCTGTGTCTCTATCTCCCCCCATGCTTTCTCTTCTCTGTCTCGGTTACATGCGCTCCATCGCCACTTAAACCTTTAATAAATAAAAATAAACATACCACACACAGCAATGTAATTTGTCGTTATTTGAAATGGTGAGACGGTATCAGCAGCTTGTTCCCAGTTTAAAGAGGGAGTTTCACCCTTTCTAGGGACTGAAATCTGGCTATTATCACATTGCTGCTTGTGGGATCTTGCTGTGCATCCAGTGACCTGCAGCATTTCATACATGACAACAATGAGGACACTTCCCTCCCTGTCACACCATTTTAGAAGTGAATTCATTTTGTGCAAAGCTCCCCTGAAGGCCTGGAATTAAAGTCCTGAGCTTGGAGCCGGTATAATTCCAGAGTGATGCTGGTATTTAGGGCAGTGACGTGAATTTGTGGGTGAAATAAATTGTGGGATCTTGCTGTGCACATATGGCATGCAGTGTTTCCAACATTGCAATAGTGACGAGCACTTAAACAGTTCACTGAGTGTCAAATGTTCCCGATTCAAACAATTCAGTTTACTGAAGTTCTGAGTTTCGAATTCTCTCTCTCTTTCTCCAGATTTCTTTCCCTCTGTCTCTCTATTTAAACCTTTAATAGTTAAAAACACACACAGCTGTGTGATTTGTTGTTGGTTTAAATGGTGAGACAGAATATTTCACAGTTATTTTCAGTCAAGATGACATATGAGATAGAGGGACAAAAACAGATATGGACGGAGAGAGAGAGACAGGGGAGAGAAATACACGCTCAATGGAGAGAGATACAGAGACAGGGAGAGAGATACAGAGACAGGGGAGAGAGATAAAGAGACAGGGGAGAGAGATACAGAGACAGGGTAGAGAGATACAGAGACAGGGAGAGAGATACAGAGACAGGGGAGAGAAATAGAGAGACAGGGGACAGAGATACAGAGACAGGGAGGGAGATACAGAGACAGAGGAGAGAAATACACAGACAGGGGAGAGAGATACAGAGACAGGGGAGAGAGATACAGAGACAGGGGAGAGAGATACAGACACAGACACAGAGAGGTGGAGGTTGCTGTCTGAACCCATTTATCCTCTGGTTTATTAACTGTGATTTGTCTGTATTAGGGTGTTGCTGAGAGAGTGTCTGTGTCACTGAGGGCAATTCCTGGGCTCTTGCTGCGCTATTTTGCTTAACAATGCCTTTTAATCAATTGTGGGATCCTGCTGTGCATCTATTCCCTGCATCAATTCCTACATTACAACACTGAGGCAGAAACAGATGGAGAGAAAAAGAGGGAGAGTGAGAAACAGCTGGAGGTGGCAGGTTAAATGCAGAGAGAGAGAGAGACAGGTGAGTGAGGGAGGGAAGGCAGAGAAAGGTGGACAGAGACAGAGAGAGAGGGAGAGAGAAATCTACACTCAAAACCTTGGTAAACTGAATATTGAAGTGTCACCATTGCTGGGATCTTGCTGTGCACACACTGCCTGCAGGTTTCCTGCATTGCAACAGTGGACCACTTTCAAAATTAATTCATTGAGTGTCAACTGCTCCTGAGGGCCAATAATTAAAAGTGCTGAACGTGAAGCTGTATAAAGGTTGTTTTCAATTTAAAGGTGGAGTTTAGCATTTTCTGAGCACTGTGATGGGATATTTGGATATGATCGCATTGTGAGATCCTGCTGTGCATATCTTCCCTGCATCAATTTCTACATTACAACACTGAGGGAGAAACATGTGGTGAGAAAAAGGGGGAAAGTGCGAAACAGCTGGAGGTGGCAGGTTAAACATAGAGAGAGAGAGAGAGAGAGAGACAGGCGGAGTGTGGCTGAGGGAGGGAAGGCAGAGAAAGATGGAGAAAGACAGAGAGAGAGAGAAATCCACACTCAAACCTTGGTTGAAGTGTCACCATTGCTGGGATCTTGCTGTGCACAGATTGCAGGCTGTTATCAGACTGCTGCTTGTGGGATCTTGCTGCGTACCAATGTCCTGCAGCATTTCCAACATTGCAACAGTGACGAGCACTTTAAAAATTAATTCATTGAGTGTCAAATACTTCTGTGAATCAGCAATGAAATGGGTGAAATGTGAAGGTTTGTAAAGGCTTGTTCTCATTCCCGAATAAAGCTGGTGTTTTAGGCTGTGGGCTGAATTTGACAGTGAAATGAAACACCGGGGGACCATTTGAATTCAGTTGTTCAGGGATAGGAATGTGGATTTCTCTCTCTATCCTTCTACAGGAGAGGGGATGGGGGTCTCCAGTGTTTGTGTGTTTTTACAATGAGGCAGAAACAGATGTTGAGACACACAGAGAGAAATGGAGAGAGAGAGAGCAGGAAATGACAGGGTAAACACATCCACACTTCCCAGTCTCTGGCTCTGTGTCAGGGGATGTGTTTGTCAGTCACTGAGAGATTGTTTTATGTCAGCGAGTTTGAGAGAGAGTCCTGGGCTCTCGTTGTGTTTTATTTCTGTGCAAAAATGCTTTGCTTTGTTTGAATCAATTTTATTTCTCTTATTCCCAAGGAGAATCTTTTCGGAAGCTGCAGCTGTGATGATGCAGAGGGAGAATCTTTTGGCCACGTGGAATTCACAGACAAGAGCTTTAACCAGGGAGGGAAAATAATAATACATATATATTTGTCATTGTCAAATTCATTTCTAAATACAGAAAAGAAAACTGTTTGTGTTTTCGGGGCAGATAGAAAAACAAAGTGCTGGAAATGCTCAGAATTTCCAGAACAGTTTTTATGTCAGATTTCCAGCATCCCCAGTATTTTGATTTTGTGTTTTCGGGGGTCTGTGAATTTTTTTTACCACAAGGGAGGGGGCTGGATGGTGCTCCAAAGGGAATAGTTTGGGAATCGCTGCTCCAGAACAGTCAATGTAATCCCATAGATTTCCCTCTCTCCATCTCTTGCTGCAACTTGTTCCCTGCACCTTCCGCTTTGTTCCTAACTCTGTTTCTTCACATCTTTAAATCCCTATCTCTGTATCTCTCAACATCCTTTCTATCTCTGCCTCTCTCTAGAGTCTCACAGGTTTCCATTGTCATTCTCTCTCTGCGACTCTCTATATCTTTATCTGTCTCTCTCTCACTCCATTTCTTCTCTCACTCACTTCCAAATCCCTGAATTTTTCCATCGCTGCTCCTCCTTTCCTGCAGGATTATCTCTGCATTTCCCCCATCCCGCAACATCCCTCTCTATTCTAAACGCATATTACTTTGTATCTCTGCCTCTCCACATCTTTCTGTCTCTGCATCTCTCTCTTGGTCTGGGATCTTTCTCATTATCTCCATTTCTCTCTCTCTCTCTGCCCTTCTCAGTATTTCCGATCCTCTGTTCTCAGTTTCTCTCACTGGTTTCGGACTCCTTTCATCTCATACTCCATCTCCCTTTCCATTTATTTTTCTCTCTCTCTGTTCTGTCCTAATCCCGGGATCTGTTTTCTGTGTTTCTGTCCCTCTGTCAGGTGGTGGATTTGAACTCGCAGCCTTGGTGTTGTGCAGGGTGACTGTGAAGTGGGATCCTGCTTTCCATCTCTGCCCAGTTTTGCTCCCATTGAGGTAAAAACAGCGGAGAGATGCTGAACGGACAGCCGATACACAACCACCCTCCTCCCTCCACCCTGGCTTGCACCATTGGCACCAAGTTCGAGTCCAGCCCAGTGTTTCTTTGACTCTCTGTGTATCTGCTCCCCGACTGTCTCTGCCTGTCTCCTTGTGGTTCAATGGGGGAAGGGAAAGGTCAGCCATTATCTTACATGGGTGGGACAGGATCAAAGGGCTGAATGGCCTCTTCCTGTCCCTGTGCAAAATCAATGTGTGAGTGTTTGTGTGTGTCTCCCTCAATTTGATTCCCTGAAGCCGATGGGGAGAGCAGGTGAAACACCTTTCTGCAGAGAGGGCTGTGTCCTGTGCGTTAAAGGCTCAGAATGCCAGTTAGCCTTTGAAGGTTCTTGCTCTATGCCCGGCCCTGATTTTGGCCGGACAGGGGTTAAAGGTGCTGGGGATCTGGGAGCAAGTTGTTGGAATTCCAGTGGCTTATCCAGATCTGGAATTAAAATGAACGAAAGATTGTCGGGAGACGGAGCCAAACCCAGGAAAGTGATGGAGGTGGGAATAACACGGTGGGGGGTGAATGGGTTAGGGGGCTGTTCACGGGGGTGATGATACAGGGTGGGAATTAGTAGAGGGTGGGCTAAAACAGGACAGGGAGGGTATTTAGAAACCGGGGAGAGTTTACAGTGGAGAGCGGTGGGAGAACTAGATTGGGTTCAGTTAATGGGGGGGGGTATTTAGATGGGAGTCTGTTCACAGAACGGTGGGTATTTAGATGGGGGTCTGTTCACAGAACGGTGGGTATTCAGATGGGGGTCTGTTGCGGGCGGGTCTCGAGATGGGAGTTTGTTCCCGGGGGGTATTCAGAGGGGAGTTTGTTCCTGGGGGTTAATTCAGAGGGGTGTTTGTTCCCGGGGGGGGGGGGTATTTAGATGGTAGTTTGTTCATGGGGAGGTATTTAGATGGGAGTTTGTTCTGGGGATGTATTCAGTTGGGCGTTTGTTCCCGGGGGGTATTCAGATGGGTGTTTGTTCCTGGGACGGTATTTAGATGGGAGTTTGTTCCTGGTGTGTAGTTCGATGGCAGTTTGTTCTGGGGGGTGTATTCAGATGGCAGTCTGTTCCGGGGTGGGGGTATTAAGATGGGAGTTTGTTTCCGGGGGGTATTTAGATGGGGGTCTGTTCCTTGGGGGGTGTTATTCAGATGGGAGTTTGTTCCCGGGGGGGAATTTAAATGGGTGTTTGTTCCCGGGGTCTATTTAGATGGGAATCTGTCCTGGGCGGGTGGTAGTTTGATGGGTTGTCTTGGAACAGAGGGAAGGGGATAATTAGATGGGGTCTGTTGATAATGAGGGTATTAGATGGGGGTCATTTAACAGGGGATATCAGACAGTTGTCTGCAGATGAGGATTATTTAGATCGGGGGTGTCTGTACAAGGGGGGATGTTTTCTGGCGGGGGGAATTGCAGGAAAAAGATTTGCGTGGTGGATAAAAATTGCGGGCGGTGGATAAATTGAGGGCGGTGGATAAATTGAGCGTGGTGGATAGGGTCAGGAAAAGACAGAAAAATTTGGAAAGAGAGAGAGAAATGATAGAAAGAGAAATAGAGAAGACAGAAAGATACAAAGAAAGAGAGAGAAAAAGAGGAGGAAAAAAGTGGAGGGAAATAACAGAGACACAAAGAAATTGAAGGCACCAAAGAGACAGACAGAAAGCCAGTGAGAAAGACAAAGAGAATCACAGAGAGATTGAGAGAGAGGACAGAGAATCACAGAGAGATTGAGAGAGAGGACAGAGAATCACAGAGAGATTGAGAGAGAGGACAGAGAATCACAGAGAGATTGAGAGAGAAGACAGAGAGATTGAGAGAGAAGACAGAGAAAGCCACTGAGACAGAAAGACGCACAATCACTCAGAGAGAGAGAGAAACACAAAGTAAGGGAGGGAGAGAGAGATGGAGGAACAGAGAGATAGTGAGAAAAACAGAGACAGAAATACAAGGTGAGGGAGAGATTCAGAAATAGAGAGAGTGAGAGAGAGATTCAGTGCGAGAGAGATTGAGAGAGAGAGATTGAGAGAGAGAGAGAGAGAGAGAGAGAGAGAGAGAGATTCAGTGAAAGAGAGATTGAGAGGGAGAGAGATTGAGTGAGGAGAGATTGAGTGAGAAGAGATTGAGTGAGGAAAGAATGAGTGAGGAGAGATTGAGTGCGAGGGAGATTGAGTGCGAGGGAGATTGAGTGCGAGGGAGAGTCTGTGAGAGGGAGATTGAGTGAGAGGGAGATCGAGTGCGAGGGAGATTGAGTGCGAGAGCGATTGAGTGCGAGAGAGATTGAGTGCGAGAGAGATTGAGTGCGAGAGAGTTTCAGTGAGAGACAGATTCAGTGAGAGAGAGATTCAATGAGAGAGAGATTCAATGAGAGAGAGTTTCAGTGAGAGAGAGTTTCAGTGAGAGACAGATTGAGTGAGAGAGAGATTGAGTGAGAGAGAGATTCAATGAGAGAGAGATTCAATGAGAGAGAGTTTCAGTGAGAGAGAGTTTCAGTGAGAGAGAGTTTCAGTGAGAGAGAGTTTGAGTGAGAGAGAGATTGAGTGATAGAGAGATTGAGTGAGAGAGAGATTGAGTGAGAGAGAGATTGAGTGAGAGAGTTTCAGTGAGAGAGAGATTGAGTGAGAGAGAATTTCAGTGAGAGAGAGATTGAGTGAGAGAGAGATTGAGTGAGAGAGAGATTGAGTGAGAGAGAGATTGAGTGAGAGAGTATCAGTGAGAGAGAGTTTCAGTGAGAGAGAGATTGAGTAAGAGAGAGATTGAGTGAGAGGGAGATTGAATGAGAGAGTTTCAGTGAGAGAGAGAGATTGAGTGGGAGAGAGATTGAGTGGGAGAGAGATTGAGTGGGAGAGAGATTCAGTGAGAGAGAGATTCAGTGAGAGAGATATTCAGTGAGAGAGATATTCAGTGAGAGAGAGATTCAGTGAGAGAGAGATTCAGTGAGAGAGAGATTCAATGGGAGAGAGATTCAGTGGGAGAGAGATTCAGTGGGAGAGAGACTGAGTGAGAGAGAGATTGAGTGCGAGAGAGTTTCAGTGAGAGAGAGATTGAGTGAGAGAGAGATTGAGTGAGAGATTGATTGTGGGAGAGAGATTCAGTGGGAGAGAGATTCAGTGGGAGAGAGATTCAGTGGGAGAGATATTCAGTGAGAGAGAGATTCAGTGAGAGAGAGATTCAGTGGGAGAGTGATTCAGTGGGAGAGAGATTCAATGGGTGAGAGATTCAGTGGGAGAGAGATTCAGTGGGAGAGAGATTCAGTGAGAGGGAGAATGAGTGGGAGAGAGATTGAGTGGGAGAGAGATTCAGTGGGAGAGAGATTGAATGAGTGCTTGATACAGAGGGAGATTCAGTGCGAGAGAGATTCATTGGGAGAGAGATTCAGTGGGAGAGAGATTCAGTGAGAGAGAGATTGAGTGAGAGAGTGATTCAGAGAGAGATTCAGTGAGAGAGAGATTCAGTGAGAGAGAGATTGAGTGAGAGAGAGATTCAATGAGAGAGAGATTGAGTGAGAGAGAGATTCAATGAGGGAGACTTAGTGAAAGAGACTGAGTCAGAAGAAGGGAGAAAAGCAGAAACAGACAATAAAGATGTGATACTCACCATCCCACACCTTCTGCTTTCCATCGTTGGACTCTAACACCTTCCCGCCATCAGCTCATCCATGGGGAAGAGATCCTGGAGAGGGGCATTGTGGTGGGATTTGGAGAAAAGCGTCAGGACTGGGACAGAGAGAGTGGGGGATTCAGACTGGACTCTCTCACACACACACACTGTAATCAGTTCCAATTCACCTGGGCACAGAGATTGAGATACATAAACTCACCTTCAGAAACCAGCCGCATGGAAGGAAAGAATGTGGTCTGATGTTGTCCTCATATATCCCAGAACCTGTCACTCAAAACAGACAGTCTACCTAAAATGCAGCTTAACCAACCAGCTCTCAGCTTCCTCCATCTGGACACTCCCTCCCAGGTATGGGACAGTCCAAGGTGAGTCTCTGTGTAAACAGCGAATGGGGGAGAGAGGGATATTCCAGACATATCCCAAATGGACCATTCCAGACAGAAACCTGTCTGTCTCTCTCTCCCTCCCCCCAAAATCTCATTAACAGAGCAGAAAAGCTGCTGTAATTTAAAACCTGGAGGGGCCGGTTTGGATAATAACCATTTAACACTGTATGTATTAAATGTCTTTCACTATTCACTTCCACTTAACAGAAAGTTCAGAAAATGACTCATTGCAATTACCTTGAAATTTTGAGAAAGTGTTATTGCTGGAGAGGCCTGTTTGAATGCAGTACAAACATGCGGTTTTTATTCGGTTTTTCATTTCCACTGTGTGACAAAGACTGAAACTAGAGCCAGGTTAATGAGGCAGCCAAGAGAACTTTTATAACCAGTGACATTTCACACAACAATTCTTACCCATATTTACAGTTGTATTCGTCAATGATTCTTTGCCCTGTATTTGATGCTGCTGTATTTATGTATTAACTGTAATCAATCAATAAAACCTTCTTAACATTCACCAATTTAATGTTACAAGGGTTCACAAAGCTGGGAAATGGCCATTTATCACAAATGGTATTGAAGATCTTCCACTTTTCACCTCCAGTTTATATAAATTTCAGCAATAAAGACCTCTACTTTCTGACAAAGAGTTTTTACTGCTGTAATGAAGTGTCACTTGTTTCCATTTGCTTCCAGACTGTTTCTATCCTCTGCTCTCCTGAGGGATTCAGAGGGATTTCTGTTCATTGTTTTTCCACATTCAGGAGGTTCCAGATCCTCTGCAGCTGCTGTCCTGGAGACATTAATTGCATTGCATTCAAAATCTTTCCCTCATTTTGGAGATATGAGGAGAGACTGTTTGCACTAGTAGAGGGGTGAAACAAATAGGCAGGGAGTTATTATGGTCTGGAATTCACTGTCTGACAGGTTTCTGAAAGCAGATTCAATATGAACTTTCAAAGGTCAATTGGAGTAAAATTTCAACTACTCGTAGTTATAGTAGAGAAGATACCAGCATAGAAAGAGAAGTGTGAGAGAGAGAGATGTCATAACGTAGGTGATCAAGAACTCAACACAACTTATATTGAGAGTTTTTATTTATAAATGACTGTTTGAGTTTTATTTGATCCTCTTGTTTTATTTATACATTACATTTAATCATTCAATATAACTTTCCAAACAGGAACGAGTTTCATGTTGCAAGTGTTCACACAGTGGAAAAATAGCCATCTTACAAAAGTTGCATTGAAATTATTTTATTCAGCATCTCAAGTTTACAATAAAGTAAATTCTTCAGACTTGTGGAAACTTTCAAACTCAGCAAGGGAATCTCCCATCAGTAATGGCTCAGCATCTCCATCTGCTGGTGTCCCCGTCTCACTGGAGTTAATGTCCCTCTCTCACCATCGCCATCTGCTGGTATCCCTATCTTACTGCAGCTACTGTCCCCCTCTCACCATCTCCATCTGCTGGTGTCCCTGCAGTAAATGTCCCTCTCTCACCATCGCCATCTGCTGGTGTCCCTGTGTCAATTCAGTTACTGTCCCTTCCTCACCATCTCCATCTCCTGGTGTCCCTGTCTCATTGCTGTTTTTGTCCCTCTCTCACCATCGACATCTGCTGGTACTCCTGCATCACTGCAGTTAATGGCCCACTCACCATCGCCATCTGCTGGTGTCACTGCCTCACTGCAGTTACTGACCTCCTCTCACCATCTCCATCTGCTGGTGCCTCTGCCTCACTGCAGTTGCTGACCCCGCTCACCATCTCTATCTGCTGGTGTCCCTGCCTCACTGGAGTTACGGTCCCTCTCACCACCTCACAATCACTGCGATTTGCATCTTTGTCCACTGGCGGCGTATGTTGGCATAGCAACCACTAGGTGGCGCCGTACTGGCACATGCGCAAACGTACACTATTCCAGTTTCACGTCATGGTCTGCCACGTTCACTCGCTGCCAGGACTAAAGATGGCACCGGTCAAATAATCACAGAGGCGGGTGGAGGTTGGGAGGTGGAGCTGTGGGTCTGGGGGAGGAGGGGGAATGGGATTTTGTTCCAGTGTTTGAAACCCTTCAGCTCTTTCTATGATTTCACTAATTTAACAATGAGATTGAGAGGGTATTTCACCCCCTTTTTCAGCTCCTGTCTGAATTTAGTCTGGGTCACAATGTAAATACATGTGTTGGTGCAGGAACTGAGAATCTGCAGCATCTTTGATGTTTGTTCTGTGATAAAGAGAGGGTCAGTGTCGGAGGAATAATAATAAATATCTTCAATTCGAGTATAAATGATAAACACAACCCAGGTCACCCATAACAGGATAAAACTGCCGGATATACTGAAGAGTAAAATAATTGATTTCCTGCGATTCTCCATCTCTGGGTCCTTGTGATTCTCTGCATTGCTGTGGCGCCGGAATCCCCTGTGGACTTTACTGGAGAATAAAATCCGTCTGACAGTCAGAACATTGAGCAGCAAAATCAGAAAGACCGGGACACAAGGGGTTAAAATGAGGTTAAACAATTCAAATGCCCCCCATATGGGGGAAGTGAAGAAGCTCAGTTTATTAACACAATCCATGGGAACATTATCAATAATGTAATCTTGTTTCAGTGTAAAGTACCAGGGGAGGGACTCTAAACAGCCCAGCACACTCACTGTTCCCACAACCACAGCCGCCCTTTTCTCGCTGCAATATTTTGTTTTCAGCTTCTCACAACAAATGGCCACAAATCGATCAAAGGTGAAAGTGACTGTGAGCCAGACAGAAACAACTGTGGATACAGAAAGCAGAACGGTAATGAGAGAACACACAGGAGTAATTCTCAGGAATGAATATTGGAAATAAATTGAAACAATCCAGGTCAATATGGGATCAGTGATAACGACCAGGAGATCAGACACTGCCATTCCCACCAGGTAGACACTGATACATTTGGAGAGACCGCACTTTCCTCGGGACAGGATCACAATCGCCACCAAGTTAACTGAAAGAGAGAGAGAAAAGGAAGCAGAGAAATTACTGATCAGACCTGGAGACAAAGCAGCAGTTTGACAGGATCTGGGCTGAAATTTCCAGCTTTGTTGCTGCATCGAGCAGTGAAAACTGATTCATTGACCCGGGCAGTGCTTTGTCACAGTGAAATGTTTGAAAACACAATTATTAATATTGAATTGGGAAATTGATGCAGAAAGAGAATAAAGTCAGCACCGGATCTACTGGAAGTACTGAGTGAGGATGCAGTGTCAGTGGGGAAATGAGAAGGGGTTTTACAGAGCTGGAATCCAATGGGTTAATTGGGATTGTGTCTCCAGACTGTTGGTTGGGAAGGTTTGGGGAGAGCGGGATGTGTAGCTGGTTTATTGCTCTGGGTTCAGGGAACCGACAGAGACTGTTATCAAATGGGAAAACTGCAGCGCTGTGTTGGAGTATCAGCAAAGATATGGAATGGCAGAGCAGGCTCGAAGGGCTGAATGGCCTCCTACTGCTCCCATGTTACAGTATTCCTATCAGGTTGGACGTGGCAGCTGGAGGTGGAGACAGTGAGTGAGATTGGGAGGGAGAGAAGGAAAAGGACATGTTGGAGCAGGAGGGGAGACTGGAGCAGATGGTTTGGGAAAGTGGATAAACTGAAGCAATGGATGAGGAGACTGAGGATTCAATACAGTGAGAGGAGAGGCTGAGATTCACAGGGAGAGACTGCAGCAGAGTGTTAGAGGAAATCTAATCTATAGATCTCAGTAATGCCACTCAATTAATACATTCAAACAATAATCCCTGTAGTTATTGGTGTTGGAGAACAGTTCATTGTTTCTACAATATAGTCAATATATTTAGTTTGTACAGGCAATTAAATATAAATGTAAATAAATTTCTGATATTAGCCTCGCTCTTTATTGAATTCAGTAGTCACATAGATTTTAAAGTGTGGTATTTAAAAAATGAATTACCATCAGTGAAGAACTGATTCTATTCTTTTTATTCAGTCACTAAGTAAGGAATAGGAACTTTCTACAAAACAAAATGAGGACCTGACAGAAATCAACACAGAGGATCAAGTCCAACAGGAAAATGAACACAATCTGTCAACAGACAACTTCAACTCACAGTTTCTCTCATTAATTGTTCTGGACATTCCAGCACTTTATGATAGTGAATTATTTACACTGCTGCTTCTTTCTCTTTCTCTTTACTTCTGCTCATCTCTTCCCCTCGGTTTCGTTCTCCCACCTCCTTTTCTCCTTCCCTGTCTCTCTGGAGTACTCACACCCTGTAAACTGTTAATTAATGCTGCTTTTCACATATGATTTATTCCTCACATTCTGCGTCTGTGTTCTGTTCACCAGCCCCAGGTTCGATGATTTTATTCTCAGAGTCAGTTTGTTCAATGGTGAAATCTCTGTGAATAATTTAATGTATCTACATAACACTCAAGTCTCCACCTGTTCACCTACACTCTTCACTTCATCTACAATACATGGAATAAACAGGATTGAAAGCTACTTCCAGACAAACCTCACAATCATTGAAATTCCTTCTCCTGGAATTATAAGGTAATCTGTTAGAATGTGGGATTGTTTAATTAATAAAACACCAACATCAGCACTGCAGCTGATAATCTACAGATAAATGGAAAGACTCTTGATTCCAACTGATAGAGTGTCAGACAGTAAAACATCACATCAATACTTTCTATTTTACAATGTAGTCCAGTGACAGTGAAGGTCCACAGTGAAGCAGAGAAGGAGAAGTGAAAGTGTCAGCAGCAAACTCAGTTCAGTAGCCAGACTTCTGAAGCAGCGTCAGACACACAGAGTGAAATAATATTTGATAACAGTGATCATCAGTAAACACATTGAAATCCCTGTTAAACTGAGCCATGTTATTGGGGAGGGAGGACATTGTTCTGTCCCCTTGTAACACTGAGATTGTGAGATGTCTCATTATCAATCACTGAAAAAAAAATCATAAAAATATTCCAGGAACGGTTAGATCCACATCATGAAAATGTTAAAAACTCCTAATGGTCTGATTATTGATCCTCACTGAAACATCTCATTCCAATTCATTCAATACACAGAATAATCCAGTAATAATGCCACAGTTACTTAAAACAATACCATTAAATACATAATACAGTTCCTGCAAGAATGAAAGAGTAGACAATGAGGAGATTCCATCAGTAAATTGCTGGAAAAGAACCGGCGGCTGTGTAACACACACAGAGGGAAATAATACCAAGTACAGCAGCACAGTTAACATCGATTTACACCATTAACAGCTGAGATACTGCTTACCAGCAACTCCAATTGCTGCGAGCACCGGATAGTAAATGAATATGAACTGAACGAATACTGGATATCCCATTTCTGTGAGAAGCAGAGACTTCTATTAGCCTGGAATCCACAGCTCCACCAGGCACTCTGAGCTGATCCATTCCAATGGGTCCTGATTTACACAGGGGATAAGTCTCCACTAACACGGTTATACCCCTGATCATTGCTATTAGTTACACTCACCTGAACGAACACATTACATCAGCAGCTTTGACTCTGATGTAAATAATGTGGTGGATAAAACACAATCATTTCAATGTCAATGACATTTTCTTAGTAAGGCCTCTCTCGGGAATAAACCTGAAATCTGTCCTCATACTGGACGGATGGCAATTATGAGAGGCGTCATTTACATTTTCCATATTATTGCATTGACCTTGTTCACTCCTGGCATTTCTATTGTAAATGTAACTGATCTGTCTGCAGCGGACACTGAATCCAGGGACAAAAGCAATCCCGTTTCACTCTGTTCCTGCCTTTTCCCAGTTAAAATGTGAACTTTGAATCTCTGATTCGGGACCATGTTCAGGGAAACAGCCCAGAAACTGCTGTGAGTGATATTACGGGACAGACACTGTACGCATCCATTTTGGAGGCAGTTGGGTCGTGATGATATCAATGGTCACGTAATCCAGAGGCCCAATCTGATGGCCTGGGGACAGGGGTTCAAATCCCACCACGGCAGCTATATAAAACAGAGGGAGCTCCCTTTCAGTGTATAAAGTAGAGGGAGCTCCGCCGCTACGTATAAAGTGGAGGGAGCTCCATCTTTATTTATAAAGTGGAAGGAGCACCCTCTCCATTTATAAAGTTGGGGGCGATGAAGGAAAGAGGAGAGAGGGAAACGGAAACAAATGGGGAAATGGAGAGAGAGGGACAAAGTGGAAGACAGTGAGAGACCATTTATAAAGAACTCTGTTCCAGTCTTTTTAACTGACATGGAAATCTATCTCCCACAGTTTTAACCATTCACTTCAGATATCTCTTTGCATTGTTCTGCTTCCAGCTACACTGCTTACAATGCTGCCTATTTTTGTGTCATTGGTAAACTTGGGTATGTTGCATTCTGCCACATCATCTTAAATCGTTAATAAATACAGCCAAACTGAGACACACACTGGCTTTGCACTAGTAGACAGCAGTGAATCATTCCAACCTAGAGGTTTTTTAATTCCAGATTTATGTTTATTTTTTAGAAAAAACAAAATTCAAATTCACAACAGCCCAGTGTGGGATTTGAACTCCTACTTTTTCAATCATCAGCTCAGGACATCAAATTAAAACCCATAAAAAGAGATTCATTTTCCTACTGCTGTTGTCTGACTGACTGAGGTTTTGTATATTGTTCCCTTCTCCTCTTCTTCCATGTGTTTGAAGTCTTTGAAGTTTGTCAGACATTGGTAAACTACTTCATGTGGTGTTCTGTAAATACCTTCAATTCTGTCTATCGGGAAGGGACACAATTCAAATTCTCACCTTATTGCATCAACCAAAACCTGCAGGTCCATTCAAACAACTCTATTTCCTGTCTCTGCAAAGACAGCTCACACTTCCACCATGCAGGAATGTCTGAATGAAAACAGCTTTTGACACATTTCCCAACACGTTTTCTAACACTTTTCAGGATGAAGCTAAATTCAACTCACAGATTCCAAGCGCCAAATTGAGCTTCTGGGGAGAACAGGTAACATTGATGAAATCCCAGATCTCTCTGTCCTGTCACCCATTCTAACATTGTACCATTTAGTTTATATCACTCAGTCTTCCTTCCAAAATTCATCACTTCACATTTCTCAGCATTGAAGTTAACCTGCCCTGTGTCTGTCCAATGATAGGTTGGATAGTAAGCTGTAAAGAGGACATAAAGTGTCTGCAAAGAGATTTCCATCGGTTAAGTGAGTGAGCAAATAATTGGCAGATGGAGTACAATGTGGGAAAATGTGAGCTTGTCCACTTTAGCAGGAAGAATAAAAATCAGTATATTATTGAAATGGAGAGAGATTGCAGAACTGAACGGTACAGAGGGATCTGGGTGTCCTGGTACATGAATCACAAAATGTTACCGTGTAGCTACAGCGAGTGATTAGGAAGGCAAATGGAATGCTGTTGTTTATTGCAAGGTGAATAGAATATCAAAGTAGGGAAGTGTTGTTACAGCTGCACAGGGCATAAGTTAGACGACGTCTGCAGGATTGTGGACACTTTTTGTCTCCTTACTGAAGAAATTATATAATTGCATTCGAAGTAGTTCAGAGAAGGTTCACTCGGCTGATTCCTGGAATGAAGGGGTTGTCTTATTAGGAAAGGTTGAACAGGTTGGGTCTATACCCACTGGAGTTTAGAAGAATGAGAGGTGATCTGAGTGAAACATCTCAGGTCCCGAGGGGACTGGACAGGGTGATGCTGAGAGGATGTTTCCCCTTGTTGGGGAGACTAGAACTAGGGGACACAATTTAACAATTAGGGACGTCCCATTTAAAACTGAGATGAGGAGAAATGTGTTTCTCTCAGAGGGTGGGTCAGTCTGTGGAATTCTCTTCCCCAGAGAGCAGTGGAGGCTGGATCATTGAATATATTCAAGGCTGAGTTCGATAGATTTTTGATCAATTAGGGAGTCAAGGGTTATGGGACACAGACAGAAAAGTGGAGTTGAGTTCACAATCAGATCAGCCATTGAATGGCAGAGCAGGCTCGAGTGGCCGAATGGCCTACTCCTGCTCCTAATTCACTTGTTCTTGTGTTTTCCATTTCACCAGACTGCCTCTATCCTCCTGAAGTCTGCTACTAGTCCCTTCCCTTTTCTTACATTGCCGATGACACAAACATTGGCCAACATTAAAGTTATGCCCTGTAAACACAAGTCCAAGTCATTAGTATATATCAAAAAGAGCAGTAGTCCTAATATAAACCTCCACTGTATACCTCCCTCCAGTCTGAAACAACCATTGTCGACTCTCTCAGCCAATGTCGTATCCACTCAGCCACTGTCCCTTTCATCCCTGGATCACCAATATTGCTAACTGGTCAATTAGGAGGCACCAATAAGTCCTCCCATGAGGACCCTGGTCCCAGACCTCTCTGTTTGCAATCTCCCATCAACATTCCCCAGACAGCATGGATTACATACAGAGTAATGCTCCTTCTACACTGTCCCATCCAACACTCCCAGGACAGGAACATCATGGGGTAGATACAGAGTGAATCTCACTCTACACTGTCCAAAGCCGAAACAGACAGAGAGAGAGAGAGAGAATGAGAGAAATAGAGTGAGACACAGACAGACAGGTGGTCTGAGAGTGAAAGCAGGATATTTAACATCAGACATAGGAAGATGAGGAGGCAATTAAACCCCTCGACCCTGTTCCAGCATTCAGTGAGATCAGGGCTGATCTGTGATCTAACTAACACCATATATCCCACCTTTGCCCCTTATCTCTTAATACCATTGGTTAACAAGAATCTATCAATCACAGGTTTAAAAATTGACCAATAAGCCAGCATGAAGTTTCCACAAACAAGATCATGAGGGTGTGATGGTTCCCACAGTGGAATAGCTGGCTGAATATTTAAAATGGAGGCTATTCCTTCTGGATCATCAAAAGTGTCCGCCTGGGCCCCAACTTCATCTGCATTCCTCCCTCTCCCGATGTTTCTTTTCTCTCCATACCTATCTCAAATATGCTTGTGTACACAGCAGTGAAGGATTAAATCAAGTTAATATATCTTACATTATCCTCTTCATCCAACTCAACAATCTCTCTCTCTCTCCAAGTTTGTCCCTCTCTCCAGCCCTCTTTATGCCTTCATATGTAAACCTCCATCCCTCTGTCTCTCTCCTAGTGTCAGTGATAGCAGAGAGAGAGACAGATATAGAAGGAGAGGTAGGGAGTGACAGAGAGGGAAAGACAGATGGAGGGACAGAATGAGAGACAGAGAGAGGAGAGAGATGGAGTGACAGTGAGGGAAGGACAGATGGAGAGACAGAGAGAGAGAGACAGAGATCGAAATAGAAAGACAGAGAGGGAGTGACAGAGATAGTAGGAGAGGGAGAGAGTGACAGAGAGGGAAAGACAGATGGAGGGACAGAGTGAGAGACAGAGAGAGGAGAGAGATGGAGTGACAGTGAAGGAAGGACAAAAGGAGGGATAGAGAGAGAGAGACAGAGATAGAAGGAGAGAGATGGAGTGATGGTGGTGGGTGGGAAGATAGATGGAGAGACCAAGAGAGAGACAGAGAGAGAAGGAGAGAGATGGAGTGACAGGGAGGGAAAGACAGAGAGAGAGGCAGAGATGGAAGGAGAGACAGGGAGTGTCAGGGAGGGAACGACAGATGGAGGGATGGAGAGAGAGACAGAGAGAGAAGGAGAGAGAGGGAGTGACTGGGAGGGAAAGGCAGATGGAGGGACAGAGAGAGAGAGAGAGAGAGAGAAAGAGAGAGGCAGAGAGAGAAAAAGAGTTTGGGTCAGACAGAGAGGGAAAGACAGATGAAGAGACAGAGAGAGAGAGAGGCAGAGATGGAAGGAGAGAGAGGGAGAGCCAGCGAGGGAAAGACAGATGGAGGGATAGAGAGAGAGAGTGTGAGAGAAATGGAGTGACAGGGAGGGAAGGACAGACGGTGGGACAGAGAGAGAGAGACAGAGATAGGAGAGAGATGGAGTGATGGGGTGGGGGTGGGAAGACAGATGGACGGACAGAGTGAGAGGCAGAGTTGGAAGTAGAGAGAGGGAGTGATGGGGAGGGAAAGACAGATGCAGAGACAGAGAGAAAGACAGAGAGAGAAGGAGAGAGAGGGAGAGACAGAGATAGAAGGAGAGAGATGGAGAGACAGGGAGGGAAGGACAGATGGATGGATAAAGAGAGAGAGACAGAGATAGAAGGAGAACGAGGGAGTGACAGCAAGGAAAGACAGATGGAGGGATAGAGAGAGAGAGACAGAGATAGAAGGAGAGAGAGGGTGTGACAGAGAGGGAAAGACAGATGGAGGAACAGAGAGAGAGAAGGAGGGACAGGGAGAGACAGAGAGAAGGAGAGAGGGGGCAACAGAGAGGGAAGGACAGATGGAGGGACAGAGAGAGAGACAGAGATAGAAGGAGAGAGAAGGAGTGACTGGGAGGGAAAGGCAGATGGAGGGACAGAGAGAGAGAGACAGAGAGACAAAGAGAGAGGCAGAGAGAGAAGGAGAGTTTGGGTGAGACAGAGAGGGAAAGACAGATGAAGAGACAGAGAGAGAGAGGCAGAGATGGAAGGAGAGAGAGGGAGAGACAGAGAGGGAAAGACAGATGGAGAGTCAGAGAGAGAGAGAGACAGAAATAGAAGGAGAGAGAGGGAGAGACGGAGTGGGAAAGACAGATGGAGGGACAGAGAGTTTCTTCACCCAGTGGCTGGTGGGTGTCTGGAACTCACTGCCTGAAAGGGTGGTTACCGTGTAGCTACAGCGAGTGATTAGGCTCAACCATCTTCAGCGGTGATCCCAGGAGAAAATATTGGAAATACTGAGCAGGTCAAGCAGCATCTGTGGAGAGAGAAACAGAGTTAGTGATTCAGTTCGATGCTTTCCAGATTTCCAGCATCCACAGTATTTTGCCTCAGATAATGAAGCAATCCATAGCCACATGCACCAAGACCCGGACAACGTTTAGGTTTGGGCCGACAAGTGACAAGTAACATTCACGTCACACAAGTGCCAGGCAATGACCATCTGCAACAAGAGAGAATTCAACCACCTCCTCTTGGCATTCAAAGCATTATCCCATCGCTGAATCCCCCAACGTCAACATCCTGGGGAAACATTGACATCAAACTTCACAGAATGAAACACATCAATAGTTTCTTCACCTAGTGGCTGGTGGGTGTCTGGAACTCACTGCCTGAAAGGATTAGTCTAAAATGGGTGGTTGATGGCTGGCAGAGACTGGGCGGGCCGAAGGGTCTGCATAAGTGCTGTATCTCTCTATGACTCTAAAGGATGGTAGAGGCAGAAACCCTCATCACATTTAAAACAATATCTTGGAAATTCATTTCTCCAAGTTTAAAATGGGTAAGGAATAACTCCCCTCGTCTGCACTGCCCCATCAAACACTCTCAGAGAAGGTACAGCAAGGGTTAGATACAGACTAAAGCTCCGTTTAAACTGTCCCTGGAGTGTCGGATTAACGCGGGTCACTCACTGTGCCCGGCTCAGCCTCAAGACTCACCTGTCTCAGTCACTGAGACGCTCCTGTATCACTTGCCTTAATGTAAGCGGATGCCGGGTTTGGGAGCAGGACAGGCACACGGGATTAGGACGACTGCTCATGTGGAGGATAAGCATCAGTAATGCTCAGAGAATCATAACAGACCAGCGAGACTCAGAAAAGGAAACCTGTGTTGAATTTGTGAGTCTTGCATTGTGGAATGCTTTAGTATTTGGTGAGAATGTTGAGCCAGTGACATTTTGCCCCAGTGGGATGAATAGACACTATATGACTTGATTACAACAGTAAGGTAACGTGTGTACTGTAAATATGGACTGAAATAACAATGTAACTGATCAATTTTCAGCTGAATACTATGACTACAGTTCTACCTGCTATCCTGTTATATATGTGCTGCTATACCTGCGATATGTGAGAATGTACATACGACACGATGGGATGAAGTCAAAGTGGACACTCTTTATATTTTTTGACTATGCCCCAAGTTCCTGACTCCACAGCCAGTGGGAATATTTACTCTCAGTCCACCCAGTCAGATTTCCTTATTATTTTGTAAACCTTCATTAAATCACCCAATAACCTTCCGGGTGAAAAATCTTTTCCTCAAATCCCCTCGAAACCTACTGCCCCTTACCTTCAATCTATGCCCCCTGGTTATTGACCCCTCCGATAAGGGAAGAAGTTTCTTCCTATCTAACCTATCAATGCCCCTCATAATTTTGGATACCTCAATCAGGTCCCCCCTCAGCCTTCTGTGCTCGAAGGAAAACAACTCCAGCCTTTTCAGTCTCTCTTCATTGCTGAAATGCTCCAGCCCAGGCAACATCCTGGTGACTCTCCTCTGCATCCTCTCCAGTGCAATCACATCCTTCCTATAATGTGGTGCCCAGAACTGTGCACTGTACTCCAGCTGTGGCCTAACCAGTGTTTTATATAGCTCCACAATAACCTCCCTGTTCTTATATTCTATGCCTCAACTAATAAAGGCAAGTATCCCATATACCTTCCTAACCACCTTGTCTACCTGCGCTGCAGCCTTCAGTGATCTATGGACAAGTACACCAAGATCCCTCTGACACTCGGTACTTCCTATGGTCCTACCATTCATTGGATATTCCCTAGCCTTGGTAGTCCTTCCAAAATTCTATGTAACCTAACCTATGTATAATCTTTAATCTTGCAGTGCATGTGTAATGTTTAATTTATGAAAGCCAGACAGAGTAAAGCTTAACGTACTCCAAAAAACTCCAGACTTTTGGCATTTATTACCTTATCGGGTCAAATCTCTGGATAAGTTGGACTGGACTTGTGAATAATTCTTTTTAAGTTGTTTTTCCAACAGTACGAGTGTAAATTGATTTGCAGCATCACATCATATAATATACTTTGCTGTCTACATCACTGTGATCATGTCTGAATACAGACATAAAATATCCTCAAATTTTGCTATTTATTCCGGGGCAGACAGGTGAAGTGTTTATTCTGTCTGTGATTTAACTCGACCACCAATGATAACCAACATGGTGGAAGAGAGTGATGGACAGAGAGAGAGGAACAGAGGTAGAGTATCAGACAGATAGGGAGAGATAGAAATGGAGAGAGAACAGAGCGAGAGTGAGGGATAGAGACAGAAGCAGAGAGATAGAAAGTGCCAGGAGACCCTGAAACACTTTAGAAGCAGGGGGACGGGGAGACAGGCTGTGTGGGGACAATGGGGTAACGTTATAGATAGACAGGGTAGATGCAGGTAAGATGTTTCTCCTGGTTGAGGAGTCTAGAACCAGGGGACACAATTTCAAAATAAGGGGGAAGCCACTTCGGACAGAGATGAGGAGAAATGTCATTACTCAGAGGGTTGTGAATCTTAGGAATTCTCTATCCCAGAGGGCTGTGGAAGCTCAGTCATTGAGTATGTTTAAAGCAGAGATTGACAGATTGCTAAATACCAATGACATAAATGGTATGAGGATATTCTGGGAAAAACACATTGACGTGGATGATCAGCCATGACCGTCTTGAATGGCGAAGCAGGCTCGATGGGCTGAATGGCCTACTCCTGTGTTTCAAACTGAACTCGAGCCTGGTTAATGATGCAGCCAAGAGAACTTTAACAACTGGTGACATTTCACATAATTCTCACCCATATTTACAGTTATATTTCTCAATGATACTTTGCACATTATTTGCTGCTGCTGTATTTATGCATTAGGCTGTAATCAATTAAAAATACCTTCTTAATATTTACCAGTTTAATGTTACAAGGGTTTACAAAGCTGGGAAATGGACATTTAACACAAATTGTATTAACGACCTTCCACTTGTCACCTCCAGTTTATATAAAGCTCAGCGATAACGACCTCCACATTCTGACAAAGAGTTTTTTGCTGCTGTAATAAAGTGTCACTTGTTTGCATTTGCTTCCTGACTGTTTCTTTCCTCTGCTCTCCTGGGGGATTCAGAGGGATTAATGTTCATTGCTTGTCCACATTCAGGAGGTTTCAGTCCCTCTGTGGTTGCTGTCCTGGAGAAATTAATTATATTCAAAATCTTTCCCTCAGTTTGGAGACGTGAGAAGAGACTGTTTGCACTAGCAGAGGGGAGAAACAATTATGCAGGGAGTTATTCTGGTCTGAAATTCACTGACAGGTTTCTGAAAGCAGATTCAAAATTAACTTTCAAAAGACAATCGGATCAAAACTTCAATTACTCTGAGTTATACGACAGAAGATACCAGCATAGAAAGAGAAGTGAGAGAGAGAGAGATGTCATAACGTTAGTGATGAAGAACTCAACACAACTTATTCAGAGAGTTTTTATTTGTAAATGATTGTTTGAGTTTCATTTGATGCATTTGTTTTATTTATAAATTATCTTTAATCACTAAAAATACGTTTCCAAACAGTTTAATGTTACAAGTGTTTACATAGTAGGAAGATAGCCATTTAACGCACATTATATTGAAATTATTTCATTCAGCATTTCAAGATTACAGAAAGTAACCTCCTCAAACTTTTGGAAACTTTCAAACTCAGGAACACATAATCTCCCATCAGCAATGTCTCAGCATCTCCATCTGCTGGTATCCCTCTCTCACTGCAGTTACTGTCCCCCGCTCACCATCTCCATCTGCTGGTGTCCCTGTCTCATTGCAGTTACTGTCCCCCTCTCACCATCTCCATCTGCTGGTGTCCCTGTCTCATTGCAGTTACTGTCCCCCTCTCTCCATCTCCATCTGCTGATGTCCCTGTCTCACTGCAGTTACTGTCCCCCTCTCACCATCTCCATCTGCTGGTGTCCCTGTCTCATTGCAGTTACTGTCTCCCCGCTCACCATCCCCATCTGCTGGTGTCCCTGCCTCACTGAAGTTACTGTCCCCCTCTCTCCATCTCCATCTGCTGATGTCCCTGTCTCACTGCAGTTACTGTCCCCCTCTCACCATCTCCATCTGCTGGTGTCCCTGTCTCATTGCAGTTACTGTCTCCCCGCTCACCATCTCCATCTGCTGGTGCCCCTGCCTCATTGCAGTTACTGTCTCCCCGCTCACCATCCCCATCTGCTGGTGTCCCTGCCTCACTGAAGTTACTGCCCCCGCTCACCATCTCCATCTGCTGGTGTCCCTGCCTCACTGCAGTTACTGTCCCTCCCTCACCATCTCCATCTGCTGGTGTTCCTCTCTCACTGCAGTTACTGCCCTGCTCACCATCTCCATCTGCTGGTGTCACTGCCTCACTGCAGTTACTGACCTCTTCTCACCATCTCCATCTGCTGGTGTCACCGCCTCACAGCAATTACTGTCCCTCCCTCACCAACTCCTTCTGCTGGTGTCCCTCTCTCACTGCAGTTACTGCCCTGCTCACCATCTCCATCTGCTGGTGTCACTGCCTCACTGCATTTACTGCCCCTCTCTCACCATCTCCATCTGCTGGTGTCCCTCTCTCACTGCAGTTACTGCCCTGCTCACCATCTCCATCTGCTGGTGTCCCTGCCTCACTGCAGTTAATGCCCCTCTCTCACCATCTCCATCTGCTGGTGTCCCTGTCTCACCGCAATTACTGCCCCACTCACCATCTCCATCTGCTTGTGTCCCTGTCTCACTGCAGCTACTGGCCCACTCTCACCATCTCCATCTGCTGGTGTCCCTGCCTCACTGCAGTTACTGCCACTCTCACCACCTCACATTCACGACGATTTGCAGCTTTGTCCACTGGCTGCGGTTGTTGACAAGGCAACCACGAGGTGGCGCTGTACTAGTACATGCGCAAACGTACACTATTCCAGTGAAACGTCATGGTCAGCCCACGCTCAGGCAGCTGCCAGGACTAAAGATGGCGCCGGTCAAATAATCACAGAGGCGGGTGGAGGGTGGGAGGTGGAGCTGGGGGTCTGAGGGTGGAGGAGGAGGGGGAATGGGATTTAGTTCCAGTGTTTGAAACCCTTCAGCTCTTTCTATGATTTCACTAATTTAACAATGAGATTGAGAGGGTATTTCACCCCTTTCTTCAGCTCCTGCCTAAATTTAGTCTGGGTCACAATGTAAATACATGTGTTGGTGCAGGAACTGAGAATCTGCAGCATCTTTGATGTTTGGGCTGTGATATAGAGAGGGTCAGTGTAGGAGGAATAATAATAAATATCTGTAATTCGAGTATAAATGAGAAACAGAACCCGGGTCACCCATAACAGGATAAAACTGCTGGATATACTGAAGAGTAAAATAATTGATTTCCTGCGATTGCCCATCTCTGGGTCCTTGTGATTCTCTGCATTGCTGTGGCGCCGGAATCCCCTGCGGACTTTACTGGAGAATAAAATCCGTCTGACAGTCAGAACATTGAACAGCAAAATCAGAAAGAGCGGGACACAAGGGGTTAAAATGAGGTCAAACAATTCAAATGTCGCCCATATGGGGGAAGTAAAGAAGCTCAGTTTAGTAACACAACCCATGGGAACATTATCAATAATGTATTGTTGTTCCTGTGTAAAGTACCAGGGGAGAGACTCTAAACTGCCCAGCACACTCACTGTTCCCACAACCACAGCCGCCCTTTTCTCGCTGCACTATTTTGTTTTCAACTTCTCACAACAAATGGCCACAAATCGATCAAAGGTGAAAGTGACTGTGAGCCAGACAGAAACAACTGTGGATGCAGAAAGCAGAACGGCAATGAGAGAACACACAGGAGTAATTCTCAGGAATGAATATGGGAAATAAATTCCAACAAACCAGTTCAATATGGGTTCAGTGATAACGACCAGGAGATCAGACACTGCCATTCCCACCAGGTAGACAATGATACATTTGGAGAGACCGCACTTTCAAAGAACAAAGAACAAAGAACAAAGATAATTACAGCACAGGAACAGGCCCTTCGGCCCTCCAAGCCTGCGCCGATCCAGATCCTCTCTCTAAACATGTCGCCTATTTTCTAAGGTTCTGTATCTCTTTTCTTCCTGCCCATTCATGTATCTGTCTAGATACATCTTAAAAGACTCCATCGTGCCCGCATCTACCACCTCCGCTGGCAATGCGTTCCAGGTGCCCACCACCCTCTGCGTAAAGAACTTTCCACGCATATCCCCCCTAAACTTTTCCCCTTTCACCTTGAACTCGTGTCCTCTAGTAATTGAAACCCCCACTCTGGGAAAAAGCCTCTTGCTATCCACCCTGTCTATACCTCTCATGATTTTGTACACCTCAATCAGGTCCCCCCTCAACCTCCGTCTTTCTAATGAAAATAATCCTAATCTGCTCAACCTCTCTTCATAGCTAGCGCCCTCCATACCAGGCAACATCCTGGTGAACCTCCTCTGCACCCTCTCCAAAGCATCCACATCCTTTTGATAATGTGGCGACCAGAACTGTACGCAGTATTCCAAATGTGGCCGAACCAAAGTCCTATACAACTGTAACATGACCTGCCAACTCTTGTAGTCAATGCCCCGTCCGATGAAGGAAAGCATGCCGTATGCCTTCTTGACCACTCTATTTACCTGCGTTGCCACCTTCAGGGAACAGTGGACCTGAACACCCAAATCTCTCTGGACATCAATTTTCCCCAGGACTTTTCCATTTACTGTATAGTTCACTCTTGAATTGGATCTTCCAAAATGCATCACCTCGCATTTGCCCTGATTGAACTCCATCTGCCATTTCTCTGCCCAACTCTCCAATCTATCTATATTCTGCTGTATTCTCTGACAGTCCCCTTCACTATCTGCTACTCCACCAATCTTAGTGTCGTCTGCAAATTTGCTAATCAGTCCACCTATACTTTCCTCCAAATCATTAATGTATATCACAAACAACAGTGGTCCCAGCACGGATCCCTGTGGAACACCACTGGTCACACGTCTCCATTTTGAGAAACTCCCTTCTACTGCTACTCTCTGTCTCCTGTTGCCCAGCCAGTTCTTTATCCATCTAGCTAGGACACCTTGGACCCCAAGCGCCTTCACTTTCTCCATCAGCCTGCCAAGGGGAACCTTATCAAACGCCTTACTGAAGTCCATGTATATGACATCGACAGCCCTTCCCTCATCAATCCACTTTGTCACTTCCTCAAAGAATTCTATTAAGTTGGTAAGACATGACCTTCCCTGCACAAAACCATGTTGCCTATCACTGATGAGCCCATTTTCTTCCAAATGGGAATAGATCCTATCCCTCAGTATCTTCTCCAGCAGCTTCCCTATCACTGACGTCAGGCTCACCGGTCTATAATTACCTGGATTATCCCTGCTACCCTTCTTAAACAAGGGGACAACATTAGCAATTCTCCAGTCCTCCGGGACCTCACCCGTGTTTAAGGATGCTGCAAAGATATCTGTTAAGGCCCCAGCTATTTCCTCTCTCGCTTCCCTCAGTAACCTGGGATAGATCCCATCCGGACCTGGGGACTTGTCCACCTTAATGCCCTTTAGAATACCCAACACTTCCTCCCTCCTTATGCCGACTTGACCTAGAGTGATCAAACATCTGTTCCTAACCTCAACATCCGTCATGTCCCTCTCCTCGGTGAATACCGATGCAAAGTACTCGTTTAGAATCTCACCCATTTTCTCTGAGTCCAAGCATAACATTCCTCCTTTGTCCTTTAGTGGGCCAATCCTTTCTCTAGTTACCCTCTTTCTCCTTATATATGAATAAAAGGCTTTGGGATTTTCCTTAACCCTGTTTGCTAAAGATATTTCATGACCCCTTTTAGCCCTCTTAATTCCTCGTTTCAGATTGGTCCTACATTCCCGATATTCTTTCAAAGCTTCGTCTTTCATCAGCCGCCTAGACCTTATGTATGCTTCCTTTTTCCTCTTAGCTAGTCTCACAATTTCACCTGTCATCCATGGTTCCCTAATCTTGCCATTTCTATCCCTCATTTTCACAGGAACATGTCTCTCCTGCACGCTAATCAACCTCTCTTTAAAAGCCTCCCACATATCACATGTGGATTTACCTTCAAACAGCTGCTCCCAATCTACATTTCCCAGCTCCTGCCGAATTTTGGTATAGTTGGCCTTCCCCCAATTTAGCACTCTCCCTTTTGGACCACTCTCGTCTTTGTCCATGAGTATTTTAAAGCTTACGGAATTGTGATCACTATTCCCAAAGTAGTCCCCTAGTGAAACTTCAACAACCTGTCCGGGCTCATTCCCCAACACCAGGTCCAGTATGGCCCCTTCCCGAGTTGGACTATTTACATACTGCTCTAGAAAACCCTCCTGGATGCTCCTTACAAATTCTGCTCCATCTGGACCTCTAACATTAAGCGAATCCCAGTCAATGTTGGGAAAATTAAAATCTCCTATCACCACCACCCTGTTGCTCCTACATCTTTCCATAATCTGTTTACATATTTGTACCTCTATCCCACGCTCGCTGTTGGGAGGCCTGTAGTACAGCCCCAACATTGTTACCGCACCCTTCCTATTTCTGAGTTCTGTCCATATTGCCTCACTGCTCGAGTCCTCCATAGTGCCCTCCTTCAGCACAGCTGTGATATCCTCTTTGACCAGTAATGCAACTCCTCCACCCCTTTTACCTCCCTCTCTATCCCGCCTGAAGCATCGATATCCTGGGATATTTAGTTGCCAATCATGCCCTTCCCTCAACCAAGTCTCAGTAATAGCAATAACATCATACTCCCAGGTACTAATCCAAGCCCTAAGTTCATCTGCCTTACCAACTACACTTCTTGCATTAAAACAAATGCACCTCAGACCACCAGTCCCTTTATATTCATCATCTGCTCCCTGCCTGCTCTTCCCCTTAGTCACACTGACTTCATTATCTAGTTCCTTACAGGCTTTTGTTACTACCTCCTTACTGTCAACTGACCTCAATTGGTTCCCATCCCCCTGCCACATTAGTTTAAACCCTCCCCAACAGCGTTAGCAAAAGCACCTCCAAGGACATTGGTTCCAGTCCGGCCCAGGTGTAGACCGTCCAATTTGTAATAGTCCCACCTCCCCCAGAACCGGTCCCAATGTCCCAAAAATTTGAACCCCTCCTTCCTGCACCATCTCTCAAGCCACGCATTCATCCTGACTATTCTTTCATTTTTACTCTGACTATCACGTGGCACTGGTAGTAATCCTGAGATTACTACCTCTGAGGTCCTACTTTTTAACTTGGCTCCTAACTCCCTAAACTCTGCTTGTAGGACCTCATCCCGTTTTTTACCTATATCATTAGTGCCTATGTGCACAATGACAACTGGCTGTTCACCCTCCCCCTTTAGAATGTTCTGCAGCCGATCTGAGACGTCCCTGACCCGTGCACCTGGGAGGCAACATACCATTGGGAGCCTCGCTTTCGACCACAGAACCGCCTATCTACTCCCCTTACAATCGAATCCCCTACGACTATAGCCCTTCCACTCTTTTTCCCGCCCTTCTGAACAGCAGAGCCAGCCACGGTGCCATGGACCTGGCTACTGCTGCCTTCCCCTGGTGAGCCATCTCCCTCAACAGTTTCCTCGGGACAGGATCACAATCGCCACCAAGTTAACTGGAAGAGAAAGAGAAAAGGAAGCAGAGAAATTGCTGATCAGACCTGGAGACAAAGCAGCAGTTTGACAGGATCTGGGCTGAAATTTCCAGCTTTGTTGCTGCATCGAGCAGTGAAAACTGATTCATTGACCCGGGCAGTGCTTTGTCACAGTGAAATGTTTGAAAACACAATTATTAATAATGAATTGGGAAATTGATGCAGAAAGTGAACAAAGTCAGCACCGGATCTACTGGAAGTACTGAGTGAGGGTGCAGTGTCAGTGGGGAAATGAGAAGGGGTTTTACAGAGATGGAATCCAATGGGTTAATTGGGAATGTGTCTCCAGACTGTTTGTTGGGAAGGTTTGGGGAGAGCGGGATGTGTAACTGGTTTGTTGCTCTGGGTTCAGGGAACCGACAGAGACTGTTATCAAATGGGAAAACTGCAGTGCTGTGTTAGAGTATCAGCAATGATCTCGAATGGCAGAGCAGGCTCGAAGGGCTGAATGGCCTCCTCCTGCTCCCATGTTACTGTATTCCTATCAGGTTGGACGTGGCAGCTGGAGGTGGAGACAGTGAGTGAGATTGGGAGGGAGAGAAGGAAAAGGGCATGTTGGAACAGGAGGGGAGACTGGAGCAGATGGTTTGGGAAAGTGGATAAACTGAAGCAATGGATGAGGAGACTGAGGATTCAATACAGTGAGAGGAGAGGCTGAGATTCACAGGGAGAGACTGCAGCAGAGTGTTAGAGGAAATATAATCTATAGATCCCAGTAATACAACTCAATTCATACATTCAAACAATAATCCCAGTGGTTATTGGTGTTGGAGAACAGTTCATTGTTTCTACAATATAGTCAATATATTTAGTTTGTACAGGCTATTAAATATAAATGTAAATATATTTCTGATATCAGCCTCGCTCTTTATTGAATTCAGCAGTCACAGAGATTTTAACGTGTAGTATTTAAATAATGAATTACCATCAGTGAAGAACTGATTCTATTCTGTTTATTCAGTCACTAAGTAAGGAATAGGAACTTTCTGCAAAACAAAATGAGGACCTGACAGAAATCAACACAGAGGATCAAGTCCAACAGGAAAATGAACACAATCTGACAACAGACAATTTCAACTCACAGTTTCTCTCACTAATTGTTCTGGACATTCCAGCACTTTATGATAGTGAATTATTTACACTGCTGCTTCTTTCTCTTTCTCTTTATTTCTGCTTATCTCTTTCCCTCGGTTTCGTTCTCCCTGCTCCTTTCCTCCTTCCCTATCTCTCTGGAGTACTCACACCCTGTAAATTGTTACTTAATGCTGCTTTCCACCTATGATTTATTCCTAACATTCCTCGTGTGTGTTCTGTTCACCAGCCCCAGGTTCAATGATTCTATTCTCAGAGTCAGTTTGTTCAATGGTGAAACCTCTGTGAATAATTTAATGTATCTACAGAACACTCAAGTCTCCACCTGTTCACCTACACTCTTCACTTCATCTACAATACATGGAATAAACAGGATAGAAAGCTACTTCCAGACAAACCTCACAATCATTGAAATTCCTTCTCCTGGAATTATCAAGTAATCTGTTAGATTGTGGGATTGTTTAATTAATAAATCACCAACATCAGCACTGCAGCTGATAATCTACAGATAAATGGAAAGACTCTTGATTCCAACTGATAGAGTGTAAACCAGTAAAACATCACATCAATACTTTCTATTTTACAATGTGGTCCAGTGACAGTGAAGGTCCACAGTGAAGCAGAGAAGAAGTAAAAGTGCCAGCAGCAAACTCAGTTCAGTAGCCGGACTTCTGAAGCAGCATCAGACACGCACAGAGTGAAATAATGTTTGATAACAGTGATAATCAATAAATACATTGGAATCCCAGTTAAACTGAGCCATGTTATTGGGGAGGGAGGACATTGTTCTGTCCCTTTGTAACACTGAGACCGTGAGATGTCTCATTATCAATCACTGAAAAAAATCATACAAATATCCACATCATGAAAATGTTAAAAGCTCCTGATGGTCTGTTTATTGATCCTATCTGAAACATCTCATTCCAATACATTCCATATGCAGAATGATCCAGAAATAATGCCACAGTAACTTAAAACAATACCATTAAGTACATAATACTGTTCCTGCAAGAGTGAAAGAGCAGAAAATGAGGAGATTCCATCAGTAAATTGCTATAAAAGAACAGGCGGCTGTGTAACACACACATTGAGAAATAATACCGAGTACAGCAGCACACTTAACATCGATTTAGACCATTAACAGTTGAGATACTGCTTACCAGCAACTCCAATTGCTGCAAGTACAGGATAATAAAATTCTTGTATCTGATGCATTACTGGATATCCCATTTCTGTGAGAAGCAGGGACTTCTATTAGCCTGGAATCCACAGCTCCACCAGGCACTCTGAGCTGATCCATTCCAATGGGTCCTGATTTATACAGGGGATAAGTCTCCACTGACACGGTTATACCCCTGATCATTGCTATTAGTTACACTCACCTAAACAAACACATTACATCAGCAGCTTTGACTCTGATGTAAATAATGTGGTGGATAAAACACAATCATTTCAACGTCAATTACATTTTCTGAGTAAGACCTCTCTCTGAAATAAACCTGAAATCTGTACTAATACAGGATGGATGGCAATTATGAGAGGCGTCATTTACATTTTCCATATTATTGTATTGACCTTGTTCACTCCTGGCATTTCTATTGTAAATGTAACTGATCTGTCTGCAGTGGACACTGAATCCAGGGACAAAAGCAAACCAGTTTCACTCTGTTCCTGCCTTTACCCAGTTAAAATGTAAACTTTGAGTCTCTGATTCGGGACCATGTTCAGGGTTACAGTCCAGAAAGTACTGTGAGTGATATTATGGGACAGACACTGCACTCATCGATTTGGGAGGCAGTTGGGTAGTGATAATATCACTGGTCTTGTAATCCAGAGGCCCAGCCTGATGGCCTGCAGACAGGGGTTCAAATCCCACAACGGCAGCTATATAAAACAGAGGGATCTCCCTCTCTATGTATAAAGTGGAGAGAGCGCCCTCTTTATTTATAAAGTTGGGGGCGATGAAGGAAAGAGGTGAAGAGGGAAACGGAAACAAATGGGGAAATGGAGAGAGAGGGACAAAGTGGAAGACAGTGAGATACAGAAGAGATAGCGAAATGAGATCTTGACGGAACTCCAGTAACAATCCCCATTGTCTGCCCAGTCCCGAATTTGGGGTTTAATGTGAGTGTTTTAAGGATGAGTGTTAGATGAGTGTTTGATATCTTCAAACTGCATTGACATTCCCAACAAGAGCAAGAGTTAAAGATTCAAAATTAACCAAACAAATGGCTCAAAGCATTGCTGTCCATGTACAGAGGGACGGAGAGAGGGAGGGAGTGAGACACAGACGGAGAGAGACACAGACAGAGTGGGACAGAGACAGAGGTAGAGAGAGAGACGGAGCTCGAATGATAGAGGAAAAAGGAGAAACAGAGACAGACGGGGACACAGAGAAAGGGTGTCAGGCTAATGCAGAATGAGACAGACAGAAAGGGAGAGAGACAGATGCAGAGGGAGAAAGGGACAGTGAGAGAGAGAGGGAGAGAGACAAACAGAGGGAGAAACAGGGACAGAGAGAGAGAGAGAGAGACAGACTGGGAGAGAAGGGGTCGGCGAGATTATAGGAAAAACTTTATATCTAATAATGTTGACAAAAGATAGAATTAAAAAGTAAAATTGGCTGTGTGCAAGAACTAATTTTGAAAGGAAAGATCAGGGGTTTCGTGTGAGTGTTTTGGTGGTGAGTGTTCGATCAATGATTGATATTTTCAAACTGAAGTGACAATTAATATTATTGAAAAATATATTATTAAACACTGACAAACTTTAGAAGCAGGTGAAATGGGATATAGTGTGTGAGGGGACTTTGACAGAACGTCAGTAAACAATCCCCATTACCTGCACAGTCCTGTATTTGGGGATTTAGTGAGAGAGAGTAGGGGGCGAGTGTTGATCAATGTTTGATATTTTCAAACTGCAGTGACGTTCCCAGCAAGGGCAAGATTTACAGGTTCAAAATTAACCAAGAAATGGATAAAAACATTTCTGTCCAAGGAGAGAGAGATGGTGTTAGAGACAGAGTCATGGAAAGAGGAAGAGAAAGAGGGAGAGGGTGAGGGAGAGAGAGAGAGAGAGAAAGATGGGAAGAAACAGACATGAGAGGGAGAGACAGAGAGAGGATGAGACAAGTTGCAACAATCATTAACAATCCTCATTATCTGCCCAGTCCTGTTTTTGGAGGTTAGTGTGACTGTTTTAGGGGTGAATGTTGGATCAGTGTTTCATATTTTCAAACTGCAGTGACATTCCCAACAAGGCTGTTAAAGTATATAAGAGCAGGGAGGTTATGCTGGAACTGTATAACTCATTGCTTCAGCACCATAATGGGACCTCCCAGGGCAGGTACAGTGTGAGTTTAGATACAGAGTAAAGCAGTGGATTTAGAGAAGGAGGGAGAGACGGGCAGAAAGAGTGAGGAGATACGGGGCGGCAGTCAGATTGTAGGAGATACTTTACATCTAACCACATGAAAAAAATAAATAATTAAAAATATGTATGGACTGCGCACTGAAAATACTGTCCACACAACAACGAAAGTCACACACCATCCCAACTTGAAACTGTATCGCCATTCCTTCACTGTTACTGGGTCAAAATCCTGGAACTCCCTTCCGAACAGCACTGTGGGTGTACCTACCCCACATGGACTGCAGCGGTTCAAGAAGGAGGCTCAAAACCACCTTCTCAAGGATAATTAGGAATGGGTAATAAATGCTGGCCTGGCCAGTAACGCACACATTCAACAAATAAATAAGGCAAATAAAAAGTTGTCATCGAGTCAATTAAGGGGATATTACACTGGACGAACAAAAACCTGGTCAAGGAGGTAGATTTGAGGGAGCGTCTTCAAAGAGGAAAGAGAGTGAGTGAGACGGAGAGGTTTAGGAAAGGAATTCCAGAGTTAGGGTCTTGGCAGCTTGAAGGCACAGACACCAATGGTGTGACCATTCCAATTGGGGAGGCTCAAGAGGCCAGAATTAGAGGATCACAGATATTGGCGGATTGCGGAGCAGGGGGAGATTGCTGAGATAGGGAGGGGTCATTTGTGGAAGACAGTTCCAAACTTATACCTCCCTTTGTATGCAGAAGTGTTTCTGAATTTCATCTTTGAAAGGGCTTTCGACTAATTTTTGATTTTTAGATAGTCCCCCCCGTCTGAGACTGTCCCCATCGAATACTCACAGGGCAGTACGCACGGGGTTAGATACAGAGTAAAGATCTATCTACCAATGCCAGACTCACTGTTCCTCTGTCTCCCTCTTAGTTTCAGAGATAGCAGGAGGGAGAGAGAGAGGAAGACAGAGAGAGACACAGAGAACAATCCCACCTTCTCCAATCTATCCACGTAACTGAAGTCCTTCATCCCTGGAAACATTATTGTGAATCTTTTCTGCACCCTCTCGAATGCCGCCACATTCTTGCAAAAGTACGGGGTCCAGAATTGGACAATGCTACAGTTGAAGGCAAACTAGCGTTTTACAAATGTCATATTTTATTGCTTGTGTATTCAATGTCTCTATTTATAATCTCACGATCCCTTTTGCCATTTAACCACTTTCTGAACCTGCCCTGCCACCTTCAGTGATAGGTGCAAAAATACCCCCCAGATGTGTCTGTTCCTGCACCTCCTTTAGAATTCTATCCTTTACTTTATATCGTCTCTCCTCCTTTTTCCTAACCGTGGAGGCGGAAGATGCGGGCATGGTTCTTAATGAATACATAGCGACTGCCTTCACAAAAGAGGGGACGACACAGACATTGTAGTCAATGAGGGGGGGTTTGAAATATTGAACGGGGTAAACAGTGAGAGAGGAAATATTCAGGAATTCAGCATCGTTGAAAGCTGAAAATTCACCAGGCTCAGACTGGTTAGGAGTGCAAGGGTGGAAATAGCAGAGGCTCTTACCATCATTTTCCAATCCTCTCTTGTTACAGTCGTGCTGCCAAAGGACTGGAGGACTACACATGTTGTACTGTTGATTAACAAGGGTGAAAGTAATAGACTGATTAATTACAGGCCACCCAGCCTAATCACAGTGGAGGGAGAATTATTGGGCGCAAGGGAATGATTGATTCCTTTCTAGAACGGAGTGTCTCAGTGTCTCCATGTCTCTGGCTCTGTCACAATTTGAGCACTACCGTCACATGGGTGAGGAGTCAGTCTCTGGAATAAATGTCCCAGTGTTGTGGTAACATAAAATGGCCACCGAGAACCAGCCGTTAATGGCTGACTAATGTTTGTGGATTTCCACAGATGTTTGAGAGATGAGAGAGAGACAGACAGACAGACAGAAAGAGAGACAAAGAGAGAGACACAGGGAGTGATAGCAAGATGTTTGTCATTGGACAGAAGAAGAGGAGGAGGCCATTTGGCCCCTCAACCCTCTTCTGTCATTCAATGAGCTCACGGCTGATGTGTGATCTAACTCCATGTACCTATCTTTGCCCCTTAATACCTTTGGTTAGCAAAAATCGATCAATCCCTGATTGAAAATCGAACAAGTGTCTCAGCATCAATTGCCGTTTGTGGAAGAGAGTTCCAAACTGATACTACACCTGGTGTGTTGAAGTGTTTCTTCATTTCACTCCTGAAAGGTTTTTAGACTACGTTTAGATTTTTAGACGATGCCCCCAAGTTCCTGACTCCGCAGCCAGTGGGAATTGTTACTCTCTGTCCACCCGTTTAGTTTCCCTTATTATCTTGAATACATTCATCAAATCACCCCATAACCTTGTAAATTCCAGGGAAAGGACATGTTGGAGCAGGAGGGGAGACTGGAGCAGATGGTTTGTGGAAGTGGATAAACTGAAGCAATGGATGAGGAGACTGAGGATTCAATACAGAGAGAGGAGAGGCTGAGATTCACAGGGAGAGACTGCAGCAGAGTGTTAGAGGAAATCTAATCTATAGATCCCAGTAATACAACTCAATTCATACATTCAAACAATAATCCCGGTGGTTATGGGTGTTGGAGAACAGTTCATTGTTTATAGAATGTAGTCAATTTTTTAGTTTGTACAGGCTATTAAATATAAATATAAATATATTTCTGATATCAGCCTCGCTCTTTTTATTGAATTCAGTAGTCACAGAGATTTTAAAGTGCAGTATTTAAATAATGAATTACCATCAGTGATGAACTGATCCTTTTCTGTTTAATCAGTCACTAAGTAAGGAATAGGAACTTTCTACAAAACAAAATGAGGACCTGACAGAAATCAACACAGAGGATCAAGTCCAACAGGAAAATGAACACAATCTGAAAACAGACAACTTCAACTCACAGTTTCTCTCACTAATTGTTCTGGACATTCCAGCACTTTATGATAGTGAATTATTTACACTGTTGCTTCTTTCTCTTTCTCTTTACTTCTGATTTTCCCTTTCGCTCGGTTTTGTTCTCTCTGTTCCTTTTCTTCTTTGCTCTGTCCCTGGACCACTCACACTCTGAAAACGTTTACTAAATGTTACTTTTCGCATATGATTTATTCCTAACATTCTGTGTCTGTGTTCTGTTCACCAGCCCCAGATTCAATGATTCTGTTCTCAGAGTCAGTTTGTTCAATGGTGAAACCTCTGTGAATAATTTGCTGTATCTACAGAACACTCCACCTGTTCACCTACACTCTTCACTTCATCTACAATGCATGGAATAAACAGGATCAAAAACTACTTCCAGACCATCCTCCCAATCATTGAAATTCCTTCTCCTGGAATTATAAAGTAATCTGTTAGAATGTGGGATTGTGTAATTAATAAAACACCAACTTCAGCACTGCAGCTGATAATCTACAGATAAATGGAAAGACTCTTGATTCCAACTGATAGAATGAAAACCAGTAAAACATCACATCAATACTTTCTATTTTACAATGTAGTCCAGTGACAGTGAAGGTCCACAGTGAAGCAGAGAAGGAGAAGTGAAAGTGCCAGCAGCAAACTCAGTTCAGTAGCCAGACTTCTGAAGCAGCGTCAGACACACACAGAATGAAATAATATTTGATAACAGTGATAATCAGTAAATACATTGAAATCCCAGTTAAACTGAGCCATGTTATTGAGGAGGGAGTATTTTGTTCTGTCCGCTTGTAACACTGAGACCGTGAGATGTTTCGTTCTCAATCACTGAAAACAAAATCATAAATATATTCCAGGACTGGTTAAATCCACATCATGAAACTGTTAAAAGCTCCTGATGGTCTGATTCTTGATCCTAACCAAGACCGTTCCTTCAAATACATTCCATACACAGAATAATCCAGTAGCAATGCCAGGGTTACTTAAAGCAATACAATTAAAGACATAATGCAGCTCCTGCAAGGATGAAAGTGTGGACAGTGAGGAAATTCCATCAGTAAATTGCTGGAAAAGAGCTGGGGGATGTGTAACACACACATTGAGAAATTACCGACAGCAGCACAGTTAACATCGATTTACACCATTAACAGCTGAGATACTGCTTACCAGGAACTCCAATTGCTGCAAGTACAGGATAATAAATGTCTTGTATCTGATACATTACTGGATATCCCATTTCTATGAGAAGCAGAGACTTCTATTAGCGTGGAATCCACAGCTCCAGCAGGCACTCTGAGCTGATCCATTCCAATGGGTACTGATTTATACAGGGGATAAGTCTCCACTGACACGGTTATACCCCTGATCATTGCTATTAGTTACAGTATCCTGAACAAACACATTACATCAGCAGCTTTGACTCTGATGTAAATAACGTGGTGGGTAAAACACAATCATTTCAGTGTCAATGACATTTTCTGAGTGAGACCTCTCTCGGAATAAACCTGACATCTGTACTCATACTGGACGGATGCTTCAATTATGAGAGGCGTCATTTACATTTTCCGTATTATTGTGTTGACCTTGTTCACTCCTGGCATTTCTATTGTAAATGTAACTGATCTGTCTGCAGTGGACACTGAATCCAGGGACAAAAGCGATCCCGTTTCACTCTGTTCCTGTCTTTTCCCAGTTAAAATGTGACCTTTGAGTCTCTGATTCGGTACTATGTTCAGGGTTACAGCCCAGAAACTACTGTGAGTGATATTACGGAACTAAAGTCCTATGCTTGGAGCCGGTATAATTCCAGAGTGACGCTGGTATTTGGGGCAGTGACGTGAATTTGAGGGTGAAATTTATTGTGGGATCTTGCTGTGCACATATGGCATGCAGTGTTTCCAACATTGCTATAGTGACGAGCACTTAAACAGTTCACTGAGTGTCAAATGTTCCCGGTTCAAACAATTCAGTTTACTGAATTTCTGAGTTTCGAATTCTCTCTCTCTTTCTCCAGAATTCTTTCCTTCTGTCTCTCTATTTAAACCTTTAATAGTTAAAAACACACACAGCTGTGTGATTTGTTGTTGGTTTAAATGGTGAGACAAAAATATTTCATAGCTATTTTCAGTCAAGATTACATATGAGATAGAGGGACAAAAACAGATATGGATGGAGAGAGAGAGACAGGGGAGAGAGATACAGAGACAGGGGAGAGAGATACAGAGACAGGGAGAGAGATACAGAGACAGGGAGAGAGATACAGAGACAGAGGCGAGAAATACACAGACAGTGAGGGAGATACAGAGACAGGGGAGAGAAATACACAGACAGGGGAGAGAGATACAGAGACAGGGGAGAGAGATACAGAGACAGGGGAGAGAAATACACAGACAGGGGAGAGAGATACAGAGACAGGGGAGAGAGATACAGCGACAGGGAGAGAGATACAGAGACAGACACAGAGAGGTGGAGGTTGCTGTCTGAACGCTTTTATCCTTTGGTTTATTAAATTTGATTTGCCTGTATTTGGGTGTGGCTGAGAGAGTGTCTGTGTCACTGAGGGCAATTCCTGGGCTCTTGCTGTGCTATTTTGCTTAACAATGCCTTTTAATCAATTGTGGGATCCTGCTGTGCATCCATTCCCTGCATCAATTCCTACATTACAACACTGAGGCAGAAACAGATGGAGAGAAAAAGAGGGAGAGTGAGAAACAGCTGGAGGTGGCAGGTTAAATGAAGAGAGAGAGAGAGACATGTGATGTGTGTGTGAGCGAGGGAAGGCAGGGAAAGATGGACAGAGACAGAGAGAGAGGGAGAGAGAAATCTACACTCAAAACCTTGGTAAACTGAATATTGAAGTGTGACCATTGTTGGGATCTTGCTGTGCAATAAAAGCAGATTATCTGCATATCATTTTTCTGCCTGTGGGATCTTGCTGTGCACACATTGCCTGCAGGTTTCCTGCATTGCAACAGTGGACCAATTTCGAAATTAATTCATTGAGTGTCAACTGCTCCTGAGGGCCAATAATTACAAGAGCTCAATGTGAAGCTGTATCAAGGTTGTTTTCAGTTTAAAGATGGAGTTTAGCATTTTCTGAGGACTGTGATGGGATATTTGGATATGATCACATTGTGGGATCCTGCTGTGCATACATTCCCTGCATCAATTTCTACTTTACAACACTGAGGCAGAAACAGATGTCGAGAAAAAGAGGGAGAGTGCGAAACAGCTGGAGGTGGCAGGTTAAACAGAGAGAGAGAGACAGGCGGAGTGTGGGTGAGGGAGGGAAGGCAGAGAAAGATGGAGAAAGACAGAGAGAGAGAGAAATCCACACTCAAACCTTGGTTGAAGTGTCACCATTGCTGGGATCTTGCTGAGCACAGCTTGCAGGCTGTTTTCACACTGCTGCTTGTGGGATCTTGCTGTGTACCAATGTCCTGCAGCATTTCCAACATTGCAACAGTGACGAGCACTTTAAAAATTAATTCCTTGAGTGTCAAATACTTCTGTGAATCAGCAATGAAATGGGTGAAATGTGAAGGTTTGTAAAGGCTTGTTCTCATTCCCGAATAATGCTGGTCTTTTAGGCTGTGGGCTGAATTTGACAGTGAAATGAAACACCTGGGGACCATTTGAATTCAGTTTTTCAGGGATGGGAATGTGGGTTTCTCTCTCTATAATTCGACAGGAGAGGGGATGGGGGTCTCCAGTGTTGGTGTGTTTTTACAATGAGGCAGAAACTGATGTCGAGAGACACAGAGAGAAATAGAGAGATAAAAAGAGAGAGAGAGAGAGAGCAGGAAATGACAGGGGAAACACATCCACACTGCTCGTCTCTGGCTCTGTGTCAGGGGATGTGTTTGTAAGTCACTGAGAGATTGTTTAATGTCAGTGAGTTTGAGAGAGAGTCCTGGGCTCCCGCTGTGTTTTATTTCTGTTCAAAAATGCTTTGCTTTGTTTGAATCAATTTTATTTCTCTTATTCCCAAGGAGAATCTTTTCGGAAGCTGCAGCTGTGATGATGCAGAGGGAGAATCTTTTAGCCACGTGGAATTCATAAACAAGAGCTTTAACCAGGGAGGGAAAATAATAATAAATATATATTTGTCATTGTCAAATTCATTTCTAAATACAGAAAAAGAACTGTTTGTGTTTTCGGGGCTGATAGAAAAACAAAGTGCTGGAAATGCTCAGTATTTCCAGAACAGTTTTTATTTCAGATTTCCAGCATCCTCAGTATTTTGATTTTGTGTTTTCGGGGGTCTGTGGATTTTTTTTTACCACAAGGGAGGGGGCTGGATGGTGCTCCAAAGGGAATAGTTTGGGAATCGCTGCTCCAGAACAGTCAATGCAATCCCATAGATTTCCCTCTCTCCATCTCTTGCTGCAACTTGTTCCCTGCACCTTCCTCTTTGTTCCTAACTCTGTTTCTTCACATCTTTAAATCCCTATCTCTGTATCTCTCAACATCCTTTCTATCTCTGCCTGTCTCTAGAGTCTCACAGGTTTCCATTGTCATTCTCTTTCTGCGACTCTCAGCATCTTTATCTGTCTCTCTCTCACTCCATTTCTTCTCTCACTCACTTCCAAATCCCTGAATCTTTCCATCTCTGCTCCTCCTTTCCTGCAAGATTATCTCTGCATTTCCCCCATCCCGCAGCATCCCTCTATATGCTGGAAACGCACCTTACTTTGTATCTCTGCCCCTCCACATCTTTCTGTCTCCGCATCTCTCTCTTGGTCTGGGATCTTTCTCAATATCTCCATTTCTCTCTCTCTCTCTGCCCTTCTCAGTATTTCCGACCCTCTGTTCTCAGTTTCTCTCACTGGTGTCGGACTCCCTGCATCTCATTCTCCATCTCCCTTTCCATTTATCTTTCTCTCTCTCTGTTCTGTCCTAATCCCGGGATCTGTTTTCTGTGTTTCTGTCCCTCTGTCAGGTGGTGGATTTGAACTCACAGCCTTGGTGTTGTACAGGGTGATTGTGAAGTGGGATCCTGCTTTCCATCTCTGCCCAGTTTTGCTCCCATTGAGGTAAAAACAGGGGAGAGATGCTGAATGGACAGCCGATACACAACCACTCTCCTCCCCTCCACCCTGGTTTGCACCATTGGCACCAAGTCCGAGTCCAGCCCAGTGTTTCTTTGACTCTCTGTGTATCTGCTCCCCGACTGTCTCTGCCTGTTTCCTTGCGGTTCAATGTGGGAAGGGAAAGGTCAGCCATTATCTAACATGGGTGGGACAGGATCAAAGGGCTGAATGGCCTCTTCCCGCCCCTGTGCAATATCAATGTGTGAGTGTTTGTGTGTGTCTCCCTCTGTTTGATTCCCTGAAGCCGATGGGGAGAGCAGGTGAAACACCTTTCTGCAGAGAGGGCTGTGTCTGGGGCTGGGATCTTCCTGTGCGTTAAAGGCTCAGAATGCCAGTTAGCCTCTGAAGGTCCTTGCTCTATGCCCGGCCCTGATTTTGGCCGGACAGGAGTTAAAGGTGCCGTGGATCTGGGAGCAAGTTGTTGGAATTCCAGTGGCTTATCCAGATCTGGAATGAAAATGAATGAAAGATTGTCGGGAGACGGAGCCAAACCCAGGAAGCTGGTGGACGTGGGAATAACACGGTGGGAAGTGAGGGGGGTAGGGGGCTGTTCACGGAGGTGATGATACAGGGTGGGAATTAGTAGAGGGGGCTTTTACAGGACAAGGAGGGTATTTAGAAACCGGGAGAGCTTACAGTGGAGAGCGGGGGAAGAAGTAGATTGGGTTCAGTTAATGGGGGGGGGGGGTATTTAGATGGGAGTCTTCTCACAGAACGGGGGGTATTTAGATGGGGGTCTGTTGCGGGCGGGTATAGAGATGGGAGTCTGTTCCCGGGGGGTATTTCGATGGGAGTTTGTTCCGGAGGGGTTATTCAGAGGGGAGTTTGTTCCAGGAGGGTATAGAGATGGAAGACTGTTCCCGGGGGGTATTTAGTTGGGAGTTTGTTCCAGGGGGGTTATTCAGAGGGGAGTTTGTTCCAGGAGGGTATTGAGATGGGAGTTTGTTCCAGGAGGGTATTGAGATGGGAATTTGTTCCTGGGGGGTTATTCAGAGGGCAGTTGTTCCAGGAGGGTATATTGATGGGAGTTTGTTCCTGGGGGGTTATTCAGAGGGGAGTTTGTTCCTGGGGGGGTATTCAGAGGGGAGTTTGTTCCAGGAGGGTATTGAGATGGGAGTTTGTTCATGATGGGTTATTCAGAGGGGAGTTTTTTCCTGGGGGGTATTTAGATGGTAGTTTGTTCATTGGGAGGTATTTAGATGGGAGTTTGTTCCTGGGGGTGTATTTAGATGGGAGTTGTTCTGGGGATGTATTCAGTTGGGCGTTTGTTCCCGGGGGGTACTTAGATGTGAGTTTGTTCCTGGGAGGGTATTTAGATGGGAGTTTGTTCCTGGTGTGTAGTTAGATGGCTGTTTGTTCTGGGGGGTGTATTTAGATGGCAGTCTGTTCCGGGGTGGGGGTATTAAGATGGGAGTTTGTTCCCGGGGTGTATTTAGATGGGGGTCTGTTCCTGGGGGGTGTTATTCAGATGGGAGTTTGTTCCTGGGGGGGAATTTAAATGGGTGTTTGTTCCCGGGGTCTATTTAGATGGGAATCTGTCCTGGGCGGGTGGTAGTTTGATGTGTTGTCTTGTAACAGAGGGAAGGGGATAATTAGATGGGGGTCTGTTGATAATGAGGGTATTAGATGGGGGTCATTTAACAGGGGATATTAGACAGTTGTCTGCAGATGAGGATTATTTAGATCGGGGGTGTCTGGACAAGGGGGGGATGTTTACTGGTGGGGGGAATTGCAGAAAAAAGATTTGCGTGGTGGATAAAAATTGCGGGTGGTGGATAAATTGAGGGCGGTGGATAAATTGAGGGCACTGGATAAATTGAGCGCAGTGGATAAATTGAGGGCAGTGGATAAATTGAGGGCGGTGGATAAATTGAGGGCGGTGGTTCGGGTCAGGAAAAGACAGAAAAATTTGGAAAGATGGAGAGAACTGATAGAAAGAGAAATGGAGAAGAGAGAAAGATACAAAGGAAGAGAGAGAAAAAGAGAAGGGAAAAAAGTGGAGGGAAATAAGACACAAAGAAATTGAAGGCACCAAAGAGGCAGACAGAAAGCCAGTGAGAAAGACACAGAGAATCACAGAGAGATTGAAAGAGAGGACAGAGAAACACAGAGAGATTGAGAGAGAGGACAGAGAAACACAGAGAGATTGAGAGAGAGAGGACAGAGAAACACAGAGAGATTGAGAGAGAGGACAGAAAAACACAGAGAGATTGAGAGAGAGGACAGAGAATCACAGTGAGATTGAGAGAGAGGACAGAGAATCACAGAGAGATTGAGAGAGAGGAGAGAGAATCACAGAGAGATTAAGAGAGAGGACAGAGAATCACAGAGAGATTGAGAGAGAGGACAGAGAAACACAGAGAGATTGAGAGAGAGGACAGAGAATCACAGAGAGATTGAGAGAGAGGACAGAGAATCACAGAGATATTGAGAGAGAGGACAGAGAAACACAGAGAGATTGAGAGAGAGGACAGAGAATCACAGAGAGATTGAGACAGAGGACAGAGAAACACAGAGATTGAGAGAGAGGACAGAGAATCACAGAGAGCTTGAGACAGAGTATCACAGAGAGATTGAGAGAGAGGACAGAGAAAGCCATTGAGACAGAAAGACGCACAATCACTCAGAGAGAGAGAAACACAAAGTGAGGGAGAGAGAGAGAGATGGAGGAACAGAGAGATAGAGAGAAAAACAGAGACAGAAATACAAGGTGAGGGAGAGTTTCAGAAAAGGAGAGAGTGAGAGAGAGATTCAGTGCGAGAGAGAGATTCAGTGCGAGAGAGATTGAGAGAGAGAGAGATTGAGAGAGAGAGAGAGAGATTCAGTGAGAGAGAGATTCAGTGAGAGAGAGATTGAGTGAGAGAGAGATTGAGTGGGAGAGAGATTGAGTGAGGAGAGATTGAGTGAGGAGAGATTGAGTGTGAGGGAGATTGAGTGCGAGGGAGACTCTGTGAGAGGGAGAGTCTGTGAGAGGAAGAGTCTGTGAGAGGAAGAGTCTGTGAGAGGGAGAGTGAGTGCGAGGGAGATTCAGTTCGAGGGAGATTCAGTGCGAGAGAGACTGTGCGAGAGAGACTGCGAGAGAGAGACTGTGAGCGAGAGACTGTGAGAGAGATAGATTGAGTGCGAGAGAGATTGAGTGCGAGAGAGATTGAGTGAGAGAGAGATTGAGTGAGAGAGAGATTGAGTGAGAGAGAGATTGAGTGGGAGAGAGATTGAGTGAGAGAGAGATTGAGTGAGAGAGAGATTGAGTGAGAGAGAGATTGAGTGGGAGAGAGATTCAGTGGGAGAGAGATTCAGTGGGAGAGAGATTGAGGGAGAGAGAGATTGAGTGAGAGAGAGATTGAGTGAGAGAGCGATTCATTAAGAGAGAGATTGAGTGAGAGAGAGATTGAGTGAGAGAGAGATTCAGTGGGAGAGTGATTGAGTGAGAGAGAAATTGAGTGAGAGAGAGATTGAGTGAGAGAGAGATTGAGTGGGAGAGAGATTGAGTGGGAGAGAGATTGAGTGGGAGAGAGATTGAGTGAGAGAGAGATGCAGGAAGAGAGAGATTGAGTGAGAGAGAGATTGAGTGAGAGAGAGATTCAGTGGGAGAGTGATTCAGAGAGAGAGAGATTCAGTAAGAGAGAGATTGAGTGAGAGAGAGATTCAATGAGAGTGAGATTCAGTGAGAGAGAGATTCAGTGAGAGAGACTTCGTGAAAGAGACAGAGTCAGAAGAAGGGAGAAAAGCAGAAACAGACAATAAAGATGTGATACTCACCATCCCACACCGTCTGCTTTCCATCGTTGGACTCTAACACCTTCCCGCCATCAGCTCATCCATGGGGAAGAGATCCTGGAGAGGGGCATTGTGGTGGGATTTGGAGAAAAGCGTCAGGACTGGGACAGAGAGAGTGGGGGATTCAGACTGGACTCTCTCACACACACACACACTGTAATCAGTTCCAATTCACCTGGGCACAGAGATTGAGACACAGAAACTCACCTTCAGAAACCAGCCGCATGGAAGGAAAGAATGTGGTCTGATGTTGTCCTAATATATCCCAGAACCTGTCACTCAAAACAGACAGTCTACCCAAAATGCAGTTTAACCAACCAGCTCTCAGCTTCCTACATCTGGACACTCCCTCCCAGGTATGGGACAGTCGAAGGTGAGTCTCTGTGCAAACAGCGAATGGGGGAGAGAGGGATATTCCAGACATATCCCAAATGCACCAATCCAGATAGAAACCTGTCTGCCTCTCTCTCTCTCTCTCTCTCCCTCCCCCAAAAACCTCATTAACAGAACAGAAAAGCTGCTGCAATTTAAAACCTGGAGGGGCAGGTTTGTATCATGGCCTTTTAACACTCATTGTATTAAATGTCTATCACTATTCACCTCCAGTTAACGGAAAGTTCAGAAAATGACTCATTGCAATTCCCTTGAAATTCTGACAAAGTGTTATTGCTGGAGAGGCCTGTTTGACTGCAGTATAAACATGCGGTTTTTATTCGGTTTTTCATTTCCACTGTGTGACAAAGACTGAAACTAGAGCCAGGTTAATGAGGCAGCCAAGAGAACTTTTATAACCAGTGACATTTCACACAACAATTCTGACCCATATTTGCAGCTATATTTGTCAATGATTCTTTGCCCGGTATTTGATGCTGCTGTATTTATGTATTAACTGTAATCAATCAATAAAACCTTCTTAACATTCACCAGTTTAATGTTACAAGGGTTTACAAAGCTGGGAAATGGCCATTTATCACAAATGGTATTAAAGATCTTCCACTTTTCAACTCCAGTTTATATAAAGTTCAGCAACAAAGACCTCTACATTCTGACAAAGACTTTTTACTGCTGCAATAAAGTGTCACTTGTTTCCCTTTGCTTCCTGACTGTTTCTATCCTCTGTTCTCCCGGGGGATTCAGAGGGATTTTTCATCATTGTTTGTCCAAATTCAGGAGGTTCCAGATCCTCTGTTGCTGCTGTCCTGGAGAAATTAATTGCATATAAAATCTTTCCCTCATTTTGGAGGTATGAGGAGAGAATATTTACACTAGTAGAGGGGTGAAACAAATAGGCAGGGAGTTATTATGGTCTGGCAGGTTTCTGAAAGCAGATTCAATATTAAATTTCAAAGGACAATTGGATCAAAATTTCAACTACTCTTAGTTATAGTAGAGAAGATACCAACATAGAAAGAGAAGTGTGAGAGAGAGAGATGTCATAACGTAGGTGATCAAGAACTCAACACAACTTATATTGAGAGGTTTTATTTATAAATGACTATTTGAGTTTTATTTGATCCAGTTGTTTTATTTATACATTATCTTTAATCACTCAATATAACTTTCCTAACAGGAACGAGTTTCATGTAACAAGTGTTCACATAGTAGAAAAATAGCCATTTTACAAAAGTTGCATTGAAATTATTTTATTCAGCATCTCAAGTTTAAATTAAAGTAAATTCTTCAGACTTGTGGAAACTTTCAATCTTCGCAAGGGAATCTCCCATCAGTAATGGCTCAGCATCTCCATCTGCTGGTGTTCCTGCCTCAGTGCAGTTAATTTTCCTCTCTCACCATCTCCATCTGCTGGTACCCCTGCCTCACTGCAGTTACTGTCCCACAATCACCATCTCCATCTGCTGCTGTCCCTGTCTCACTGCAGCTGCTGTCCTCCTCTCACCATCTCCATCTGCTGGTACTCCTGCCTCACTGCAGTTACTGGCACACTCACCATCTCCATCTGCTGGTGTCACTGCCTCACTGCAGTTACTGACCTCCTCTCACCATCTCCGTCTGCTGGTGCCTCTGCCTCACTGCAGTTGCTGCTCCCGCTCACCATCTCCATCTGCTGGTGTCACTGCCTCACTGCAGTTACTGCCCCTCTCTCACCACCTCACAATCACTGCGATTTGCAGCTTTGTCCACTGGCGGCGTTTGTTGATAAAGCAGCCACAAGGTGGCGTGGTACTCGCACATGCGCAAACGTACACTCCTCCAGTTAAACGTCAGGGTCTGCCCACGCTCAGGCAGCTGCCAGGACGAAAGATGGCGCCGGTCAAATAATCACAGAGGCGGGTGGAGGGTGGGAGGTGGAGCTGGGGGTCTGGGGGGAGGAGGGGGAATGGGATTTAGTTCCAGTGTTTGAAACCCTTCAGCTCTTTCTATGATTTCACTAATTTAACAATGAGATTGAGAGGGTATTTCACCCCCTTCTTCAGCTCCTGTCTGAATTTAGTCTGGGTCACAATGTAAATACATGTGTTGGTGCAGGAACTGAGAATCTGCAGCATCTTTGATGTGTGATCTGTGATAAAAAGAGGGTCAGTGTAGGAGGAATAATAATAATTATCTGTAATTCGAATGAAAATGTTATACACAACCCGGGTCACCCATAACAGGAAAAAACTGCCGGATATACTGAAGAGTAAAAGAATTGATTTCCTGCGATTCTCCATCTCTGGGTCCTTGTGATTCTCTGCATTGCTGTGGCGCCGGAATCCCCTGCGGACTTTACTGGAGAATAAAATCCGTCTGACAGTCAGAACATTGAGCAGCAAAATCAGAAAGACCGGGACACAAGGGGTTAAAATGATGTCAAACAATTCAAATGCCTCCCAGATGGGGGAAGTATAGAAGCTCAGTTTATAAACACAACCCATGGGAACATTATCAATAATGTATTGTTGTTCCTGTGCAAAGTCCCAGGGGAGAGACTCTAAACAGCCCAGCACACTCACTGTTCCCACAACCACAGCCGCCCTTTTCTCGCTGCAATATTTTGTTTTCAGCTTCTCACAACAAATGGCCGCAAATCGATCAAAGGTGAAAGTGACTGTGAGCCAGACAGAAACAACTGTGGATGCAGAAAGCAGAACGCCAATGAGAGAACACACAGGAGTAATTCTCAGGAATGAATATGGGAAATAAATTGAAACAATTGCAACCAATATTGGATCAGTGATAACGACCAGGAGATCAGACACTGCCATTCCCACCAGGTAGACACTGATACATTTGGAGAGACCGCACTTTCCTCGGGACAGGATCACAATCGCCACCAAGTTAACTGGAAGAGAGAGAGAAATTACTGATCAGACCTGCAGACAAAGCAGCAGCTTGACAGGATCTGGGCTGAAATTTCCAGCTTTGTTGCTGCATCGAGCAGTGAAAACTGATTCATTGACCCGGGCAGTGCTTTGTCACAGTGAAATGTTTGAAAACACAACTATTAATAATGAATTGGGAAATTGGTCCATTCCAATACATTCAATACACAGAATAATCCAGTAACAATGCCACAGTTACTTAAAACAATACCATTAAATACATAATGCAGTTCCTGCAAGAATGAAAGAATGGACAATGAGGAGACTCCATCAGTAAATTGCTGAAAAAGAACAGGCGGCTGTGTAACACACACAGAGGGAAAATATACCAAGTACAGCAGCTCAGTTAACATCGATTTACACCATTAACCGCTGAGATACTGGCTTACCAGGAACCCCAATTGCTGTTAGCACCGGATAGTAAATGCCTTGTATCTGATGCATTACTGGATATCCTATTCCTGTGAGAAGCAGAGTCTTCTGTGAGCCTGGAATCCACAGCTCCAGCAGGCACACTGAGCTGATACATTCCAATGGGTCCTGATTTCTACAGGGGATAAGTCTCCACTAACACGGTTATACCCCTGATCATTGTTATTAATTACACTCACCTGAACAAACACATTACATCAGCAGCTTTGACTCTGATGTAAATAATGTGGTGGATAAAACACAATAATTTCAATGTCAATGACATTTTCTTACTAAGACCTCTCTCGGGAATAAACCTGAATTCTGTACTCATACTGGACGGATGCTACAATTATGAGAGGCGTCATTTACATTTTCCATATTATTGTATTGACCTTGTTCACTCCTGGCATTTCTATTGTAAATGTTACTGATCTGTCTGCAGTGGACACTGAATCCAGGGACAAAAGCAATCCCGTTTCACTGTGTTCCTGTCTTTTCCCAGTTAAAATGTGAACTTTGAGTCTCTGATTCGGGACCATGTTCAGGGTTACAGCCCAGAAACTACTGTGAGTGATATTACGGGACAGACATTGTACGCATCCATTTGGGAGGCAGTTGGGTCGTGATAATATCACTGGTCACGGAATCCAGAGGCCCAACCTGATGTCCTGGGGACAGGGGTTCAAATCCCACCACGGCAGCTATATAAAACAGAGGGAGCTCCCTTTCTGTGTATCAAGCAGAGGGAGCTCGCTCTCCAGCTACAAAGTGGAAGGAGCTCCCTCTCTATGTATAAACTGGACGGAGCTCCCTCTCTATGTATAAAGTAGAGGGAGCACCCTCTCGATGTATAAAGTGGAGGGAGCTCCCTCGCTATGTATAAAGTGGAGGGAGCTCCCTCTTTATTTATAAAGTTGGGGGCAATGAAGGAAAGAGGAGAGAGGGAAATGAAAACAAACGGGGAAATGGAGGTAGAGGGACAAAGTGGAAGACAGTGAGAGACAGAAGAGATAGTGAAATGAGACCTTGATGGAACCCGAGTAACAATCCCCATTGTCTGCCCAGCCGGTATTTGGGGTTTAATGTGATGGTTTTAGGGATGAGTGTTAGATGAGTGTTTGATATTTTTAAACTGCATTGACATTCCCAACAAAAGCAAGAGTTAAAGATTCAAAATTAACCAAACAAATGGCTCAAAGCATTGCCGTTCATGTACAGAGGGACAGAGAGATGGAGGGAGTGAGACACAGACGGAGAGAGACACAGACAGAGTGGGACAGAGACAGAGGGAGAGAGAGAGAGACAGAGGTAGAATGATAGAGGAAAAAGGAGAAACAGAAACAGAGGGGGAGAGACAGAAAGGGAGGCAGGCAAATGCAGAGTGAGACAGACAGAAAGGGCTGCAAGCAGATGCAGAGGGAGAGAGACAGATGCAGAGGGAGAAAGGGACAGAGAGAGAGAGAAGGAGGGAGACAACCAGAGGGAGAAACAGAAACAACGGGAGAGACAGAGAGAGAGAGAGAGGGGGAGGGCGAGATAATAGGAAAAACATTACATCTAATAATGTTGAAAGAAGATAGAGTTAAAAAGGCAAACTGACTGTGTGCAAGAACTAATTTTGAAAGGAAAGATCAGGGATTTAGTGTGAGTGTTTTGGGGGCATATGTTGGATCAGTGATTGATATTTTCAAACTGAAGTAACATTAAATATTATTGAAAAAAATATTGTTTAACACTGACAAACTTTAGAAGCAGGAGAAATGGGATATAGTGTGTGAGGGGACCTTGACAGAACCTCAGTAACAATCCCCAATATCTGCACAGTCCTGTATTGGGGGTTTAGTGTGAGAGTTTAGGGGGCGAGTGTTGATCAGTGTTTGATATTTTCAAACTGCAGTGACATTCCCTGCAAGATCAAGATTTAAAGTTTCGAAATTAAGCAAGAAATGGATAAAAACATTTCTGTCCAAGGAGAGAGAGATGGTGTTAGAGACAGAGTCATGGAAAGAGGCAGAGAAAGAGGGAGAGGGCGAGAGAGAGAGAGAGAGAGAAAGATGGGAAGAAACAGACATGAGAGGGAGAGACAGAGAGAGGATGAGACAAGTTGTAACAATCATTAACAATCCTCATTATCTGCCCAGTCCTGTTTTTGGAGGTTAGTGTGAGTGTTTTAGAGGTGAATGTTGGATCAGTGTTTCATATTTTCAAACTGCAGTGACATTCCCAACAAGGCTGTTAAAGTATATAAGAAAAGGGAGGTTATGCTCGAAGTGTATAACTCATTGCTTAAGCACCATAATGAGACCTCCCTGGGCAGGTACAGTGTGAGTTTAGTTACAGAGTAAAGCAGTGGCTTGAGAGAAGGAGGGGGAGATGGGCAGAAAGAGTGAGCAGATACGGGGAGGCAGGCAGATTGTAGGAGAAGCCTAACATCTACCCACATGAAAGAAATAAATAATTAAAAATATAAATGGACTGCGCACTGAAAATACTGTCCGCACACAACAACTAAAGTCACACACCATCATAACTTGAAACTATATCACCATTCCTTCACTGTCACTGGGTCAAAATCCTGGAACTCCCTTCCCAACAGCACTGTGGTTGAACCTACCCCACATGGACTGCAGCGGTTCAAGAAGGAGGCTCAAAACCACCTTCTCAAGGGCAATTAGGAATGGGTAATAAATGCTGGCCTGGCCAGTAACGCACACATCCAACAAATAAATAAGGCAAATAAAAAGTTGTCACCAAGTAACGTAAGGAGATATAACATGAGACGAACAAAAACGTGGTCAAAGAAGTTGGTTTGAAGGAACGTCCTCAAGTAGTTAAGAGAATTAGTGAGACGGAGAGGTTTCGGAAAGGAATTCCAGAGTTAGGGCCTTGGCAGCTTGAAGGGACGGCCACCAATGTTGGAACAATTCAAATTGGAGATAGCAGGGATAGGGTGGGGGCATTTGTGGAAGACAGTTCCAAACTTCTAAAACACTTGTATGCAGAAGTGTTTCGAAATTTCATCTTTGAAAGGGCTTTCGACTAATGTTTGATTTTTAGACATTCCCTCCCGTCCGAGACTGCCCCCATCGAATACTCACAGGGCAGTACGCACGGGGTTAGATACAGAGTAAAGATCTATCTACCAATGCCAGACTCACTGTTCCTCTATCTCTTTCTCCTCATCTCTCACTGCCTGCAACACCCTTTCTCTGCCTCTCTTTCTCCCTCTTCCTATCCTGAGAGCAAGAGGGAGACATTGAGATAATGTGCAGACGGAGATAGAGAGAGAAATGGGTGAGATGGACCACTCTAGATCGAGATAGAGGTTGAAAAGTAGAGAGATAAACTTGGAAAGTGAGTAACAGAGAGGAGAAAAAGATTTCAGAGAGTAGAAGAGAGGGGAAGAGAGAGATAGAGATGGAGAGAGATTACCAGCAAGAGAGTTCACCAGACATTACCTCTCTCTCAGTCCCTATCACTCCTTTCCAATTTGTTACCATCTCCATTTATTTTTCTCCCTCGAACCCGATGTTTCACACTCCATGCCTCTCGCTCGTATGTCTGTGTATCCTGCAGTGAAGGATTACATCAAATTATGTTTTACATTTGCTTTTTCAATCTCAGCGAACAATCGCTCTGTCTGGGAACAGAGGGGCCTTGGAGTTGACTGTCCGCTGATTCCTGAGGGTAACAGGACAGGTGGATAAGGTGGTTAAGAAGGCTTACGGAATACTTCCCTTTATTGGCCGATGTATAGAATATAAGAGCAGGGAGGTTATGCTAGAACTCTATAAAACACCAGTTAGACCACAGCTAGAGTACTGTGTACAATTCTGGTCACCACATTACAGGAAGGATGTGATCACACTAGAGAGGGTACAGAGGATATTTACAGAGGATGTTGTCAGGAATGGAGAAGTTTAACTATGAGTAAAAATTGGATAGGCTGGAATTGTTTTCTTCGGAACAGAGAAGGTTGAAGGGAAGATTTAATTGAGGTGTATAAAATAATGACATGCCTAGATAGAGTGGATTGGAAGGACCCATTTCCCTTAACAGAGGGGTCAATAACCACGGGCATAGATTACAAGATTTCCACACCAATATCATGAGGGTGTGATGGCTTCGATGGTGGAATACCTTGCTGGATATTTACAATGGAGCGTTTTCCTTCCTGATCATCAAAACTGGCCGCCTGGGCCCCAACTTCATCCACATTTCTCCCACACTACCAATATTTCACTCTACACAGCTATCTTTCTCTGTTTCTGTACACAGCAGTGAAGGATTACATCAAATGAATATATCTTACATTCTCCCTTTCAATCCACCCAAACAATCTCTCTGTCTCCAACCTTGTCCCTCTCAACAGCCCTCTCTCTGCCTGCATATCTGAGCCTCTCTCCTTCTGTCTCCCTCTTAGTGTCAGAAATAGCAGGAGGGAGAGGCAGAGAGTGACACAGAGAACAACCCCAGCTTTAGTTTAGTTCAATTTAGAGATACAGCACTGAAACAGGCCCTTCGGCCCACCAAGTCTGTGCCGACCATCAACCACCCATTTATACTAATCCTACACTAATCCCACATTTCTACTACATCCCCACCTGTCCCTCTATTTCCCTACCACCTACCTATACTAGGGGCAATTTTATAATGGCCAATTAACCTATCAAACTGCAAGTCTTTGGCATGTGGGAGGAAACCGGAGCGCCCGCAGACACAGGTAGAACTTGCAAACTCCACGCAGGCAGTGCCCAGTACCCCACCTGGAGCTGTGAGGCTGCGGTGCTAACCACTGCGCCACTGTGCCGCCCAATCTATCCACGTAACTGAAGTCCCTCATCCCTGGAACCATTCTTGTGAATCTTTTCTGCACCCTCTCTAAAGCCCTCACATTCTTCCTAAAGTACGGTGTCCAGAATTGGACAATGCTCCAGTTGAAGGCAAACCAGGGTTTTACAAAGGTCATATTTTCCTTGCTTTTGTATTCAATGTCTCTATTTATAATTTCAGGACCCCTTATGCCGTTTAACCACTTTCTGAACCTGCCCTGCCACCTTCAGTGATTGGTGCTCAAATACCCCCCAGATGTTTCTGCTCCGGCACCTCCTTTAGAATTCTATCCTTTACTTTATATCGTCTCTCCTCCTTTTTCCTAATCGTGGAGGCGGAAGATGCGGGCATGGTTCTTGATGAATACATATCGGCTGTCTTCACAAAAGAGGGGACGACACAGACATTGTAGTCAATGAGGAGGGATTTGAAGTATTGATTGGGATAATAGTGAGAGAGGAAATATTCAGGGGTTTCGCATCTTTGAAAGCTGATAATTCACCAGGCTCAGACTGATAAGAGGTGCAAGGGAGGAAATAGCAGAGGCTCTGACCATCATTTTCCAATCCTCTCTGGTTATAGTCGTGCTGCCAGAGGACTGGAGGACTGCGTATGTTGTACTGTTGATCAACAAGGGTGAAAGTAATAGACTGAGTAATTCCAGGCCACCCATCCTAATCACAGTGGAGGGAAAATTATTGGGCACAAGGGAATGATTAATTCCTTTCTAGTACTGTGTGTCTCAGTGTCTCCATGTCTATGTCTCTGTCACATATTAAGCACTACCCTTACGTTGGTGAGTGGTCGGTCTCTGGAATAAATGTTCCAGTGTTGTGGTAACATAAAATGGCCACCGAGAACGAGCCTAAAATGGCTGACTAATGTTTGTGGATTTCCACAGATGTTTGAGAGAGGAGAGGGAGACAGACAGACAGAAAGAGAGACAAAGAGAGAGACAGAGACCAAGACACAGGCAGTGATAGCAAGATATTTGTCACTGGACAGAAGAGGAGGAGGCTATTTGGCCCCTCAACTCTGTTCTGTCATTCAATGAGCTCATGACTGATGTGTGATCTAACTCCATGTACCTTTCTTTGCCCCTTAATAACTTTGGCTAACAAAAATCTATCAAACTCAGATTTAAAAACGAACAAGTGTCTCAGCATCAATTGCTGTTTCTGGAAGAGAGTTCCAAACTGATCCCACACCTGGTGTGTTGAAGTGTTTCTTCATTTCTCTCCTGAAAGGTTTTTATACTGCGTTTAGATTTTTAGACTATGCCCCCAAGTTCCTGACTCCGCAGCCAGTGGGAATTGTTACTCTCTGTCCACCCGTTCAGTTTCCCTTATTATCTTGAAAACGTTCATCAAATCACCCCACAACCTTCCAAATTGCAGGGAAAGGACATGTTGGAGCAGAAGGGGAGACTGGAGCAGATGGTTTGGGAAAGTGGATAAACTGAAGCAATGGATGAGGAGACTGAGGATTCAATACAGTGGGAGGAGAGGCTGAGATTCACGGGGAGAGACTGCAGCAGAGTGTGAGAGGAAATCTAATCAATAGATCCCTGTAATACAACTCAATTAATACATTCAAACAATAATCCCGGTGGTTATTGGTGTTGGAGAACAGTTCATTGTTTATACAATATAGTCAATATATTTAGTTTGTACAGGCTATTAAATATAAATGGAAATATATTTCTGATTTCAGCCTCGCTCTTTATTGAATTCAGCAGTCACAGAGATTTTAAACTGTAGTATTTAAATAATGAATTACCATCAGTGAAGAACTGATTCTATTGTGTTTATTCAGTCACTAAGTAAGGAATAGGAACTTTCTACAAAACAAAATGAGGACCTGACAGAAATCAACACAGAGGATCAAGTCCAACAGGAAAATGAACACAATCTGACAACAGACAACTTCAACTCACAGTTTCTCTCACTAATTGTTCTGGACATTCCAGCACTTTACGAAAGAGAATTATTTACACTGCTGCTTCTTTCTCTTTCTCTTTACTTCTGCTTATCTCTTTCCCTCGGTTTCATTCTCCCTGCTCCTTTTCTCCTTCCCTATCTCTCTGAAGTACTCACACCCTGTAAATTGTTACTGAATGCTGCTTTTCACATATGATTTATTCCTAACATTCTGCATCTCTGTTCTGCTCACCAGCCCCAGGTTCAATGATTCTATTCTCAGAGTCAGTTTATTCAATGGTGAAACCTCTGTGAATAATTTAATGTATCTACAGAACATTCAAGTCTCCACCTGTTCACCTGCACTCTTCACTTCATCTACAATACATGGAATAAACAGGATCGAAAGCTCCTTCCAGACAAACCTCACAATCATAGAAATTCCTTCTCCTGGAATTATAAAGTAATCTGTTAGAATGTGGGATTGTTTAATTAATAAAACACCAACATCAGCGCTGCGGCTGATAATCTACAGATAAATGGAAAGACTCTTCATACCAACTGACAGAGTGCAAACCAAGAAAACATCACATCAATACTTTCTATTTTACAATGCAGTCCAGTGACAGTGAAGGGTCCACAGTGAAGCAGAGAAGGAGAAGTGAAAGTGTCAGCAGCAAACTCAGCTCAGTAGCCAGACGTCTGAAGCAGTGTCAGACACACACAGAATGAAATAATATTTGATAACAGTGATAATCAATAAATACATTGAAATCCCAGTTATACTGGGCCATGTTATTGGTGAGGGAGGACATTGTTCTGTCCCCTTGTCACACTGAGACCGTGAGATGTCTCATTATCAATCACTGAAAAAAATCATAAAAATATTCCAGGACCGGTTAGATCCACATCATGAAACTTTTAAAAACTCCTAATGGTCTGATTAATGATCCTCACTGAAACATCCCATTCCAATACATTCAATACACAGAATAATCCAGTAACAATGCCATAGTTACTTAAAACAATACCATTAAATACATAATACAGTTACTGCAAGAATGAAACAGTAGATAATGAGGAGATTCCATCAGTAAATTGCTGGAAAAGAACAGGCGACTGTGTAACACACAGAGAGGGAAATAATCCCCAGTACAGAAGCACAGATAACATCAATTTAGACCATTAACAGCTGAGATACTGGCTTACGAGGAACTCCAATTGCTGCAAGTACAGGATAGTAAATGAATATGAACCGAACGAATACTGGATATCCCATTTCTGTGAGAAGCAGAGACTTCTGTTAGCCTGGAATCCACAGCTCCACCAGGCACTCTGAGCTGATCCATTCCAATGGGTCCTGATTTATACAGGGGATAAGTCTCCACTGACACGGTTATACCCCTGATCATTGTTATTAGTTACACTCACCTGAACAAACACATTACATCAGCAGCTTTGACTCTGATGTAAATAATGTGGTGGATAAAACACAATCATTTCAATATCAATGACATTTTCTGAGTAAGACCTCTCTCTGAAATAAACCTGAAATCTGTACTCATACTGGACGGATGCTACAATTATGAGTGGCGTCATTTACATTTTCCGTATTATTGTATTGACCTTGTTCACTCCTGGCATTTCTATTGTAAATGCAACTGATCTGTCTGCAGTGGACACTGAATCCAGGGACAAAAGCAATCCCGTTTCACTCCTTTTCCTGCCTTTTCTCAGTTAAAATGTGAACTTTGAGTCTCTGATATGGGACCATGTTCAGGGTTCCAGCCCAGAACTACTGTGGGTGATATTACGGGACAGACACTGTACGCATCCATTTGGGCGGCAGTTGGGTAGTGATAATATCAATGGTCACGTAATCCAGAGGCCCAACCTGATGGCCTGGGGACAGGGGTTCATAACCCACCACGGCAGCTATATAAAACAGAGGGATCTCCCTTGCTATGTATAAAGTGGAGGGAGCTCACTCTCTATTTATAAAGTTGGGGGCGATGAAGGAAAGAGGAGAGAGGGAAACGAAAGCAAATGGGGAAATGGAGAGAGAGGGGCAAAGTGGAAGACAGTGAGAGACAGAAGAGATACCGAAATGAGACCATGACGAAACCCCAGTAACAATCCCCATTGTCTGCCCAGTCCGGTATTTGGGTTTTAATGTGAGTATTTTAAGGATGAGTGTCAGATGAGTGTTTGATATTTTCAAACAGCATTGACATTCCCAACAAAAGCAAGAGTTAAAGATTCAAAATTAACCAAACAAATGGCTCAAAGCATTGCTGTCCATGCACAGAGGGATGGAGAGTTGGAGGGAGTGAGAAACAGATGGAGCGAGAAACAGACAGAGTGGGACAGAGACAGAGGGAGAGGGAGAGAGACAGAAAGGGAGGCAGGCAAATGCAGAGTGAGACAGACAGAAAGGGAGGCCGGCAGATGCAGAGGGAGAGAGATCGGGAGAAAGCCAGGGAGACTGACACAGAGGAAGAAAGGGAGAGAGAGACAGAGAGGGAGGGAGACAAACAGAGGGAGAAACAGACACAGAGGGAGAGACAGAAAGAGAGAGAGGGAGGGCGAGATTATAGGAAAAACTTTACATCTAATGATGTTGAAAAAGGATCGAAAAAGGATAAAAAGTTTAACTGGCTGTGTGCAAGAACTAATTTTGAAAGTAGAGATCAGGGGTTTTGTGTAAGTGTTTTGGGGGCAAGTGTTGGATCAGTGATTGATATTGTCAAACTGAAGTGAAATTTAATATTATTGAAAAAATATTATTAAACACTGACAAACTTTAGAAGCAGGGGAAATGGGATATAGTCTGTGAGGGGACCTTGACAGCACATCAGTAATCATCCCCATTATCTGCACAGTCCTGTATTGGGGGTTTAGTGTGAGAGTTTAGGGGGCGAGTGTTGAACAGTGTTTTGTATTTTCAAACTGCAGTGACGTTCCCAGCAAGGGCAAGATTTAAAGGTTCAAAATTAACCAAGAAATGGATAAAAACATTTCTGTCCAAGGAGAGAGAGATGGTGTTGGAGAAAGAGTCATGGAAAGAGGCAGAGCAAGAGGGAGAGGGTGAGGGAGAGAGAGAGAGAGAAAGATGGGAAGAAACAGACATGAGAGGGAGAGACAGAGAGAGGATGAGACAAGTTGTAACAATCATTAACAATCCTCATTATCTGCCCAGTCCTGTTTTTGGAGGTTAGTGTGAGTGTTTTAGGGGTGAATGTTACATCAGTGTTTCATACTTTCAAACTGCAGTGACATTCCCAACAAGGCTGTTAAAGTATATAAGAGCAGGGAGGTTATGCTGGAAGTGTATAACTCATTGCTTAAGCACCATAATGAGACCTCCCAGGGCAGGTACAGTGTGAGTTTAGATACAGAGTAAAGCAGTGGCTTTGGAGAAGCAGGGAGAGACGGGCAGAAAGAGTGAGGAGATACGGGGAGGCAGTCCGAATGTAGGAGAAACATTACATCTAACCACGTGAAAAAAATAAATAATTAAAAATATAAATGGGCTGCGCACTGACAATACTGTCCACACACAACAACTAAAGTCACACACCATCCTAACTTGAAACTATATCACCATTCCTTCACTGTTACTTGGTCAAAATCCTGGAACCCCCTTCCTAACAGCACTGTGGGTATACCTACGCCACATGGACTGCAGCGGTTCAAGAAGGAGGCTCAAAATCACCTTCTCAAGGGCAATTAGGAATGGGCAATAAATGCTGGGCTGGCCAGTAACGCACACATCCAACAAATAAATAAGGCAAATAAAAAGTTGTCTTCGAGTCACTTAAGGAGATATTACACTAGACGAACAAAAATGTGGTTCGAGAGGTTGATTTGAGGGAGCGTCTTCAAAGAGGAAAGAGAGTTAGTGAGACGGAGAGGTTTAGGAAAGGAATTTCAGAGTTAGGGTCTTGGCAGCTTGAAGGCACGGCCACCAATGTTGGAACAATTCAAATTGGGGATGGTGAAGAGGCCAGAATTAGAGGATCGGAGAGATTGAGGGATTGAGGAGGTGGAGGAGATTGCAGAGATAGGGAGGGGTCGCTTGTGGAAGATAGTTCCAATCTTCTTCCACACTTTGTATGGAGAAGTGTTTCTAAATTTCATCTTTGAAAGGGCTTTCGACTAATTTTTGGTTTTTAGACAGTCCCCCACGTCTGTGTCTGTCCCCATCGAATACTCACAGGACAGGTAAGCATGGGGTTAGATACAAAGTAAAGATCCATCTACCAATGCCAGACTCACTGTTCCTCTGTCTCTTTCCCCTCATCTCTCACTGCCTGCAACACCCTTTCTCTGCCTCTCTTTCTCCCTCTTCCCATCCTGAGAGCAAGAGGGAGAGATTGAGATAGTGTGCAGAGGGAGATAGAGATCGAGGGAGAAAAGTAGAGAGATAGACTTGGAAAGTGAGTTACAAAGAGAAGAAATAGGGTTTCAGAGAGTAGAAGAGATGTGAAGAGAGAGATAGAGATGGAGAGAGATTACCAGCAAGATAGGTTACCAGAGATTACCTCTCTCTCAGTCCTTATCGCTCCTTTCCAATTTGCTACCTTCTCCATCTATTATTCTCCTTCTCCCCCGATGTTTCACACTCTATGCCTCTCGCTCATATGTCTGTGTATACTGCAATGAAGGATTACATCAAATTTTTATGTTTTACATTTGCTCTTTCAATCTAACTGAACAATCTGTCAGATTGTGAACAGAGGGGCCTTGGAGGGAATGTCCACTGATTCCTGAGGGTAACAGGACAGGTGGATAATGTGGTGAAGAAGTCTAACAGAATACTTTCCTTTATTGGCCAATGTAGAGAATATAACAGCAGGGAGGTTATGCTAGAACTGTATAAAACACTAGTTAGACCACAGCTGGAGCACTGTGCACAGTTCTGGTCACCACATTACAGGAAGGATGTGATCACACTAGAGAGGGTACAGAGGGGATTTACAGAGGATTTTGTCAGGAATGGAGAATTTTAACTATGAGGAAATGTTGGATAGGCTGGAATTGTTTTCTTTGGAACAGAGAAGGTTGTTGGGAAGAGTTAATTGAGGTGTATAAAATAATGACGGGCCTAGAAAGAGTGGCTTGGAAGGACCCATTTCCCTTAACAGAGGGGTCAATAACCATGGGCATAGATTACAAGATTTCCACACCAACATCATGAGGGTGTGATGGCTCCCATGATGGAATACCTGGCTGGATGTTTACAATGGAGAGTTTTCCTTCCTGATCATCAAAACTGGCCGCCCATGCCCCAACTTCATCCACATTTCTCCCACTCTCCCAGTATTTCACTCTACATACCTATCTTTCTCTGTTTGCAGACACAGCAGTGAAGAATTACATCAAATTAATATATCTTACATTCTCCCTTTCAATCCACCCCAACAATCTCTGTCCCTCCAACCTTGTCAATCTCGACTGCCCTCTCTCTGCCTGCATATCGAAGCCTCTGTCCCTCTGTCTCCCTCTTAGTGTCAGAGATAGCAGGAGGGAGAGACAGAGAGAGGAAGACAGAGAGAGACACAGAGAACAACCCCAGCATCTCCAATCTATCCACATAACTGAAGTCCCTCATCCCTGGAACCATTCTTGTGAATCTTGTCTGCACCCTCTCTAATGCCCCCACATTCTTCCGAAAGTACGGTGTCCAGAATTGGACAATGCTCCAGTTGAAGGCAAACCAGCGTTTTACAAAGGTCATATTTTCCTTGCTTTTCTATTCAATGTCTCTATTTATAATCTCACGATCCCTTCTGCCATTTAACCACTTTCTGAACCTGCCCTGCCACCTTCAGTGATTAGTGCACAAATAGTCCCCACAAGTGTCTGTTCCTGCACCTCCTTTAGATTTCTATCCTTTACTTGATATCGACTCTCCTCCTTTTTCCTAACTGTGAAGGCGGAGGATGCGGGCATGGTTCTTAATGAATACATTGCAAACGTCTTCACAAAAGAGGGGACGTCACAGACATTGTAGTCAATGAGGAGGGGTTTGAAATATTGAAAGGAATAAACAGTGAGCGAGGAAGTATTCAGGGGTTTAGCATCTTTGAAAGCTGATAATTCAACAGGCTCAGACTGTTTAGAGGTGCAAGGGTGGAAATAGCAGAGGCTCTGACCACCATTTTCCAATCCTCTCTGGTTATAGTCGTGCTGCCAGAGGACTGGAGGACTGCACATGTTGTACTGTTGATTAACAAGGGTGAAAGTAATAGACAGAGTAATAACAGGCCATCCAGCCTAATCACAGTGGAGGGAATAACTCTCCTCGTCTGCACTGACCCATCAAACAATCTCAGAGAAGGTACATCACAGGTTAGATGCAGAGTACAGTTCAGTTTAAACCGTCCCTCGAGTGTTGGATTAACCCGGGTCACTCACTGTTCCCGGCTCAGCCTCAAGACTCACCTGCCTCAGTCACTGAGACGCTCCTGTATCACTTGCCTGAATGTAAGCGGATGCCGGGTTTGGGAGCAGGACAGGCACACGGGATTAGGACGACTGCTCATGTGGAGGATCAGCATCACTAATTCCTCAGAGAATCAGAACAGACCATCGAGACTCAGAAAAGGAAACTTGTTTTGAAATTGTGAGTCTTGCATTGTGGAATGCTTTCGTATTTGGTGAGAATGTTGAGCCAGTGACATTTTGTCCCACTGGGATGAATAGATACTACACGACTTGATTACAACAGTAAGGTACCGTGTGTACTGTAAATATGGACTGAAATAACAATGTAACTGATCAATTTTCAGCTGAATTCTATGACGACAGTTAGAGTCATAAAGTTATACAGCACAGAAACAGGCCTTTAGGACCATCGTGTCTGTGTCCACCATCAAGCACCTACCTATTCTAGTCCCATTTTCCAGCAGTTGGCCCGTAGCCTTGTATGCTACGGCATTTCAAGTGCTCATCTGAATACTTCTTAAATGTTGTGAGGGTCCCTGCCTCGCCCACCCCTTCAGGCAGAGCTTTCCAGATTCCAACCACCCTCTGGGTGAAATATCTTTTCCTCAAATCCCCTCTGAACCTCCTGCCCCTTACCTTCAATGTTTGCCCCCTGGTTATTGACCCCTCCGCTAAGGGAAAATGTTTCTTTCCATCTAACCTATCAATGCCCCTCATAATTTTGTACATCTCAATCAGGTCCCCCCTCAGCCTTCTCTGCACTAAGGAAAACAACTCCAGCCTTTTCAGTCTCTCTTCAAAGCTGAAATGCTCCAGCCCAGACAACATCCTGGTCAATCTCCTCTGTATCCTCTCCAGTGCAATCACATCCTTCCTTTCGTGTGGTGCCCAGAACTGTACACAGTACTCCAGCTGTGGCCTAACCAGTGTTTTACACAGATCCATCAAAACCTCCCTGCTCTTCTCTTCTATGCCTCAACTAATAAAGGCAAGTATCCCATATACCTTCCTAACCACCTTGTCTCCCTGCGCTGCAGCCTTCAGTGATCTATGGACAAGTGCACCAAGATCCCTCTGACAGTCTGTACTTCCTATACTCCTAGCATTCATTGGATATTCCCTAGCCTTGTTAGTCCTTCCAAAATTCTATGTAACCTAACCTATGTATAATCTTTAATCTTGCAGTGCATGTGTAATGTTTAATTTCTGAAAGCCAGACAGAGTAAAGCTTAACGTACTCCAAAAAACTCCAGACTTTTGGCATTTATTACCTTATCGGGTCAAATCTGTCGTTAAGTTGGACTAGACCTGTGAATAATTCTTTTTAAGTTGTTTTTCCAACATTACTAGTGTAAATCGATTTGCAGCATCCCATCATATAATATACACTCCTGTCTATATTGTCTGAATACAGACATAAAATATCCACAAATTTTGCTATTTATTCCGGGGCAGACAGGTGAAGTGTTTATTTTGTCTGTGATTTAACTCGACCCCCAATGATAACCAACATGGTGGGAGAGAGTGACAGACAGAGAGAGAGGAACAGAGGTAGAGTAACAGAGAGATAGTGAGAGATAGAAATGGCGAGAGAACAGAGAGATAGTGAGGGATAGAGACAGAAGCAGAGAGATAGTGCCAGGAGACCCTGAGACACTTTAGAAGCAGGGGGACGGGGAGACAGGCTGTGTGGAGACCCTGAGCTAACGTTATAGATAGACAGGGTAGTTGCAGGTAAGATGTTTCTCCTGGTTGAGGAGTCTAGAAGTAGGGGACACAATTTCAACATGAGAGGGAAGCCACTTGGGACAGAGATGAGGAGAAATGTCATTCCTCAGAGAGTTGTGAATCTTAGGAATTCTCTACTCCGGAGTGTTGTGGAAGATCAGTCATTGGGTATGTTTTAAGCAGAGATTGACAGATTTCTAAACACTAATGACAGAAAGGGTATGAGGATAGTCTGGGAAAAAGGCATTGAAGTGGATGATCAGCCATGATAGTATTGAATGGCGGAGCAGGCTGAATGGGCTGAATGGCCTACTCCTGTTCCTATGTTCCCAATCTGCCGAAATAGTTTCTCCCAAACTACCCCATCAGTTCCCCTTAATATCTCAACAACTTTGAACAAAGCACCTTGATCCTCCTAAATTCCAGGGAACCAATCCCTAGTTTGTGTAATATCACCTTGCAATTTAACCCTTGGAGTCCAGTTATCATTCTGGTAAATCTACGCTGCACTCCAATGGACATGGACCCCTCAAGTCTCTTTGGACCTCCAGTGTTTCTCGTTTTTCACCATTTATAAAGTACTCTGTTCTAGTCTTTTTTGCCTCGTTTTGTGTCTTTGGCAAACTTGGGTATGTGACATTCTACCACATCATCTTAAATCATTAATAAATACTGCAAAACTGAGACACACACAGGCTTTACACTAGTAGACAGGAGTGAATCATTCCACCCTAGAGGTTTTTTTAATTCCAGATTTATGTTTTTTCAATCATCAGCTCAGGCCTTCAAATTAAAACCCATAACAAGAGATTAATTTTCCTACTGCTGTTGTCTGACTGTCTCAGGTTTTGTATATTGTTCCCTTCTCCTCTTCTTCCATGTGTCTGAAGTCTTTGAAGTTTGTCAGACATTGCTAAACTACTTCATGTGGTATTCTGTAAATACCTTCAATTCTGTGTATCTGCAAGGGACACAATTCAAATTCTCACCTTATTGCATCAACCAAATCCTGCAGGTCCATTCAAACACCCCTATTTCCTTTCTCCGCAATGATAGCTCACACTTCCACAATGAAGGAATGTCTGAATGGAAACAGCTTTTGACACATTTCCCAACACGTTTGCTAACACTTTTCAGGATAAAGCTAAATTCAACTTCGTGATTGCAAGCCCCAAATTGAATCTTTTAGATGTAAAAAGTGACACAAATGAAATCCCAGATCTCTCTGTCCCTGCACCCATTTTAACATTGTACCATTTAGTTTATATCGCCTCTCCTCAGCCTTCCTTCCTAAATGCATCATTTTACATTTCTCAGCATTGAAGTTAACCTGCTATGTGTCTGACCATCTCACCAGACTGCCTCTATCCTCCTGAAGTCTACTACTATTCCCTTCCCTGTTTATTTCATTGCAAATTACATTGGATGGCACAGTGGCGCAGTGGTTAGCAGCGCAACCTCAGACCTCCAGCGACCCGGGTTCAATTCTGGGTACTGCCTGTGTGGAGTTTGCAAGTTTTCCCTGTGTCAGTGTGGGTTTCCTCCGGGTGCTCTGGTTTCCGACCACATGCCAAAGACTTGCTGGTTGATAGGTTAATTGGCCATTATATGTTGGAAATGGTATAGGTAGGTGGAAAGGAAATATAGGGACAGGTGGGGAAGTGGTAGGAATATGGGATTAGTGTATGATCAGTATAAAATGGATGGTTGATGGTCGGCACAGACTCGGTGGGCCGAAGGGCCTGTTTCAGTGCTGTATCTCTAAAACTAAAACTCTCTGTGCCTATCACTCCTTTCCAATTTGTTACCATCTCCATCTATTTTTCTCCCTCTACCCCGATATTTCACACTCCATGCCTCTCGCTCGTATGTGCATACTGCAGTGAAAGATTACATCAAATTATTATGTTTTGCATTTGCTCTTTCAATCTAACTGAACAATCGCTCTTTCTGGGAACAGAGGGGCCTTGGACTGAATGTCCACTGATTCCTGAGGGTAACAGGACAGATGCATAAGGTGGTTAAGAAGGCTTACGGAATACTTTCCTTTACTGGCTGATGTAGAGAATATAAGAGCAGGGAGGTTATGCTAGAACTGTATAAAACACCAGTTAGACCACAGGTAGAGTACTGTGTACAGTTCTGGTTAACACATTTCAGGAAGGATGTGATCACACTCGAGAGGGTACAGAGGACATTTACAGAGGATTTTGTCAGGAATTGAGAAATTAAACTATGAGTAAAGATTGGATAGGCTGGAATGGTTTTCTTTGGAACAAAGAAGTTTGAAGGGAAGATTTATGTGAGGTGCATAAAATAATGACGGGCCTAGATAGAGTGGAAAGGAAGGACCCATTACCCTTAACAGAGGCGTTAATAACCATGGGCATAGATTACAAGATTTCCACACCAATATCATGTGGGTGTGATGTCTTCCATGGTGGAATAACTGGCTAGATATTTACAATGGAGCGTTTTCCTTCCTCATCATTAAAACTGGCCTCCTGGGCCCCAACTTCATCCACATTTCTCCCACTCCACCAATATTTCACTCGACATACCTATCTTTCTCTGTTTGCATACACAACAGTAAAGGATTCCATTAAATGAATACATCTTACATTCTGCCTTTCAATCCACCTCAACAATCTCTCTCTCTCTCCAATCTTGTCCCTCTCAACAGCACTCTCTCTATCTGCATATCTAAGCCTCTCTCCCTCTGTCTCCCTCTTAGTGTCAGAGATAGCAGGAGGGAGAGACAGTGAGAGACACAGAGAACAACTCCAGCTTCTCCAATCTATCCACGTAACTGAAGACCCTCATCCCTGAAACCATTCTTGTTAATCTTTTTTGCACCCTCTCTAATGCCCCCACATTCTTCCTAAAGTACGGTGTCCAGAATTAGACAATGCTCCAGTTGAAGGCAAACCAGCGTTTTACAAAGGTCATAATTTCCTTGTTTTTGTATTCAATGTCTCTATTTATAATCTCAGGAGCCCTTCTGCCGTTTAATCACTTTCTGAACCTGCCCTGCCACCTTCAGTGATTAGTGCACAAATACCCCCCAGATGTTTCTGTTCCGTCACGTCCTTCAGAATTCTATCCCTTACTTTATATCGTCTCTCCTCCTTTTTCCTAACCGTGGAGGCGGATGATGCGGGCATGGTTCAGAATGAATACATGGCGACTGTCTTCACAATAGAGGGGACGACACGGACATTGTAGTCAATGAGGAGGGATTTGAAATATTGAATGGGATAAACAGTGAGAGAGGAAATATTCAGGGATTAGCATCTTTGAAAGCTGATAATTCACCAGGCTCAGACTGTTTACAGGTGCAAAGGAGGAAATAGCAGAGGCTCTGACCATCATTTTCCAATCCTCACTGGTTGCAGTCATGCTGCCAGAGGACTGGAGGACTGTGTATGCTGTCCTGTTGATTAACAAGGGAGAAAGTAATAGACTGAGTAATTACAGGCCACCAAGTCTAATCACAGTGGAGTGCACTTTATTGGGCACAAGGGAATGAATAATTATTTTCTAGTACTGTGTGTCTCAGTGTCTCCATGTGTGTGTCTCTGTCACAATTTGAGCACTATCCTTACATTGATGAGGAGTCGGTCTCTGGAATAAATGTCCCAGTGTTGTGGTAAGATAAAATGGCCACCGAGAACCAGCCGAAAATGGCTGACTAATGTTTGCGGATTTCCACAGATATTTGAGAAAGGAGAGAGAGAGAGAGACAGACAGACAGAAAGAGAGACAAAGAGAGAGACACAGACCAAGACACAGATAATGATAGCAAGATATTTGTCATTGGACAGAGGAGGAGGAGGAGGACATTTGGACCCACAACTCTCTTCTGTCATTCCATGAGCTCATGGCTGATGTGTGATCTAACGCCATGTACCTATCTTTGCCCATTAATACCTTTGGTTAACAAAAATCTATTAAACTCAGATTTAAAAACGAACAAGTGTCTCAGCATCAATTGCCGTTTGTGGGAGAGAAGTCCAAACTGATACCACACCTGGACTGTTGAAGTGTTTCTTCATTTCACTCCTGAAAGGTTTTTAGACTACGTTTAGATTTTTAGACTCTGCCCCCAAGTTCCTGACTCCGCAGCCAGTGGGAATTGCTACTCTCTGTCCACCCGTTCAGTTTCCCTTATTATCTTGAAAACATTCATCAAATCATCCCACAACCTTCCAAATTGCAGGGAAAGGACATGTTGGAGCAGAAGGGGAAACTGGAGCAGATGGTTTGGGAAAGTGGATAAGCTGAAGCAATGGATGAGGAGACTGAGGATTCAATACATTGAGAGGAGAGGCTGAGATTCACAGGGAGAGACTGCAGCAGCGTGTTCGAGGAAATCTAATCAGTAGATCCCAGTAATACAACTCAATTAAGACATTCAAACAATAATCGCTGTGGTTATTGGTGTTGGAGAACAGTTCATTGTTTATATAATATAGTCAATATATTTAGTTTGTACAGGCTATTAAATATAAATGTAAATATATTTCTGATATCAGCCTCGCTCTTTATTGAATTCATCAGTCACAGAGATTTTAAAGTGCAGTATTTAAATAATGAATTACCATCAGCGATGAACTGATTCTATTCAGTTTATTCAGTCACTAAGTAAGGACTAGGAACTTTCTACAAAACAAAATGAGGACCTGACAGAAATCAACACAGAGGATCAAGTCCAACAGGAAAATGAACACAATCTGACAACAGACAACTGCAACTCACATTTTCTCTCACTAATTGTTCTGGACATTCCAGCACTTTATGATAGTGAATTATTCACACTGCTGCTTCTTTCTCTTTCTCTTTACTTCTGCTTTTCTTTTCCCATCGGTTTCGTTCTCCCTGCTCCTTTTCTCCTTCCCTATCTCTCTGGAATACTCACACCCTGTAAACTGTTACTTAATGCTGCTTTTCACATATGATTTATTCCTACCATTATGTGCCTGTGTTCTGTTCACCAGCCCCAGGTTCAATGATTCTATTCTCAGAGTCAGTTTGTTCAATGGGGAAACCTCTGTGAATAATTTATTGTATCTACAGAACACTCAAGTCTCCACCTATTCACCTACACTCTTCACTTCATCTACAATACATGGAATAAACAGGATCGAAAGCTATTTCCAGACAAACCTCACAATCATTGAAATTCCTTCTCCTGGAATTATAAAGTAATCTGTTTGAATGTGGGATTGTTTAATTAATAAAACACCAACATCAGCGCTGCAGCTGATAATCTACAGATAAATGGAAATACTCTTGATTCAAACTGATAGAGTGTAAACCAGTAAAACATCACATCAATACTGCAGCTGATAATCTACAGATAAATGGAAATACTCTTGATTCAAACTGATAGAGTGTAAACCAGTAAAACATCACATCAATAGTTTCTATTTTCCAATGTAATCCAGTGACAGTGAAGGTCCACAGTGAAGCAGAGAAGGAGAAGTGAAAGTGTCAGCAGCAAACTCAGTTCAGTATCCAGACTTCTGAAGCAGCGTCAGACACACACAGAATGAAATAATATTTGATAACAGTGATAATCAATAAATACATTGAAATCCCAGTTAAACTGAGCCATTTTATTGGGGAGGGAGGACATTGTTCTGTCCCCTTGGAACTCTGAGACCGTGAGATGTGTCATTATCAATCACTGAAAACAAAATCATAAACATATTCCAGGCCCGGTCAGATCCACATCATGAAGCTGTTAAAAACTCCTAATGGTCTGATTATTGATCCTCACCGGAACATCTCATTCAAATACATTCAATACACAGAATAATCTAGTAACAATGCCACAGTTACTTAAAACAATATCATTAAATACATAATACAACACCTGCAAGAACGAAAGAGGAGTCAATGAGGAGATTCCATCAGTAAATTGCTGGAAAACAACAGGCGGCTGTTTAACACACACAGAGGGAAATAATACTGAGTACAGCAGCACAGTTAACATCGATTTACACCATTAACAGCTGAGATACTGGCTTACCAGGAACTCCAATTGCTGCTAGTACAGGATAATAAATGTCTTCTATCTGAAAGATTACTGGATATCCCATTTCTGTGAGAAGCAGAGACTTCTGTTCGCCTGGAATCCACAACTCCAGCAGGCACTCTGAGCTGATCCATTCCAATGGGTCCTGATTTATACAGGGGATAAGTCTCCACTGACACGGTTATACCCCTGATCATTGCTATTAGTTACACTCACCTAAACAAACACATTACATCAGCAGCTTCAGAACAGATATAGAACATAGAACAGTACGGCACAGTACAGGCCCTTCGGCCCACGATGTTGTGCCGTACCTTTAACCTACTCTCAGATCAAACTAACTACCTACCCTTCATTCCACTATCATCCATGTACCTATCCAAGAGTCGCTTAAATGTCCCTAATGTATCTGCTTCTCCTACCACCGCTGGCAGTGCATTCCACGCACCCACCACTCTCTGTGTAAAGAACCTACCTCTGACATCTCCCCGAAATCTTCCTCCAAATCACCTTAAAATTATGCCCCCTGGTGATAGCCCTTTCCAACGTGGTAAAAGGTCTCTGGCTATCCAATCTATCTATGCCTCTCATCATCTTGTACCCCTCAATCAAGTTACCTCTCATCCTTGATCGCTCCAATGAGAAAAGCCGTGGCTCCCTCAATCTTTCTTCGTAGGACATGCCCTCCAGTCCAGGCAGCATCCTCAAGATCCCTCTGTTCCTCCACATTACCAACAATCCTGTCTTTAAGCCTGTATTCCGTATTCAAATTGGACCTTCCAAAATGAATCACTTCACACTTTTCCAGGTTGAATTCCATTTGCCACTTCTCAGCCCAGCTCTGCATCCTGTCAATCTCCTGTTGCAGCCTACAACAGCCATCCACACTATCCACAACTCCAGCAATCTACATGTCATCGGCAAGCTTGCTAACCCAGCCTTTCACTTCCTCATCCAAGTCATTTATAAAAATCACAAAGAGCAGAGGTCCCAGAGCAGATCCCTGTGGAACACCACTGGTCACCGAGCTCCAGGCTGAATACTTTCCATCTACTACCACCCTCTGTCTTCTATGGGCCATCCAATTTTGTATCCAGACAGCCAACTTTCCCTGTATCCCATGCCTCCTTACTTTCTGAATGAGCCTACCATGGGAAACCTCATCAAACGCCTTGATAAAATCCATATACACCACATCCACTGCTCTTCCTTCATCAATGTGTTTTGTCACTTCTTCAAAGAATTCAATAAGGCTTGTGAGGCATGACCTGCCCCTCACAAAGCCATGCTGACTGTCTCGAATCAAACCATGCTTTTCCAAATAATCATAAATCCTGTCTCTCAGAACCCTCTCCAATAATTTGCCCACTACCGACGTAAGACTAACTGGTCTATAATTCCCAGGGTTATCCCTGTTCCCTTTCTTGAACAAGGGAACAACTTTTGCCACCCTCCAATCATCTGGTACTACTCCAGTGGAAAGTGAGGACGCAAAGATCATCGGCAAAGGGGCGGCAATCTCTTCCCTCGCTTCCCGTAATATCCTTGGGTATATCCCATCTGGCCCCGGGGACATATCTGTCCTCATATCATTCAAAATTTCCAGCACATCCTCCTTCTTAACCTCAACCTGTTCGAGCATATCAGCCTGTTCCACGCTATCCTCACGAACGACCAGGTCCTTCTCACAAGTGAATACTGAAGCAAAGTATTAATTTAGGACCTCCGCTACCTCCTCCGACTCCAGGCATAACTTCCCTCCACTATCCCTGATCGGCCCTACCCTCACTCTGGCCATCCTCTTGTTCCTCACATAAGTGGAGAACGCCTTGGGATTTTCCTTAATCCTACCCGCCAAGACTTTTTCATGTCCCCTTCTAGCTCTCCTAAGTTCATTTTTCAGTTCCTTCCTGGCTAACTTGTAACCCTCTAGAACTCTGTCTGATCCTTGCTTCCTCAACCTTAAGTAAGCTTCCTTCTTTCTCTTGACTAGCTGTTCCACATCTCTTGTCATCCAAGGTTCCTTCACCCTCCCATCCCTTCCTTGCCTCATCGGGATAAACCTAACCAGCGGTCGCAGCAAGTGCTCCCGAAACAACCTCCACATTTCTGTCGTGTATTTCCCGGAGAGCATCTGTTCCCAATTAATGCTCCCCAGTTCCTGCCTAATAGCATTGTAATTCCCCCTCCCCCAATTAAATATTTTCCCATCCCGTCTGTTCCTGTCCCTCTCCATGACGATAGTAAAGGTCAGGGAGTTGTGATCACCATCACCGAAATGCTCTCCCACCGAGAGATATGCCACCTGGCCTGGTTCGTTGCCAAGCACCAAGTCCAACATAGTCTACCCTCTTGTCGGACTATCTGCATATTGAGTCAGGAAACCTTCCTGGACACACCTGACAAAAACTGCTCCGTCCAAACTATTTGCACTAAGGAGGTTCCAATCAATATTAGGGAAGTTGAAGTCACCCATGACAACAACCCTGTTACTTCTGCACCTTTCCAAAATCTGCCTCCCAATCTGTTCCTCCGTGTCTCTGTTGCTATTGAGGGGTCTATAGAAAACTCCCAATAAAGTGATTGCTCCTTTCCTGTTTCTGACATCCACCCAGAATGACTCAGTAGACAAACCCTCCTCGACGACCTCCCTTTCTGCAGCTGTGATACTGTCTTTGATTAGCAATGACACTTCCCACCTCTTTTACCTCCCTCCCTATTCCTTTTGAAACATCTAAACCCCGGAACATCCAACATCCATTACTGTCCCGTGATATCCAAGTCTCCGTAATGGCCACAACATCGTAGCTCCAAGTACTGATCTAAGCTCTAAGTTCATCACCCTTATTCCTGACACTTCTTGCATTAAAATAGCTTTGACTCTGACGTAAATAATGTGGTGGATAAAACACAATCACTTCAATGTCAATGATATTTTCTGAGTAAGACCTCTCTCGGGAATAAACCTGAAATCTGTACTCATACTGGACGGATGGCAATTATGAGAGGCGTCATTTACATTTTCCATATTATTGCATTGACCATGTTCACTCCTGGCGTTTCTATTGTAAATGTAACTGATCTGTCTGCAGTGGACACTGAATCCAGGGACAAACGCGATCCTGTTTCACTCTGTTCCTGCCTTTTCCCAGCTAAAATGTGAACTTTGAGTCTCTGATTCGGGACCATGTTCATGGTTTCAGCCCAGAAACTAGTGTGAGTGATATTACGGGACAGACACTGTACGCATTCATTTGGGAGGCAGTTGGGTCGTGATAATATCACTGATCACGTAATCCAGAGGCCCAACCTGTTGGCCTGGGGACAGGGGTTCAAATCCCCCTCGGCAACTATATAAAACAGAGCGAGCTGCCTTTCGATGAAAAAGAAGAGGGAGCTCCGCCTCTACGTATAAAGTTGACAGAGCGCCCACTCCATGTATAAAGTGGAGGGAGCTCCCTCTCTATTTATAATGTTGGGAGCGATGAAGGTAAGAGGAGAAGAGGGAAACGAAAACAAATGGGAAAATGGAGAGAGAGGGACAAAATGGAAGACAGTGAGAGACAGAAGAGATAGCGAAATGAGATCTTGATGGAACCCCAGTAACAATCCCCATGGTCTGCCCTGTCGGTATTTGGGGTTTAATGTGAGTGTTTTAGGGATGAGTGTTAGATGAGTGTTTGATATTATCAAACTGCATTGACATTCCCAACAAAATCAAGAGTTAAAGATTCAAAATTAACCAAACAAATGGCTCAAAGCATTGCTGTTCATGTACAGAGGGATGGAGAGATGGAAGGAGTGAGACACAGACGGAGAGAGACACAGACAGAGTGGGACAGAAACAGAGGGAGAGGGACAGAGACAGAGGTAGAATGATAGAGGAAAAAGGAGAATCAGAGACAGAGGGGGAGAGACAGAAAGGGAGGCAGGCAAATGCAGAGTGAGACAGACAGAAAGGGAGGCAAGCAGATGCAGAGGGAAGGAGACAGATGCAGAGGGAGAGACAGACAGAGAGAGAGAGGGAGGGCGAGATTATCGGAAAAAGTTTACATCTAATAATGTTGACAAAAGATAGAATTAAAAAGTAAAACTGGCTGTGTGCAAGACCTAATTTTGAAAGGAAAGATCAGAGGTTTAGTGTGAATGTTTTGGGAGTGAGTGTTGGATCAATGATTGATATTTTCAAACTGAAGTGACACTTAATATTATTTTAAAAAATATTATTAAACACTGACAAACTTTAGAAGCAGGGGAAATGGGATACAGTGTGTGAGGGGATCTTGACAGAACCTCAGTAACAATTCCCATTATCTGCACAGTCCTGTATTGGGGGTTTAGTGTGAGAGTTTAGGGGGCTAGTGTTGATCAGTGTTTGATATTTTCAAACAGCAGTGACGTTCCCAGCAAGGGCAAGATTTACAGGTTCAAACTTAACCAAGAAATGGATAAAAACATTTCTGTCCAAGGAGAGAGAGATGGTGCTTGAGACAGAGACATGGAAAGAGGCAGAGAAAGAGGGAGAGGGTGAGGGAGAGAGAGAGAGAGAGAGAGAGAGAGAGAGAGAAAGATGGGAAGAAACAGGCATGAGAGGATGAGACAAGTTGTAACAATCATTAACAATCCTTATTATCTGCCCAGTCCTGTCTTTGGAGGTGAGTGTGAGTGTTTTCGGGGTGAATGTTGGATCAGTGTTTCATATTTTCAAACTGCAGTGACATTCCCAACAAGGCTGTTAAAGTATATAAGAGCAGGGATGTTATGCTGGAAACGTATAACTCATTGCTTGAGTACCATAATGAGACCTCCCAGGGCAGGTACAGTGTGAGTATAGATACAGAGTAAAGCAGTGGATTCAGAGAAGGAGGGAGAGACGGGCAGAAAGAGTGAGGAGATACGGGGAGGTAGGCAGATTGTAGGAGAAACTTTACATCTAACCACGTGAAAAAAAATAAATAATTAAAAATATAAATGGACTGCGCACTGAAAATACTGTCCGCACACAACAACTAAAGTGACGCACCATCCTAAATTGAAACTATATCGCCATTCCTTCACTGTTACTGGGTCAAAATCCTGGATCTCCCTTCCGAACAGCACTGTGGGTGTACCTACCCCACATGGACTACAGTGGTTCAAGAAGGAGGCTCAACACCACCTTCTCAAGGGCAATTAGGAATGGGAAATAAATGCTGGCCTGGCCAGTAACGCATACATCCAACAAATAAATAAAGAAAATAAAAAGTTGACACCGAGTCACTTAAGGAGATATTAGATGAGACGAACAAAAACCTGGTCAAAGAGGTTGGTTTGAGGGAGCGTCTTCAAATAGGAAAGAGAATTAGTCAGACGGAGAGGTTCAGGAAAGGAATTCCAGAGTTAGGGTCTTGGCAGCTTGAAGGCACGGCCACCAATGTTGGAACAATTCTAATTGGGGATGGTCAAGAGGCCAGAATTAGTGGATCACAGATATTGGCGGATTGCGGAGCTGGAGGAGATTGCAGAGGTAGGGAGGGGGCATTTGTGGAAGACAGTTCCAAACTTCTACCACCGTTTGTATGTAGAAGTGTTTCTAAATTTCATCTTTGAAAGGGCTTTCGACGAATGTTTGATTTTCAGACTGTCCCCCCCCCCCGTCCGAGAATCTCCCCATCGAATACTCACAGGGCAGGTACGCACGGGGTTAGATACAGAGTAAAGATCTATCTACCAATGCCAGACTCACTGTTCCTCTGTCTCTTTCTCCTCATCTCTCACTGCCAACGACGCCCTTTCCCTGCCTCTCTTTCTCCCTCTTCCCATCCTCAGAGCAAGAGTGAGAGATTGAGATAGTGTGCAGAGGTAGATAGAGAGCGAAAAGAGAGAGATAGACTTGGAAAGTGAGTAACAGAGAGAAGAAATAGGGTTTCAGAGTGTCGAAGAGAGGGGAAGCGAGAGATAGAGATGGCGAGAGATTACCAGCAAGAGAGTTTACCAGAGCTTACCTCTCTCTCTTTCGCGTGGCACAGTTTCGCAGTGGTTAGCACCACAGCCTGACAGCTCCAGCGACCCGGGTTCAATTCTGGCTACTGCCTGTGCGGAGTTTGGAAGATCTCCCTGTTTCTGCGTGGGTTTTCTCTGGGTGCTCCGGTTTCCTCCCACAAGCGAAAAGACTTGCAGGTTGGTCGGTAAATTGGCCATCATAAATTGCCAATGGTATAGGTAGGTGGTAGGGAAATATAGGGACAGGTGGGGATGTGGTAGGAATATGGGATTGGTGTATGATCAGTATAAAATGGTTGGTTGATGGTGGGCACAGACTCGGTGGGCTGAAGGGCCTGTTTCAGTGCTGTATCTCTAAAACTAAAACTAAAACTCTCTGTGCCTATCACTCCTTTCCAATTTGTTACCACCTCCATCTATTTTTTCCCTCTACCCCGATGTTTCACACTCCATGCCTCTCGCTCGTTTGTCTGTGTATACTGCAGTGAAAGATTACATCAAATTATTATGTTTTACATTTGCTCTTTCAATCTAACCGAACAATCGCTCTGTCGGGGAACAGAGGGGCCTTGCAGTGACTGTCCACTGATTCCTGAGGGTAAAAGGAAAGGTAATGAAGAAGGCTTATGGAATACTTTAAAATAAAAGCAAGAAATGCTGGAACCACTCAGCAGGTCTGGCAGCATCTGCGAAAAGAGAAGCAGAGTTTACGTTTCGTGTCAGTGACCCTTCTTCGGAACTCTTTCCTTTATTGGCCGATGAAGAGAATATAAGAGCAGGGAGGTTATGCTAGAACTGTATAAAACACCAGTTAGACCACAGCTAGAGTACTGTGTACAGTTCTGGTTAACACATTTCAGGAAGGATGTGATCACACTAGAGAGGTTACAGAGGACATTTACAGAGGATTTTGTCTGGAATGGAGAATTTTAACTATGAGTAAAGATTGGATAGGCTGGAATTGTTTTCTTTGGAACAAAGAAGTTTGAAGGGAAGATTTAAGTGAGGTGTATAAAATAATGACGGGCCTAGATAGAGTGGATAGGAAGGACCCATTTCCCATAACAGAGGCGTCAATAACCATGGGCAAAGATTACAAGATTTCCACACCAATATCATGTGGGTGTGATGGCTTCCATGGTGGAATAACTGGCTGGATGTTTACAATGGAGCGTTTTCCTTCCTGATCATCAAAACTGGCCGCCTCGGCCCCAACTTCATCCACATTTCTCCCACTCCACCAATATTTCACTCGACATATCTATCTTTCATTGTTTGCATACACAACAGTAAAGGTTAACATTAAATGAATATATCTTACATTCTGCCTTTCAATCCACCTCAACAATCTCTCTCTCTCCAACCTTGTCCCTCTCAACAGCACTCTCTCTATCTGCATATCTCAGCCTCTCTCCCCCTGTCTCCCTCTTAATGTCAGAGATAGCAGGAGCGAGAGACAGAGAGAGACACAGAGAACAATCCCAGCTTCACCAATCTATCCACGTAACTGAAGACCCTCATCCCTGGAACAATTCTTGTGAATCTTTTTTGCACCCTCTCGAATGCCCCCACATTCTTCCTAAAGTACGGTGTCCAGAATTGGACAATGCTCCAGTTGAAGGCAAACCAGCGTTTTACAAAGGTCATAATTTCCTTGCTTTTGTATTCAATGTCTCTATTTATAATCTCAGGACCCCTTCTGCCGTTTAAACACTTTCTGAACCTGCCTTGCCACGTTTAGTGATTAGTGCACAAATACTCCCCAGATGTTTCTGTTGCGGCACCTCCTTCAGAATTCTATCCCTTACTTTATATCATCTCTCCTCCTTTTTCCTAACCGTGGAGGCGGATGATGCGGGCATGGTTCTTAATGAATATAAGGCGACTGTCTTCACAATAGAGGGGACGACACGGACATTGTAGTCAATGAGGAGGGGTTTGAAATATTGAATGGGATAAACAGTGAGAGAGGAAATATTCAGGGTTTCAGCATCTTTGAAAACTGATAATTCACCAGGCTCAGACTGTTTACAGTTGCAAAGGAGGAAATAGCAGAGGCTCTGACCATCATTTTCCAATCCCCAGTGGTTATAGTTGTGCTGCCAGAGGACTGGAAGACTGTGTATGTTGTACTGTTGATGAACAAGGGAGAAAGTAATAGACTGAGTAATTACAGGCCACCCAGCCTAATCACAGTGGAGGGCACTTTATTGGGCACAAGGGAATGAATAATTCTTTTCTAGTACTGTGTGTCTCAGTGTCTCCATGTGTGTGTTTCTGTCACAATTTGAGCACTATCCTTACATTGGTGAGGAGTCGGTCTCTGGAATAAATGTCCCAGTGTTGTGGTAACATAAAAGGGCCACCGAGAACCAACCTAAAATGGCTGACTAATGTTTGTGGACTTCCACAGATATTTGAGAAAGGAGAGAGAGAGAGAGACAGACAGACAGACAGAAAGAGAGACAAAGAGAGAGACACAGACCAAGACACAGATAATGATAGCAACATATTTGTCATTGGACAGAGGAAGAGGAGGAGGCCATTTGGCCCCTCAACCCTCTTCTGTCATTCAACGAGCTCATGGCTGATGTGTGATCTAACTCCATGTACCTATCTTTGCCCCTGAATACCTTTGTTTAACAAAAATCTATCAAACACAGATTTAAAAACTAACAAGTGTCTCAGCATGAATTGCCGTTTGTGGGATAGAGTTCCAAACTGATACCACACCTGGTGTGTTGAAGTGTTTCTTCATTTCACTCCTGAAAGGTTTTTGGACTGCGTTCTGATTTTTGGACAATGCCCCCATGTTCCTGACTACGCAGCCAGTGGGAATTGTTACTCTCTGTCCACCCGTTCAGTTTCCCTTATTATCTTGAAAACATTCATCACATCACCCCATAACCTTGTAAATTCCAGGGAAAGGACATGTTGGAGCAGGAGGGGAGACTGGAGCAGATGGTTTGGGAAAGTGGATAAACTGAAGCAATGGATGAGGAGACTGAGGATTCAATACAGTGAGAGGAGAGGCTGAGATTCACAGGGAGAGACTGCAGCAGAGTGTTCGAGGAAATCTAATCTTTAGATCCCAGTAATACAACTCAATTCATACATTCAAACAATAATCCCTGTGGTTATTGGTGTTGGAGAACAGTTCATTGTTTATACAATATAGTCAATATATTAAGTTTGTACAGGCAATTGAATATAAATGTAAATATATTTCTGATATCAGCCTCGCTCTTTATTGAATTCAGTAGTCACAGAGATTTTAAAGTGCAGTATTTAAATAATGAATTACCATCAGTGATTAACTGACTCTATTCTGTTTATTCAGTCACTAAGTAAGGAATAGGAACTTTCTACAAAACAAAATGAGGACCTGACAGAACTCAACACAGAGGAACAAGTCCAACAGGAAAATGAACACAATCTGACAACAGACAAATTCAACTCACAGTTTCTCACACTAATTGTTCTGGACATTCCAGCACTTTATGATAGTGAATTATTTACACTGCTGCTTCTTTCTCTTTCTCATGACATCAGCCTATCTATTTCCCTCGGTTTCATTCTCCCTTTTCCTTTTCTCCTTCCCGATCTCTCTGGAGTACTCACACCCTGTAAATTGTTACTTCATGCTACTTTTCACATATGATTTATTCCTAACATTCTGCGTCTGTGTTCTGTTCACCTGCCCCAGGTTCAATGATACTATTCTCAGAGTCAGTTTGTTCAATGGTGAAACCTCTGTGAATAATTTAATGTATCTACAGAACATTCAAGTCTCCACCTGTTCACCTGCACTCTTCACTTCATCGACAATACATGAAATAAACAGGATCGAAAGCTACTTCCAGACAAACCTCACAATCATTGAAATTCATTCTCCTGGAATTCTCAAGTAATCCGTTAGATTGTGGGATTGTTTAATGAATAAAACACCAACATCAGCGCTGCAGCTGATAATCTACAGATAAATGGAAAGACTCGTGATTCAAACTGATAGAGTGAAAACCAGTAAAACATCACATCAATACTTTCGATTTTCCAATGTAGTCCAGTGACAGTGACGGTCCACAGTGAAGCAGAGAAGGAGAAGTGAAAGTGTCAGCAGCAAACTCAGTTCAGTACCCAGTATTCTGAAGCAGCGTCAGACACACACAGAGTGAAATAATATTTGATAACACTGATAATCAACAAATACATTGAAATACCAGTTAAACTGAGCCATGTTATTGGTGAGGGGGGACATTGTTCTGTCCCCTTGTAACTCTGAGACCATGAGATGTCTCATTATCAATCACTGAAAACAAAATCATAAAAATATTCCAGGACCGGTTAGATCCACATCATGAAACTGTTAAAAGCTCCTGATGGTCTGATTATTGATCCTCACTGAAACATCTCATTCCAATACATTCAATACACAGAATAATCTAGTAACAATGCCACTGTTACTTAAAACAATACCATTAAATACATTGTGGAGTTCCTGCAAGAATGAAAGAGGGGTCAATGAGGAGATTCCATCAGTAAATTGCTGGAAAACAACAGGCGGCTGTTTAACTCACACAGAGGGAAAATATACCAAGTACAGCAGCTCAGTTAACATCGAATTACACCATTAACAGCTGAGATACTGGCTTACCAGGAACTCCAATTGCTGCAAGTACAGGATAATAAATGTCTTCTATCTGAAAGATTACTGGATATCCCATTTCTGTGAGAAGCAGAGACTTCTGTTCGCCTGGAATCCACAGCTCCACCTGGCACTCTGAGCTGATCCATTCCAATGGGTCCTGATTTATACAGGGGATAAGTCTCCACTGACACGGTTATACCCCTGATCATTGCTATTAGTTACACTCACCTAAACAAACACATTAAATCTGCAGCTTTAGAACATAGATAGAACATAGAACAGTACGGCACAGTACAGGCCCTTCGGCCCACGATGTTGTGCCGTACCTTTAACCTACTCTCAGATCAAACTAACTACCTACCCTTCATTCTACTATCATCCATGTACCTATCCAAGAGTCGCTTAAATGTCCCTAATGTATCTGCTTCTACTACCACCGCTGGCAGCACATTCCACGCACCCACCACTCTCTGGGTAAAGAACCTACCTCTGACATCACCCCGAAACCTTCCTCCAGTCACTTTAAAATTATGCCTCCTGGTGATAGCCCTTTCCATCGTGGTAAAAGGTCTCTGGCTATGCACTCTGTCTATGCCTCTCTTCATCTTGTAACCCTCAATCAAGTCACCTCTCATCCTTCTTCGCTCCAATGAGAAAAGCCGTGGCTCCCTCAATCTTTCTTCGTAGGACATGCCCTCCAGTCCAGGCAGCATCCTCAAGATCCTTCCTTTCCTCCACACTACCAAGAATCCTCTCTTTCAGCCTGTATTCCGCATTCAAATTCGACTTTCCAAAATGAATCACTTCACACTTTTACATGTTGAACTCCATCTGCCACTTCTCAGCCCAGCTCTGCATCCTTTCAATCTCCCGTTGCAACCTACAACAGCCATCCACACTATCCACAACTCCAGCAATCTACGTGTCATCGGCAAACTTGCTAACACAGCCTTCCGCTTCCTCATCCAAGTCATTTATAAAAATCAGAAAGAGCAGAGTTCCCAGAACAGATCCCTACGGAACACCACTGGTCACCGAGCTACAGGCTGAATACTTTCCATCTACTACCACCCTCTGTCTTCTATGGGCCAGCCAATTTTGTATCCAGACAGCCAAAGTTCCCTGCATCCCATGCCTCCTTACTTTCTGAATGAGCCTACCATGGGGATTCTTATCAAATGCTTTGATAAAATCCATATACACCACATCCACTGCTCTTCCTTCATCAATGTGTTTTGTCACATCTTCAAAGAATTCAATAAGGCTTGTGAGGCATGACCTGCCCCTCACAAAGCCATGCTGACTGTCTCTAATCAAACCATGCTTTTCCAAATAATCATAAATCCTGTCTCTCAGAATCCTCTCCAATAATTTGCCCACTACCGACGTAAGACTAACTGGTCTATAATTCCCAGGGTTATCCCTATTCCCTTTCTTGAATAAGGGAACAACTTTTGCCACCCTCCAATCATCTGGGACTACTCCAGTGGACAGTGAGGACGCAAAGATCATCGGCAAAGGGGCGGCAATCTCTTCCCTCGCTTCCCGTAATATCCTTGGGTATATCCCGTCTGGCCCCGGGGACTTATCTGTCCTCATATCATTCAAAATTTCCAGCACATCCCCCTTCTTAACCTCAACCTGTTCGAGCTTATCAGCCTGTTCCACGCTGTCCCCACAAACGACCAGGTCCCTCTCAGTAGTGAATACTGAAGCAAAGTATTCATTTAGGACCTCCACTACCTCCTCCGACTCCAGGCACAAGTTCCCTCCACTATCCCTGATCGGCCCTACCCTCACTCTGGCCATCCTCTTGTTTCTCACATAAGTGTACAACGCCTTGGGATTTTCCTTAATCATACCCTCCAAGACTTTTTCATGCCCCCTTCTAGCTCTCCTACGTTCATATATCAGTTCCTTCCTGGCTACTTTGTAACCCTCTAGAGCTCTGTCTGATCCTTGCTTCCTCAAAATTAAGTAAGCTTCCTTCTTTCTCTTGACTAGCTGTTCCACATCTCTTGTCATCCAAGGTTCCTTCACCCTACCATCCCTTCCCTGCCTCATCGGGACAAACCTAACCAGCAGTCGCAGCAAGTGCTCCCGAAACAACCTCCACATTTCTGTCGTGTATTTCCCGGAGAGCATCTGCTCCCAATTAATGCTCCCCAGTTCCTGCCTAATAGCATTGTAATTCCCCCTCCCCCAGTTAAATATTTTCCCATCCCGTCTGCTCCTGTCCCTCTCCATGACTACAGTAAAGGTCAAGGAGTTGTGATCACTATCACCGAAACGCTCTCCCACGGAGAGATATGCCACCTGGCCTGGTTCGTTGCCAAGCACCAAGTCCAACATCGTCTCCCCTCTAGTCGGCCTATCTCCATTTTGAGTCAGGAAACTTTCCGGGACACACCTGACAAAAACTGCTCCATCTAAAATATTTGCACTAAGGAGGTTCCAATCAATATTAGGGAAGTTGAAGTCACCCATGACAACAACCCTGTTACTTCTGCACCTTTCCAAAATCTGCCTCCCAAACTGTTCCTCCATGTCCATGTTGCTATTGGGGGGTCTATAGAAAACTCCCAACAAAGTGATTGCTCCTTTCCTGTTTCTGACATCCACCCATAATGACTCAGTAGACAAACCCTCCTCGACGACCTCCCTTTCTGCAGCTGTGATACTATCCCTGATTAGCAATGCCACTTCCCACCTCTTTTACCTCCCTCCTTATTCCTTTTGAAACATCTAAACCCCGGAACATCCAACATCCATTCCTGTCCCGTGATATCCAAGTCTCCGTAATGGCCACAACATCGCAGCTCCAAGTTCTGATCCATGCTCTAAGTTTGTCACCCTTATTCCTGACACTTCTTGCGTTAAAATAGCTTTGACTCTGATGTAAATAACGTGGTGGATAAAACACAATCATTTCAATGTCAATGACATTTTCTGAGTAAGACCTCTCTCGGGAATAAAACTGAAATCTGTACTCATACTGGATGGATGGCAATTATGAGAGGCGTCATTTACATTTTCCATGTTATTGTATTGAGCTTGTTCACTCCTGGCATTTCTATTGTAAATGTGACTGATCTGTCTGCAGTGGACACTGAATCCAGGGACAAAAGCAATCCTGGTTCACACTATTCCTGCCTTTTCCCAGTAAAAATGTGAACTTTGAGTCTCTGATTCGGGACCATGTTCAGGGTTACAGCCCAGAAACTACTGTGAGTGATATTACGGGTCAAACACTGTAAGCATCCATTTGGGAGGCCGTTGGGTAGTGATAATATCAATGGTCACGTAATCCAGAGGCCCAACCTGATGGCCTGGGGACAGGGGTTCAAATCCCACCACGGCAGCTATATAAAACAGAGGGAGCTCCCTTTCTTTGTATAAAGTGGAGGGAGCGCCCTCTCTATTTATAATGTTGGGGGCGATGAAGGAAAGAGGTGAAGAGGGAAATGGAAGCAAATGGGGAAATGGAGAGAGAGGGACAAAGTGGAAGTCAGTGAGAGACAGAAGAGATAGTGAAATGAGACCTTGATGGAACCCCAGGAACAAACCCCATTGTCTGCCCAGTCGGTATTTTGGTTTTAATGTGAGGGTTTTAGGGATGAGTGTTCGATGAGTGTTTGATATTTTCAAACTGTATTGACATTCCCAACAAAGGCAAGAGTTAAGGATTCAACATTCACCAAACATATGTCTCAAATCATTGCTGTCCATGTACAGAGGGACGGAGAGATCGAGGGAGTGAGACACAGATGGAGAGAGACACAGACAGAGTGGGACAGTGACAGAGGTAGAGAGAGAGACGGAGCTAGAATGATAGAGGAAAAAGGAGAAACAGAGACAGACGGGGACAGAGAGAAAGGGTGTCAGGCAAATGCAGAATGAGACAGACAGAAAGGGAGGCAGGCAGATGCAGAGGGAGAGAGACAGGGAGAAAGCGAGTGAGACAGATACAGAGGGAGAGAGACAGATGCAGAGGGAGAAAGGGACAGTGAGAGAGTGAGGGAGAGAGACAAACAGAGGGAGAAACAGAGACAGAGAGAGAGAGACAGACAGGGAGAGAAGGGGATGGCGAGATTATAGGAAAAACTTTATATCTAATAATGTTGACAAAAGATAGAATTAAAATGAAAAACTGGCTGTGTGCAAGAACTAATTTTGAAACGAAAGATCAGGGGTTTCGTGTGAGTGTTTTGGGGGTGAGTTTTGGATCAATGATTGATATTTTCAAACTGAAGTGACATTTAATATTATTGAAAAATATATTATTAAACACTGACAAACTTTAGAAGCAGGTGAAATGTGATATAGTGTGTGAGGGGACCTTGACAGAACCTCAGTAACAATCCCCATTATCTGCACAGTCCTGTATTGGGGATTTAGTGAGAGAGTTTAGGGGGCGAGTGTTGATCAGTGTTTGATATTTTCAAACTGCAGTGACGTTCCCAGCAAGGGCAAGATTTACAGGTTCAATATTAACCAAGAAATGGATAAAAACATTTCTGTCCAAGGAGAGAGAGATGGTGTTGGAGACAGAGTCATGGAAAGAGGCAGAGAAAGAGGGAGAGGGTGAGGGAGAGAGACAGAGAAAGATGGGAGGAAACTGACATGAGAGGGAAAGACAGAGAGAGGATGAGACAAGTTGTAACAATCATTAACAATCCTCATTATCTGTCCAGTCCTGTTTTTGGAGGTTAGTGTAAGTGTTTTAGGGGTGAATGTTGGATCAGTGTTTCATATTTTCAAACTGCAGTGACATTCCCAACAAGGCTGTTAAAGTATATAAGTGCAGGGAGGTTATGCTGGAACTGTATAACTCATTGCTTAAGCACCATAATGAGACCGCCCAGGGCAGGTGCAGTGTGAGTTTAGATATAGAGTAAAGCAGTGGATTTAGAGAAGGAGGGAGAGAGGAGCAGAAAGAGTGAGGAGATACGGGGAGGCAGGCAGATTGTAGGAGAAACTTTACATCTAACCACCTGAAAAAATAAATAATTAAAAATTTTAATGGACTGCGCACTGAAAATACTGTCCGCACACAACAACTAAAGTCACACACCATCCTAACATGAAACTATATCGCCATTCCTTCACTGTTACTGGGTCAAAATCCTGGGACTCCCTTCCTAACAGCACTGTGGGTGTACCTACCCCACATGGACTGCAGCGGTTCAAGAAGGAGGCTCAACACCTCCTTCTCAAGGGCAATTAGGAACGGGTAATAAATGCTGGCCTGGCCAGTAACGCACACATCCAACAAACAAATAAGGCAAATAAAAAGTTGACACCGAGTCACGTTAGGAGATATTACACTAGACGTACAAAAACTTGATCAAACAGGTTGGTTCGAGGGAGCGTCTTCAAAGAGGAATGAGAGTTAGTGAGACGGAGAGGTTTAGGAAAAGAGTTCCAGAGTTAGGGTCTTGGCAGTTTGAAGGCATGGCCACCAATGTTGGAACAATACAAATTGGGGATGCTCAAGATGCCAGAATTAGTGGATCACAGATATTGGTGGATTGCAGAGATGGAGGAGATTGCAGAGATAGGGAGGGGTAATTTGTGGAAGTCAGTTCCAAACTTCTACCACCCTTTGTATGTAGAAGAGTTTCTAAATTTCATCTTTGAAAGGGCTTTCGACTAATTTTTGATTTTTAGACAGTCCTCCCCCGTCCGAGACTGTCCCCATCGAACACTCGCAGGGCAGGTACGCACGGGGTTAGATATAGAGTAAAGATCCATCTACCAATGCCAGACTCACTGTTCCTCTGTCTCTTTCTCCTCATCTCTCACTGCCTGCAACACCCTTTCTCTGCCTCTCTTTCTCCTTCTTCCCATCCTGAGAGCAAGAGGGGGAGATTGAGATTGTGTGCAGAGGGTGATTGAGAGAGAAAAGGGAGAGATAGACTTGGAAAGTGAGTAACACAGACAAGCAATAGGGCTTCAGAGTGTCGACGAGAGGGGAAGAGAGAGATAGAGATGGAGAGAGATTACCAGCAAGAGAGTTTACCAGAGCTTACCTCTCTCTCTGTGCCTATCACTCCTTTCCAATTTGTTACCAACTCCATCTATTTTTCTCCCTCTACCCCGATGTTTCACACTCCATGCCGCTCGCTCGTATGTCTGTGTATACTGCAATGAAGGATTACATCAAATTATTTTGTTTTACATTTGCTCTTTCAATCTAACCAAACAATCGCTCTGTCTGAGAACAGAGGGGCCTTGGAGTGACTGTCCACTAATTCCTGAGGGTAAAAGGACAGGTGGATAAGGTGGTTAAGAAGTCTTATGGAATACTTCCCTTCATTGGCCGATGTACAGAATATAAGAGCTGAGGGGTTATGTTAGAACTTTATAAAACACTAGTTAGACCACAGTTAGAGTACTGTGTACAGTTCTGTTCACCACATTACAGGAAGGATGTGATCACACTAGAGAGGGTACAGAGGAGATTTACAGAGGATGTTGTCAGGAATGGGGAATTTTAACTATGAGTAAAGAGTGGATAGGCTGGAATTGTTTTCTTTGGAACAGAGAATGTTGAAGGGAAGATTTAATTGAGGTGTATAAAATGATGGACCGAGATAGAGTGGATAGGAAGGACCATTTCCCTTAACAGAGGGGTCAATAACCATGGGCATAGATTACAAATTTCAGGCGTGAAATTAAAAATCAAATTAGGAGAGCAAAGAGAGGTCTGTAACTGTTTTACCAAGTAAAATGAAGGAAAACACAAAGATGTTTTATAAATACATGAAGAGCAAGAGGATAACTAAGGATAGAGTATTGGGGACCAAAAAGGGAATGTGTTGGAGATGTGGGCATGGTTCTTAATGAATACTTTGTGTCTGTCTTTAAAAAAGAGAGGGAACGATGCAGACATTGTAGTTAAAGAGGAGGAGTGTGAAATATTGGATGGGATAAACAGAGTGAGGGGGAAATATTAAGGTGTTTGGTATCTTTGAAAGTTGAGAAATGGTCAGGCTTGGATGCATTGGAATCAGTTCAGAGAAGGTTCACTCGGCTAATTCCTGGGATGAAGGGGCTGTCTTATGAGGAATGGTCGAGCAGGTTGGGCCTAAACTCATTGGAGTTCAGAAGAATGAGAGGTGATCTTATTAAAACATACAAGATTCTGAGGGGACATTAGAGGGTGGATGCTGGGAGGATGTTTCCCTTGTGGGGGAGTCGAGGACTAGGGGGCACAGTTTAAAAATAAAAGGTCTGCCATTTATGACAAAGATGATGAGGGATTTTTTTTCCTCTTCGCGGGTGGTTAGACTTTGGAATTCTCTCCCCCAGGGAGCAGTGAAGCTTGGGTCATTGAATATATTCAAGGCTGAGTTAAATAGATTTATGATCGACAATGGAGTCAAGGGTTATGGGGGGCAGGCAGGAAAGTGGAGTTAAGAACACTATCAGATCATCAGATCAGTCATAATCGTATTGAATAGCTGAACAGGCTCGATGGGCTGAATGGCCTACTCCTGCTCCTATTTCATAGAATCTTGTGTATAAATTGGAGGGTTTTCTCTCCATTCTTTAAGACATTTTTTATAGCAGAGACAGGGCCATGTGTAATCTCAACAGAGACAGGGTCTAGTGCAGACCTAACTAGTGCATAGATAACTGAGACTAGTGTAAAAGGTATTGAGGATACAGAATTCTAAACATGAATTCAGGGGAACTTTTTCAGACCAGTACTTGGCAAGGCCAACAAGAGATGGGTCAGTTTGACACTTAGTTTCAGGGAATGAAGCTGGGCCGGTGGAAGGTGATTTGGAAAAAGTGGAGTGGAAAATGTTACTTGAAGGTAAATCAGTGTCAGAGCAGTGAGAGGGAATCATTTCATCTTGGAGGATTTATTATTCCAGATTTATTTTTTATTTTCAGAGGAATTCATATTCACAAGAGCCCAATGTTGGATTTGAACTCCTGCTTTTTCAGTCATTAGCTCAGGCTTTCAGATTACAAACTGTAAAAGACATTTACCTTCCGACTGTTGTTGCCTGACTGTCTCAGCTTTTTTATATTGTCCCCAATCTTGTTCTTTCATGTTTCTAAAGACTTTGATGCTATTCAGACATTGGTAAACCACTTCATTCTCTCAGGACATCGGCTTAAAGACCTTCAGGGATGCAATCCATAATCTAATTCACACCCTATTCAAGCAACCAAAACCTTCAACTGCATTCAAACACCCCGATATCCTGTCCCTGCACAGATAACTGACAGTTCCACAATGCAGGAATGTCTGAATGAGAAACCACATTTACCTGACACAATCCAAGCTCCAAATTGAATCAGTAAGATGTGGAATATACCACAGAAATGTGACTTGTTCCTTGTAACAGTGAGAGTCAAACATTTCAGGGTACTATTCAACCAAGAAGGATTCCGAGAAAAGTCAGGATCGGTGTTGAAAGAGAAAGAGAGAGAGTTAAATGGGGAGAGAGAGAGAGAGAGAGAGAGAGACAATGTCAGCTCCTGTATGTGTAAGGCCTCTCTGTTCCTGCACCCATTTTAACATTGTACCATTTAGTTTAGATTGCCTCTCCCACATCTTCCTTCCAAAATCCATCACTTCACATTTCTCAGCATTGAAGTTAACCTGCCATGTGTCTGTCCAATTCACCAGACTGCCAATAGTTCCTGAAGTCTGATACTATTCTCTTCCCTCTTTACTACATTTCCAAAGTTTTGTGTCGTCTGCTAACTTTGAAGTTCTGCTCTGTGAACACAAGTCAGGTCATTAATAGACATCAAAAACAGCAGTGGTCCCAATACAAACCTCTGGGTGACACCACTCTATACCTCCCTCCAGTCTGAAACAACCGTTCACCACAACTCTCTGTGTTCTGTCTCTTACCCAATGTTGTAACCCCTCTGTCACTGTCCCTTTAATCACAGGAGCAACAATATTGTGAAATAGTCATAAAAGAGGGGGGTGATACAGACATTGTGGTTAAGGAGGAGTGTGAAACATTGGATGGTATAAAGAGAGTAGAATGATACCTGGACTCCAAGGGTTAAGCGAAGAGGGAGAATCACAAACCGGAGGAAATAGTTTTGAAATGTGATCGAGGACAGTCTGCTGTGAACTCACCGAATCACAGACTGCTCCAGCACAGAAAGAGGCCAGTCACCCATCGTGCCCGTGTGGGCTCAATGAACTTCTCTCTGGTGTCCTGGCCAATATTTATAACACAACCAAAATCACTAAAACAAGATTCTGCTCATTATCACATTGCTGTTTCTGGGAGCTTGCTGTGTACGAGTGGATGTACCGCTGTACATCTCTACCCACTCTGAGAAACAACCGTTCACAACTATTCTCTGCTTTCTGTGTCTTGGTCAATGTTCGATACAGGGTAAAGCTCTCTCTACACTGTCCCCCATCAAACACACCCCAGGACAGGTACAGCATGGGGGGTTAGATGCACAGTGAAGCTCCCTCTACACTGTCCCCCATCAAACATTCCCCAGGACAGGTACAGTACGGGGTTAGATACAGTGTAAAGCTCCCTCGATGCTGTCCCCATCAAATACTCCCAGGACAGGTACAGCACTGGGATTGGCTGGGCAATTTGGAGCACTTCCTGTGTACGATTAGTTGAATCAGCTGCACATGAGCAAGCTGGAACTGCAGAGGAAACAGCAGAGTGGAGAGAGCTGTATTGACTGCTTCAACTGTGCAACTGTTGTACTTTTACAAGGACAAAGGAGAACTGCAAGTAATTTTGGAGAGGTGGGTGTTGGAGCACCAGAGAACTGGTTGTTGTTTGGACTGTTGGGGGAGGGAGAAGGCACCGGAAGATCCAGGGGTGGGGCTGCCAAATTCTATAGGGAGCCCTTGTATTTCTCCTGTGTTTATCTGCCGTCCTGCACAAAAGGGGCTCCCACCCCACCCCCAACTGTATGGCTCGGGATGGCTGGAGCTGCCCGGGTGAAGAAAGTCTTGACAGAAAAGCGGAAAGGAGAGAACCGGGCGGCTCTAGCCGACCTGGGCGAAGAACCCTCCCCTAACTGGAGGACAGGATTGTGAACGCTGAAGTAAGGTGCTCCAGCCACCAAACCACCGAAACATCCTCGCAGCTCATCTCTCCCTCCCATCACTCAGCTGTCTATCCACTCCTCTCCTTGTCCTTTTCCTTTGCACCCCTATTACCCACTACCCCACCCGTCCCATCATATCGCTTACATTTAAAAGCTGTTGGTTTAATTCTTAAGGGTGGGCATGGCTCTGTGACCCATGGTAAGTCCCTCTTCACCGGTGGCGGGGACGTCTCGCACGGATGCTGCTGCAGCTGCACCTCAATTCCCGTCACCGTTTGCACGAATAACATCAAAGCATGGGGTCAAAAGCTACGTCCATCCGAACATGACGATGGAGGCATGTGTTAAGGCAAGGCAGAGGTTGTAGGCACTTCGGCCATTGTTGCAGCCTCTAAAATGTACGGGAAGGCAGTGCTTTTCCTGAAGACCGAGCGGGCGCTGTCCCTGGCTCTGAACAAGGCACTCACCATGGGCAGGACCTATCTGCCTGTGGACCCCCTGGAGGCCACTGCGCAAAGGGTCATTTTATCCAACGGCCCGCCCTTCATTCCTAGTGGGATCGTCATTCGCCACCTGCACTATCTGAGGGAAGTAAAGACGGGGCTCACCCCAGTCCCGCTCGGTCTTCGGGAGAACAGCCTCCGGCATGTGTACTCCTTCCGCCGCCAGCTATTCATGCAGCTGGTGTGGCAGGAGGTCACAGATGGCCACTTCAATGCAGAGTTCAAAGGGACGGCCTACCGCGTCTTCTGGACCTCGGAATGGGCACGTTGCCATGTCTGCAAGGGGATGGGGCATGTTCGCACGAACTGCCCCAACCTCCCGGCCGCCAACTCCACCTCGGCGGCCCAGGGTGGTTCCACAGCACCTCCTTCCACGCCCCCCATACATCCAACTGACACCGCTCAGTCGGTTCTGGAGGCTGTGGTTTTCACAGCCCCCGGCGGGGAGAAGATTGCCCGTCCGAGTGGAAGGAAGAAGTGGAGGAAAAAGAAACATCAAGAGGCGCATCCCCGGACTCATTGGCACAACCCGAGCCTGAGCTCAGCCCAAAGCCCATTCCCACAGACTCCACCTGTCCCAGGGCTGGGCTCAGGCTCAGGGTGACCAAAAAGTAAAGGAGGGTGCAGAGGCGGAGGCCTCTGATGACATGGAGGTCTCCGAGCCTCTGTGCCCAAGTGGGAAAAAGAGGAGAAGGCACCCCTCCACGGATGTAACAAGGGGCCCTGAGGTGCAGGGTCCATCTGTTGGAGGGGAGCTGTCTCCTGTTTCGGGTCCTCAGGGTTCCCCCGACCACCACCACCAACATCAAGGCTGTAAAGTTTGGGCAGGAGCTCCCTATTCCTCAGGATAGAGGGGAGGGGAAGATACCTGGACATGTGGCCCCTCCAGGGGAAGCCAGTGGAGCCCTGCTTGTGGTGTGGGAGCTTGGGGACGCCGCCCATTCTGCGTGAAGGGGAGGGCGAGGCCCCAGAGGGTCGGTCCTCCCAGCCGGAGTCCACCACCAACCAGGAGACAACCGACCCGGTTATAACCGAGAATGCTGCCCCACCTGCTGGGCCTGTGGGTGCTGGCAGAACGGGAGATGGCCTCCTCTCTCCGCCTCTGGTCTCGGCTCCGGCTGGATTTCCGGAGTCGGGAACTCCCGTCTCCCCTGGACCGCTGATTGGTTTGGGGTCGGAGGTGGGGTGGGGTTTCCTGAACTGCTGGCGTCCACAGGCTGCACTTCCATCTTAGAACCCAGAGAGGTTAGCTTTCTCTCTGTCTCCACATTCTTTCCCTGTGTCTCGATCTCCCCCCATGCTTTCTCTTCTCTGACTCTGTTTCACACTCTCCTTCTCCAATTAAACCTTTAATAAATAAAAAGCATGCCACACACAGCAATGCGATTTGTCGTTATTTGAAATGGTGAGATAGAATCAGCAGCTTGTTCCCAGTTTCAAGAGGGATTCGCTCTTTCTGGGGACTTAAATCTGTCTATTATCACATTGTGGCTTGTGGGATCGTGCTGTGCATCTCGTGCCCTCCAGCATTTTGTCCATGGCAACAGTTTAAAATTCAGTTTCCTGAGGGTCTGATTGTGGATTTTTTTTTATAGAATATTACAGCGCAGTACAGGCCCTTCGGCCCTCGATGTTGCGCTGAGCTGTGAAACCATCTGACCTACACTATTCCATTTTCATCCATGTGTCTATCCAATGTCCACTTAAATGCCCTTAAAGTTGGCGAATCTACTACTGCTGCAGGCAGGGCATTCCAAGCCCTTACTACTCTCTGAGTAAAGAAACTACCTCTCACATCTGTCCTATATCTATCACCCCTCAACTTGAAGCTATGTCCCCTCGTGTTTGCCATCACCATCCGAGGAAAAAGACGCTCACTATCCACCCTATCTAACCCTCTGATTATCTTATATGTCTCTATTAAGTCACCTCTCCTCCTCCTTCTCTCCAACGAAAACAACCTCAAGTCCCTCAGCCTTTCCTCGTAAGACCTTCCCTCCATACCAGGCAACATCCTAGTAAATCTCCTCTGCACCCTTTCCATAGCTTCCACATCCTTTCTATAATGCGGTGACCAGAACTGCACGCAATACTCCAGGTGCGGTCTCACCAGAGTCTTGTACAGCTGCAGCATGACCTCGTGGCTCCGAAACTCGACCCCCCTACTAATAAAAGCTAACACACCATATGCCTTCTTGACAGCCCTATTAACCTGGTTAGCAACCTTCAGGGATTTATGCACCTGGACACCAAGATCTCTCTGCTCATCTACACTAACAAGAATCTTCCCATTAACCCAGTACTCTGCATTCCTGTTACTCCTTCCAAAGTGAATCACCTCACACTTTTCCACATTAAACTCCATTTGCCATCTCTCAGCCCAGCTCTGCAGCCCATCTATGTCTCTCTGTACCCTACAACATCCTTCGGCACTATTCACAACTCCACCGACCTTAGTGTCATCTGCAAATTTACTAACCCACCCTTCGACACCCTCTTCCAGGTCATTTATAAAAATGACAAACAGCAATGGCCCCAAAACAGATCCTTGCGGTACACCACTAGTAACTAAACTCCAGGATGAACATTTGCCATCAACCACCACCCTCTGTCTTCTTTCAGCTAGCCAATTTCTGATCCAAAGCTCTAAATCACCTTCAACCCCATACTTCCGTATTTTCTGCAATAGCCTACCATGGGGAACCTTATCAAACGCCTTACTGAAATCCATATACACCACATCCACTGCTTTACCCTCATCCACCTGTTTGGTCACCTTCTCGAAAAACTCAATAAGGTCTGTGAGGCACGACCTACCCATCACAAAACCGTGCTGACTATCTCTAATGTACTTATTCTTTTCAAGATGATTATAAATCCTGTCTCTTATAACCTTTTCCAACATTTTACCCACAACCGAAGTAAGGCTCACAGGTCTATAATTACCAGGGCTGTCTCTACTCCCCTTCTTGAACAAGGGGACAACATTTGCAATCCTCCAGTCTTCCGGCACTATTCCTGTCGACAATGACGACATAAAGATCAAGGACAAAGGCTCTGCAATCTCCTCCCTGGCTTCCCAGAGAATCCTAGGATAAATCCCATCTGGCCCAGGGGACTTATCTATTTTCACACTTTCCAAAATTGCTAACACCTCCTCCTTGTGAACCTCAATCCCATCTAGCCTCGTAGCCTGAATCTCAGTATTCTCAACAACATTTTCTTTCTCTACTGTAAATACTGACGCAAAATATTCATTTAACACTTCCCCTATCTCCTCTGATTCCACACACAACTTCCCACTACTATCCTTGATTGGCCCTAATCTAACTCTAGTCATTCTTTTATTCCTGATATACCTATAGAAAGCCTTAGGGTTTTCCCTGATCCGATCCACCAATGACTTCTCGTGTCCTCTCCTTGCTCTTCTTAGCTCTCCCTTTAGATCCTTCCTGGCTAGCTTGTAGCTCTCAAGCGCCCTAACTGAGCCTTCACGTCTCATCCTAACATAAGCCTTCTTCTTCCTCTTGACAAGCGCTTCAACTTCTTTAGTAAACCACGGCTCCCTCGCACGACAACTTCCTCCCTGCCTCACAGGTACATACTTATCAAGGACACGCAGTAGCTGCTCCTTGAATAAGCTCCACATTTCGATTGTTCCCATCCCCTGCAGTTTCCTTCCCCATCCTACGCATCCTAAATCTTGCCTAATCGCATCATAATTTCCTTTCCTCCAGTTATAATTCTTGCCCTGCGGTCTATACCTGTCCCGGCCCATCGCTAAGGTAAACCTAACCGAATTGTGATCACTGTCACCAAAGTGCTCACCTACATCTAAATCTAACACCTGGCCGGGTTCATTTCCCAGTACCAAATCCAATGTGGCATCGCCCCTGGTTGGCCTGTCTACATACTGTGTCAGAAAACCCTCCTGCACACACTGGACAAAAACTGACCCATCTAAAGTACTCGAACTATAGTATTTCCAGTCGATATTTGGAAAGTTAAAGTCCCCCATAACAACTACCCTGTTACTCTCACCCCTGTCGAGAATCATCTTCGCTATCCTTTCCTCTACATCTCTGGAACTATTCGGAGGTCTATAAAAGACTCCCAACAGGGTAACCTCACCTCTCCTGTTTCTAACCTCAGCCCATACTACCTCAGTAGACGAGTCCTCAAACGTCCTTTCTGTCGCTGTAATACTCTCCTTGATTAACAATGCCACACCCCCCCCCCCCCCCTCTTTTACCATCTTCTCTGTTCTTACTGAAACATCTAAATCCCGGAATCTGCAACATCCATTCCTGCCCCTGCTCTACCCATGTCTCCGAAATGGCCACTACATCGAGATCCCAGGTACCAACCCATGCTGCAAGCTCACCCACCTTATTCCGGATGCTCCTGGCGTTGAAATAGTCACACTTTAAACCAGGTTCTTGCTTGCCAAAATTTTTTACGAAAATTACAAGAACTGAACGTGAAGCTGTATAAAGACTTGTTATAAGTTTAAAGATGGAGTTTGGCATTTTCTGAGGACTGTGATGGGATATTTGGCTATGATCACATTGTGGGATCCTGCTGTGCATACATTCCCTGCACTAATTCCTACATTACACCACTGAGACAGAAACAGATGGAGAGAAAAAGAGGGAGAGTGAGAAACAGCTGGAGGTGGCAGGTTAAACAGAGAGAGAGAGACAGAGAAACAGGCGGAGTGGGTGTGAGGGAGGGAAGGCAGAGAAAGATGGAGAAAGACATAGAGAGAGAGAAATCCACACTCAAAGCTTGTTACACTGAATATTGAGCTGTCACCATTTCTGGGATCTTGCTGTGCACTAAAACAGATTATCTGCATATTTGCATTATCTGAAGCCCTGGAATTAAAGTCAAGAGCTTGAAGCCCGTATAATTCCCGAGTAATGTTGGTGTTTTGGGCAGTGTCGTGAATTTGAGGGTAAAATGAAATTGTGGGATCTTGCTGTGCACAAATGGCACGCAGTGTTTCCAACATTGCAACAGTGACGAACACTTTAACAATCAATTCACTGAGTGTCAAATGTTCCCGATTCATTTCAGTTCATTTGACTCAAGTTCTGAGTTTCGATTTCTCTCTCTATCTCTCTGCAGCTTTCCTTTCCCTCTGTCTCTCCATTTAAACCTTTAACAGTTAAAAACACACACAGCAGTGTGATTGTTGTTGTTTTAACTGGTGAGACACAAATATTTCACAGCTATTTTCAGTCAACATTACATATGAGATAGAGGGTCAAAAACAGATCTGGACAGAGACAGAGAAAGAGAGACAGGGGACGAATGAGATAGGAACAGAGAGAGATACAGAGAAAGGGGAGAGAGACATACAGAGACAGACAGACACACACACACACACAGAGGTGGAGGTTGCTGTCACAATCCTTTTATCCTTTGGTTTATTAACTGTGATTTGTTTGCATTTCGGTGTTGCTGAGAGAGTGTCTGTGTAACCGAGGGCAATTCCTGGGCTCTTGCTGTGCTGTTTTGTTTAACAATGCCTTTTAATCAATTTTCTCTCTCTCCATCTTGCCTTAGGAATTTCATTCTTAAAGCTGCATTGTGAAGATGAAAAGAGGGAAAGTCTGGGACGAGGAATACTTGGACAGGAGCTTCCTCCAGAGGGTACGGACGGAGGCCTTGTCCACAGACTGCTCCCAAAGGCCCCACGTGAGATGTGTCATTTCATTAGCCTGAGGTTTAATTTCCTCTCTGGGGCCCTGGGTTAACTAGTTCCTGTCGGATTGGGGCCCTGTAATTTTAAACAGGTTGAAAGCCTGGGGTTAAAGGAACAGCCCCAGGAGGGAGCCCCATTTGCCAGTTGCTCCTTCCAGCCCTGTCTGTGAGGTTTGCTGCTGTTCTGGGCAATGCTATGAAGCAAACAGTTAAATAAGATGCACGGTGCCCATTTTAATTCATTTTACTGTAGTTGTGAGGTTAGCTTTCTCTCTGTCTCCACATTCTTTCCCTGTGTCTCTATCTTCCCCCATGCTTTCTCTTCTCTGTCTCGGTTTCACACTCACCTTCTCCATTTAAAGCTTTCATCAATAAAAAACATGCCACACACAGCAATGTGATTTGTCGTTATTTGAAATGGTGAGACAGAATCAACAGCTTCTTCCCAGTTTCAAGAGGGAGTTTCGCCCTTTCTGGGGACTGAAATCTGGCTTTTCTCATATTGCTGCTTGTGGGATCTTGCTGTGCATCTATTGCGCTGCAGCTTTCCTACATGACAACAATGAGGACACTTTAAAATTCAGCTTCCTGATGCTGAGTGTGGATTTCTCTGTGTTTTTACAAGAATTTTACAATAATTACAAGAGCTGAACGTGAAGCTGTATAAAGACTTGTTATAAGTTTAAAGATGGAGTTTAGCATTTTCTGAGGACTGTGATGGTATATCTGGCTATGATCACATTGTGGGATCCTGCTGTGCATACATTCCCTGCATCAATTCCTACATTACAACACTGAGGCAGAAACAGATGGAGAGAAAAAGAGGGAGAGTGAGAAACAGCAGGAGGTGGCAGGTTAAACGCAGAGAGAGAGAGACAGGCGGAGTGTGGATGAGGGAGGGGAGGAAGTGAAAGATGGAGAAAAATAGAGAGAGTGAGAGAGAGAAAGAAATCAACTCAAAACCTTGGTAAACTGAATTTTGAAGTTCCACCATTTCAGGGATCTTGCTGTGCGCAGCTTGCCTGCAGAATTCCCTGCATTGTAACAATGACTGCACTTTAGAATTGAATTCATTGTGTGTGAAGCTCTCCTGAAGGCCTGGAATTAAGGCCTGGAAGTAAAGTATGGAGCTTTATGCCGGTATAATTCCAGAATAATGCTGGTGTTTTGGGCAGTGCTGTAAATTTGAGGGTGGAATGAAATGTGCAGCAGCCATTTGAATTGAGAATGAGGTCTCTCTAAATGAGAGTACCAGTACGGAGAAAGATGCAGGAGAGTGCGGGAAACATGGAGGGGATGAGAGGCATAGCCAGTTGTTATCACACTGCTGCTTGTGGGATCTTGCTGTGCACAAATGGCTTGTTCCCATTTTAAAGAGCGAGCTTCTCCCTTTCGAGGGACAGAAATCTGGCTGTTACCACATTGCTGCTTGAGGGATCTTGCTGTGCATCTAGTGCCCTGCAGCATTTCCTACATTCCAACAATGAGGATACTTTAAAATTCAGCTTCCTGAGGGTCTGAGTGTGGATTTCTCTGTGTTTTCTCTCCATCTTCCTATGCTTTTCTCTCCCCCCGCACTTTCTCTATTTTAACCATTAATCAATAGGAGCCACAATGTGACGTGTGGTTATTTTAAACGGTGACAGAAACATTTTAGCGGACGTTTCAATCCAGATTAAATCCCAGATCGAGAGAAAAAGAAACAGATATGGATGGGGTGGCGGGGAGGGAGCAGGAGAAAGACAGGGAGAGGGGTGTTTGAGATTTTCAAACTGCAGGAATGTTCCTCTCTCTGGGATCTCTAAACTTACATCACTAAAAACAGATTACCTGCATTTTATCATTTTGCTGCCTGTGGGATCTTGCTGTGCACAAATTGCCTGCAGGTTTCCTACATTGCAACAGTGAGGACCACTTTCAAAATTAGTTCATTTAGTGTCAAACGCCAGGAATTAAGTCACAAATGTGATAGTTTCTAAAGGCTTGTTATAATTCTAGAATAATCCGTGTCCTTTGGGCAATGTTGGGAATCACTACTGTTAACTAAGATGTACGGAGCCCATTTCAATTCATTTAACTGAAGTTCTGAGTTGAGATTTTTCTCTCTGTCTCTCTCCAGCTTTCTTTCCCTCTGTCTCTCTATTTAAACCTTTATCGTTAAAAACACACACACTGCAATATGAGTTGTTGTTTGAACTGGTGAGACAGAAATATTTCATAGCTCATTTCAATAAAGATTAGATATGCAATAGAGGGGAAAAAGACCGAAATGGACAAAGAGAGGGAGCAAGAGAGAGGGTCACAGGGATGACTGATATAGCAACAGAGAGCGAGAGAGAGAGATACAGAGACTGGGAAAGAGATAAAGAGACTGACACACAGACACACACTGGCAGGGGAACTGTCTGAACCCTTTTAGCTTCTGCTTTGTTAACTGTGATTTGTTTGTATGTTGGTGTTGCTGAGAGAGCGTCTGTGTAACTGAGGGCACTTCCTGGGCTCTTGCTGTGCTATTTTGTTTCGCAATGCCTTTTAATCTGGCTATTGTCACAAAGAACAAAGAATAGTACAGCACAGGAACAGGCCATTCGGCCCTCCAAGCCTGAGCCGATCTTGATGCCTGCCTGAACTAACACCTTTTGCCCTTCTGGGGTCCGTATCCCTCTATTCCCTTCCTATTCATATATTTGTTAAGATGTCTCTTAAACGTCGCTATCGTATCTGCTTCCACCACCTCCCCTGGCAGCAAGTTCCAGGCACTCACCACACTCTGTGTAAAAAAAGTTGCCTCGCACATCCCCTTTCAACATTGCCCCTCGCACCTTAAACCTATGTCCCCTGGTAACTGACTCTTCCACCCTGGGAAAAAGCTTCTGACTATCCACTCTGTCCATGACGCTCATAAATTTGTAAACCTCTATCATGTCGCCCCTCCACCTCCGTCGTTCCAGTGAAAAAAATCGGAGTTTTTCCAACCTCTCCTCATAGCTAATGCCCTCCAGACCAGGCAACAACCTGGTAAACATCCTCTGTACCCTCTCCAAAGCCTCCACGTCCTTCTGGTCGTGTGGCGACCAGAATTGCAAGCAATATTCTAAGTGTGGCCTAACTAAGGTTCTGTACAGCTGCAGCATGACTTGCCAATTTTTATACTCTATGCCCGACCGATGAAGGCAAGCATGCCGAATGCCTTCTTGGCTACCTTATCCACCTGCGTTGCCACTTTCAGTGACCTGTGGACCTGTACGCCCAGATCTCTCTGCCTGTCAATACTCCTAGGGTTCTGCCATTTACTGTATACCTCCCACCTGCATTATAACTTCCAAAATGCATTACCTCACATTTGCCAGGATTAAACTCCATCAGCTATTTCTCCGCCCAAGTCTCCAACCGATCTATATCCTGCTGTATCCTCTGACAATCCTCATCATTATCCGCAACTCCACCAACCTTTGTGTCATCTGCAAACTTACTAATCAGACCCGGCTACATTTTCCTCCAAACCATTTATGTATACTTCAAACAGCAAAGGTCCCAGCACTGATCCCTGCAGAACACCACTATTCACATCCCTCCATTCAGAAAAACACCCATCCACTGTTACCCTCTGTCTTCTGTGACCAAGCCAGTTCTGTATCCATCTTGCCAGCTCACCTCTGATCCCGTGTGACTTCACCTTTTGCACCATCTGCCATGCGGGACCTTGTCAAAGGCTTTACTAAAGTCCATATAGACAACATCCACCACCCTTCCCTCATCAATCATCTTCATCACTTCCTCAACAAACTCAATCAAATTAGTAAGACATGACCTCCCCTTCACAAAACCATGCTGTCTCTCACTAAGAAGTTCGTTTGTTTCCAAATAGGAGTGAATCCTGTCCCAAAGCATCCTCTATAATAATTTCCCTACCAGTGCTGTAAAGCTCACCGGCCTATAATTTCCTGGATTATCCTTGCCACCCTTCTTAAACAAAGGAACAACATTGGCTATTCTCCAGTCCTCTGGGACCTCACCTGCAGCCAATGAGGATGCAAAGATTTCTGTCAAGGTCCCAGCAATTTCTTCCCTTGCCTCCCTCAGTATTCTAGGGTAGATCCCATCAGGCCCTGGGAACTTATCTACCTTAATGCTTTGCAAGACACCCAACACCACCTCCTTTTTGATAATGAGATGACTGAGACTATCTGCACTCCCTTCCCTGGGCTCATCATCCACCAAGTTCTTCTCCTTGGTGAATACTGATGCAAGGTACTCATTTAGTACCTCGCCCATTTCCTCTGGCTCCACACGTAGATTGCTGCTTGTGGGATCTGGCTGTGCATCTATTGCACTGCAGCATTTCCAACAGGACAACAACGAGGACACTTTAAAATTCAGCTTCCTGAGGGTCTGAGTGTGGATTTCTCTGTGTTTTCTCTCCATCTTCCTCTGCTTTTCTCTCCCCTGCACTTTCCCTATTTTAACCATTAATCAATAGGAGCCACAATGTGACGTGTGGTTATTTTAAACGGTGACAGAAACACTTCAGCGGACGTTTCAATCCAGATTAAATCCCAGATCGAGAGAAAAAGAAACAGATGTGGATGAGTAGTGGGGCGGGAGCAGGAGAAAGACAGGGAGAGGGGTGTTTGAGTTTTCAAACTGCAGGAATGTTCCTCCCTCTGGGATCTCTAAACTTACATCACTAAAAGCAGATTACCTGCATATTGTCATATTGCTGCCTCTGGGATCTTGTTGTGCACAGATTGCCTGCAGGTTTCCTGCATTGAAACATTGAGGCCCACTTTAAAATTTAATTCATTGAGTGTCAACAGCTCCTGAGGGGAACATGAAGCTGTATATATGTTTGTAATATGTTTAAAGATGGAGTTCAGCATTTTCTGAGGACTGCATTGGGATATCTGGCTCTGATCGCATTGTGGGATCCTGCTGTGCATACATTCCCTTCATCAATTCCTGCATTGCAACACCGAGGCAGACACAGATGGAGAGAAAAAGAGGGAGAGTGAGAAACAGCTGGAGGTGGCAGGTTAAACAGAGAGAGAGAATGATGCGGAGTGTGGGTGAGGGAGCGAAGGCAGAGAAAGATGGAGAAAGACAGAGAGAAACCTTGTGTCACCATTGCTGGGATCTTGCTGTGCACAGCTTGCCGGCTGTTATCACACTGCTGCTTGTGGGATCTTGCTGTGTACCAATGGCCAGCAGCATTTCCAACTTTGCAACAGTGACGAGCACTTTAAAAATTAATTCATTGAGTGTCAAATACTTCTGTGAATCAGCAATGAAATGGGTGAAATGTGAAGGTTTGTAAAGGTTTGTTCTCATTCCCGAATATTGCTGGTGTTTTAGGCTGTGGGCTGAATTTGACAGCGAAATGAAACATCGGGGGACCATTTGAATTCAGTTTTTCAGGGATGGGAATGTGGATTTCTCTCTCTATCCTTCCACAGGAGAGGGGATGGGGGTCACCAGTGTTTGTGTGCTTTTACAATGAGGCAGAAACAGATGTGGAGAGACACACAGAGAGAAATAGAAAGAGAGAGAGCAGGAAATGACAGGGTAAACACATCCACACTTCCCAGTCTCTGGCTCTGTGCCGGGGATGTGTTTGTTAAGACAGGGAGTCACTGAGAGATTGTTTTATGTCAGTGAGTGAGAGAAAGAGCTCTGGGCTCTTGCTGTGTTTTATTTCTGTTCAAAAATGCTTTGCTTTGTTTTTAATCAATTTTATTTCTCTTATTCCCAAGGAGAATCTTTTTGGAAGCTGCAGCTGTGATGATGCAGAGGGAGAATCTTTTGGCCACGTGGAATTCACAGACAAGAGCTTCAACCAGGGAGGGAAAATAATAATACATATATATTTGTCATAGTTAAGTTCATTTTTAGTTTCGGTGACCGCAGCGTTGATAGCAACGGAGGTGCGTGAACGGGCTTGCAGCTGGGAAGTCAATTTCAGCTAGATTTGTTGGGAATTTAGAATAGTGGGAATGGAGATTAAGGCAGTTGTATGTTCCTCCTGCAGAATGTGGGAGGTAAGGGTCGCCAAGAGTGTCCCTGCTGACTGCATCTGTGGGAAGTGCACCCAACTCCAGCTCCTCGAGAACCGCGTTAGGGAACTGGAGCTGGAGCTGGATGAACTTCGGATCATTCGGGAGGCGGAGGAGGTTATTGAGAGGAGTTATGGGGAGGTAGTCACACCTCAGGTAAAAGAAGTAGGTAGATGGGTTACCGTCAGGGGAAGGAGAGGGAACCAGCAGGCAGTGCAGGGATCCCCTGTGGCTGTTTCCCTCAACAACAGGTATACCGTTTTGGATACTGTTGCGGGGGACGACTTAACAGGGGTAAGCAATGGGGTACAGATATCTGGCACAGAGTCTGTCCCTGTTGCTCAGAAGGGAAGGGGGAAGAGGAGCAGAACATTAGTCATTGGGGACTCCATAGTTAGGGGAACAGATAGGAGGTTCTGTGGGAACGAGAGAGACTCACGGTTGGTATGTTGCCTCCCAGGTGCCAGGGTTCGTGATGTCTCGGATCGTGTTTTTGGGATCCTTAATGGGGAGGGGGAGCAGCCCCAAGTCGTGGTCCACATAGGCACCAACGACATAGGTAGGAAGAGAGATGGGGATTTAAGACAGAAATTTAGGGAGCTAGGGTGGAAGCTTAGAGCAAGAACAAACAGAGTTGTTATCTCTGGGTTGTTACCCGTGCCACGTGATAGCGAAGCGAGGAATAGGGAGAGAGAGGAGTTGAACACGTGGCTGCAGGGATGGTGCAGGAGGGAGGGATTTGGTTTCCTGGATAATTGGGGCTCTTTCTGGGGTAGGTGGGACCTCTACAAACAGGATGGTCTTCACCTGAACCAGAGGGGTACCAATATCCTGGGGGGGAGGTTTGCTAGTGCTCTTCGGGGGGGTTTAAACTAATTCAGCAGGGGAATGGGAACCCAAATTGTAGTGCCAGTGTACAGGATGTTGAGAGTAGTGAGGTCAGGGATATGGTTACAAGGACGCAAGAGGGCACTGGCAAGCAAGAACCTGGTTTAAAGTGTGTCTATTTCAACGCCAGGAGCATCCGGAATAAGGTGGGTGAGCTTGCAGCATGGGTTGGTACCTGGGATCTCGATGTAGTGGCCATTTCGGAGACATGGGTAGAGCAGGGGCAGGAATGGATGTTGCAGATTCCGGGATTTAGATGTTTCAGTAAGAACAGAGAAGATGGTAAAAGAGGGGGGGGTGTGGCATTGTTAATCAAGGAGAGTATTACAGCGACAGAAAGGACGTTTGAGGACTCGTCTACTGAGGTAGTATGGGCTGAGGTTAGAAACAGGAGAGGTGAGGTTACCCTGTTGGGAGTCTTTTATAGACCTCCGAATAGTTCCAGAGATGTAGAGGAAAGGATAGCGAAGATGATTCTCGACAGGGGTGAGAGTAACAGAGTAGTTGTTATGGGGGACTTTAACTTTCCAAATATCGACTGGAAATACTATAGTTCGAGTACTTTAGATGGGTCAGTTTTTGTCCAGTGTGTGCAGGAGGGTTTTCTGACACAGTATGTGGACAGGCCAACCAGGGGCGATGCCACATTGGATTTGGTACTGGGAAATGAACCCGGCCAGGTGTTAGATTTAGATGTAGGTGAGCACTTTGGTGACAGTGATCACAATTCGGTTAGGTTTACCTTAGCGATGGGCAGGGACAGGTATATACCGCAGGGCAAGAATTATAACTGGAGGAAAGGAAATTATGATGCGATTAGGCAAAATTTAGGATGCGTAGGATGGGGAAGGAAACTGCAGGGGATGGGAACAATCGAAATGTGGAGCTTATTCAAGGAGCAGCTACTGCGTGTCCTTGATAAGTATGTACCTGTGAGGCAGGGAGGAAGTTGTCGTGCGAGGGAGCCGTGGTTTACTAAAGAAGTTGAAGCGCTTGTCAAGAGGAAGAAGAAGGCTTATGTTAGGATGAGACGTGAAGGCTCAGTTAGGGCGCTTGAGAGCTACAAGCTAGCCAGGAAGGATCGAAAGGGAGAGCTAAGAAGAGCAAGGAGAGGACACGAGAAGTCATTGGTGGATCGGATCAGGGAAAACCCTAATGCTTTCTATAGGTATATCAGGAATAAAAGAATGACTAGAGTTAGATTAGGGCCAATCAAGGATAGTAGTGGGAAGTTGTGTGTGGAATCAGAGGAGATAGGGGAAGTGTTAAATGAATATTTTACGTCAGTATTTACAGTAGAGAAAGAAAATGTTGTTGAGAATACTGAGATTCAGGCTACGAGGCTAGATGGGATTGAGGTTCACAAGGAGGAGGTGTTAGCAATTTTGGAAAGTGTGAAAATAGATAAGTCCCCTGGGCCAGATGGGATTTATCCTAGGATTCTCTGGGAAGCTAGGGAGGAGATTGCAGAGCCTTTGTCCTTGATCTTTATGTCGTCATTGTTGACAGGAATAGTGCCGGAAGACTGGAGGATTGCAAATGTTGTCCCCTTGTTCAAGAAGGGGAGTAGAGACAGCCCTGGTAATTATAGACCTGTGAGCCTTACTTCGGTTGTGGGTAGAATGTTGGAAAAGGTTATAAGAGACAGGATTTATAATCATCTTGAAAAGAATAAGTACATTTGAGATAGTCAGCACGGTTTTGTGACTGGTAGGTCGTGCCTCACAAACCTTATTGAGTTTTTCGAGAAGGTGACCAAACAGGTGGATGAGGGTAAAGCAGTGGATGTGGTGTATATGGATTTCAGTAAGGCGTTTGATAAGGTTCCCCACGGTAGGCTATTGCAGAAAATACGGAAGTATGGGGTTGAAGGTGATTTAGAGCTTTGGATCAGAAATTGGCTAGCTGAAAGAAGACAGAGGGTGGTGGTTGATGGCAAATGATCATCCTGGAGTTTAGTTACTAGTGGTGTACCGCAAGGATCTGTTTTGGGGCCATTGCTGTTTGTCATTTTTATAAATGACCTGGAAGAGGGTGTAGAAGGGTGGGTTAGTAAATTTGCAGATGACACTAAGGTCGGTGGAGTTGTGGATAGTGCCGAAGGATGTTGTAGGGTACAGAGAGACATAGATAGGCTGCAGAGCTGGGCTGAGAGATGGCAAATGGAGTTTAATGCGGAAAAGTGTGAGGTGATTCACTTTGGAAGGAGTAACAGGAATGCAGAGTACTGGGCTAATGGGAAGATTCTTGTTAGTGTAGATGAGCAGAGAGATCTTGGTGTCCAGGTGCATAAATCCCTGAAGGTTGCTAACCAGGTTAATAGGGCTGTCAAGAAGGCATATGGTGTGTTAGCTTTTATTAGTAGGGGGGTCGAGTTTCGGAGCCACGAGGTCATGCTGCAGCTGTACAAGACTCTGGTGAGACCGCACCTGGAGTATTGCGTGCAGTTCTGGTCACCGCATTATAGAAAGGATGTGGAAGCTATGGAAAGGGTGCAGAGGAGATTTACTAGGTTGTTGCCTGGTATGGAGGGAAGGTCTTACGAGGAAAGGCTGAGGGACTTGAGGTTGTTTTCGTTGGAGAGAAGGAGGAGGAGAGGTGACTTAATAGAGACATATAAGATAATCAGAGGGTTAGATAGGGTGGATAGTGAGCGTCTTTTTCCTCGGATGGTGATGGCAAACACGAGGGGACATAGCTTCAAGTTGAGGGGTGATAGATATAGGACAGATGTGAGAGGTAGTTTCTTTACTCAGAGAGTAGTAAGGGCGTGGAATGCCCTGCCTGCAGCAGTAGTAGATTCACCAACTTTAAGGGCATTTAAGTGGACATTGGATAGACACATGGATGAAAATGGAGTAGTGTAGGTCAGATGGTTTCACAGCTCGGCGCAACATCGAGGGCCGAAGGGCCTGTACAGCGCTGTAATATTCTAATTCTAATTCTAATTTCTAAATACAGAAAAGAAGACTGTGTGATTTCGGGGCTGATAGAAAAACAAAGTGCTGGAAATGCTCAGTATTTCCAGCACAGTTTTTATTTCAGATTTCCAGCATCCTCAGTATTTTGATTTTGTGTTTTCGGGGGGTCTGTGGATTTTTTTACCACAAGGGAGGGGGCTGGATGGTGTCCAAAGGGAATAGTTTGGGAATCACTGCTCCAGAACAGTCAATGTAATCCCATAGATTTCCCTCTCTCCATCTCTTGCTGCAACTTGTTCCCTGCACCTTCCTCCTTGTTCCTAACACTGTTTCTTCACATCTTTAAATCCCTATCTCTGTATCTCTCAACATCCTTTCTATCTCTGCCTCTCTCTAGAGTCTCACAGGTTTCCATTGTCATTCTCTTTCTGCGACTCTCTGCATCTTTATCTGTCTCTCTCTCTCTCACTCCATTTCTTCTCCCACTCACTTCCAAATCCCTGAATCTTTCCATCGCTGCTCCTCCTTTCCTGCAAGATAATCTCTGCATTTCCCCCATCCCGCAGCATCCCTCTCTATTCTGAAAACGCATCTTACTTTGTATCTCTGCCCCTCCACCTCTTTCTGTCTCTGCATATCTCTCTTGGTCTGGGATCTTTCTCAATATCTCCATTTCTCTCTCTCTCTCTGCCCTTCTCAGTATTTCTGACCCTCTGTTCTCAGTTTCTTTCACTGGCGTCGGACTCCCTGCATCTCATTCTCCATCTCCCTTTCCATTTATTTTTCTCTCTCTCTCTGTTCTGTCCTAATCCCGGGATCTGTTTTCTGTGTTTCTGTCCCTCTGTCTGGGGGTGGATTTGAACTCGCTGCTTTGGTGTTGTACAGGGTGATTGTGAACCGGGATCTTGCTTTCCATCTCTGCCCAGTTTTGCTCCCATTGATGTAAAAACAGGGGAGAGATGGTGAACGGACAGCCGATACACAACCACCCTCCTCCCCTCCACCCTGGTTTGCACCATTGGCACCAAGTCCGAGTCCAGCCCAGTGTTTCTTTGACTCTCTGTGTATCTGCTCCCCGACTGTCTCTGCCTGTCTCCTTGTGGTTCAATGGGGGAAGGGACAAGTCAGCCATTATCTAACATGGGTGGGACAGGATCAAAGGGCTGAATGGCCTCTTCCCGTCCCTGTGCAAAATCAATGTGTGAGTGTTTGTGTGTGTCTCCCTCTGTTTGATTCCCTGAAGCCGATGGAGAGAGCAGGTGAAACACCTTTCTGCAGAGAAGGCTGTGTCCTGGACGTTAAAGGCTCAGAATGCCAGTTAGCCTCTGAAGGTCCTTGCTCTATGCCCGGCCCTGATTTTGGCCGGACAGGAGTTAAAGGTGCCGGGGATCTGGGAGAAAGTTGTTGGAATTCCAGTGGCTTATCCAGATCTAGAATTAAAATGAACGAAAGATTTCGGGAGATGGAGCCAAACCCAGGAAAGTGATGGACGTGGGAATAACACGGTGGGGAGTGAGAGGGGTAGGGGGCTGTTCACGGGGGTGATGATACAGGGTGAGAATTAATAGAGGGGAAGCTTTTACAGGACAGGGAGGGTATTTAGAAACCGGGAGAGTTTACAGTGGAGAGCGGGGGGAGAATTAGCTTGGGTTCAGTTCATGGGGGGTGGAGGTATTTAGATGGGAGTCTGTTCACAGAACGGTGGGTATTTAGATGGGGGTCTGTTGCGGGCGGGTCGCGAGATGGGAGTCTGTTCCCGGGGGGTATTCAGAGGGGAGTTTGTTCCAGGAGGGTATTGAGATGGGAGTTTGTTCCTGGGGGGTTATTCGGAGGGGAGTTTGTTCCCGGGGGGGGGGGGGTATTTAGATGGTAGTTTGTTCATGGGGAGGTATTTAGATGGGAGTTTGTTCCTGGGGGGTTATTCAGAGGGGAGTTTGTTCCAGGAGGTTATTGAGATGGGAGTTTGTTCCTGGGGGGTTTTTCAGAGGGGAGTTTGTTCCCGGGCGGGTATTTAGATGATAGTTTGTTCATAGGCAGGTATTTAGATGGGAGCTTGTTCCTGGGGGGTTATTCAGAGGGGAGTTTGTTCCAGGAGGGTATTGAGATGGGAGTTTGTTCCTGGGGGGTTATTCAGAGGGGAGTTTGTTCCCGGGGGGGGGGGGTATTTAGATGGTAGTTTGTTCATGGGCAGGTATTTAGATGGGAGTTTGTTCATGGGGGTGTATTCAGTTGGACGTTTGTTCCCGAGGAGTATTGAGATGGGAGTTTGTTCCCGGGGGGTATTGAGATGGGAGTTTGTTCCCGGGGGGTATTTAGATGGGAGTTTGTTCCTGGGAGGGTATTTAGATGGGAGTTTGTTCCTGGGAGATAATTTGGATGGGAGTTTGTTCCTGGGCGGTATTGAGATGGGAGTTTGTTCCCGGGGGGTATTGAGATGGGAGTTTGTTCCCGGGGGGTATTGAGATGGGAGTTTGTTTCTGGGGGTGTATTCAGTTGGGCGTTTGTTCCCGTGGGTATTTAGATGGGAGTTTGTTCCTGGGGTGGTATTTAGATGGTAGTTTGTTCCCGGGGGGTATTGAGATGGCAGTTTGTTCCCGGGGGGTATTTAGATGGTAGTTTGTTCCTGGGGGGGGTATTTAGATGGGAGTTTGTTCCCGGGGGGTATTTAGATGGGGGTCTATTCCTGGGGGGTGTTATTCAGATGGGAGTTTGTTCCTGGGGGGGAATTTAAATGGGTGTTTGTTCCCGGGGTCTATTTAGATGGGATCTGTCCTGGGCGGGTGGTAGTTTGATGGGTTGTCTTGCAACAGAGGGAAGGGGATAATTAGATGGGGGTCTGTTGAGAATAAGGGTATTAGATGGGGGTCAGTTAACAGGGGATATCAGACAGTTGTCTGCAGATGAGGATTATTTAGATCGGGGGTGTCTGGACAAGGGGGGGATGTTTTCTGGTGGGGGGAAATGCAGGAAAAAGATTTGCGTGGTGGATAAAAATTGCGGGCGGTGGATAAATTGCGGGCAGTGGATAAATTGAGGGCGGTGGATAAATTGTGGGCGGTGGATAGGGTCAGGAAAAGACAGAAAAATTTGGAAAGAGAGAGAGAAATGATAGAAAAAGAAACAGAGAAGACAGAAAGATGCAAAGCAAGAGAGAAGGGAAAAAAGTGGAGGGAAATAACAGAGACACAAAGAAATTGAAGGCACCAAAGAGACAGACAGAAAGCCAGTGAGAAAGACACAGAGAATCACAGAGAGATTGAGAGAGAGGACAGAGAATCACAGAGAGATTGAGACAGAGGACAGAGAATCACAGAGAGATTGAGAGAGAGGACAGAGAATCACAGAGAGATTGAGAGAGAGGACAGAGAATCACAGAGAGATTGAGAGAGAGGACAGAGAAAGCCATTGAGACAGAAAGACGCACAATCACTCAGAGAGAGACAGAAACACAAAGTGAGGGGGAGAGAGAGAGATGGAGGAACAGAGAGATAGAGAGAAAAACAGAGACAGAAATACAAGGTGAGGGAGAGATTCAGAAATAGAGAGAGTGAGAGAGAGATTCAGTGCGAGAGAGATATTCAGTGCGAGAGAGATTGAGAGAGAGAGAGAGATTGAGAGATAGAGAGAGAGATTCAGTGAGAGTCAGTGAGAGAGAGATTGAGTGGAAGAGAGATTGAGTGGGAGAGAGATTGAGTGGGAGAGAGATTGAGTGGGAGAGAGATTGAGTGGGAGAGCAATTGAGTGGGAGAGAGATTGAGTGAGGAGAGATTGAGTGAGGAGAGATTGTGTGCGATGGAGATTGTGTGCGAGGCAGAGTCAGTGAGAGGGAGAGTCTGTGAGAGGGAGATTGAGTGAGAGGGAGATTCTGTGCGCGGGAGATTCAGTGTGAGGGAGATTCAGTTCGAGGGAGATTCAGTTCGAGGGAGATTCAGTGCGAGAGAGACTGTGAGCGAGAGAGACTGTGAGAGAGATAGATTGAGTGAGAGATATAGATTGAGTGCGAGATAGATTGAGTGCGAGAGAGATTGAGTGCGAGAGAGATTGAGTGTGAGAGAGATTGAGTGAGAGAGAGATTGAGAGAGAGAGAGATTGAGTGAGAGAGAGATTCAGTGAGAGAGAGATTCAGTGAGAGAGAGATTCAGTGAGAGAGAGATTCAATGAGAGAGTGATTGAGTGAGAGAGAGATTCAGTGAGAGAGAGATTCAGTGAGAGAGAGATTCAATGAGAGAGAGATTGAGTGAGAGAGACTTAGTGAAAGAGACTGAGTCAGAAGAAGGGAGAAAAGCAGAAACAGACAATAAAGATGTGATACTCACCATCCCACACCGTCTGCTTTCCATCGTTGGACTGTAACACCTTCCCTCCATCAGCTCATCCATGGGGAAAAGATCCTGGAGAAGGGCATTGTGGTGGGATTTGGAGAAAAGCGTCAGGACTGGGACAGAGAGAGCGGGGGATTCAGACTGGACTCTCTCTCACACACACACTGTAATCAGTTCCAATTCACCTGGCCACAGAGATTGAGACACAGAAACTCACCTTCAGAAACCAGCTGCATGGAAGGAAAGAATGTGGTCTGATGTTGTCCTAATATATCCCAGAACCTGTCACTCAAAACAGACAGTCTACCCAAAGTGCAGCTTAACCAAACAGCTCTCAACTTCCTCCATCTGGACACTCCCTCCCAGGTATGGGACAGTCCAAGGTGAGTCTCTGTGTAAACAGCGAATGGGGGAGAGAGGGATATTCCAAACATATCCCAAATGGACCATTCCAGACAGAAACCTGTCTGTCTCTCTCTCCCTCCCCCAAAAACCTCATTAATGGAGCAGAAAAACTGCTGTAATTTAAAACCTGGAGGGGCCGGTTTGGATAATAACCATTTAACACTGATTGTATTAAATCTCTTTCACTATTCACCTCCAGTTAACAGAAAGTTCAGAAAATGACTCATTGCAATTACCTTGAAATTCTGACAAAGTGTTATTGCTGGAGAGGCCGGTTTGAATGCAGTACAAACATGCGGTTTTTATTCGGTTTTTCATTTCCACTGTGTGACAAACACTGAAACTGGAGCCAGGTTAATGAGGCAGCGAAGAGAACTTTTATAACCAGTGACATTTCACACAACAGTTCTCACCCATATTTACAGTTATATTTGTCAATGATTCTTTGCCCTGTATTTGATGCTGCTGTATTTATGTATTAACTGTAATCAATCAATAAAACCTTCTTAACATTCACCAGTTTAATGTTACAAGGGTTCACAAAGCTGGGAAATGGCCATTTAACACAAATGGTATGAAAGATCTTCCACGTTTCTCCTCCAGTTTATATAAAGTTCAGCAATAAAGACCTCCACATTCTGACAAAGACTTTTTACTGCTGTAATAAAGTGTCACTTGTTTCCATTTGCTTCCAGACTGTTTCTATCCTCTGCTCTCCTGGGGGATTCAGAGGGATTTTTGTTCACTGTTTGTCCACATTCAGGAGGTTCCAGATCCTCTGCAGCTGCTGTCCTGGAGAAATTAATTGCATTGCATTCAAAATCTTTCCCTCATTTTGGAGATATGAGGAGAGACTGTTTACACCAGTAGAGGGGTGAAACAAATAGGCAGGGAGTTCTTATGGTCTGGAATTCACTGTCTGACAGGTTTCTGAAAGCAGATTCAATATTAACTTTCAAAGGTCAATTGGAGTAAAATTTCAACTACTCGTAGTTATAGTCGAGAAGATACCAGCATAGAAAGAGAAGTGTGAGAGAGAGAGATGTCATAACGTAGGTGATCAAGAACTCAACACAACTTATATTGAGATTTTATATTTCTAAATAACTGTTTCAGTTTTATTTGATCCTGTTGTTTTATTTATACATTACCTTTAATCACTCAATATAACTTTCCAAACAGGAACGCGTTTTATGTTACAAGTGTTCACACAGTGGAAAAATAGCCATTTTACAAAAGTTGCATTGAAATTATTTTATTCAGCATCTCAAGTTTACAATTAAGTAAATTCTTCAGACTTGTGGAAACTTTCAAACTCAGCAAGGGAATCTCCCATCAGTAATGGCTCAGCATCTCCATCTGCTGGTGTCCCTGCCTCAATGCAGTTAATGTCCCTCTCTCACCATCTCCATCTGCTGGTGTACCTGCCTCACTGCAGTTAGATTAGATTCGATTAGATTAGAAATACAGCACTGAATCAGGCCCTTCGGCCCACCGAGTCTGTGCCGAACATCAACCACCCATTTATACTAATCCTACACTAATCCCATATTCCTACCAAACATCCCCACCTGTCCTTATATTTCCCTACCACCTATACTAATGACAATTTATAATGGCCAATTTACCTTAACCTCTCAGTTAATGTTCCTCTCTCACCATCTCCATCTGCTGGTGTCCCTGTCTCACTGCAGCTGCTGTCCTCCTCTCAACATCTCCATCTGCTGGTATCCCTGTCTTACTGCAGTTACTGTCCTCCTCTCACCATCTCCATCTGCTGGTATCCCTGTCTTACTGCAGCTATTGTCCCCCTCTCACCATCACCATCTGCTGGTATCCCTGTGTCACTGCAGTTAATGTCACTCTCTCACCATCTCCATCTGCTGGTGTCCCGGTCTCACTGCAGTTACTGCCCCCTCTCACCATCTAGATCTCCTGGTGTCCCTGTGTCACGTCAGTTACTGTCCCTTACTCACTATCTCCATCTCCTGGTGTGCCTGTCTCACTGCAGTTAATGTCCCTCTCTCACCATCGACATCTGCTGGTACTCCTGCCTCACTGCAGTTACTGGCCCACTCACCATCTCCATCTGCTGGTGTCACTGCCTCACTGCAGTTACTGACCTCCTCTCACCATGTCCATCTGCTGGTGTCCCTGTCTCACTGCAGTTAATGTCCCACTCTCACCATCTCCATCTGCTGGTGTCCCTGTCTCACTGCAGTGACTGTCCCTCTCTCACCATCTCCATCTGCTGGTGTCCCTGTCTCACTGCAGTTAATGTCCCTCTCTCACCATCTCCATCTGCTGGTGTCCCTGTCTCACTGCAGTGACTGTCCCTCTCTCACCATCTCCATTTCCTGGTGTGCCTGCCTCATTGCAGTTAATGTCCCTCTCTCACCATCGACATCTGCTGGTACTCCTGCCTCACTGCAGTTACTGGCCCACTCACCATCTCCATCTGCTGGTGTCACTGCCTCACTGCAGTTGCTGACCCCGCTCAACATCTCCATCTGCTGGTGTCCCTGCTTCACTGCAGTTACTGTCCCACTCACAACCTCACAATCACTGCGATTTGCAGCTTTGTCCACTGGCGGCATTTCTTGGCAAAAGCAACCACAAGGTGGCGCTGTACTCGCACATGCGCAAACGTACCCTATTCCAGTCAAACGTCAGGGTCTGACCACGTTCAGGCAGCTGCCAGGACTAAAGATGGCGCCGGTCAAATAATCACAGAGGCGGGTGGAGGGTCGGAGGTGGAGCTGGGGGACTGGCGGGGGGGGGAGGAGGGGGAATGGGATTTAGTTCCAGTGTTTGAAACCCTTCAGCTCTTTCTATGATTTCACTAATTTAACAATGAGATTGAGAGGGTATTTCACCCCCTTCTTCAGCTCCAGTCTGAATTTAGTCTGGGTAACAATGTGTTGGTGCAGGAACTGAGAATCTGCAGCATCTTTGATGTTTGTTCTGTGATAAAGAGAGGGTCAGTGTAGGAGGAATAATAATAAATATCTGTAATTCGACTGTAAATGATAGACTCAACCTGAATCACCCATAATAGGATAAAACCGCCGGTTATACTGAAGAGGAAAATAATTGATTTCCTGCGATTCTCCATCTCTGGGTCCTTGTGATTCTCTGCATTGCTGTGGCGCCGGAATCCCGTGCGGACTTTACTGGAGAATAAAATCCGTCTGACAGTCAGAACATTGAGCAGCAAAATCAGAAAGACCGGGACACAAGGGGTTAAAATGAGGTCAAACAATTCAAATGCCCCCCATATGGGGGAAGTAAAGAAGCTCAGTTTATTAACACATCCCATGGGAACATTATCAATAAGGTATTTTTGTTCCATTGTAAAGTACCAGGGGAGAGACTCTAAACAGCCCAGCACACTCACTGTTCCCACAACCACAGCCGCCCTTTTCTCGCTGCAATATTTTGTTTTCAGCTTCTCACAACAAATGGCCACAAATCGATCAAAGGTGAAAGTGACTGTGAGCCAGACAGAAACAACTGTGGATGCAGAAAGCAGAACGGCAATGAGAGAACACACAGGAGTAATGAACAGGAATGAATATGGGAAATAAATTGGAACAATTGCACCCAATATTGGATCAGTGATAACGACCAGGAGATCAGACACTGCCATTCCCACCAGGTAGACACTGATACATTTGGAGAGACCGCACTTTCCTCGGGACAGGATCACAATCGCCACCAAGTTAACTGGAAGAGAGAGAGAAAAGGAAGCAGAGAAATTACTGATCAGACCTGGAGACAAAGCATCAGTTTGACAGGATCTGGGCTTAAATTTTCAGCTTTGTTGCTGCATCGAGCAGTGAAAACTGATTCATTGACCCGGGCAGTGCTTTGTCACAGTGAAATGTTTGTAAACACAGTTATTAATAATGAATTGGGAAATTGATGCAGAAAGTGAATAAAGTCATTACCGGATCTACTGGAAGTACTGAGTGAGGATGCAGTGTCAGTGGGGAAATGAGAAGCTGTTTTACAGAGATGGAATCCAATGGGTTAATTGGGAATTTGTCTCCAGACTGTTGGTTCGGAATGTTTGGGGAGAGTGGGATGTGTAGCTGGTTTGTTGCTCTGGGTTCAGGGAACCGACAGGGAATGTTACCAAGTGGGAAAACTGCAGCGCTGTGTTAGAGTATCAGCAAAGATCTAGAATGGCAGAGCAGGCTCTAGGTCTGAATGGCCTCGTCCTGCTCCTGTGTTACTGTATTCCGATCAGATTGGACGAAGTAGCTGGAGGTGGAGACAGTGAATGAGATTGGGAGGGAGAGAAGGAAAAGCACATGTTGGACCGGTGGTGGGGGGGGGGGGGGGGGGGGTGGGGGGAGACTGGAGCAGATGATTTGGGAAAGTGGATAGACAGAAGCAATGGATGAGGAGACTGAGTATTCAATACAGTGAGAGGAGAGGCTGAGATTCACAGGGAGAGACTGCAGCAGAGTGTTAGAGGAAATCTAATCTATAGATCCCAGTAATACAACTCAATTCATACATTCAAACAATAATCCCTGTGGTTATTGGTGTTGGAGAACAGTTCATTGTTTCTGCAATATAGTCAATATATTTAGTTTGTACAGGCTATTAAATATAAATGTAAATATATTTCTGATATCAGCCTCGCTCTTTATTGAATTCAGCAGTCACAGAGATTTTAAAGTGCAGTATTTAAATAATGAATTACCATCAATGATGAACTGATTCTATTCTGTTCATTCAGTCACTAAGTAAGGAATAGGAATTTTCTCCAAAACAAAATGAGGACCTGACAGAAATCAACACAGAGGATCAAGTCCAACAGGAAAATGAACACAATCTGACAACAGACAAATTCAACTCACAGTTTCTCTCACTAATTGTTCTGGACATTCCATCACTTTATGATAGTGAATTATTTACACTGCTGCTTCTTTCTCTTTCTCTTTACTTCTGCTTATCTCTTTCCCTCGGTTTCGTTCTCCCTGCTCCTTTTCTCCTTCCCTATCTCTCTGGAGCACTCACACCTGCAAACTGTTACTTAATGCTACTTTTCACATATGATTTATTCCTAACATTCTGCATCTGTGTTCTGTTCACCAGCCCCATGTTCAATGATTCTATTCTCAGAGTCAGTTTGTTCAATGGTGAAACCTCTGTGAATAATTTAATGTATCTACAGAAAACTCAAGTCTCCACCTGTTCACCTGCACTCTTCACTTCATCTACAATACATGGAAAAAACAGGATCGAAAGCTACTTCCAGACAAACCTCACAATCATTGAAATTCCTTCTCCTCGAATTATAAAGTAAACTGTTAGAATGTGGGATTGTTTAATTAATAAAACACCAACATCAGCACTGCAGCTGATAATCTACAGATAAATGGGAAGACTCTTGATTCCAACTGACAGAGTGAAAACCAATAAAACATCACATCAATACTTTCTATTTTACAATGTAGTCCAGTGACAGTGAAGGTCCACAGTGAAGCAGGGAAGAAGAAGTGAAAGTGTCAGCAGCAAACTCAGTTCAGTAGCCAGACCTCTGAAGCAGCGTCAGACACACACAGAGTGAAATAATATTTGATAACAGTGATAATCAATAAATACATTGAAATCCCAGTTAATCTGAGCCATGTTATTGGGGAGGGAGGACATTGTTCTGTCCCCTTGTAACACTGAAACTGTGAGATGTCTCATTATCAATCACTGAAAAAAAATCATAAAAATATTCCAGGAAATGTTAGATCCACATCATGAAAATGTTAAAAACTCCTAATGGTCTGATTATTGATCCTCACTGAAACATCTCATTCCAATACATTCAATACACAGAATAATCCAATAAGAAAGCCACAGTTACTTAAACCAATACCATTAAATACATAACACAACTCTGACAAGAATGAAAGAGTGGACAATGAGGCGATTCCATCAGTAAATTGCTGGAAATGAACATGTGGCTGTGTAACACACACAGAGGAAAATAATACCGATTAAAGAAGCACAGTTAACATTGATTGACACCATTAACAGCTGAGATACTGGCTTACCAGGAACTCCAATTGCTGCAAGTACAGGATAATAAATGTCTTGTATCTGATACATTACTGGATATCCCATTTCTATGAGAAGCAGAGACTTCTATTAGCCTGGAATCCACAGCTCCAGCAGGCACTCTGAGCTGATCCATTCCAATGGGTACTGATTTATACAGGGGATAAGTCTCCACTGACACGGTTATACCCCTGATCATTGCTATTAGTTACAGTATCCTGAACAAACACATTACATCAACAGCTTTGACTCTGATGTAAATAATGTGGTGGATAAAACACAATCATTTCAATGTCAATGACATTTTCAGAGCAAGACCTCTCTCGGAATAAACCTGAAATCTGTACTCATACTGGACGGATGGCAATTATGAGAGGCGTCATTTACATTTTCCATATTATTGTACTGACCTTGTTCACTCCTGGCATTTCTATTGTAAATGTAACTGATCTGTCTGCAGTGGACACTGAATCCAGGGACAAAAGCAATCCCGTTTCACTCTGTTCCTGCCTTTTCCCAGTTAAAATGTGAACTTTGAAACTCTGATTCGGGACCATGTTCATGGTTACAGTCCAGAAACTACTGTGATTGAAATTACGGGACACACACTGTACGCATCCATTTGGGAGGCAGTTGGGTAGTGATAATATCACTGGTCACGTAATCCAGAGGCCCAACCTGATGGCCTGAGGACAGGGGTTCAAATCCCACCACGGCAACTATATAAACCAGAGGGAGCTCCCTTTCTGTGTATAAAGTAGAGGGAGTTCGCTCTCCAGCTATAAATTGGAAGGAGCTCCCTCTCTATTTATAAAGTGGAGGAAGCGCCCTCTCTATGTGTAAAGTGGAGGAAGCGCCCTCTCTATGTATAAAGTAGAGGGCGCTCCCTCTCTATGTATAAAGTAGAGGGAGCTCCCTCTCTCTGTATAAAGTAGAGGGAGTGCCCTCTCTATGTGCCCTCTCGTGTGTTGATAAGGTAAGCTTTTTATTTAAACAGTTCAGTCCGTCGGATTGCTAAGCGAACAAGTTTTGACTTTTTTTTTTTTCGTTTGGTTATTCAGTAGATTTGTTGGGAATCCAGAATAGTGGGAATGGAGGTAAAGGCAGTTGTATGTTCCTCCTGCAGAATGTGGGAGGTAGGGTTCGCCAAGAGTGTCCCTGCTGACTGCATCTGCGGGAAGTGCACCCAACTCCAGCTCCTCGCAGACCGCGTTGGGGAACTGGAGCTGGAGCTGGATGAACTTCGGATCATTCGGGAGGCGGAGGGGATTATTGACAGGAGTTATAGGGAGGCAGTCACACCTCAGGTAAAAGAAGTAGGTAGATGGGTTACCGTCAGGGGAAGGAAAGGGAACCAGGAGGCAGTGCAGGGATCCCCTGTGGCCGTTTCCCTCAACAACAGGTATACCGTTTTGGATACTTTTGGGGGGGACGACTTACCAGGGGTAAGCAATGGGGTGCAGGTCTCTGGCACAGAGTCTGTCCCTGTTGCTCAGAAGGGAAAGGGGAAGAGGAGCAGAGCATTAGTCATTGGGGACTCCATAGTTAGGGGAACAGATAGGAGGTTCTGTGGGAACGAGAGAGACTCACGGTTGGTGTGTTGCCTCCCAGGTGCCAGGGTACGTGATGTCTCTGATCGTGTTTTTGGGATCCTTAAGGGGGAGGGGGAGCAGCCCCAAGTCGTGGTCCACATGGGCACCAACAACATAGGTAGGAAGAGAGATGGAGATTTAAGACAGAAATTCAGGGAGCTAGGGTTGAAGCTTAGAGCGAGAACAACCAGACTTGTTATCTCTGGGTTGTTGCCCGTGCCACGTGCTAGCGAAGAGAAGAATAGGGAGAGAGAGGAGTTGAACACGTGGCTGCAGGGATGGTGTAGGAGGGAGGGTTTTGGTTTCCTGGATAATTGGGGCTCTTTCTGGGGTAGGTGGGACCTCTACAAACAGGATGGTCTTCACCTGAACCAGAGGGGTACCAGTATCCTGGGGGCGGGGGGGGGGGGGGGGAGAGATTTGTTAGTGCTCTTCGGGGGGATTTAAACTAAATCAGCAGGGGAATGGGAACCTAAATTGTAGTTCCAGTGTACAGGCTGTTGAGAGTAGTGAGGTAGGGGATAAGGTTACAGGGACGCAAGAGGGCACTGGCAAGCAAGAACTTGGTTTAAAGTGTTTCTACTTCAACGCCAGGAGCATCCGGAATAAGGTGGGTGAGCTTGCAGCATGGGTTGGTACCTGGGATCTCGATGTTGTGGCCATTTCGGAGACATGGGTAGAGCAGGGGCAGGAATGGATGTTGCAGGTTCCGGGATTTAGATGTTTTAAGAACAGAGAAGAGGGTAAAAGAGGGGGGGGGGCGGATGTGGCATTGTTAATCAAGGAAAGTATTACAGCGGCAGAAAGGACGTTTGAGGACTCGTCTACTGAGGTAGTATGGGCCGAGGTTAGAAACAGGAGAGGAGAGGTCACCCTGTTGGGAGTTTTCCATAGACCTCCGAATAGTTCCAGAGATGTAGAGGAAAGGATAGCGAAGATGATTCTCGACAGGAGCGAGAGTAACAGGGTAGTGGTTATGGGGGACTTCAACTTTCCAAATATTGACTGGAAATACTATAGTTCGAGTACTTTAGATGGGTCTGTTTTTGTCCAGTGTGTGCAGGAGGGTTTTCTGACACAGTATGTGGACAGGCCAACCGGGGGCGATGCCACATTGGGTTTGGTACTGGTTAATGAACCAGGCCAGGTGTTCGATTTAGATGTAGGTGAGCACTTTGGCGAAAGTGATCACAATTCGGTTAGGTTTACCTTTGCGATGGGGAGGGACAGGTATATGCAGCAGGGCAAGAATTATAGCTGGGGGAAAGGAAATTATGACGCGATTAGGCAAGATTTAGGATGTGTAGGATGGGGAAGGAAACTGCAGGGGATGGGCAGAAACGAAATGTGGAGCTTATTCAAGGAGCAGCTAATGCGTGTCCTTGATAAGTATGTACCTGTCAGGCAGGGAGGAAATTGTCGAGCGAGGGAGCCGTGGTTTACTCAAGAAGTTGAAGCTCTTGTCAAGAGGAAGAGGGCGGCTTATGTTAGGATGAGACGTGAAGGCTTAGTTAGGGCGCTTGAGAGTTACAAGCTAGCCAGGAAGGATCTAAAGGGAGGGCTAAGAAGAGCAAGGAGAGGACACGAGAAGTCATTGGCGGATAGGATCAAAGAAAACCCTAAGGCTTTCTATAGGTATATCAGGAACAAAAGAATGATAAGAGTTAGAACAGGGCCAATCAAGGATAGTAGTGGGAAGTTGTGTGCGGAATCAGAGGAGATAGGGGAAGCGTTAAATGAATATTTTTCGTCAGTATTTACAGTAGAGAAAGAAAATGTTGCCGAGGAGATTACTGAGATACAGCCTACCAGGCTAGATGGGATTGAGATTCACAAGGAGGAGGTGTTAGCAATTTTGGAAAGAGTGAAAATAGATAAGTCCCCTGGGCCAGATGGGATTTATCCTAGGATTCTCTGGGAAGCCGGGAGGAGATTGCAGAGCCGTTGTTGTCGATCTTTATGTCGTCATTGTCGACAGGAGTAGTGCCGGAAGACTGGAGGATAGCAAATGTTGTCCCCTTGTTCAAGAAGGGGTGTAGAGACAGCCCTGGTAATTATAGACCTGTGAGCCTTACTTCGGTTGTGGGTAAAATGTTGGAAAAGGTTATAAGAGATAGGATTTATAATCATCTTGAAAAGAATAAGTTCATTTGCGATAGTCAGCACGGTTTTGTGAAGGGTAGGTCGTGCCTCACAAACCTTATTGAGTTTTTCGAGAAGGTGACCAAACAGGTGGATGAGGGTAAAGCCGTGGATGTGGTGTATATGGATTTCAGTAAGGCGTTTGATAAGGTTCCCCACGGTAGGCTATTGCAGAAAATACGGAAGTATGGGGTTGAAGGTGATTTAGAGCTTTGGATCAGAAATTGGCTAGCTGAAAGAAGACAGAGGGTGGTGGTTGATGTCAAATGTTCATCCTGGAGTTTAGTTACTCGTGGTGTACCGCAAGGTTCTGTTTTGGGGCCACTGCTGTTTGTCATTTTTATAAATGACCTGGATGAGGGTGTAGAAGGGTGGGTTAGTAAATTTGCGGATGACACGAAGGTCGGTGGAGTTGTGGATAGTGTCGAAGGGTGTTGTAGGGCTCAGAGGGACATAGATATGCTGCAGAGCTGGGCTGAGAGATGGCAAATGGAGTTTAATGCGGAGAAGTGTGAGGTGATTCATTTTGGAAAGAGTAACAGCAATGCAGAGTACTGGGCTAATGGGAAGATTCTTGGTAGTGTAGATGAGCAGAGAGATCTTGGTGTCCAGGTACACAAACCCCTGAAGGTTGCTACCCAGGTTAATAGGGCTGTTAAGAAGGCATATGGTGTGTTAGCTTTTATTAGTAGGGAGATCGCGTTTCGGAGCCACGAGGTCATGATGCAGCTGTACAAAACTCTGGTGAGGCCGCACCTTGAGTATTGCGTGCAGTTCTGGTCACCGCATTATAGGAAGGATGTGGAAGATTTGGAAAGGGTGCAGAGGATATTTACTAGGATGTTGCCTGGTATGGAAGGAAGGTCTTACGAGGAAAGGCTGAGGGACTTGGGGTTCTTTTCGTCAGAGAGAAGGAGGAGGAGAGGTGACTTAATAGAGACATATAAGATAATCAGAGGGTTAGATAGGGTGGATAGTGAGAGTCTTTTTCCTCGGATGATGATGGCAAACACGAGGGGACACAGCTTTAAGTTGAGGGGTGAAAGATATAGGACAGATGTCAGAGGTAGTTTCTTTATGCAGAGAGTAGTAGGGGCGTGGAACGCCCTGCCTGCAACAGTAGTAGACTCGCCAACTTTAAGGGCATTTAAGTGGTCATTGGATAGACATATGGATGAAAATGGAATAGTGTAGGTCAGATGGTCGGCGCAACATCGAGGGCCGAAGGGCCTGTACTGCGCTGTAATGTTCTAATTCTAATTCTATGTATAAAGTAGAGGGAGCTCCCTCTCTATGTATAAAGTAGAGGGAGCGTCCTCTCTATGTATAAAGTGGAGGGAGCTCCCTCTCGATGTATAAAGTCGAGGGAGCTCCGTCTCTATGCATAAAGTAGAGAGAGCGCCCTCTCTTTGTATAAAGTGGAGGGAGCTCCCTCTCTTTGTATAAAATCGAGGGAGCTCCCTCTCTATGTATAAAGTAGTGTGAGTGTTTTGGGGGCATGTGTTGGATCAGTGATTGATATTTTCAAATTGAAGTGACATTTAATATTATTGAAAAAAATAGTATTGAACACTGACAAACTTTAGAAGCAGGGGAATGGGATACAGTGTGTGAGGGGACTTTGACAGAATCTCAGTAACAATCCCCATTATCTGCACAGTCCTGTATTGGGGGTTTAGTGTGAGAGTTTAGGGGGCGAGTGTTGATCAGTGTTTGATATTTTCAAACTGCAGTGACGTTCCCAGCAAGGGCAAGATTTACAGGTTCAAAATTAAACAATAAATGGATAAAAACCTTTCTGTCCAAGGAGAGAGAGATGGTGTTAGAGTCAGAGTCATGGAAAGAGGCAGAGAAAGAGGGGGAGGGCGAGGGAGAGAGAGAGAGAGAGAAAAATGGGATGAAACAGACATGAGAGGGAGAGACAGAGAGAAGATGAGACAAGTTGTAACAATCATTAACAATCCTCATTATCCGCCAGTTTGTTTTTGGAGGTTAATGTGACTGTTTTAGGGGTGAATGTTGGATCAATGTTTCATATTTTCAAGCTGCAGTGAGATTCCCAATAAGGCTGTTAAAGTATTTTAGAGCAGGGAGGTTATGCTGTAACTTTATAAATCATTACCTAAGCACCATAATGAGATCTCCCAGGGCAGGTACAGTGTGAGTTTACATACAGAGTAAAGCAGTGGCTTTAGAGAAGGAGGGAGAGACGGGCAGAAAGAGTGAGGAGATACGGGGAGGCAGGCAGATTGTAGGAGAAACTTTACATGTAACCACGTGAAAAAAATAAATAATTAAAAATTTAAATGGACTGCGCACTGAAAATACTGTCCGCACACAACAACTGAAGTCACACACCATCATAACTTGAAACTATATCACCATTCCTTCACTGTTACTGGGTCAAAATCCTGGAACTCCCTTCCTAACAGCACTGTGGGTGTACCTACCCCACATGGACTTCAGCGGTTCAAGAAGGAGGCTCAACACCACCTTCTCAAGGGCAATTAGGAATGGGTAATAAATGCTGGACTGGCCAGTAACGCACACATCCAACAAATAAATAAGGCAAATAAAAAGTTGACACCGAGTCACTTAAGGGGATATTACACTAGACGAACAAAAATTTGGTCAAACAGGTTGGTTTGAGGGAGTCTCTTCAAAGAGGAAAGAGAGTTAGTGAGACGGGGAGGTTTAGGAAAGGAATTCCAGAATTAGGGTCTTGGCAGTTTGAAGGCACGGCCACCAATGTTGGAACAATTCAAATTGAGGATGGTCAAGAGGCCTGAATTAGAGGATCACAGATATTGGTGGATTGTGGAGCTGGAGGAGATTGCAGAGATTGGGAGGGGTCATTTGTGGAAGACAGTTCCCAACTTCTCCCACTCTTGGAACGTAGATGTGTTTCTAAATTTCATCTTTGAAGGGCTTTTGACTAATTTTTGATTTTTAGCCAGTTCCCCCGGTCCGAGACTGTCCCCATCGAATACTCACAGGGCAGGTACCCACGGGGTTAGATACAGAATAAAGATCCATCTATGAATGCCAGACTCACTGTTCCTCTGTCTCTTTCTCCTCATCTCTCACTGCCTGCAACACCCTTTCTCTGCCTCCCTTTCTCTCTCTTCCCATCCTGAGAGCAAGAGTGAGAGATTGAGATAGTGTACAGAGGGAGATAGAGACAGAGGGAGAAAAGTAGAGAGATAGACTTGGGAAATGAGTAACAGACTAAATAGTGTTTCAGAGAGTAGAGGAGTGGGGAAGGGAGAGATAGAGATGGAGAGAGTTACCAGCAAGAGAGTTTACCAGTGATTACCTCTCTCTCAGTCCCTATCACTCCTTTCCAATTTGTTAACATCTCAATCTATTTTTTTCCCTCTACCCCGATGTTTCACACTCCATGCCTCTCGCTCGATTGTCTGTGTCTACTGCAGTGAAGGATTACATCAAATTATAATGTTTTACATTTGCTCTTTCAATCTCACTGAACAATCGCTCTGTCTGGGAACAGAGGGGCCTTGCAGTGAATGTCCACTGATTCCAGAGTGTAACAGGACAGGTGGATAAGGTGGTTAAGAAGGCTTTCGGAATACTTTCCTTTATTGGCTGATGGAGAGAATATGAGAGCAGGGAGGTTATGCTAGAACAGTAAAACACACTAGTTAGACCACAGCTAGAGTACTGTGTACAGTTCTGGTCACCACATTACAGGAAGGATGTGATCACACTAGGGAGGGTACAGAGGAGATTTACAGAGGATGTTGTAAGGCATGGAGAATTTTAACTAGGAGGAAAGGTTGGATAGGCTGGAATTGTTTTCTTTGGAACAGAGAAGGTTGAAGGGAAGATTTAATTGAGGTGTATAAAATAATGACGGGCCTAGATAGAGTGGATAGGAAGGACCCATTTCCCATAACAGAGAGGTCGATAACCATGGGCATAGATTACAAGATTTCCACACCAATATCATGAGGGTGTGATGGATTCCATGGTGGAATACCTTGCTGGATGTTTACAATGGAACGTTTTCCTTCCTGGTCATCAAAACTCACCGCCTGGGCCCCAACTTCATCCACATTTCTCCCACTCGGCCAATATTTCACTCTACATACCTACCTTTCTCTGTTTGCGTACACAGCAGTGAAGGATTACATCAAATGAATATATCTTACATTCTCCCTTTCAATCCACCCCAACAATCTGTCTGTCTCCAACCTTGTCTCTCTCCACAGCCCTCTCTCTGCCTGCATATCTAAGCCTCTATCCCTCTGTCTCCCTCTTTGTGTCAGAGATAGCAGGAGGGAGTGATAGAGAGAGGAAGGCAGAGAGAGACACAGAGAACAACCCCAGCTTCTCCAATCTATCCACGTAACTGAAGCCCCTCATCCCTGGAACCATTCTTGTGAATCTTTTCTGCACCCTCTCTAATGCCGCCACATTCTTCCTGAAGTACGGTGTCCACAATTGGACAATGCTCCAGTTGAAGGCAAACCAGCGATTTACAAAGGTCACATTTTCCTTGCTTTTCTATTCAAAGTCTGTATTTATAATCTCAGGACCTCTTCTGCCGTTTAACCACTTTCTGAACCTGCCCTGCCACCTTCAGTGATTGGAGCACAAATACCCCCAGATGTGCCTGTACCTGCACCTCCTTTAGAATTCTATCCTTAACTTTATATCGTCTCTCCTCCTTTTTCCTAACTGTGGAGGCGGAAGATGCGGGCATGGTTCTTGATGAATACATATCGGCTGTCTTCACAAAAGAGGGGACGAGGCTGATATTGTAGTCAATGAGGAGGGGTTTGAAATATCGAATGGGATAAACAGTGAGAGAGCAAATATTCAGGGGTTTAGCATCTTTGAAAGCTGATAATTCAACAGGCTCAGACTGTTTAGAGGTGCAAGGGAGGAAATATCAGAGGCTCTGACAATCATTTTCCAATCCTCTCTGATTACAGTCGTGCTGCCAGAGGACTGGAGGACTGCGTATGTTGGAATGTTGATTAACAAGGGAGAAAGTAACAGACTGAGTAATTACAGGCCACGCAGCCTAATCACAGTGGAGGGCAAATTATGGGGCAAAAGGGATTGATTAATTCCTTTCTAGTTCTGTGTGTCTCAGTGTCTCCATGTCTGTGTCTCTGTCACAATTTGAGCACTACCCTCACATTGGTGAGGAGTCGGTCTCTGGAAGAAATGTCCCAGTGTTGTGGAAACATAAAATGGCCACCGAGAACCAGCCTAAAATGGCTGACTAATGTTTGTGGATTTCCACAGATATTTGAGAGAGGAGAGAGAGGCAGACAGTCAGACAGACAGAAAGAGAGACAAAGAGAGAGGCACAGACCAAGACACAGAGAGCGATAGCAAGATATTTGTCATTGGACAGAGGAAGAGGAGGAGGCCATTTGGCCCCTCAACCCTCTTCTGTCATTCAATGAGCTCATGGCTGATGTGTGATCTAACTCCATGTACCTTTCTTTGCCCCTTAATACCTTTGGTTGACAAAAATCTATCAAACTCAGATTTAAAAACTAACAAGTGTCTCAGCATCAATTGCCGTTTGTGGAAGAGAGTTCCAAACTGATACCACACCTGGTGTGTTCATAAGAACATCAGAACGAGGAGCAGGAGTAGGCCACGCGGCCCCTCGAGCCTGCTCCGCCATTCAATAAGATCATGGCTGATCTTTTTGTGGACTCAGATCCACTTACCCGCATTCTCACCGGATCCCTTAATTCCTTTATTGTTCAAAAAGATATCTACCTTAGCTTTAAGAATGTTTACTGAAGAAGCGTCAACTACCTCACTGGGCAAGGAATTCCATGGATTAACAACCCTCTGAGTGAAGAAGTTCCTTCTTAATTCAGTCCTAAATCTGCTCCCTCTAATCTTGAGGCTATGCCCTCTTGTCCAAGCTTCACCTGCCAGTGGAAACATGCTCTCGCTTTGTATCTTATCTATTCCCTTCATAATTTTATATGTTTCTATAAATCCCCCCTCATTCTTCTGAATTCTAATGAATATTATCCCAATCTGCTCAGTCTCTCCTCATAAGCCAACCCCCTCAACTCCGGAATCAACGAAGTGAACCTCCTCTGCACCCTCTCCAGTGCCTATGCATCCTTTCTCAAGTAAGGAGACGAAAACTGCACACAGTATTCCAGGTGTGGCCTCACCAGTACCTTATCCAGAAGCAACATAACCTCTCTGCTTTTAAACTCAATACCTTTAGCAATGAAGGACAAAATTCCATTTGCCTTCCTCGTTACTTGCTGTTCCTGCAGACCAACCTTCTGCGATTCATGCACAAGGACACCCAGGTCCCTCTGCATAGCAGCATGCTGCAACTTTTTACCATTCAAGTAATAATCCTTTTTACTGTTACTCCTACCGAAATGAATGACTTCACATTTATCAACATTGTCTTCCATCTGCCAGACCTTTGCCCACTCACTCAATGTATCTATGTTCCTCTGCAAAGTTTCACAGTCATCTGCACACTTTGCTCTGCCACTCATCTTAGTGTCATCTGCAAACTTTGACACCCTACAAATGGTCCCCAACTCAAAATCATCGATATAAATTGTAAATAATTGCGAAACCAGCACCGATCCCTGAGGCACACCACTAGTGACTGATTGCCAACCAGAATAGCACTCATTTATCCCCACTCTCTGTTGAAGTGTTTCTTCATTTCACTACTGAATGGTTTTTAGACTGTTTTTTAGATTTTTAGTCTCTGCCCCCAAGTTCCTGACTCCGCAGCAAGTGGGAATTGTTACTCTCTGTCCACCCGTTCAGTTTCCCTTAGTATCTTGAAAACATTCATCAAATGACCCATAACCTTGTAAATTCCAGGGAAAGGACATGTTGGAGCAGGAGGGGAGACTGGAGCAGATGGTTTGGGAAAGTGGATAAAATGAAGCAATGGATGAGGAGACTGAGGATTCAATACAGTGAGAGGAGAGGTTGTGATTCACAGGGAGAGACTGCAGCAGAGTGTTAGAGGAAATCTAATCTATAGATCCCAGTAATACAACTCAATTAATACATTCAAACAATAATCCCTGTGGTTATTGGTGTTGGAGAACAGTTCATTGTTTCTACAATATAGTCATTATATTTAGTTTGTGCAGGCTATTAAATATAAATTTAAATATATTTCTGATATCAGCCTCGCTCTTTATTGAATTCAGCATTCACAGAGATTTTAAAGTGCAGTATTTAAATAATGAATTACCATCAGTGAAGAACTGATTCTATTCTGTTTATTCAGTCACTAAGTTGGGTATAGGAACTTTCTACAAAACAAAATGAGGACCTGACAGAAATCAACACAGAGGATCAAGTCCAACAGGAAAATGAATACAATCTGACTAAAGACAACTTCAACTCACAGTTTCTCTCACTAATTGTTCAGGACATTCCAGCACTTTATGATAGAGAATTATTTACACTGCTGCTTCTTTCTCTTTCTCTTTACTTCTGCTTTTCTTTTTCAATCGGTTTCGTTCTCCCTGCTCCATTTCTCCTTCCCTATCTCTCTGGAGTACTCACACCCTGTAAATTGTTACTTAATGCTGATTTTCACATATGATTTCTTCCTAACATTCTGCGTCTGTGTTCTGTGCACCAGCCCCAGGTTCAATGATTCTATTCTCTGAGTAAGTTTGTTCAATGGTGAAACCCCACAACCCTACCTGTCACTGCAACTTCCTCCAGCCCCTAAAACCCTCCCTAGCTCTGTCACCTACGCCAGGCTCCACAACCCTCCCTATCTCTGTAACCTGCTCCAGTCCCACAACACTCCATAGCCCTGTCACCTCATCCAGCGGTTAGAACCCTCCCGATCTCTGTAACATCCTCCAGCCCCTACAACCCTATCTATCTCTGTACCTTCCTCCAACCATTATCTCTGTAACCAACTCCAGTCCAACAGCCCACCCTAGCCCTGCATCCTTCTCCTGCCCGTACAACCCTCCTTAGCTGTCACCTCCTCCAGCCCCGACAACCTCATTATCTCTGTAACCTCCTACAGCCCATATCACCCTCCCTATCACTGTAACATCCTCCATCCCCTCCAACCCTCCCTATCTCTGTAACCTGCTCCAGCCCCACAACACTTCATAGCTTATCCACCTCCTCCAGCGGCTACAACCCTTTCGATCTCTGTAACATCCTCCTGCCCCTACTGCCCTACCTATCTCTGTAACTTCCTCCAGCCCTCATCTCTGTAACCAACTGCAGTCCAACAGCGCACCCTAGCTCTGTAACCTCCTGCCCCTACAACCCTCCTTAGCTGTCACCTCCTCCAGCCCCGACAAACCTCACTACCTCTGTAACCTCCTCCAGAGCTACAACCCTCCCTAACAATCTAACCTCCTCCATCCCCTAAAACTATCCACAACTCTGTAACATCCTCCAGAACCTAAAACCATCCCTATCTATGTAAACTCCTCCAGCCTCTTCATCCCTTCCTATCACTCAAAACTTCCCCTGCCCCAACAACCCTCAATATCTCCGTAAACCCCTCCACCCGCTACAACCCTCCTTATCTCTGTAATCTCCTCCAGCCCCTACAACCATCCCTTACAATGTAACCTACTCCAGCCCCTAAAACCATCCCCAACTCTGTAACATCCTCCCGCACCTAAAACCATCCCTATCTCTGTAAACTCCTCCAGTGTCTACAGCCCTCCCTATCTCCTTAAGTACCTCCAGCCCCTACAACCCTCCCAATCTCTCTAACTTCCTCCAGCCCTACAACGCTCCCTATCTCTGCTGCCTCCTCTTCCCATATAAAACGTCCTATCTCTGTCACCTCCTCCAGGCCAGACAACCTTCCCTAACACTGTCACCTACTCCAGGCTCTACAACCCTCCCTCTCTCTGTAAAGTCCTCAGCCCGACAACACTCCTGATCTCTGTAACCTCCTCCACCCCTACAACCTTCCCTGTCTCATGTTTCAGGTCAGTGATGAAAGTTCTGATGAGGGGTCACCGACATGCAATGTTAACTCTGCTTCTCTCTCCATAGATACTGCCAGACCGGCTGAGTATTTCCTGCATTTCCTGTTTTTATTTCACTTTACATCTATGGCCCCTTGACACTGACCTCTCTGCGAAGGTAAATAGGCCCATCACGTACACTTTATCCCGGCCCTTCAAAACTTACGACATTTCAATCTAACCTCACCTCAGACTTCTCTGTTCCAAGCACAACAGTCCCAGCCTATCCAATATTTCCTCACAGCAACATTTTTCCAGACCTGGCAACATCCTCGTAAATTTGTTCTGTGCCCTCTCTATTGCAATTAAATCCTTTCTGTAATGTGGTGACCGGAACTGCACAAAGTACTCATGGTGCGGCCCAACCAATGACTTATTGCGTTACAGCATAACCTCTCTCCTATTCTACACCTCGGCTAATAAAGGAAACGTATTCCCTATGTCTTCTTAACTTACTTAGCGAGCTGTCCTGCTATCTTCATGGATGTATGAACATCCACTCCAAGGTTCCACACTTCTTCTGCACCTGGAAGGATTCTACCATTAATTGTGCATTCCTTTGCCAAGCTCGACCTCCTCAAATTCATCACCTCACACATCTCAGCGTTGAATACCATTTGCCACTTTTCTGCCCACCTGGCTCGTCCATTAACATTTTCCTGCAGTCTACAGCTATTCTGCTGTCTAGCAACCACCGGCCATTGTTCTGTATCGCCTGCAATCATTTTGATCATGACCCCTGCATTTATGTCCAAATTCTAAATATATAGCACAAAAAGTAGTGGATCTATTAGCGAGCCCTGTGGAACGCCACTGGAAACAGCCTAGCAGTCGATATATCAGCTTGAAAAGAGATATGGCTAAATAACAGGAAGCAGAGATTCGGGATGAATGGGTTATTTTCAGGGTGGAACGCTGTAACTAGTGGTGTACAACAGGGATCAGTGCTGGAACCTCAAAGTTTTACTATCTATATTAATGACTTGGATGAAGTGACATTCAGACTTGTAGCCAAATTAGTCTGCAAAGGGAAATAGATAAGTTAAGCGAGTGGAGAAAAATGTGGCAGATGGAGGAGAACGTGCAGTAGGCCATTTCAGGGTTAATCTGCTGAACCTCCATTGCACTCCCTCTATGGAGTGTCTCTAAGGAGACACATCTTAACAGGAGGAGACAACAACTGTATAGAATACTACAGGTGAGTCTCACCAAGGCTTTTTACAATTGCAGCAACATATCTTTTTAACCTGTATTCAAATGCCATTGCAATGAAGGCCAGCAGACCATTTGACTTCCTCAATGCTTACTGCATCTGCATACTAGTTTTTAGTGACTCATGAACCAGGACACCCAGATCCCTTTGGATATCAACACTTCACAACCTCTCACCATTTAAGAAATACTCGGCCTTTCTGTTTTTCTACCGAAGTGGATCACTCTCGGGAACTGCTTCAAAAGTTCACCTACCTGGGCTCAACTATCACCGGTAACCTGTCTCTCGATGCAGAAATCAACAAATGCATTGGAAAGGCGCCGGCTGCTATGTCCAGACTGGCGAAGAGAGTGTGGAAAAATGGTGCACTGACACGGTACACAAATGCCCGAGTGCATCAAGCCTGCCTCCTCAGTACCTTGCTCTGCGGCAGCCAGGCCTGGACAACATATGTCAGCCAAGAGCGATGTCTCATTAGAACATTAGAACATTACAGCGCAGGACAGGCCCTTCGGCCCTCGATGTTGCGCCGACCTGTGAAACCATCTGACCCACACTATACCATTTTCATCCATCTGTCTATCCAATGACCACTTAAATGCCCTTAAAGTTGGCGAGTCTACTACTGTTGCAGGCAGGTCGTTCCACGCCCCTACTACTCTCTGAGTAAAGAAACTACCTCTGACATCTGTCCTACATCTATCACCCCTCAACTTAAAGCTATGTCCCCTCGTGTTTGCCATCACCATCCGAGGAAAAAGACTTTCACTATCCACCCCATCTAACCCTCTGATTATCTTATATGTCTCTATTAAGGCACCTCTCCTCCTCCTTCTCTCTCGCGAAAACAACCTCAAGTCCCTCAGCCTTTCCTCATAAGACCTTCCCTCCATACCAGGCAACATCCTAGTAAATCTCCTCTGCACCCTTTCCAAAGCTTCCACATCCTTCCTATATTGCGGTGACCAGAACTGCACGCAATACTCCAGGTGAGGCTGCACCAGAGTTTTGTACAGCTGCAGCATGACCTCGTGGCTCCGAAACTCGATCCCCCTACTAATAAAAGCTAACACACCATATGCCTTCTTAACAGCCCTATTAACCTGGGTGGCAACTTTCATGGATTTATGTACCTGGACACAAAGATCTCTCTGCTCATCTACATTACCAAGAATCTTCCCATTCGCCCAGTACTCTGCATTCCTGTTACTCCTTCCAAAGTGAATCACTTCACACTTTTCCGCATTAAACTCCATTTGCCATCTCTCAGCCCAGCTCTGCAGCCTATCGATGTCCCTCTGTAACCTACAACATCCTTCGGCACTATCCACAACTCCACCGACCTTCGTGTCATCCGCAAATTTAGTAACCCACCCTTCTACACCCTCATCCAGGTCATTTATCTTCGCTGCCTCTGGAGAATCCTTGGAATCAGGTGGCAGGACCGTATCTCCAATGGAGAAGTCCTCGAAGCAACCAACATCCCAAGCATATACACCCTACTGAGCAAGCGGCGCTTGAGATAGTTTGGCCATGTGAGCCGCATGGAAGATGACAGGATCCCGAAGGACACATTGTACAGTGAGCTCGTCACTGGTATCAGACCCACTGGCCTTCCATGTCTCCGCTTTAAAGATGTCTGCGAACGTGACTTGAATTCCTGTGACATTGACCGCAAGTCATGGGAGTCAGTTTCCAGTGATCGCCAGCGCTGGCAGACAGCCATAAAGGCGGGGCTAAAGTGTTGCGAGTGGAAGAGACTTATCTGCTGGAAGGAAAAAAGATAGAAACGCAAGGGGAGAGCCAACTGTGTAACAGCCCCGACAACCAATGTTATCCACAGCACCTGTGGAAGAGTCTGTCACTCTGGAATTGGACTTTCTCGCCACTCCAGGCGCTACTTCGTCAACCACTGACCACCTCCAGGCGCTTATCCATTGTGTCTCGAGACAAGGAGACCAAAGAAAGAAAGAACGAGAAAGAAAGAAAGAAGAAAGGATCACTCCACACTTACTCACATTAAATTCCATCTGTCATGCTCTTGTACATTCACTAAGCCTGTCGAAATTCCCTTAAAGCCTCCTTGCATCCTCCTCACAACTTAATTTCCCTCCTAGTTTTGTGTCATCAGCAAATTTGTAAATAATCTACTTGGCCCCCACATCCAAATCATTTATATCGATTGTGAACAGCTGTAGCTGAAGCACTGATCCTTGCGGTACCCTATTAGTAACAGCCTGTCATCCTGGCAATGACTTATTTATTCCTCCTCCCTGCTTTCTTTCTGTTAACCAGTTCTCAATCCAGCGCAATATGTTACTCCCAATCCCATGTGCTCTAACTCTGTATATTAATCTCCCGTGCAGGATCTTATTAAAAGCAGTCTGAAAATCCAAATACAGCACATCCACTGGTTTTCCTTTCTCTATGCTGCAAGTAACATCCTCAAATAAAAACTCCAACAGGTTTGTCAAACATGAGTTTCGTTTCCTAAATCCACGTTGACTCCGCCGATCATATGACTTGTTCCAATGTTATCGTGTTATCTCATTCTTCTTAATAGATTCTAACATTTTCACTACTGCTGACATCAAACTAACAGGTTTGTCGTTCTCTGTTTCTCTCTCGCTCTCTTCTTAAACATTATGGTGACATTTGCTCATTTACAGTGTGCAGGATCCCTTCCAGAATCTATAGAATTTTGAAAGATAACCACTGATACATCTACTATCTTTATAGCTACTTCCTTCAATACTCTGGGATGTCGCTCATCTGGTCCAGGGGATTTATTAATTTACAATACAGTTAATTTTTCAAGTACCACCTCTTTATTTATACTCATTTATTTCAGTTCCTCATTTTTACAAGTCCCATGGTTCCCCAGAATTTCTTGAGGATTTTCTGTATCTTCCTCAATGAAGACAGATACAAAGTAATTGTTTAGTCTCTCCGCCATTTCCTCATTCTCCATGTAAACTCTCCTATCTCTACTTGCAACGGACCCACATCCGTCCTTGCTAATCTATTCCTTTTCAAATACATAAAGCGGCATTAAGATTCTCTCTAGCTTGCATTCCATATTTATTGTCCCTTTCCCGATTAGTTTATTGGTTCTCCTTTGTTGGTTTCTAAATTGCTCCCAATCCGATGGGCTTGCCACGTTTCCTGGCGACCGTACAAGGCTTTCAAATTTGACCTAATGAAAACTTTAACTTATTTTGTTAGCCACGGTTGATTCAGCTTTCCAGTTTGTTTTTTGTATTTGCGAGGAATGTACATTTGTTGTCAACCATGAAGTAACATTGTCTGGCTACTGTCAAATCGTTTAATGTAATCTCCCAATCCACCATAGCCAACTTGCCCTTCATATCTTCATAGTTTCCTTTGTTCAGATTTAAAATCCTAATTTCAGAATGAACTATATCTTTTTATCAAATTAAACATTCTATCATATTGTGGTCACGATGTCATAATGGCTCTTTTCCAGTAAGGTTATTAATTAGCCCTTTCTCATTGCAAAATACTAAATCAGAAATAGCTCAATCCCCAGTTGGTTCTTCAACATACTGCTCCAGTCATCCATCTCGTACACATACTAGCAATTCATCCTCCACAGAATTAGTGCTAATTAAGATGAGGCACTCTATCTGTAAATTGAAGATGTCCATTGTTACTGTATTGCCCATGTTACATGCAGCTGTAATTTCCTGATGTTTACCGTCTCCAACATTACCACTGTAGTTTCGTGGTCTACTAAACATCTCCCACCAATCTTTGCTGCCCCTTGCTGTTTCTTAGTTCCACCAAACTGATTCTACATCTTGGTCCTTTGATCTAAGATACTGTCTCACTAATGTACTGTCTCGTCCTGCATTAACAGCACTATCACACCTCCTTTTCCGCGCCGCCTACCCTTCCTAAATGACTGCATCGAAGATTAACATGTTAGTGTCGGAATGACGGAACAGGCCTAAATTAACCAAAACTTTAATCCATTTTAAAAATCAAGGACCACAATCCAACAGCTCACGTTGAAATGAGGGATCAAAGGCCGGGGACAAATGCAGGTAGACAAATTGAATCCTGCCTCGGGTGAAGGACACTGTCCATTGCGGATGGACAGTCTGTCCAATAATATTCCTCATCCCAAAACTTTCTCACTCTCTTCACATATTGTCATTACATTTTCAAAGTATAACAAATGTCCCCAGGAGCTGAGCAGTAAATTTAATTAAATTGGATAAATCAAAGCAAAAGATTATCAGAAATAGGTGCAGCAAGATCCCAAATCTGTTTTCTCTCAATTGTACTGAAAATCTCTCAGCAACATCCCAATACAAACAAATGCTGGTTCGAAAGCAAAGGGTCAAAAGTGATATCGATTGAGGCCACAATGCGAGCACACAACCCACACACACCAGACTGAGAGAAATATCCCTTCCCCTGGAGAGAGAGGGAGGGAGAGTGTTTGTCATTTGAACTGGGACTCCTTTCCACCCAGTCACAACCAAGCTCAGCAGTTTGCTTCACCACAGAATATGTTACACGTTTGGATGTTGTTCAATTTGTTCCTCGGGGGCCTGTCCATTGACATGTTAATGCAGCACAATCGGGGAAAAAACCAGATTGACCAGGGGAACATTACTGCATTTTAAAAATGTCTGCTGCCCCTTCCAGGCCCCACACAGGGATTGGAACATGTTCGGGAGGCAGTGACACGTGCCAATTCAATCCTCAGCTCAATACTCACGTTGAATAAATTCAGATCCATCTGCCTGTCTTACACTCTGTGTCTGTCTCCATCTCTCCCTCATTCTCATTGTCTGTCTCACTCCATCAGTCTCACTCGCTGTCTGTCTGTCTCTCTCTCATGCTCTGTCCGTCTCTCACTCCCCCTCTCTCACTCTTTCCATGTCTGTCTCTCTCCGTGTCTGATTCACTTTCTCATTCCATGTCAGCCTCTCTCTCATTCATGCTCTATATGTCAAACTTTTATTCTCCCGCTTTCTCTCCCTCTCATTCTCTCTCTCTTTCTCTCTCATTTTGTTTGCTTACATGACTCTCTCAACCTATCACTATCACTCCCTGCCGGTCTGTCTCATTCCATGTCAGGCCCTTGCCCTTTCATGCCTTATGGTTCACTCTCACTCGCCCTCTATCTCTCCATCTCAATCTCTCTCACACCCCCACTCTCTATCCATCCATCCATCCATCCATCTTTCTATCCATCTATCTATCTACCTATCTATCTATCTATCTATCTATCTATCTATCTATCTATCTATCTCTTGGATTTGTGCACTGTCTGACTCACTTTCACTTCTGTTCTCTTTCTCCTTCTCTCTCCCCGCCCCCACCTCCCCTCTCTCTACCTATCTCTCATTCTATTGATCTCTGTATCTCTACATCTATCTCACTATCTCTCTATCTATCATTCTATCTCTTGTTTTTGTGCTCTCTCTGACTCACTCTCACTTCTGTTCTCTTTTTCTCTATCTCTCTCTCCCATTCGTTGTCTGTCTCTCGTACACACTCCGTCTGCCTATCTCTATTTTCCATTCCCTTTGTCCACGTCTCTACCCTCACTTTGTTAGGTGTTCTGTACTTTTCTTCTTCTCTCTTTCTCTCTTCATTCCTCCCTCTCACTCGTCTGTATTTCTGTATCAGTCTGTCTGCTTCCCTTTTCTCACTCTGTGTCACCCTATCTCTTTCGTTCATGTGGTCTCGCTCTTTTTCTGCCTCTCTGTCGCTCTGTGTCTTTGTCACTCTGTCTCTCTCTCTCTCACTCTATTTATATATATATATCCATCAGTCTATCTATCTATCTATCTCTTGGTTTTGTGCTCTGTCTGACTCACTCTCACTCTGTTTCATGTTCTGCCCGTTTCTCCCTCTCTCCTCTCTCTCTCCCTCTCTTTCTCTCTCTCTCTCGCTCTCTTTCTCTCTCTCTCTCTCTCTCTCCATCTCTCTCTCTTTCTATCTATCTATCTATCTATCTATCTATCTATCTATCTATCTATCTATCTATCTCTCTATCTATCTATCTAACTATCTGTCTATCTCTTGGTTTTGTGCTCTGTCTGACTCACTCTCACTCTGTTTCATGTTCTGCCCCTTTCTCCTCTCTCTCTCTCTCTCTCTCTCTCTTTCTCTCTCTCTCTCTTCCTCGCTCTCACACTCTGTGCTGTTTTCCTCTCTCATCATTTCTTCCTGGATTGGAATGTACCCTGAAATACTCAATTATTTAAAGCAAGGGCCATTCAAATCTGTGTTGTATTTTTAATATATTATATATTGAAATCGTGGAAAGAATTGGATCTTCAAAATCGTACACAGGAGCCTGGGAATAAAATCATTTTTTCTTGTTATCCATGCATGACCACATTGTAGATTTGCCGTTGATCTGTAGACTTTTGTCATTCACCTTTCGGAACTGCATGTTTTCTGGGCCAGAGACAGCAGGTTGCAGAGTGAAATGGAGATTGGGGATACGTTCATTGCCACCTTGCGGAACTGCCCTGTTACTGGACAAGAGAGAGTAAAGGAGAAGCTGGCATTGCTCAGTGGAGATGGGGGAGTTTTGAGTTGTTCATTCCCGAATTGTGGAACTGTCTGTTACCTGGGTCAGAGACAGGAGCCAGAACTGATCATTCGAATTTATCTTATTTTTTTAGCGAGACAGCACTGAAGCACCTTCGGCCCACCAAGTCTGTGCCGACCAACAACCACCCATTTACACTAACCCTGCAGTCATCCCATATTCCCTACCACCTACCTGCACGAGGGACAATTTACAATGGCCAATTTACCTATCAACCTGCAAGTCTTTTGGCTTGTGGGAGGAAACCGGAGCACCTGGCGAAAACCCACGTCGACACAGGGAGAACTTGCAAACTCCGCACAGGCAGTACCCAGAATCGAACCCGGGTCCCTGGAGCTGTGAGGCTGCAGTGCTAACCACTGCGCTACTGTTGCACGCATATATAGTGAAATATTGAAAGCAAAGGTATTATTCTGACTGGAGTCTTAATATTAACAAGAGGACGTCAATTCTTCTCTTATTGATCTAAAACGTTGAATTAAATTAGAATTGTAGAAAGTTTAAGGCACAGAAGGAGGCCACTTGATCCATTGCGTCCGTGCAGGCTGAAAAATGATCCACTTATTCTAATCGCACCTTCCAGCATTTGGTTCGTAGCTTTGCAGATTACAGCACTTGAGGTACATATCCAGACTCCCTTTGAATGAGTTGAGGGTCTCTGCCTCAACTATCCTTTCAGGGTTCCAGACCATCACCATCCTCTGGGTGAAAAAGATGTTCCTCTTCTCCCCTCTGATTTGTTTAACTTTAAATCTATTCCCCCTAGTCACTGACCTCTCTGCTAAGACCTTGACCTCCACTCTATCCAGGCCCCTCAACATTCTATATATTTCAATCAGATTTGTTCCAAGGAGAACAAACCCAGCCTATCCAATCTTTCCTCAGAGCTGCATTTTGCCTGTCCTGGCAACCTCCTCGTAAATTCCCTCTGTACCCTCTCCAGTGCAGTTCCATCCTTTCTTAGTGACGTGACCAGAACTGCACACAGTACTCAAGTCGTGGCCTAACTAATGCATTATACAGTTCCAGCATTACCTCCCTCCTCTAATATTCTATTCCTCTGCTAATAAAGAAAAGGAATCCGTATGCCTTCTTAACCACCTTATTGACCTGTCCTGCTACATTCAGGGATCTGTGGACATTCACTCCAAGGTCCCTCACTTCCTCTGTACTTCTCAGTATTTCCCCATTAATCGAACATTCAGTTGTCTTGTTTGACCTCCCCAAATGCATCACCTCAAAATTCTCTGAGTTGACCTCCATTTGCCACTTTTCTGCCCATCTTACCAGATCATCAATATCTTCCTGCAGCCTACAAATATACTCCTCGCTATCCACTACAAGGCCAATCTTTGTGTTGTCTGCAAACTTCTTGAACATGCCCCCTTCATTTATGTCCAAAACGTTAATATATACCACAAAAAGCAGGTGACTCAGTACTGAGCCCTGCAGGAGGCCACTGGAAACAGACCTCCAGCAGCTAAAACGCCCGTCAACAATTCCCCTTTGTGTCTTGCCACTGACACACTTTTGTGCCATCTTGGCTGCATTTTCCTGGATGCCATGGGTTTTTATTTTTTTCACTGGTCTGTCATGTAGGACTTTGACAAAAGCCTTGCTAAAATCCTTGTTGACCACATCAACTGCACTACGCTCTTCTAGCTTTCTTGTTATTTCTTCAAAAAATTAAATCAAGTTGGTCAAACAAGATCTTACCTTAATGAATCAATGCTAACTATCCTTGATTAACCTCTGCCTTTCGAAGTGAGAGCTTATCCTGTGTGTCAGAATATATTCTAACTGAGGTTAGACTGACTGGCCTGTAGTTATTCGGACTATCCTTCGCTCCCTTTTTAAACAGAGGTACAATGTTAGCAGTCCTCGAATCCTCCAGCACCACACATGTATCCAGTGAACACTGAATAATGGTGGTCAGACCTTCTTGTATTTCCTCTCTTACTTCTCTTAACAGCCTCAGGTACATTTCATCTGGCCCTGGTGAGCTATCAACTTTCAAGGATGCTCGTCCCATGAACACTTCCTCTCTCCCTATGTTTATCACATACAATACTTCACAGTCCTCCTACTTAACTGCAATATCTGCATCATCCCCCTCTTTTGTGAAGACAGATGCAGAGTATTCGCTAACAAAACAACATATTATGCCCGACACATAGGTTACCTTTTGGTCTTTTATAGGCCCTACTCACGCCTTAGGTACATGTTACTCTTAATGTGTTGCTAAAACATCTTTGGGTTCACCTCGATTTTGCTTGCCAATATTCTTTCATGCCCTCTCTTTGCTTTCCTAATTTCCTTTTTTATTTCACCCCTCCATTTTCTCTAGTGCTCTTGGCTTTCTGTAGTGTTGAGTTCTCGGAGTCCGACTTAAGCTTGGCGTTTTTACCTTATTTTAACCTGTATGCTCCTTGACATCCATGGGGATCTAGATTTGTCCGTCTCACCTTTTGTCTTCATGGGAACCTTTACTCTGAGCCCCCTGAATCTCCCTTTTGAATGCGTTCCAATGCTCTGACATCGATTTACCTTCAAGTAGCTGTTTCCAGTCCGCTTCCGCTGAATCACTCCTCAGTTTACGAAAATTGGCTTTGCACCAATTGAGAACTCTAACTCCTGTTCCATTTCTGTCCTTTTCCATAATTAGGTTAAAACTGACTGAATTATGATCACGACCTCCAAAATGCTCTCCCACTGCCACTCCTTCCACCTGCCCAGCATAATTTCCTAAAACTAAGTCTAAAACGTTACCCTCTCTTGTTGGACATGCTACAGACAGGGCAAAAAGGTTCTCCTGAATGCACATCAAGACTTCTGCTCCCTCGATTCTTTTCACACTAAATCTATCCCAGTTGTTAATGGGGTAAATAAAATGCCCTACTATTACTGCCCTATTGTTTTTTCACTTCTCAGAGGCGTGCCAACAGATCTGCTCTTTTATCATCCACTGACTGTTTGGAGGTCTATAGTACAGTCACAGTAGTGTGATTGCCCCTTTTTTGTTCCTTCTCTCAATCCATATGGCCTCATTCGATGGACCTCCCAACATATCATCCCTCCTCACAGCTGTTATAGTTTCCTTGACCAAAAGTGCTGCTCCCCCTCCATTCTTATCCCCCTCCTTCTCGCGTCTGAAAACCCTGTAACCAGGAATGTTGAGCTGCTATTTTTGTCACTGGTTAAGCCATGTCCCTGTAATTGCTATGATATCATACAACCACGTGTCTATCTGTGTCCTCAGCTCATCTGCCTTATTTGCTATACTCCTTGCATTGAAATGGATAGCCTTGAACACTGGCAAACTTTTTTTCTAACATTTGTTTCCTTTGTCTTCCAGACTCATCCATTAATATTCTTTCTTCCATTTTCATTCCTAATTTTACCCCAACTGAGTCTACCCTCTGGTTCCCATCCCCCTGCCAAACTAATTTAAACTGTCCCCAATAGCACTAGCAAAACGTCAAGCAAGGAACTTATTTGCGGATCTACTCAGGTGCAAAACGTCCAGCTTGTACAAGTTCCATCTCCGCCAGAGCCGTTCCCAGTGTCCCAGGAATCTAAAGCCCTCCATCCTGCACCATCTTTCCAGCCACGCATTCATCTGTCTTCTCCTTCCATTTCTGTACTCACTTGTGCGTGGCACTGGGATTAATCCAGAGATCACTGCTTTTGAGGCACTGCTTGCTAATTTCTTACCTAGCTCCCTAAATACTGACAACAGCACCACATCCCTCTTTCTACCTCTGTCGTTGGTTCCGATGTGGACCATGACTGCTGGATGTCCACCCTCCCCCTTCAGGATGCTCTGCAGCCACTCAGTGACATCCTTGACCCTGGCACCAGGGAGGCAACACACCACCTGCGGTCACAAACGCCTGCCTGTTCCCCTGAATATTGAATCACCTGTCACTGTAGCTCTTGTAGTCTTCCCTATACCTCCCTGTGCAGCTGAGCCACCGGTGGTGCAATAGACTTGGCTCTGACTTCACTCCCCTGGTGAAGCACCACTTTCCACAGTATTCAGAACCGGATACATGTTGGAGAATGCGATGCACTCGAGGGTCTCCTGCACTACCTGCTTGATTATTTTTGACTGCCTGGTGGTCTCCTATTCCCTCTGTCCCTGTATACTATTTAGATGTGGGGTGACTACATCTGTAAATGATCTATCCACGTATCTCTCATCCTCATGAATGCACCACAGTGTCGGAAGCTGCCGCTCACGTTCCAAAACCCAGAGCTCAAGCTGCCGCAATTGACAACACTTCCTGCACAAATGATTCTCAAGGGTACAGGAAGTATTCTGGAGCTCCCACATAGCACAGGAAGTGCATTCTGCAGGTTGAAACACCCCTGTCATTCCTTTATTTAATAGGTGACCCTTTGTTACTGCCAAAAAAGAACCCTTACTAATATTACCACACCTCAGAATTATTAATAAAACCTTACTAGTTCTGATAAACCCGACTAAAAATCAATACAGTTCGCTAGTTAAAATAAACCCGACGCAAAAAGATACTCACCAGCTACTCATTTGTTCAAAATACTCACCGGTTACTTACTTGTTCTAATGTTATACTTTTCTTGATTACACAGATATGTCGACCTTCCTAATGGCAATAGACCATGCCAAAGCTAATAAAGCTTGACAATTCTAATAAACTTTACCACGATAAGTAAACCTTATACTATTGATAAACTCAAATAATACTTAGTGCAGCTTATGTATTAAACTGCCCAAATTTGAGCATATTCACTCCCTGCTGGTCTCTCTCCCTAACTCTGTCATCGAGTCATCGAGTTATACAGCACAGCAACAGGCCATTCGGCCCCTCGTTTCTGTGCTGGCCATCAAGCACCTAACTATTCTAATTCCTTGTCCAGCACTCGGCCCATCGCCTTGTTTGCTGTGACATATCAAGTGCTCATCTAAATACTTCTTAAATGCTATGAGGTTTCCTGCCTCTCCCACTTCTTCAGGCAGTGCATTCCAGATTCCAAGCACCCCCTGGGTGAAAATTTGTTTCCTCAAATCACCTCTAAACCCCCTGCCCCTTACCTTAAATCTATTTCGCCTGGTTATTGCCCCTCCACTAAGGGAAAAAAAGTTTCTTCCTATCTAACCTATCGATTTCCCGCATAATTTTGTATTCCTCAATCATATCTCCCGTCAGCCTTCTCTGCTCTAACAAAACTAGCATTTTCAATCTCTCTTCATTGCTGAAATTCTCCAGCCCAGGCAGCATCCTGGTGAATCTCCTCTGCACCCTCTCCACTGCAATCACATCCTTCCTATAGTGTGGTGTCCAGAACTGTACACAGTACTCCAGATGTGGCCTAACTAGCATTTTATACAGCTCCATCATCACCTCCCTACTTTTATATTCTACGCCTCGGCGAATAAAAGCAAGTATCCCATATGCCTTCCTACTCACCTTATCTACATGTATTATAACTAATATAAAATCTGCTTTAGTTTTTTGTTTATATAATACTGAATCGATCAAGTCTGATTTTAAAATTGATTGCTTGAGATTCAGATATATTGAAAGCTTCCCTGTATCCTCACCCCGGTGGCTTTCAGTGTCCCTGCTCTCTCTGTCGACTGTGATGTCATTCTGACATAACTTTTCCCTGTTTCCCATGCTTTGCTCCTGGCGTGCTCGCTTTCACTCTGTCTCTCCACCTCCAGTCTCCAACTGTCCTTTTGGCACGTTTTTTGAAAGCTCCACTCACGCCATGCTCTCTCTCTCTCTCTCTCCCTTTATGTCTCTCTGTTCGTCGACTGTCTTTTGGAATGCTTTTTAAAGCTCCACTCCTGCCATGCTCTCTTTCTCTCTGTTTCTTACTCCACAGAGGATGCCTGACATGCTGAATATTTCCATATTTTTTTCTGACATTATGACACCGTCTCTGCTCACTGTTTTCTGTCAGATTGCTGCTTCATGGTGATAATTTGGAAGATCAGAGTATGGGCACAATGAGGTCAGGAGCTGACTGGCTCTGGTGGAACCGAAACTGAGCATCAGTGAGCATGTTATTACTGTTTAAGTGGTGCGTGGTAGCAGTGTCGACTGAATCTTCCATCACTTTGGTGATGAATGAGAGTAGACTGAGGGCGCAATAATTAGCTGGATTGGATTGATCCTGCTGTTTCGGGATAGGAATATCTGGGACATTTCTGGGCATTGCCCACCTTGTCAGGTAAATTCCAGTGTTGAAGTTGTACTGGGTGAGCTTGCCTTGGGACACTGCTAGTTCTGCAGCTCATGTCTTCACGACTACAGCCAGGATGTTCGCAGTAAAGTCCTACTCTGGTGTAAAATTGAAACTGGACGAGGGCCTGACCGACCACATCCAACCCGACCCGACTGCACCGTCGTAATGAAGTTAATATCAAACAGATTATTGTGATCTGCCTTGTTCCAAACGTTGTGCCGTTCCGGCAGCAGGCTATTCCTGCAGATGGAGTTATGGGGAATCTGAACCTGATTTCATCACCAGGAACCGAAGCGTCCCCCCCCCCCCCCGCGACCCCGGCCCCCAACTTTCACACACATTCACCATGTGGCCGAGTTCATTGGATAGCAAGCAGGGTAAGAAAACTGGTGATTTCCTTCCCCCCCTCACTTTTTTAGTCAACACAGATTGCGGAGGGCCTTTGGGCTGTTGAGATTTGGAGTGGGTGGGGGTGGTGTGGTGGAGGTGGTGGGTGGGCAAGGCCATGAAGATTTGAACATGAGCAACATGGAGGCCAATGATCATTTTCTTACTGCTATTCCTAAGCTCAGCGAATACAATTCAGAGAGATTGGATTGGAAGGTAAATTTCAGTGAAAGGAAAGATTGATTGATTGGAAAAATCACAGATCAGATAGCAGGCTTTCCCAGTGTTGTTTGATTGTAAATGTACAGTACTGCAGATTCCCAGTGCTGTCTGATCATTAGTCTACAGTACTGCAGATTCCCGGTGCTGTCTGATCATTAGTCTACAGTACTGCAGATTCCCGGTGCTGTCTGATCATTAGTCTACAGTACCGCAGATTCCCGGTGCTGTCTGATCATTAGTCTACAGTACCGCAGATTCCCGGTGCTGTCTGATCATTAGTCTACAGTACTGCAGATTCCTGGTGCTGTCTGATCATTTGTCGACAGTACTGCAGATTCCCGGTGCTGTCTGATCATTAGTCTACAGCACTGTAGATTCCCGGTGCTGTCTGATCATTTGTCTACAGTACTGCAGATTCCCAGTGCTGTCTGATCATTAGTCTACAGCACTGTAGATTCCCGGTGCTGTCTGATCATTAGTCTACAGTACTGCAGATTCCCGGTGCCTGCTGATCATTAGTCTACAGTACTGCAGATCTACTGTTCTGTTGTATTGAAGACTTCTAGTTGATCAGCACACACATGATGCCCAGCACCTCGAATAGATTACAAAGCAAATAAAAAGTATATGTTAATGTTGACAAAGTATGTTGAACAATCTCCAGCATTCACATTTAAAGCAAATTTACATAAAGGTTCGTATCACTTTTTAAACAAATATTCTTACCCTAGATTATTTGATGTCATGGGTGAATCTCAACCCTCCAAAGCTTTCAGAGTGTCCGTCTATCCTTTTTGATCTTTGTAAGCTGTTGTAGCACTGCCAGAGAAACGATCAGCAAGCCCTGCATATTAATTGTTTTTAAACACCGGACTGTCTTGTTCCTCTGTAAAATTACAGTTCAGTCTTCGAAGAGATGAAACATCCCAGAAACCCTGATTTGAAGTATTAAAATGCAAAACAAATTTTCTAACAGCGATCAAATACAGTTATGTATTTATTGAGCATCTTGCTTCCAACTCCTTGAGTACATAAAATGAAAGATCCCAACTCCAGGAGCCGAACTAAGTTTTTGCAGATAACCTTCAAACACACGCAGTGTTTCTCTTTTCTGTCAGAAATATCAGCCTATCTCTTCCGAGACTTTAAATCAACATCTTGACTCCCTCATGATTTTTAAGCAGTCTTCTCATAAGATTATCCATTTTCTCTCTGCAAAGAAAGACTTGCTCCTCTCTCGCACCTTTCACAACCTCAGGACGTTGCAAACCACTTTCCACCCAATGAATGTCTTTGTGAATTGTAGTCACTGTTGCAAAGTAGGAAACGCAGCAGCCATTGTCCACAGCAAGTTCCCACAAACAGCACGGTGCTAATAACCAGATAAAGCAGAAACAAATCGCGTCAAACCTTAGATTAAAAAGAAAACAAATAGCCTGCACCGACAAAGCACCCAATAGGCAGTTAGAGGAACTTTTGATTCAGTAGTCTCAACAACAAAAAAAGAAAAGAACAAATGGTTTTATAAATTGCCATGTAAAAACAAAGAGTCTCAACAGTGGAAAGGTTTAAGGGCAGATCTCCACTGGTCGATTGTCCTTCCAGCTACGCTAAATTTCCTCTCACTGCTAAACCAGCTCGCCAGAATTCAAAGTATACTTCCAGCTAGTTGGGCCAATTTAGGGTATGCAACACTGTTTTCCTTCCACCAGACCAACAGATCACGCTCGTTTTCCATCACCAGCATAGCAGGCCTTTGTGCTGTGCATTGCTGCATTTCATCATTTGTGTCCCACTTCTTCATGGACATTCCCCCATTCAACAAATTTGGTCTGGGTTTTCTGGCAGCTGTAGGTTCACTGCCAGCCGCTTTCGTTTCCTTCATAGGGTCTTCTGTATTAAAGTTGTTGATAAGTCGACGTACTTAAGAACAAACTTTTTTGCCTGCCATGAAAGCAAAATATTGCAGATGCTGGAAATATGAAATAAAAACAAGAAATGCTGGAAGTACTCAGCAGGTCTGTGGAGAGGGAAGCAGAGTTAACATTTCAGGTCAGTGACACTTCATCAGAACTGACAAAGTTGAGAAATGTAATACGTTTGAAGCGAATAAAGCAGGGATGGGGCAAAAGAGAACAAAAGGCAAGGGGTTTATAGGACAGTGTCACAGAAAATAACTGACCAGAAGGTCATGGAGCAAAGGCAAACGACATGTTAACAGTGTGTTGAAAGACAAAGTGTTCGTGCACCTTCTGCTCAGTTATTCACTGTGACTATGTCCTATCAACACCTTGTCTTCTGTTAGCGCTTGCCACACCCCAGCTTTATTTGCTTAAAAGCTATTACATTTCGAACCTTTGCCAATTCTGATGAAGGGTCATTGACCTGAAACGTTAACTCTTGCTTCTCTCACCACTGCCAGACCTGCTGATTATTTCCAGCATTTCTTGTTTTTCCTCCCTATCATGGCTGGACGACATTCTCAGCTGATTAAATTTAGGCCAGAGAAATGTCGCTATCTTGTGCACGTCATTTTCTTCAACTTTCTTCAGAAGCCACTCTCTTTGCAGTTTCTTGACAACTGCTTTCATTGGAGTATCTGTAGAAAGTGGCATGGAGAGTCGTTTAAGTTTCTCAAACCACGGAATTACCAGGTTCAATGTAGGATACCGGTCTTCCTCGAGTTCCCTCTGAGTTTCAGAAAATGGTCGGAGGAACTGAACCAAAAACTGCAAGACATCGGGGGCGATATTTTCCAGCCTGTAGTTTTCCCCACACTGTTCCAGTTTGCAGCTCATGATAAATATCCTGAATTGAACTCAGTGTCAGAATCACAGTACTGTCCCTCGTTTCTCCCATTGGATTTGCAGTTTCAGTCGAGTGTGCAGGAAGACCTGACTGTTTAACAAATGTCACCAAGTCTTTGGCATGATGTATAGTTTCTACAACATCCGGAGCTTTAGAATCTAATTCCTTTGGATCAAGTGAATGTTGAAAGATCGTGTTATGTACGTGGTCCTGACACTCCAAATGTTGATATGGGTCTAAGAGCAAGCACTATGTTAGCACCTTGATCTGTCACCTAGACTAATTTATTTAAATATGCTGGGTTCAATCCAACAGTATTCATTGGCAGCTTCAAAATCTCACGCCTGATGTTTTTACCAGTTTTGACGTCCTCCAGTGGAAACATTGCTGTTGTTCAAACTTTGGCATAAAGTTGAACATCTACAGTGATCTAATGACAAGTTATCAATAAAAAATGGATTTTACGGTAGTCATCCGTCCACATGTAAGTTGTCATTCCCACATTCACATCCTTTAGTATGTCAGTAATTTGAGAGATTAGTTGTTTTCTCTTTTCTTCGACCACATCACCACACCTTCTTGAAACTGTACTTGGATTTGGTAACACACTTGATGCTGATACTTGACCGCATGTTGCACTCACAATGATAAGCTCTTGTGGTAGCTCAACATACCCTTCATAAGAGACAGTGCAGAAAGGTCGAATATCCGTGCAACAGAGACTTTCGCATTTGTCTGTAATTTCTGATTTCTTGTGAGTGGGAATGTTTTTCTTCCCTCGCCTGTACAAACGAAGTTAGAATGGACTGACTTGGCCCTGCTGCGGGTCGAGTACAACCTTTCTCAGTGTGCCGCTGCAAAGATGAATCTCCCATCTTATTGCTGTCAGATTTTAGTATAAGTTTACAAGATTTGCATTGCACAAATCCACTTGAGCTTTTACGATTGCAGAAAGCAACAGCATTGAAATGTTTCCAAGTGGAAGATTAACCTTTCCGATTACAGGACTTTCCACTGCTAAACATTATCCAGTAGTCAGCATTCGTTTTACATCCATAGTGTACTGCAGTGTAGAATCACCTTTGGATGTATTGAAGTGACAGTATGAGCGCGATGACGTTATAGAGACGCTCACTCACTCACTGCAGAGTGCGGAAGCCGGACTGCACGTTACCCACCTTGAACTGAATGTTGAATTGAAGATTACTTCCCGGAGGAAGGACTGTCCAGCCCGACCTGCCCGGAGCCCGAATGCTGGACTGGGAAGAGAGGCCCATCCCGACCCGAACCCGACACATGTCACCGGGTCCCGTCGGCTTCAGGTCGGGGAGCCAGGCTTTAACTGAGATTAGAGATTAATTCCAGTTCTTTGTTAATTTATTGAATTAAACAGTATCAACTGACATGGAGAGATTTGTACCCATGTTGCCAAGGAATTAGACCACACTTTTGCTTTTTTATTTCTAGTTTAGTGATTAATTGTTCAAAAATTCTATGTCTAAGTCTGCATTTCCTGCTAATCGGGCAAGGACAGCAGATTTCTTCCCTTTACAGCATTAGCAAACCAGTCCTTTTTTAAAATTATAGTCCACAATTTTTTTTTTAGACTAGCTTCTTAATTGCAGGTTTTTGAAATGCTGTTTGTGGATTCGAACTTCAAGTTCGAGATCCAAGGCCTGGGTCTCTGCCTGTTACTAGTTTAGTGATATTGCCACTAGGTCATCGCCTTCCTGACTACATGAACATCTCCTGTTACACTAATGCCCTGTATATGTGAGTCTGGACTCATCGCTGGATTTCCGAGTCCCTCTTGAGTAAAATAACTAGATTGTCGAGTCAAAGAAGAACATTGCTCCCCTGCTCATCCCCAAAGAGGAAATTCAAGGGCAAAATTCACGGTGATTTCAAGATTTCAGTCGAACAAGTAGCGAACATGTCAGAGATCGGGTGAGAGAGCGCCATCAGTGCAACAATAAAATAGGTTTAAGTCGAATGAAACCTTACCGACTGTAGGTGTCAAAGGCAGGAAGGATCGAGTCACTTACCCGTTATACCAGAGATTGTTAGAAAGAACAATAGCAAAAAAAAGAAACACCCCTACATACTGTAGCCACACTTACAATATCAGAGGCGAAGGGAGACAGAATAAATCCCATACACACACAGCACCAGAAATGGACAAGTACAGAATGAATTCCACACTCACATTCTGCAGCAGAGGCTTACAGATAGAGAATGTTTCCGTGTCTCTTACACGCAGTATCAGGAATTTTCAGATGAAGTATTAGTCTCACAGTCATACACAGGAACAGAGAGTGACAGATTCAGAATTAATCCCTCACTCACACATTACGGGAGAGTGATAGGCACAGAGGTAATCTCAGACGCACACTGCACCAGACAGTGATAGAAACAAAATAAATCCCACAGTCAGACACAGTAACTGGAATTGTCAGATAGAAAGTGAATCCCACACTCACACACAGTTACTGAGAAAGACAGATACAGAATTAATCTCACATACACACAAAGTACCAGAATTTTACAGATACAGTATTATTCCCCCTCTCGGGGGAAAGTGGAGGACGCGGTGCAGCAGGAGAACAAAGAAAATTACAGCACAGGAACAGGCCCTTCGGCCCTCCAAGCCTGCGCCGATCCAAATCCTCTATCTAAACATGTCGCCTATTTTCTAAGGGTCTGTATCTCTTTGCTTCCTGCCCATTCATGTATCTGTCTAGATACATCTTAAAAGACACTATCGTGCCCGCGTCTGCCACCTCCACTGGCAACGCGTTCCAGGCACGCACCGCCCTCTGCGTAAAGAACTTCCCACGCATATCCCCCCTAAACTTTTCCCCTCTCACTTTGAACTCATGACCCCCAGTTATTGAATCCCCCACTCTGGGAAAAAGCTTCTTGCTATCCATCCTGTCTATACCTCTCATGATTTTGTACACCTCAATCAGGTCCCACCTCAACCTCCGTCTTTCTAATGAAAATAATCCTAATCTACTCAACCTCTCTTCATAGCTAGCGCCCTCCATACCAGGCAACATCCTGGTGAACCTCCTCTGCACCCTCTCCAAAGCATCTACATCCTTTTGGTAATGTGGCGACCAGAACTGCATGCAGTATTCCAAATGTGGCTGAACCAAAGTCCTATACAACTGTAATATGACCTGCCAACCCTTGTACTCAATACCCCGTCCGATGAAGGAAAGCATGCCGTATGCCTTCTTGAACCCTCTATTGACCTGCGTTGCCACCTTCAGGGAACAATGGACCTGAACACTCAAATCTCTCTGCACATCAATTTTCCCCAGGACTTTTCCATTTACTGGATAGTTCACTCTTGAATTGGATCTTCCAAAATGCATCACCTCACATTTGCCCTGATTGAAATCCATCTGCCATTTCTCTGCCCAATTCTCCAATCTATATATATTCTGCTGTATTCTCTGACAGTCCCCTTCACTATCTGCTGCTCAACCAATCTTAGTGTCGTCTGCAAAATTGCAAATCAGACCACCTATACTTTCCTCCAAATCATTTATGTATATCACAAACTGCAGTGGTCCCAGCACGGATCCCTGTGGAACACCACTGGTCACACGTCTCCATTTTGAGCAACTCCCTTCCACTGCTACTCTCTGTCTCCTGTTGCCCAGCCAGTTCTTTATCCATCTAGCTAGTGCACCCTGGACCCCATGCGACTTCACTTTCTCCATCAGCCTACCATGGGGAACCTTATCAAACGCCTTACTGAAGTCCATGTATATGACATCTACAGCCCCTCCCTCATCAATCAACTTTGTCACTTCCTCAAAGAATTCTATTAAGTTGGTAAGACATGACCTTCCCTGCACAAAACCATGTTGCCTATCACTGATAAGCCCATTTTCTTCCAAATGGGAATAGATCCTATCCCTCAGTATATTCTCCAGCAGCTTCCCTACCTCTGACGTCAGGCTCACCGGTCTATAATTACCTGGATTTTCCCTGCTACCCTTCTTAAACAAGAGGACAACATTAGCAATCCTCCAGTCCTCCGGGACCTCACCCGTGTTTAAGGATGCTGCAAAGGTATCTGTTAAGGCCCCAGCTATTTCCTCTCTCGCTTCCCTCAGAAACCTGGGATAGATCCCATCCGGACCTGGGGACTTGTCCACCTTAATGCCTTTTAGAATACCCAACACTTCCTCCCTCCTTATGCCGACTTGACCTAGAGTAATCAAACATCTGTCCCTAACCTCAACATCCGTCATGTCCCTCTACTTGGTGAATACTGATGCAAAGTACTCGTTTAGAATCTCACCCATTTTCTCGGACTCTACGCATAACTTTCCTCCTTTGTCCTTGAGTGGGCCAATCCTTTCTCTAGTTACCCTCTCGCTCCTTATATATAAATAAATGGCTTTGGGATTTTCCTTAACCCTGTTTGCTACAGATATTTCATGACCACTTTTAGCCCTCTTAATTCCTCGTTTCAGATTGGTCCTTCATTACCGATATTCTTCCAAAGCTTCGTCTTTCTTCAGTCTCCTAGACCTTATGTATGCTTCCTTTTTCCTCTTAGCTAGTCTCACAATTTCACCTGTTATCCATGGTTCCGTAATCTTGCCATTTCTATCCCTAATTTTCACAGGAACATGTCTCTCCTGCACGCTAATCAGCCCCTCTTTAAAAGTCTCCCACATATCAAATGTGGATTTACCTTCAAACAGCTGCTCCCAATCTGCATTCCCCAGCTCCTGCCCAATTTTGGTATAGTTGGCCTTCCCCCAATTTAGCGCTCTTCCTTTAGGACCATTCTCGTCTTTGTCCATGAGTATTCTAAAACTTACGGAATTGTGATCACTATTCCCAAAGTAGTCCCCTACTGAAACTTCAACCACCTGGCCGGGCTCATTCCCCAACACCAGGTCCAGTATGGCCCCTTCCCGAGTTGGACTATTTACATACTGCTCTAGAAAACCCTCCTGGATGCTCCTTACAAATTCTGCTCCATCTGGACCTCTAACACTAAGTGAATCCCAGTCAATGTTGGGAAAATTAAAATCTCCTATCACCACCACCCTGTTGCTCCTACATCTTTCCATAATCTGTTTACATATTTGTACCTCTATCTCACGCTCGCTGTTGTAGGCCTATAGTACAGCCCCAACATTGTTACCGCACCCTTCCTATTTCTGAGTTCTGCCCATATTGCCTCACTGTTCGAGTCCTCCATAGTGCCTCCTTCAGCACAGCTGTGATATCCTCTTTGACCAGTAATGCAACTCATCCACCCCTTTTACCTCCCTCTCTATCCCACCTGAAGCATCGATATCCTGGGATATTTAGTTGCCAATCATGCCCTTCCCTCAACCAAGTCTCAGCAATAGCAATAACATCATACTCCCAGGTACTAATCCAAGCCCTAAGTTCATCTGCCTTACCTACGACACTTCTTACATTAAAACAAATGCACCTCAGACCACCAGTCCCTTTGCCTTCATCATCTGCTCCCTGCCTGCTCTTCCCCTTAGTCACGCTGACTTCATTATCTAGTTTCTTACAGTCTTTAGTTACTAACACCTTACTGTCCACTGACCTCCTCATTTGGTTCCCATCCCCCTGCCACATTAGTTTAAACCCTCCCCAACAGCGTTAGCAAAAGCACCCCCAAGGACATTGGTTCCAGTCAGGCCCAGGTGTGGACCGTCCAATTTGTAATAGTCCCACCTCCCCCAGAACCGGTCCCAATGTCCCAAAATTCTGAACCCCTCCCTCCTGCAACATCTCTCAAGCCACGCATTCATCCTGACTATTCTTTCATTTCTACTCTGACTATCACGTGGCACTGGAAGCAATCCTGAGATTACTACCTCTGAGGTCCTACTTTTTAACTTGGCTCCTAACTCCCTAAATTCTGCTTGTCGGACCTCATCCCGTTTTTTACCTATATAAAGACAGCGAGAGGGGGGTTTGAGATATTCACACTGCAGAAATGTTCCTCTCTCTGGGATTTGTCAACTAATAGCAATAAACAGATTATTTGTGTAATATCACATTGCTGCCAATGGGATCTTGCTGTGCACAGCTTGCCTGCAGAATTCCCCGCATTACAACAGTGTCTACATTTTCGAAGTGAATTCATTGTGTGTAAAGCTCTCGGGATGGCCTGATCTTGAAGCCGTTATAATTCCTGAATATTGCTGGTGTTTTGGACAGTGTCGTGAATTTGAGGGTTAAATGAAATGTGCAGCAGCCATTTGAATTGAGAGTGAGATTCTGAGAGTGGATTTCTCTGTCCCTGTCTCTCTCTCTCTCTATCTTTCTCTCTGAATGAGGGTAACAGGAGGGAGAGGGAGGCAGGAGAGTGAGGGAAACAAGGAGGGAATCAGAGGGGAGAGGGGGCCAGCGGGCTGTTATCACACTGCTACTTGTGGGATCTTGCCGTGCACAAATGGCCTGCTGTGTTCCCAACATTGTAACAGTGACGAGCACTTTAAAAATCAATTCATTGAGTTTCAAATGCTGCCGATTGCTTTCAAACCATTTTACTGATGTTCAGAGTTTAGATTTCTCTCTCTGTCTCTCTCCATCTTTCTTTCCCCCTGTCTCTCTATTTAAACCTTCAATAGTTAAAAACACACACTGCAGTTTGATTCACTGTTGTTTTAAATGGTGAGACAGAAATATTTCGGAGCTATATGGACAGAGAGAGAGAGAGAGAGAGAGAGAGAGATGGGAGTTTGTTACTTGTGGGCTATTATCACATTGCTACTTGTGGGATCTTGCTGTGCATCAAGTGTCCTACAGCATTTCCTACATGACAACAATGAGGACACTTCAAAATTCAGCGACCTGAGGGTCTTAGTGTGCATTTCTCTGTTTTTCCATGATTTTACAATAGTTACATGAGCTGAACGGCATTTTCTGAGGACTTTGATTGGATATCTGGCTATGATCACATTGTGGGATCCTGTTGTGTATACATTCCCGGCATCAATTCCAGCATTACAACACGGAGGCAGAAACAGGTGGAGAGAAAAAGAGGGAGAGTGAGAAACAGCTGGAGGTGACTGTTCAAACAAACGAAGACAGAGAGAGAGACAGGCAGAATGTGGTGAGGGAGGGAAGGCAGAGAAAGATGGAGAAAGACAGACAGAGAGAGAGAAAGACATCCACACTAAAAACCTTGGTAAACTGAATTTTGAAGTGTCAACATTGCTGAGATCTTGCAGTGCAGAGATTGCCTGCAGAATTCCCTTGCATTGCAAATGTGACTACATTTTAGAGGTGAATTCATTGTGTGTGAAGCTCCCCTGAAGGCCTGGAATTAAAATCCTGAGCTTGAAGCCGATATAATTCCCAGATAATGCTGGTGTGTTGGGCAGTGCAGTGAATTTGAGGGTGAACTAAAATGTGCAGCAGCCATTTCAATTGGGAGTGAGATTCTGAGAGTGGATATCTCTGTCTCTCTCTCTCTCTCCCTCCATCTGTCTCTCCAAATGAGATCAATAGGACAGACAAAGCGGCAGGAGAGTGAGGGAAACATGAAGGTAATCAGACGGTAAGTGGGGTAGCCGGCTGTTATCACACTGCCGCTTGTGGAATCTTGCTGTGCATCAATGGACTACAACATTTTGAACATTGTAACATTGACGAAAACTTTAAAAATTGGTCAATTGAGTGACAAATACTTCTGTGAATCAGCAATGAAATGGCTGAAATGTAAAGGTTTCTAAAGGCTTGTTCTCATTCTTAAATAATGCTGGTGTGTTGGGCTGTGGGCTGAATTTAACAGTGAAATGAAACACCGAGGGGGCATTTGAATTCAGATTTTCAGGGATGGGAATGTGGATTTCTCTCTCTATCCTTCGACAGGAGAGAAGATGGGGGTCACCAGTGTTTGTGTGTTTTTACAATGAGGCAGAAACAGATGTAGAGAGACACACAGAGAAATAGAGAGAAAGAGCGAGCGAGAGAGAGAGAGAGAGAGCAGGAAATGACAGGGTAAACACATTCACACTTCCCAGTCTCTGGCTCTGTATTGGGGGATGTGCTTGTAAGATGGGGAGTCACTGAGAGAATGTTTTATGTCCGTGAGTGAAATATAGATCCCTGGGCGCTTCCTGTGTTTTATTTCTGTTCAAAAATGCTTTGCTTTGTTAGAATCAATTTTATTTCTCTTATTCCCAAGGAGAATCTTTTTGAAAGCTGCAGCTGTGATGATGCTCAGGGAGAATCTTTTGGCCACGTGGAATTCTCCGACAAGAGCTTTAACCGGAGAGGGAAATAATAATAAATATACATGTGTCATTGTCAAATTCATTTCTAGATACAGAAAAGAAGACTGTGTGTTTTCGGGGCTGATAAAAAACAAACTGCTGGAAATGCTCAGTATTTCCAGCACGGGTTTTATTTCAGATTTCCAGCTTCCACAGTGTTTTGATTTTGCGTTTTGGGGTGTCTGTGGATTTTTTACCACAAGGGAGGGGTCTGGAGAACGCTCTGAAGAGAATAGTTTGGGACGTGCTGCTCCAGAACAGTCAATGTAATCCCATAGATTTCCCTCTCTACATCTCTTGCTGCAAGTTGTTCCCTGCACCTTCCTTTTCGTTCCCAGCTCTGTTTCTTCACATCTTTAAATCCCTATCTCTGTATCTCTCAACATCCTTTCTATCTCTGCCCCTCTCTAGAGTCTCACAGGTTTCCATTGTCACTCTCTTTCTGCGACTCTCTGCATCTTTATCTGTCTCTCTCTCACTCCATTTCTTCTCTCACTCACTTCCAAATCCCTGAATTTTTCCATCGCTGCTCCTCCTTTCCTGCAAGATTATCTCTGCATTTCCCCCATCCCGGGACATCCCTCTCTATTCTGTAAATGCATCTTACTTTGTATCTCTGCCCCTCCACCTCTTTCTGTCTCTGCATCTCTCTCTTGGTCTGGGAAATTTCTCAATACCTACATCTCTCTGTGTATGTCTCCATTTCTCTCTCTCTCTCTACCCTTCTCGGCATTTAGAACATAGAACAGTGCAGCACAGTGCAGGCCCTTCGACCCACGATGTTGTGCCGAACCTTTAACCTACTCTAAGATCAAACTACCTACATACCCTTCATGCTACTATCATCCATGTACCTATCCAAGAGTCACTTAAATGTCCCTAATTTATCGAATATATCTGACCCTCTGTTCGCAGTTTCTCTCATTGATTTCGGACTCCCTGCATCTCATTCTCCAGGTCCCTTTCCATTTATTTCTCTCTCTCTGTTCTGTCCAAATCCCGGGGTCTGTTTTCTGTGCCTCAATCCCTCTGTCTGGGGGAGGATTTGAACTCGCTGCCTTGGTGTTGTACAGGGTGATTGTGAAGTGGGATCCTGCTTTACATCTCTGCCCAGTTTTGCTCCCATTGAGGTAAAAACAGGGGAGAGATGCTGAACGGACAGCCGATACACAACCACCCTCCTCCCCTCCACCCTGGTTTACACCATTGGCACCAAGTCCGAGTCCAGCCCAGTGTTTCTTTGACTCTCTGTATCTGCACCCCGACTGTCTCTGTCTGTCTCCTTGTGGCCCGATGGGGGAAGGGACAGATCAGCCATGATCTAACATGGGTGGGACAGGCTCAAAGGGCTGAATGGCCTCCTCCCGTCCCTGTGCCAGTCAGAGTGTGTATGTTTGTGTGTGTCTCCCTCTGTTTGATTTCCTGAAGCCGATGGGGAGATCGGGTGAAACACCTTTCTGAAGAGATTTGATAAATTGCGGGGCGGGATGATATATTCCGGGGTTCAAATTGTGGGGGGGGGCAATAAATTGCGGGGGTTGATGATAAATTGCGGGGGGGGGGTATAATTTCCGAGGTGGTATAAATTGCGTGGGAGGAATAAGTTGCGGGGGCGTGCAAATTGCGAGAGGGGATATATTACGGGGGGAGGGATAGGATCAGAAAAAGACAGAAAAAGTTGGAAAGAGAGAGAAATGATAGGAAGAGAAATAGAGAAGGCAGAAAAAGACAAAGAAAGAGAGAGAAAAAGAGAGAAAAGATAGAAAGATACAGAGAAAAAGAGAGAAAAGATAGAAATAGACAAGAAAGAGAGAAAAAAAGAGGCAAAGGGAGCATAAAAGAAATAGAGAAAAGATAGAAAGTGAAAGAGAGAAGATAGAAATAGAAAGAGAGAAGATAGATAAGATAGAAAGAGACAGAAAGAGAAAAGAGAGAGAAAGTCAGAGAAATAGAGTGAAGACAGAGAGACAAAAATAGAGAAAAGACAGAAAACGTCAGAAATAGTGAAAAGACAGAAAGTCAGAAATAGAAAAAGGACAGAAAGAGAGAGAAAAAGAGCAGGGAAAAAGTGGAGGGAAAGAACAGGGACTCAAAGAAATTACAGGCACCAAAGAGACAGATAGAAAGCCAGTGAGAAAGGCACAGGGAATCACAGAGAGATTGAGAGAGAGGACAGAGAAAGCCATTGAGACGGAAAGATGCACAATCACTCAGAGAGAAAGAGAAACACAAAGTGAGGGAGAGAGAGATGGAGGAACACAAAGAGGGAGAAATACAGAGAGAGAGAGATTGAGGAACAGAGAGAGAGAGAGAAACAGACAGAATCACAAAGTGAGGAAGAGAGATTGAGAAATAGAGAGAGTGAGAGAGATTCAGTGCGAGAGAGATTGAGTGAGGGAGAGATCGAGTGAGGGAGAGATTAAGTGCGAGAGAGAGATTCAGTGTGAGAGAGAGATTCAGTGCGAGAGAGATTCAGTGTGAGAGAGATTGAGTGAGAGAGAGATTGAGAGAGAGGTTCAGTGAGAGAGAGATTGAGTAAGAGATAGATTCAGTGCGAAAGAGTTTCAGTGAGAGACTGATTCAGTGACAGAGAGATTCAGTGAGAGAGAGGTTCAGTGAGAGAGATTCAGTGAGAGAGAGGTTCAGTGAGAGAGATTGAGTGCGAGAGATTCAGTGAGAGAGACTGAGTGAAAGAGAGATTGAGTGCGAGAGAGATTGAGTGAGAGAGAGAGTCAGTGAGAGAGAGATTCAGTGCGAGAGAGATTCAGTGAGAGGGTGATTCAGTGCGAGAGAGATTGAGTGCGAGAGAGATTCAGTGCGAGAGATTGAGTGGGAGAGAGATTCAGTGAGAGAGAGATTCAGTGCGAGAGAGATTCAGTGAGAGAGAGATTGAGTGCGAGAGAGAGGTTCAGTGCGATTGAGATTCAGTGCGAGAGAGATTGAGTGCGAGAGAGATTGAGTGCGAGACAGATTCAGTGAGATAGAGATTCAGTGCGAGAGAGATTCAGTGAGAGAGAATGAGTGAAGGAGACTGAGTCAGAATGAGGGAGATAGGCATGGAGAGACAATAAAGATGTGATGCTCACCATCCCACACGGTCTGCGTTCCATCGTGGGACTCTAACACCTTGCCTCCATCAGCTTATCCATGGGGAAAAGATCCTGGAGAGGGGCATTGGGGAGGGATTTGGAGAAAAGCGTCAGGACTGGGACAGAGACAGGGGGATTCAGACTGGACTCTCTCTCTCACACACACTGTAATCAGCTTGCAATTTACCTGGGCACAGAGACACAGAAACTGAGACACAGAAACTCACCTTCACAAACCAGCCGCAAGGAAAGAAAGAATGGAGGCTGATGTTGTCCTAATATATCCCAGAACCTGTCACTCAAACAGACAGTCCACCCAAAATGCACTTTACCCAACCAGCTCTCAGCTTCCTCCATCATGACACTCCCTCCCAGGTATGGGACAGTACAAGGTGAGTCTCTGTGTAAACAGGGAATGGGGGAGAGAGGGATATTCCAGCCATATCCCAAATGGACCATTCCAGACAGAAACCTGTCTGTCTCTCTCTCTCGCTTCCTCCCACCAAAATCTCATTAACAGAGCAGAATTTAAATTTAAACCCTGGAGGGGCCGGTCTGGATACTGGCCATTTAACACTCATTGTATTAAATGTCTTTCACTATTCACCTCCAGTTAACAGAAAGATCAGAAAATGACTCACTGCAACTACCTTGAAATTGTGACATAGAGTTTTGCTGGAGTGGCCGGTTTGACTGCAGTATAAACAGGCAGTTTTTATTTGGTTTTTTTAATTCCACTGTGTGACAAAGACTGAAACTAGAGCCAGGTTACTGATGCAGCGAAGAGAACTTTAACAACTGGTGACATTTCACAAAACAATTCTTACCCATATTTACAGTTATATTTGTCAATGATTCTTTGCCCTGTATTTGATGCTGCTGTACTTATGTATTAGCCTGCAATCAATCGAAAAAAAAACCTTCTTAACATTCACCAGTTTAATGTTACAAGGGTTTACAAAGCTGGGAAATGGCCATTTAACACAAATGGCATTAAAGATCTTCCACTTTTCACCTCCAGTTTATATAAAGTTCAGCAATAAAGACCTCCACATTCTGACAAAGAGTTTTTAATGCTGCAGTAAAGTGTCACTTATTTCCATTTGGTTCCAGACTGTTTCTTTCCTCTGCTCTCCTGGGGGATTCAGAGGGATTTTTGTTCATTGTTTGTCCAAATTCAGGAAGTTCCAGCTCCTCTGCAGCTGCTGTCCTGAAGAAATTAATTGTATTGTATTCAAAATCTTTCCCTCAGTTTGCAGATATGAGGAGAGACTGTTTACACAAGCAGACTGGAGGAACAAATAGGCAGGGAGTTGTTCTGGTCTGGAATTCACTGTTTCTGAAAGCAGATTCAATATTAACTTTCAAAAGGCAATCGGATCAAAACTTCAATTACTCTGAATTATCGTAGAGAAGATACCAGCCTAGAGAAGTGAGAACGAGAGAGAGATGTCATAACCTTTGTAATGAAGAAATCAAAACAATTTATATCTAGAGTTTTTATTTGTCATTGGTTGAGTTAATTTGCTTCAGTTGTTTTATTTATACATTACCTTTAATCACTGAAAATAATTTTCCAAACAGGAACCATTTTAATGTTACAAGTGTTTACATATTAGTAAAATAGCCACTTAACATAAACTGTATTGAAATTATTTTATTCAGCATCTCAAGTTGACAGAAAGCAAATTCCTCAGCCTCGGAAAAACTTTCAAACTCTCAGTAAAACAGAATCTCCCATCAGCAATGGCTCAGCATTTCCATCTGTTGGTGTCCCTCTTTCACTGCAGTTACGGTCCCCCTCTCACCATCTCCATCTGCTGGTGTCCCTGTCTCACTGCAGTCCCTGTCCCCTCTCACCAACTCGGATTGTGAAACTAAAAGATACAATAGCAATTCAATTTGTATAGACTGTGCGTTGGATCACATTCCAGCCCTCATCCAGTATCAGACTGGAAGATACTGTAGCAATTCCATTAGTGCAGACTCAGCTCTACATTACAGAGCAGGGAACATATTTAAACAACCGGGAACACTTTTACACAAGATGGATCATATTTACACAACAGAGAAGATCTTGACCCAACAGGGAACCATTTTACACAATAACAGAGAACATCTTTACACAACAGCGAATATAGTTACACAACAGAGAACATATTACACAGCAGGAAATATCTTTAAAAGAACACAGGGAACATCTTTACACAACAGAGAACACAATTACATAAATCATCAGTCTTTCGCTGTCTCTTGCTGGTTTGCTCAGTACCTTTCTCTGTCTGTTCCTTTCTGGGTCCTGATAATATCTTCCTGGTTTTCTGTGTCTTTCTCTGTCTGTTCCTTTCTGAGTCCTGATAATCCCTTCCTGGTTTTCTGTGTGTCTTTCTCTGCCTGCCTCATTGTCGGTGCTGTTACTCAGTGTCCTTGTGTCATTGTGCAGTGAGGGTGAGTCCGTCAGCACGTGTGTTGCTGAGTCCGGGATTCTTGAGAAATCCGACCGCAATCCTATTTTTATAAAAACATTGGGGAAATGAACATATTTCACTAACGGGCAGCTAAAATTTAAGCCAGCAGTTAGCAGAGTGGCGCAGCGGAAGCGTGCTGGGCCCATAACCCAGAGGTCGATGGATCGAAACCATTCTCTGCTGTTTATGTTTGGTAGTAACACCAACCGTTCACTTTCAAAATATCAAGTGTTTCCCCATAATAACAAGATGCGCTCGATTGCAATCAGCTTTTTCCTTCTAGTGAACACATAAATCAGCAACAAATCACTTTTGCTCACACGAACACAAGCTGCAAACACGGACCAGCCGAGTCTCTCCCACTTTGTCAACCCCTTCCTGCAGAGTCTCCTCTCCACCAACAGATGGTGATGTTGGCCACAAGAAAACCAGGACAAATGGTCACAGTGAGGAGACGGTCAGGAACAGAAAATACAACAAGAACAGGGAAAACCTTTACACAACAACAGGGTACATCTTTACACAACAGAAAACATATTTACACAACAGGAAATACCGTGACACAACAGGGAGAACACAATCATACAAATGCCTTGTTTCTCCATCTCAGTTTCGTTGTCTGTCTCTCTCTCTCCGTTCCTCACTTTTGCTTCCTCACAGTCTATTAGTTTCCTGTGTGTTTTTCTCTCTGTCCCGTTGTCGATGGTGTCACTCAGCGTCCTTGTAACATTGCGAAGCCAGGCTGAGCCTCCCAACACCTGTGTGATAGAACATAGAACAGTACAGCACAGTACAGGCCCTTCGGCCCACGATGTTGTGCCGAACCTTTAATCTACTCTAAGATCAAAACTACCTACATACCCTTCATTCTACTATCATCCATGTACCTATCCAAGAGATGCTTAAATGTCCCTAATGTATCTGCTTCTACTACCACCACTGGCAGTGCATTCCACGCACCCACCACTCTCTTGTGTGAAGAACCTACCTCTGACATCTCCCAGAAACCTTCCTCCATCACCTTAAAATTATGCCCCCTGGTGATAGCTCTTTCCACCCTGGGAAAAAGTCTCTGGCTATCCACTCTATCTATTCCTCTCATCATCTTGTACCCCTCTATCAAGTCACCTCTCATCCTTCTTCGTTCCAATGAGAAAAGCCCCAGCTCCCTCAATCTTTCTTCATAAGACATGCCCTCCAGTCCAGGCAGCATCCTGGTAAATCTCCTCTGCACCCTCTCTAAAGCTTCCACATCCTTCCTATAATGAGACGACCAGAACTGAACACAATATTGCACGTGTGGTCTAACCAGGGCTTTATAGAGCTGCAGCATAACCTCGCGGCTCTTAAACTCAATCCCCCTGTTAATGAAAGCCAACACACCATACGCCTTCTTAACAACCCTATCAACTTGGGTGGCAACTTTGAGCGATCTATGGACATGGGCCCCAAGATCCCTCTGTTCCTCCACATGACCAAGAATCCTGTCTTTGCGCCTGTATTCTGCATTCAAATTCGACCTTCCAAAATGAATCACTTCACACTTTTCCAGGTTGAACTCCATCTGCCACTTCTCAGCCCAGCTCTGCATCCTGTCAATGTCCTGTTGCAACCTACAACAGCCTTCCACACTATCCACAACTCCAGCAACCTTCGTGTCATCGGCAAACTTGCTAACCCAGACTTCCACTTCCTCATCCAAGTCATTTATAAAAATCAGAAAGAGCAGAGGTCCCAGAACAGATCCCTGCGGAACACCACTGGTCACCGAGCTCCAGGCTGAATACTTTCCATCTACTACCACCCTCTGTCTTCTATGGGCCAGCCAATTCTGTATCCAGACAGCCAACTTTCCCTGTATCCCATGCCTCCTTACTTTCTGAATGAGCCTACCATGGGGAACCTTAGCAAACTCCTTGCTGAAATCCATATACACCACATCCACTGCTCTTCCTTCATCAATGTGTTTTGTCACATCTTCAAAGAATTCAATAAGGCTTGTGAGGCATGACCTGCCCCTCACAAAGCCATGCTGACTGTCTCTAATCAAACTCTGTTTTTCCAACTAATCATAAATCGTGTCTCTCAGAATCCTCTCCAATAATTTGCCCACTACCTACGTAAGACTGACTGGTCTGTAATTCCCAGGGTTATCCCTATTCCCTTTCTTGAACAAGGGAATAACATTTGCCACCCTCCAATCATCTGGTACTACTCCAGTGGACAGTGAGGACGCAAAGATCATCGCCAAAGGCGCGGCAATCTCTTCCCTCGCTTCCCGTAATATCCTTGGGTATATCCCGTCTGGCCCCAGGGACTTATCTGTCCTCATGTCTTTCAAAATTTCCAGCACATCCTCCCTCTTAACATCAGCCTGTTTGAGCATATCAGCCTGTTTCACGCTGTCCTCACAAACGACCAGGTCCCTCTCACTAGTGAATACTGAAGCAAAGTATTCATTTAGGATACCCCTACCTCCTCCGACTCCAGGCACAAGTTCCCTCCACTATCCCTGATCGGCCCTACCCTCTCTCTGGCCATCCTCTTGTTCCTCACATAAGTGTAGAACGCATTGGGATTTTCCTTAATCCTACCCGCCAAGACTTTTTCATGTCCCCTTCTAGCTCTCCCAAGTCCATTCTTCAGTTCCTTCCTGGCTACCTTGTAACCCTCTAGAGCCCTGTCTGATCCTTGCTTCCTCAACCTTAAGTAAGCTTCCTTCTTCCTCTTGACTAGCTGTTCCACATTTCTTGTCATCCAAGGTTCCTTCACTCTACCATCCCTTCCTTGCCTCATCGGGACAAACCTATCCAGCAGTCGCAGCAAGTGCTCCCTTAACAACCTCCACATTTCTGTCGTGCATTTCCCTGAGAACATCTGTTCCTAATTTATGCACCACAGTTCCTGCCTAATAGCATTGTAATTCCCCCTCCCCCAATTAAATATTTTCCCATCCCGTCTGCTCCTGTCCCTCTCCATGACGATAGTAAAGGTCAGGGAGTTGTGATCACTATCTCCGAAATGTTCTCCCACCGAGAGATCTGTCACCTGGCCTGGTTCGTTGCCAAGCATCAAATCCAACATAGCCTCCCCTCTAGTCGGCCTACCTACATATTGAGTCAGGAAACCTTCCTGGACACACCTGACAAAAACTGCTCCATCCAAACTATTTGCACGAAGGAGGTTCCAATCAATATTAGGGAAGTTGAAGTCACCCATGACAACAACCCTGTTACTTCTGCACCTTTCCAAAATCTGCCTCCCAATCTGTTCCTCCGTGTCTCTGTTGCTATTGGGGGGTCTATAGAAAACTCCCAATAAAGTGACTGCTCCTTTCCTGTTTCTGACTTCCACCCATAATGACTCAGTAGACAAATCCTCATCGATGACCTCCCTTTCTGCAGCTGTGATACTATCCCTGATTAATAATGCAACTCCCCCACTTCTTTTACCTCCCTCCCTATTCATTTTGAAACATCTAAACCCGGGAACATCCAACATCCATTCCTGCCCCTGTGATATCCAAGTGTCCGTAATGGCCACAACATCGTAGCTCGAAGTACTGATCCATGCTCTAAGTTCACCACCCTTATTCCTGACACTTCTTGCATTAAAATAGACACACTTCAACCCATCATACTGGCTGAAACTTTGCCCTGTCAACTGTCTAACCTTCCTCACAGACTCTCTGCACTCGGTATCTGCCTGTTCAACAGCTACCCCATCCATGGATCCATAGCTCCGGTTCCCATCCCCCTGCCAAACTAGTTTAAACCCTCCCGAAGAGCTCTAGCAAACCTCCCGCCCAGGATATTGGTGCCCCTCCAGTTCAGATGCAACCCGCCCTTCTTGTACAGGTCCCACCTTCCCCAGAAGGTATCCCAATGATCCACATAACTGAAGCCCTCCCTCCTACACCAGCTCTGTAGCCACGTGTTCAGCTGCACTCGCTCTCTGTTTCTAGCCTCACTAGCACGTGGTATCAATCCTGAGATCACTACTCTGCTCGTCCTGCCTTTTAGCTTCCAACCTAACTCCCTATATTCGCTTTTCAGGTCCTCATCCCTTTTCCCAGCTATGTCATTGGTACCGATATGTACCACGACTTCTGGCTGCTCCCCCTCCCCCTTAAGAATCCTGTAGACTCGATCTGAGACATCCCTGACCCTGGCACCCAGGAGGCAACATACCATCTGGGAGTCTCATTCGCGACAACAGAATCTCCTGTCTGTTCCTCTAACCATTGAATCTCCTATCACTATCGCTCTCCTATTCTCCCCCTTCCCTTCTGAGCCACAGAGCCAGGCTCAGTGCCAGAGACCTGGCCGCTGTGTCTTTCCACTGGTAGGTCCCCCTCCCCCAACCGTATCCAAAACAGTATACTTATTATTGAGGGAAACGGCCACAGGGGATCCCTGCACTGTGCGCCTATTCCCTTTCCCTCCCCTTACGGTCACCCAGCTACCTTTATCCTGTGACTTCGGTGTCAGTACTTCCCTATAACTGCTCTCTATCATCCCCTCTGCCTCCTGCATGATCCGAAGTTCATCCAGCTCCAGTTCCCTAACGCGGTCTGTGAGGAGCTGGAGTTGGGTGCACTTCTCACAGGTGAAGTCAGCAGGGACACAAGTGGTGAGCCTTTCCTCCAACATCCTGCAAGAGGAGCATGCAACTGCCCTAGCTTCCATCCCCTCTGCTCTAAATTGACAACAGAGAATAAAAAAAATATAAAGTAAAACCTTACCTTACCAAACCCTCCACACAAGAGTCCTTTTTTTTGGTTGGAGGAGGAGGATGGGTGGGAGACACTACACATGTAGTGTTTCGGATTTAGCCACTGCCCGAATATATAAGTTCACTTACCCAGCAGTCCCCGTGTCCGTGTCCGCCGAATCGCCAGGTAAGTACTTTATAGTGAAACGTACCTTCCCGGCTGCCCCCTGGCTCGCACTATCACCGCTACTGCTGATCAAAGGTGTTGCTGTAATAAAAACAGAAAATGCTGGAAATGCTCAGTAGGTCTGGCAGCATCTGTGCAGAGAGAAACAGTTAACAGTTCAGGTCTGTTTCCTCAGCTCACATTAACTTTGTTTCTCTCTCCACAGATGCTGCCAGACCTGCCGACTATTTCAAGCATTTTCTGTTTATGTTTCAGATTTCCAGCATCCGCAGTATTTTGCTTTTGTACGTGTGTTGCTATGTCTGGGACTGTTTGAGTGCAATGCTATTGCTTTATAAACAGCGTTGAAACAAACATTTATCTCGCTAACACACAGCACTAATACACAGCTGGATATAAACAGCAGCCTGCAGCAGAGGGTGCAGTGGATGTTTATTAACACAAATAATTCACCAACACTATATTTACTGCTATCCACAATCACACCACGCTTCATCTTAACACGTTTTACTCTTTATTTACATCAACTTCTTCCTTCCAATAAACACTTCAATTTGGAACACAGCTTCCAAATCACCTTTATTCACAAACCCGAACACAAGCTGCAAATGCTGCAAACACACACCAGCCCAGACTTTTCCCTTTCTGTCAACCCATTCCTGCATCACTGCCTCTCCACCAACAGTTGCTGCTAGAATCATACAATCATAGAATGGCTAAAGCACAGAAGGAGGCCATTCGGCCTGACGAACCCATGCTGGCTCTCTGCTAAAGCAACTCACCTCGTCTCACTCCCCAGTCAGTTCAATTTCGGTGGTGGGAAAACTTCTCGAAAGAATAATTCGGGACAAAATTAATAGTCCCATGGACAAATGTGGGTTAATTCAGGAAAGACAGCATGGATTTCTTAAGGGAAAATCATGTTTAACTGTCCTGCTGGAGTTTTGTGATGAGGTAACAGAGAGGGATGATGAGGGCAATGCTGTTGATGTGGTGTACATGGACTTTCAAAAGGTCTGGCAGCATCTGAATGGTCACTGACCTGAAACATTAACTCTGTTTCTCTCTCCACAGATGCTGCCAGACCTGCTGAGTATTTCCAGCACATTTTGTTTATATTTCAGATTTCTAGCATCTGCAGTATTTTGCTTTTATTGACTTTCAAAAGGAGTTTGATACAGTGCAACACAACAGACTTGTGAGCAAAGTTATAACTCATGGAATAAAAGGGATAGTAGTAACATGGATATGGAATTGGCTGAGTGACAGGAAACAAAGAGTAGTGAGCAATGGATGTTCTTCGGGCTGGAGGAAGGTTTGTAGTGGAGTTCCCCAGGAGTCAGTGTTGGGACCCTTGCCTTTCCTGATATATATTAATGACCTAGACCTTGGTGTACAGGGCAGAATTTCAAAGTTTATGGATGATACGAAAATTGGAAGCATTGTGAACTGTAAGGATGATAGTGTAGAGCTTCAAAAGGACATAGACAAGTTGGTGGAATGGGAGGACAGATAACAGGTGAAGTTCAATGCAGAGAAATGTGAATTGATTCATTTTGGTCAGAAGAACATGGAGTGACAATATAGAATAAAGGGTACAATTCTAAAGGGGGTGCAGGAGCAGAGGGACCCAGGGGTATAAGTCATTGGTTGAGAGAGCGGTTAATAAAGAATACAGTATCCTCGGCTTTAGTAATAGAGGCATAGAATACAAGAACAAGGAGGTCATGTTGAACTTGTATAAGACACTAGCCTCAGCTGAAGTACTGCGTCCAGTTCTGGGTGCCACACTTTAGGAAAGATGTGAAGGCATTGGAGAGATTATGGAAAAGATTCATGAGAATGGTTCCAGGGATGAGGAACTTCAGTTATGAAGATAGATTGGAGAAGTTAGGACTGTTTTCCTTGGAGAAAAGAAGGCTAAGAGGAGATTTCATAGTGGTATTCAAAATGATGAGGGGTGTGGACAGAGTGGATAGGGAGAAACTGTTCCCACTTGTGAAAGGATCGAGAACGAGAGGGCGCAGATTTAAAGTAATTGGTAAAAGAAGCAAAAGCGACATGGGGTAAAACGTTTTCACGCAGCGAGTGGTTAAAGTATGAACTGCCTGAGAATGTGATGGAAGCAGGTTTAATTGAAGCATTCATCGGGGAATTAGACTGTTATCTGAAAAGGAAGAATGTGCAGGATTATGGGGAGAAGACGGGGAAGTGACATGAGGTGAATTGCTCATTTGGAGAGTCAGTGCAGACACGATGGGCCAAATGGCCTCCTTCTGTGTAGTAACAATTCTGTGATTCCAATATTCAAGTCATTTATATATATGGTGGTCCTGACACTGACCCTTGTGGACATCACTGTTCAGCATCTTCCATTCTGAAAAACAACCAAATACCACAACTCGCTTTTCTTGATATTTCATACATTTTTAAATCTAAGCAGATACTGACCCTCCTATTCCAGGAGCCTCAGTTTAGTTACTCAGCCTTTTATGTGGTAGTTTGTCAAACGCTTTCTGAAAATCCATATAGACAACATCCATTGCTTTCCCTTCATCAACCTTTTCTGTTATTTCATCAAAAAGATCAGTTATTTATTAATAGATGCAGCACTGAAACAGGCCCTTCGGCCCACCAAGTCTCTGCCGACCAACAACCACCCATTTATACTAATCCAACATTATTCCCATATTTCCGACCACATCCCCCACCACCTACCTCCACTGGGGGCAATTCACAATAGTCAATTTACCAATCAATCTGCAAGTCTTTGGCTGTGCGAGGAAACACACGCAGTTACAGGGAGAACTCAAACTGCGCACAGACATTAGCCAGAACTGAACACGGGTCGCTGGAGCTGTGAGGCTGCGGTGCTGAACACTGATCGCCCAAAATGACCGCAACAGGACTCGAACCTACAATCTTCTGATAACTTCATTAAACACACCGAAGTCAGACGCCTTACCCATTAGGCCACACGGCCAATAGCTAAGGATTGGAGAGGTGCTGAACCTCTCAGTTTTCGGTCTACCCAAACCAAGTTCAAGACCTGAATAATGAACCGATTGCCTCATTAGTTCTGTGAACAATACAATGATTTAATAGACAAAGTTTTGAAACATTCCTGCCCATAAATCTTGATAACAGAGAGTGTGTGGATCTCCTGACTCAGAATGTTTAATGGATACAGTCCTCAGATCCGACAAGGAATCCCTGAACATCCACAGTAAAGACAGTGTGGATGAGGAAATGTAAGAGCCGGGAGCTGAAACTCAGGGACGGCCGAGTTCTCCTGTCATTGAGCTTGTGTGTCTGCTCTGCTCGCCGCACTTCCGGCTCTACTTTGTTTCCAATGAAAAGATGAAAAGGGCCGTTCGGTTTTCCTCTCACTGACAGCGTGTTTCACTCGGGTTAATATAACCCGGGACTTTTGCTGCTGAAATGAATTCTGCAAGGTCCCAGCAAACACACCGGCTCCCTCCTTTCTCCCCTCTTTCTACCTGATTGTTTTACCAGGAGGGGCTCAATAATAACAAACCCCCTGCAGGGAATGACCGCAAATTGAGCATCTAAATGGGGCAAGTGGGCAGCTTTCTGGGTTCTAGGTTCCCCCTACCCCGCCCCTCCCTCCCTCCAGTCCAAGCCCCTCTTCACTTTCTTTGGGACTTTGATGAGGGTGAAATGGGGAAAGTTCCCATTGATGTTTGAATGCTGAATTGCTGCAAAGATCTGCGCACGCGCGGTGTTGCTCCGCCCCCTGTGGGACGTCACTATGTGGAGTGGAGCGCATGCGCATCCTTTCCCCAACCCAGTCTGTGAGGCCATTCACTCAATCAGGGGAAGATGCTTTAAATCAGCTGCTAATGGAGACTTCCCGGGCCCGGGGGAAGGGAACAAACAGCATCTGCTTCCAGCAGCCACTGCTTTGGGAGCGTGTCTGCAGATGTGCTCAGAGATTAGCATTGAGTGGTGGGAAGTTGAGGGGGAGTCGGGGAGTGTTTGCAACAGACACTGTGGAGCAGGAGCTGCTCCCGGAACATGGAGTGAGCCGGGGACATGGGGAAGGGAGAGTTCATTCTCGGACAGTGTCTGTACAGGCTCAGGGAGACACAATGGGAAGAAATCACTATTGAAAATCACTGACAATTTCACCACCCAAAGGAGAGGGAATTTTCCTGCTTTAGTTCCAGTCTCTCACTGTTTGTTGGATCGTGAACAGTGGCGGAAAAATAGCCGCAAAATAACGAGCGTTTATTGCAGAGACCAGGTGAGAAGTGTGAAAGGCGCGTTTTAAATAGTGGCTGCTTGTTTTCAGTTGAAATAGAAATGTGACTGTGTAAAGGTCACTGCTCTATTGGACAGTCCCAGTCATTGAGCAGTGCAGGGCTTGTGTTGTTTCTGAATGTCACAAACGTGTTGTAAAACCACTGCAAACACCTGGTAAACAGAAGCTGAATACTGCAGTACTGCAGTGGAGTCAGACACTGACACTGTTTGTGTTCCTGGTTTTCATTTCGCGATTGTTCATAATGATTATTATTGGGACGATTCCATTGATCGCTTTTGTATCTTCTATCTCACCAGTTCTTTCATTCCTGCTGGAAAATACATGAAGGAACCTGACTGGATGTGGTGATTCTTGGACACAAGGAAAAGTGCAGCGAGCTCGTTCCAACACACAGTCGGTACAGGATCACTCCCAAAGCACAGAGATACTGCCAGCTCATCAGTTCCACTGGAACAAACAAAAGAAGTAGTCAGACAGACACTGATCCCAAAGTCGAGAGACACGTTTTCAATCCAACAGTCAAACAACAGCAGGAGAGACAGAAGTTGTTTCCATTTCACTCCAATTCAATACAGCTGACAGGTTGATACATCAATCACAGTCCAAAAACAAACCCATCATTAGATCTAAATAAACTCTGTCACCATGGTTACATTTTAAATATAAACCTTGAAACAGAACAGACAAAATTTGCATGATTGAAAGGTACAGAATGAATGCAAGGAGGCTTCAAGGGGATTTGGACAGGGTAAGTGAATGGGCAAGAACATGGCAGATGGAATATAATGTGAATAAGTGTGAATTTCTCCACTTTGGGAGAATAAACAGAAAGACAGAGTATTTCTTAAATGGTGAGAGGTTGAGAAGTGTCGATGTCCAAAGGTACCTGGGTGTCCTTGTTCATGAGACACTAAAAGCTAGTGTGCAGGTGCAGAAAGCAATTCGGAAGGCAAATGGTATGTTGGCTTCATTGAAAGGGGATTTGAGTACATGGTTCAAGATGTATTGCTTCAATTGTATAAAGTCTGGCTGAGACTGCACCTGGAATATTCTGTACTATTTTGGTTTCCTTATTGAAGGAAGGATAGACTTGTCACAGAGGGAGTGCAACAGAGATTCACCGGACTAATCCCCTGGGATGGTGGGATTGTCTTATGATGAGAGACTGCAGAAACTGGGCCGAAATTCTCTGGAGTTTCGAAGAATGAAAGGTGATCTCATTGAAACTAACAAAATTCTTACAGGGTGTGACAGGGTAGATATGGATAGGATGTTTCCTCTGTCTGGTGAGTCTAGAACAAGGGGACACAGACTCAGAATAAGGGCAGGCCATTTGAGACTGAGATGAGCAGGAATTTCTTTACTCAGAGGGTGGGAAATCTGTGGAATTCTTTATCCCAGTGGGCTGTGGAAGATCAATCATTGAACATATTCAAGACAGAAATCGATAGATTTCTAAATACTAACAAGATCAAGGGATATGGAGATAGCAGGAAAAATGGCGTAGAGGTAGATGATCAGTCACGATCTGTTTGAATGTTGGAGCAGGCTTGATGGGCTGAATGGCCTAATGCCCCTATTTCCTATCATCCTTTGAATCCCAATAATGTACATTGGAACGTTAGACCAAGTTATGCATTACATACCAGTTCAAAAATCCCACAGAGATTAAGACTGAAAGATACAGTATCAATTCCATTACTACAAAATGAAGGACTTGGAGCTTGCAGACCAGCCCATGTATAAGATTGAAAGTTATATTTTCATTCGCAATCGTTTTCACAGAGCTAAATATTAAATACCAATCCACAACTTGTACAGGACTACCAAATAAAACCTACAACTGTAAAATACAGTTAATCCATATTTTAAATTAAACACAAGGCAAACAAATATTGATACATTAAGAGAGTGGGAAACAGTGAGAGCAGAGTGGAGCATCAAGAGCCAAGGAGAGAGAGGGAGCAAGAGTTCACTCGGAGAGCAGGGAACAGCGAGAGCACGCGTCAAAAAAGGCAAAGGAATCCACAATTAATGGGAAAACACTGAATGGTGTAGAGGAAGTGAGGGACGTTGGAGTGAATGTCCACAGATTCCTGAAGTAGCAGTCCAGGTCAATAAGGTGGTTCAGCAGGTATATGGAATCCTTTCCTTTATTAACTGAGTTATAGAATATAAGGGTGATCTGGGTGTCCATGTCAATAAGTCACTGACAGCTAACATGCAGGTGCAGCAAGCAATTAGGAAGGCTAATAGTATGTTAGCCTTTATCACAAGAGGATTTGAGTACAGGAGTAGTGAATTCTTGCTTCAATTGTATAGAACCCTGGTTAGACCGCACTTGGAGTACTGTGTACAGTTTTGGTCTCCTTACCTTAGGCAGGATATTATTGCCATGGAGGGAGTTCAACGAAGGTTCATCAGACTTGTTCCTGGGATGGTGGGATTGTCCTATGAAGAGAGATTGGGGAAACTGGGGCTGTCTTCTCTAGAGTTTTGAAGAATGAGAGGTGATCCCATTGAAACCCACAAAATACTTAAAGGACAGTCAGGGTAGATGCAGCTAAGATGTTTCTCCTGGTTGGGGAGTCGAAAATCTGGGGACACAATTTCAAAATAAGGGGGAAGCCACTTAGGACAGAGATGAGGAGAAATGTTGTTACTCAGAGGGTTGTGAATCTTTGGAATTCTCTCCCCCAGAGGGCTGTGGAAGCTCAGTCGTTGAGTATGTTTAAAGCAGAGATTGACAGATTTGTAAATTCAAATGACATAAGGGAATATGAGGAAAGTGTGGGAAAAAGGGCATTGAAGTGGATGTTCAGCCAAGATCATATTGAATGGCGGGGCAGTCTCGATGGGCTGAATGGCCGACTCCTGCTCCTATGTTTCGATGTTCCTAACTCCACATTATCGATGAGACACAGCCTCAGGCCGATTTGTCGGGTGGTGCAAACAGATAACACTGCTTCTGATCTTCACCAGAACAGAGACTGAGATGTAACATTGATCATCAAACAGACTGTGAGAGAATACAACAGAATAAAACACATGGAGAGACACTGTGGAATAACAAATAGATTTGATTGGAATGTTGAATTTTGATTGGAATGGATAAAACACCAGAAACAGCAGATTAAATTGGGATTCTCATCATTATATTGATCTGAGACAGAAAAGAGAAACTGATGGGAAGAAGGAAGAATTGAACTGTTAAGTTTTTTTGAGTTTTTCACTCACCCATGAAAGCTGATTAAAAAAAGATGCAAATAACAGAGAATTTCACCAAAAAGGGAGATTAAATGCTGCCGAAACCTTGGATCGAAGGATGCCCCAACAGATCACCTGTTTAACTGTCTCCTCACTGGGGGATTTCAATCGGTGAGCAATATTATTCGCTACCTTTTTTTGTTAAATGAACCCAGGACTGTCACTTGGAGTTAATATCTGCATTCCGACTCCTGAATATTTTCTGGACACATTTCCTGCTGAAAGAACTAAGAACTCTTTTCTAATTTACACAATACTATATACACATTCATCAAACCTCTTAAGCTAGCATCCTTGGTGCTGCTCTCTCTTCTCCCAAACCTCATCTCATGTGACTGTTACATCATCACTCTGACAGTGGGAGGGGTTGATTCCACTATCTTCAGCATTAACCCTTTACATCCTTATACTACACTGTCTGTCCAAACAAATGGGTGGAGGGAACTTCCTTCATTTATTCAAACACTTGAAAATCAACTCAAAGCCATCAGAGAGAGAGAGGGAGAGAGAGTGTCAGAGAACTTCCTGCATCCAGTCCTGACCCTGTCACACTCAGCAGCTGCTCACCCAGACCCCACTCTCCTCAACACTGAACATTGTTACAGAGACCCTTCAAATAATGTTTATAAAAGGTGGAAAAATTCAAAGTTCATCGCAGCCGGATTGAATGGAACAAAGTTTAATATCTTCTCACCGTCTCTCAATACCCACGAGACATAGGTTTTCTTATTTGGTTCCTTTGATTTTTCTTGTTCCTGATTGACAAATATTCCAAACCTCGGATCAACCTTCCCACTCGCGTCATGTCCCCAGTCTCGGTTAAAAGCAACACATAACGACACAAACACTCTGAAACATACAACGCAGTCACACTTCCCTTCAGTGAGATTAATGTCGAGCTGTTTTCCAGATTGAATGTAACCGTGAACAAATTTGTGTCAAAGAAGTTGCCTTTGGCGTATCAGCACTGAATTTCTGGACAAGGAGGAACAGCCATTCCGAACTCACATCCTTCACAAAGGCTGTTTTCTCCTGTGACTGAAATTCATCATGTAATTTGAATTCCAAGTTCAAGTTCACAAAACAGAGATATAAATGATTGACAAGGAAACTTCTAAAGCATATCACAAATGTGAAATAAGGCGGAACTGGGAGTTGAACCCAGGCTCTTCTGTTTACTGGACAGGTGCTTTAACCAACTAAGCTACATAGAAAAATCACAGATGCTTGTCTCGTTGAAATCAGAGGAGGATCTGTTTATTCTCATCACACGTCTCCACTGGTCACAACATATTTTAACTTTTCCTATTTACTGATACAGTCATATACTCTATTTTTCCCAAAACTGAGAATGGAGGTGGAGGGGCGACATGATAGAGGTTGACAAAGTTATGAGTGGCAGAGACAGAGTGGATAGTCAGAAGCTTTTTCACAGGGCGGCAGAGTCAGTTACGAGGGGACAAAGGTTTAAGGCAAGAGGGGCAAAGTTTAGAGGGGATGTGCGAGGCAAGTTCTTTACACAGAGGGTGGTGAGTGCCTGGAACTTGCTGCCGGGGAAGGTGGTGGAAGCAGGGAAGATAGCGACGTTTAAGAGGCATCTTGACAAATACATGAATGGGATGGGAAGAGAGGGATACGGTCCCCTGAAGTGCAGAAGGTTTTAGTTTAGACAGGCATCAAGATCGGCGCGGGCTTGGAGGGCCGAATGGCCTGTTCCTGTGCTGTACTATTGTTTGTTCTTTGTACATAGATAACACGTTTATAGATGTGGTCACCCCACAGCTTAAGAGTATGCAGGGAGAGAGGGAATGGGTGACCACCAGGCAGTCAAAAAGAATCAGGCAGGTAGTGCAGGACACCCCGAGTGCGTCTCACTCTCCAGCAGGTATTCAGTTCTGAATACAGAGGACAATGATGCTTCACCTGGGGAGTGCAGCCGGAGCCAAGTCCATGACACCATGGGTGACTCAGCAGCAAAGGGGAGTACAGGGAAGACTGGAAAAGCCATAGTGATAGGTGATTCAATCGTCAAGGGAACAATCAGGTGTTTCTATGGCCACAGACGTGAATCCAGGAATGGAGTGTTGGCTCCCTGGTGCCAGGGTCAAGGATGTCATTGAGCAGTTGCAGAGCACCCTGAAGCGGGAGGGTGAACAGCCAGCAGTGGTAGTCCACATCAGAACCAACAACATAGGTAGATATAAGGATGTAGTGCTGCAGTCAGAACTTAGGGAGTGAGGTAAGAAATTAGCAAGCAGGACATCAAAAGTAATAATCTCCGGATTACTCCCAGTGCCACGTGCAAGTGAGTACAGGAATAGATGGATAAGACAGATGAATGGACAGGAATAGATGGATAAGACAGATGAACGTGTGGCTGGAAAAATGGTGCAGGAGGGAGGACTTTCGATTTTTGGGACAGGTTGGACGGGTTGCACCTGAACCGAGCCAGGACGGAGTTCCTTGCAGGATGTTTTGCTAGTGCTGTTGGGGAGGGTTTAAACTAGTTTGGCAGGGAGATGGGGACTGGAAGGTAGAGTCAGATCAGAAATGAAAATGGAAGGCAGAAAATTAATGGAGTCTGGAAGAGAGAGGAAACACTGATTAGAAACTTCAAAACAAAAAATGTTGGCAGTGCTCAAGGATATCTAAATCAATGCAAGGAGTATAGCAAATGAAGCAGATGAGCTCAGGGCACAGTTAGACACATGGCAGTATGATATCATAGCTATTACACAAACATGGCTAAAGGAGGGACAGGCGTGGCAGCTCAATCTTCCTGGTTACAGGGTTTTCAGACGTGAGAGGGAAGGGGATAAAAAAGGAGGGGGAGTGGCAATTTTGGTCAAAGAAACTATTACAGCTGTGAGGAGGGATGATATGTTGGAAGGTTTATCAAATGAGACCGTATAGATTGAGCTGAGGAACAAAAAAGAGGCAATCACACTGCTGGGAGTGTACTCTAGACCCCTAAACAGTCAGAGGGAGATGCAAGAGCAGATATGTAGACAAATATCTGAGAAGTGCAAGAACAATAGGGCATTAATAGTAGGGGATTTGTACCACCCAAACATTAACTGGGATACTTTTTGTGTAGAGGGAATTGAGGGAGCAGAATTCCTGAGGTGCATTCAGGAGTACTTTTTTAGCCAATATGTAGCAAGTCCAACAAGAGAGGGTGAAGTTTTAGACTTAGTTTTAGGAAATGAAGAGGGGCAGGTGGAAGGAGTGGCAGTGGGACAGCATTTTGGTGGTAGTGATCGTAATTCAGTCAGTTTTAATATAATTATGGAAAGGACAAGGACAGAACAGGAGTTAGAGTTCTCAATTGGGGCAAGACCAACTTTACTAAGCTGAAGAGTGATTTACCGAAAGTGGACTGGAAACAGGTACTTGACGGTAAATCAGTGTCAGAGCAGTGGGAAGAATTCAAAGGGGAGATTCAAGGGGTTCGGAGTCAACATGTTCCCACAAAGAAAAAGAGTGGGAAGGCCAAATCTAGAGCCCCATGGATGTCAAGGAGTTTACGGGTATAATAAGGTAGTAAAGGAAAGTTTATGCCCAACACAGAGAACTGAATACTACAGAAAGCCGAGAGGAGTATAGAATGTGGAGGGGGGAAATCAACATTGAAATTAGGAAAGTTAAGCGAGAGCATTAAAGAATATTGGCAATCAAAATCATGGTGAACCCAAAGATGTTTTATAAATACATTGAGAGTAAAAGGATACATAAGGAAAGAGTAGGGCACAGAAAAGACCAAAAAGGTAACCTATGTGTTGAGCAGAAGATGCTGGCATTGTTCTAAATAAATACTTTGCATCTGTCTTCACAAAAGAGGGGGAAGATGCATATATTGTAGATAAGGAGGAGGGGTGTGAAGTATGGATGTGATCCATACAGAGGGAGAGAGGACATATTAATGGAATTAGTGCATAAGAAAGTTGATAAATCACGAGCGCCGGATGGAATGCACCTCAGGCTGTTAAAAAGAAGCAAGAGAGGAAATAGCAGAAGAGCTGATCATCATTTTCCAGACCTCACTGGATACAGGTGTGGTGCTGGAGGATTGGAGGACTGCTAACGTTGTACCTTTGTTTAAAAAGGGAGTGAGGGAGACCAAATAATTACAGGCCAGTCAGTCTAACATCAGTAGTGGGCAAATTATTGGAATCTATTCTGAGAGACAGGATAAAATGTTACTTCGAAAGGCACAGATTAATCAAGGATAGTCAGCATGGATTTGTTAAGGGAAGATCTTGTCTAACCAACTTGATCGAAATTTTGAAGAATTAAGAAGGAAGATAGATGAGGGTAGTGCAGTTGATGTAGTCTACATGGATGTCAATGTAGGGGGTATGAGTTTGCAGATGGCACAAAGATTGGCTGTGTGGTAAATAGCAAGGAGGATAGCTGCAGGCTGCAGGAAGATCTTCATGGCCTGGTCAGATGGACAGAAAAATGGCAAATGGAATTCAATTCAGAAGTGTGCGTTGATGCACTTGGGGAGGTTAAACAAGGCAAAGGAATACACAATTAATTGGAGAAGACTGAGAGGTGCAGAGGAAGTGAGGGACCTTGGAGTAAATGTCCACATATCCCTGAAGGTAGCAGGACAGGTCGTTAAGGTGGTAAGAAGGCATATGGAATTCTTTCCTTTATTAGCCGAGGTATAGATTTAAGAGCAGGGAGGTTATGCTGGAACTGTATAAATCATTAGTCAGGCCACAACGAATACTGTATGCAGTTCTGATCACCTTATTACAGAAAGAATGTAATTGCACTAGAGAGAGTACAGAGGAGATTCACGAGGATGTTGCCGGGATTGAAAAAATGCAGCTATGAGGAAAGACTGGATAGGCTGGGGCTGTTCTCCTTGGCACAGAGAAGGCTGAGGGCAAATCTCATTGAAACATACAAAATTTTGAGGTGCCTGGATAGAGTTGAAGTGAAGGGCCTATTTACCTTAGCAGAGAGGTCAGTGACTGGGGGAAACAGATTTAAAGTGATTGGTCGAAAGATTACGGGGGAGATGAGGAAAAGTTTTTTTCAGCCAGAGGGTGGTGGGGGTCTGGAACTCACTGCCTCAATTCATTCAAAAGAAGTCTGGATATACACTTCGAGTGCTGTAATCTGCAGGGCTGCGGACCAAATGCTGGAAGGTGGAATTAGAATGGGTGGAAAGTTTTTCATCTGGCACAGACACGGGGTGGGCCAAGTGGCCTCTTTCTGTGCCTTAAACTTTCTTTGATTCTATGATACTATAATTACCCAGCTGTTGTAATGGAATTTGAACTTGTTTCTCTGGACCATTCGTGGAGATTTCAGGATTACTCGTCCTGTAATGTCACCACAAAACCACCATACCGCTGTACGAGATTTTTTACTGGTTTGTTCTGTGGATTTCAATCTACACAAATGGAATTGATAATCTATTTCACACTGATAATGTTTGAGATGATTTTGGCTGGTAAATAATGTGTATCTCAGTCGACTGTATTTTTAAATTCCGCAGTCTGGGTGAATTCAGGCATCTAATTTACATCACAGTTTGCACTTTCTATCAACATTACTTCATCTAATACTGTTTTATTTTTGGACTGGCAATGTTTAGATCAATCTACACTCATGGAATTGATACTGTATTTCAGTTTGATATTGTAGGAGTTTTTAGAATGGTATATAATATTTAGATCAATCTACACTAATGGAATTGATTCTGTATCTTTCCATTTCACAGTGTGGGTGAGTTCTGAACTGGTATCTAATTTGTGTCTCAGGTTACAATATCTTTCAGCACCTTAGAAACTTTCTCTGTAATGAATGTTGAACTTGTATGTAACTTGTATCTCAGGGTACACTATGGGGATGTTTAAACATCCTTTATCATGAATGGATGTGAGCTTTGAGTATGGTATTTAATTTAAATCTCAGGGTACAGCATTACATGAGATTCTGTGCCATTCAATCAATACTGTGTGCCAATTCTATCTGATATTTAATTGATAGCTAAGTCTGCATTATATTTAGATTGACACATTGTATTTCAATCTGTTAATGAGTGTGACTTTGACCTGGGATTGAGGTATCTGACTGTCAATGGGACTGAATTGGGGTGAAATGGAAACAACTTATTTCTCTCCTGCTTTGTTTGATTGTTGGATTGAAAATGTGTCTCTGGAACTCGGGATCAATGTGGGCCTGACTACTTCTGCAGTCTGAGACTAGGGAACTGATGAACTGTCTATCCCTCTGTACTCTGAGTGATAATGTACCTGCTGTGTATGAGAGGAGCTGGCTGCACTGTTCCTTGTGCCTCGAGTGCAGCAACCATCACATTCATCACAATATCTTCAAGTATTTGCCTGTATGAAGAAAAAATATGTCTTAACTCAAGAACAGGGGAGGTGCAAAATATCAAAGAGGTGAATTTAATTTCGCAATTAATAATCATTAAAAACACCCACAAATGAAAACCAGTGTCAGTATCTGTCTCCACTGAAGTACTGAAGCTCCCAGCTCCTGCATCACAAGAGTAGTGGGCAGATCCATCCAGACAAAACACTGCACTGGGATCGTCCCAACTGCTCGATGGTCTACATATATTTCCAGCCACCTTGCTTCATATGCACAAATAAAGAAAAATAAAGCCCCATATGTATATCCCTCAATTCCTTTCTTCCCATACAGTTGTTCCACCTCCCCTTAAATGCATCAATACTATTCGCCTCGACCTCTCCCTGTGGTTGCAAATTCCAGATTCTAACCACTCACTACATTAATACCTTTTTCATGAATTCCTCATTGGTTTTATGAATGTCGATTTTATATTTTTGGCTCTTGTTTCAGACACCACCACAAGAGGAAACATATCTGCATGTATTCTATAGAAGCCCTTCACTATTTCCTCACTTTTTTCATTTGTTCATGTGATGTAGGCATCACTGGCTATGCCAGCATTTATTGCCCATTCCAAATTGCCCTTGACAAAATGGTGGTGAGCTGCCTTCTTGAGCTGCTGCAGTCCTTGAGATGTAGGAATTCCAACGGTGCTGTTTGGAAGGGAGTTCCAGGATTTTGACCCAGGGACAGTGCAGGAATGTTGATATAGTTCCAAGTCAGGATTGTGTGTGGCTTGGAGGGGAACTTGCAGGTGGTAGTGTTCCCATGCATCTGCTGCCCTTGTCCTTGTTGGTGGTAGAGGTTCCAGGTTTGGAAGGTACTGTCGAAGAAGCCTTGGTGTGTTGCTGCAGTGCATCTTTTAGCTGGTACGCACTGCTGCCACTGTGCATCAGTCGTGAATGGAGTGAATATTGAAGGTGGTGGATGTGGGCAATCAAACAGGCTACTTGAGTGTTGTTGGAGCTGCACTCATCCAGGCAAGTGGGCAGTATTCTATCACACTCCTGACTTGTGTCTTGTGAATGGTGGATGGATGTGGGGAAACAGGAGGTCAGTTACTCGCCGCAGAATTCCTCGCCTCTGACCTTGCTCTTGCAGTTACGGCATTTATATGGCTGGTCCAGTTCAGTTTCTGGTCAATGGTAACCAATGGTCAATGTTCATGGTGGGGGATTCAATGATGGTAATGCCATTGAACATCAAGGGGAGATGATTAGATTCTCTCTTGTTTGAGATGGTCATTGCCTGGCACTTATCTGATGCCAATGTTACTTGCCACTTATCAGCCCAAGCCTGGATGTTGTGCAGGACTTGCTGCATCTGGACATGGGCCGCTTCAGTATCTGAGGAGTCATGAATGGTGCTGAACATTGGGCAATCATCAGACAACATCCACACTTCTGGCCTTGTGATGGAGGGAAGGTCGTTGATGAAGCTGCTGAAGATGATTGGGCCTAGAACACGAGCCTAAGGAATTCCAGCTGTAATGTCCTGAGACTGAGATGATTGACCTGAACAACCACAGCCATCTTCCTTAGTGCTGGGTATGACTGCAAACAGCAGAGCATTTTGCCCCGATTTCTATTTACATTGGTTTTGCTAGGGCTGCCTTGTTGCCATACATGTCAAAGGCTGCCTTGATGTCAAGGGCAGTCACTCCCACCTCACAATGCAATGTTTCTTTAACTCTAAAATAAAAGCAAAAGTCTGCAGATGCTGGAAATATGAAATAAACAAAAATGCTGGAAATACTCAGCAGTTCAGGCAGCATTTGTGGAGGGAGAAACACAATTAACATTTCAGGTCTGTGTCCTTTCATTTTACAATATGCTTTATGTCCTGGTAGATAACAGTTCATTCAGTTTGCAGTAATGGAATTAATACTGTATCCTCCAGTCTGACCATTTGTGATATTTGTGGAGTGGTGTGTAACATGCAGCTCAGTCTGCAGTCTGGTTACATTATTGAGATTAATTCTGTACTTTACAATCAGGTACTGTTTGTCTGTTCTATCTGACATTGAATTTGTAGTTAAGGCTGCTCTCTTGTGAGAGTGGCACAGTGCCTTGCAATCTGATAGTGGGTGTGATTTTGGACTGGGATTGATGTATCTACCTGTCAGTGGGACGGAGTTGGGGTGAAATGGAAACAACTTCAGTCTGTCATGCTCTGTGTGACTGTTGGATTGACTGTTAGTCTCTGCAACTTGGGATCAGTGCCAGTCTGACGAGTACTGCTGGCAGTGATTGTGGAACTGATGTCTCTTTTCTCTCTGAATGATACTGTCCTAACTGTGTGTGAGAAGCCGGCTGCACTTCCCCTTGTGCTGAAGCATCATTATATTTATTCTGCTTCCTTCAAGTATTTGCCTGTAGAAAGAAAAAGTATTTATTATAATTCATGAAGAGGTGTGGTGGAAGTCCCAAGAGAGATCAAAACAATCTTTGAATGAATAATCATTGTGAACAATCACAAAGGAAACCCAGCAACACAAACAGAGTCAGTGTCCGATTCCACTGCAGTCCTTCAGCCCCCAGCTACTGCACACCAGGGGCTTTGGCCGTTTTACAACAATTAAATGACATCCAGACATAATCCGCTGGGACATCAATGGGACTGACCGACGGAACAGGGACTTTTACACAGGTCAGATTTCCAGTTCCCGCTCCCATGGACTAACCGTTCAGGCGAAACCAAACAGCCGCTGTTTAAAATGTGTCCTTCACACTTCTCACCTGGTGCCCATAATAGATTCTCTTTGTGTAACTCCCCACATCCCGACTGTCCGCTTCTGTTTCCACACTTCACTGTCCAACAACAATAAACTGTGGGAACAGGCTGGATCGCTGTCTTTGCGCTGGCACGGACATGTTGGGCCGAATGGCCTCATTCTGCGCCGGAAATTTTCTATGTTTCTGTTTGCTGAATTGTTGTCTGAATCTGCGCCTGCGCTCCCCTCCCCCAGCACTGCCTGTGAGCGGAAGAAGATGGTTAGAAACAGTCGCGAATGGAGAGATCCCGTTCCCGGGGGAAGGAAGCAAACAGCAGCCTCCTTCCAGCAGCACATCTCTTTGGGAGCGTGTCCGCAGATGGACTCAGAGATCAGCATCGAGTCCGGGGCAAGTTCAGGGGCAGGCGGGGGCTGTTTGTCAGAGGCGGAATGGAGAATCAACTGGTCCCGGAACATGGGGTGAGTGGGGGAAGGGAGAGGCCATTCTCAGGCTGTGTGTCGACGGGGAAAGGAGACAGAATGGGAAGAACCTATCACTGCAGTGCAGTCAAACAATGATAATATTTGTATGACTGGGCTTCCTTTGTGGGGGCTCATTATTATTCGAGAGATTAACTTCATTAAAATCCTGTATCTTCTATCTCGCCTGTATTTTAGATGTAAACATACTTCTGTTCAAACAGACAAATAATTGAATGAACCAGAATAAATGTGATGTTTCCTCCACCCAAGTTACAAGGAAGAGTGTCACCAGCTCCTTCTCACACACAGTCCGTACATTATCACTCACAGAGAGCAGAGACACAGACAGGTCATCAGTTCCACAGTCTCAGACAACAGAAATAGTTCCAGAGACACATTTTCAATCCATCAATCAAACAGAACAGGAGAGACGGACGTTGTTTCCATGTCACCCCAACTCAGCACCACTGACAGGTAGATTCATAAATCCCAGTCCAAATTCACACCCACTGCCAAATTACCAGTGTGTCAATCCCACAATAGTGCAACCTCAGCTACAAATTAAATACACATAGAACTGACACATTGTTCCCTTTTCACAGTTATCGAATTAAGGGTGGTGCCATGGTTGGTACCGCAGCCTCACAGCTCCAGCGACCCGGGTTCAATTCTGGGTACTGCCTGTGTGGAGTTTGCAAGTTCCCCCTGTGTCTGCGTGGGTTTCCTCCAGGTGCTCCGGTTTCCTCCCACATGACTAAAAGATTTACAGGTTGATAGGTAAATTGGCCATTATAAATTGCCCCTAGTATAGGTAGGTGGTAGGGAAATATAGGGACAGGTGGGGATGTGGTAGGAATATGGAATTAGTGTAGGATTAGTATAAATGGGTGGTTGATGGTCGGCACAGACTCGGTGGCAGAAGGGCCTGTTTCAGTGCTGTATCTCTAAACTAAACTAATATAATCTGAGATTCAAGTTAAATACCAGCCCAATATTTACACATGTTATCAGTTTATTATCAGTATTAATTCCCATAATGTGTCCAGACATATACATTAGACTCAAGTCCATAATCAGATTGAGAGATTCTGAAATATCGTATAACCTGAGATACAAACTCAGATTCCAGTTTAAAACTCATCCGGATTGTGAAACTAAAAGATACATTATAAATTTGATGAGTTTAGTCTGAGCTATAAATTACATACCAGTCCTAAAACCTCATAGTGCCAGATGGAAGATACTGTACAATTCCAGACTGAGCTCATTTTACACACAAGTCCAAGATTCTCCCTCAGAGTCAGACTGAAGGGCATTGATCAAATTGATTAGTACAGCCTGAGTTACACTTGCACATCAATCCTGTATCAGATTGAAAGATACATGATCTTCCACTATTATGTTCACAGTGACAGATATTTAATACTTGGCAAAACTTCAAACATATTGTCTGCTTAAAACCAACCACATCTGTGGCCTGTTGCTGTGCTGACATTTTATGCAGAATGAATCCAGACTTGCAAACAGTCCCAGGGACGGAAGGTTATATAATGAATCCCACACTCACACAGAGTACCAGATACTGACAGAGAAAGTGATGCTGATACACATGCTCAGTGCCAGATGCTGAAAAGTATAGGTTGATTATTGCACTCACTCACAGTACCTCAGCCTGAGCCATCTAAAGCAACCTAACACACAAATAGTAGCACTGAGAGATTGAGAAAGAGTCCAAAACTCACATAGAGTACCAGGCACTGACAGATATAAAATGAAAACTACACGCACATGGATATAGGATTGGCTAACTCACAGGAAACAGAGAGTAGGGATAAATGGAGCATTTTCAGATTTGCAAACTGTAACTAATGGAGTGCCACAGGTACAGTGCTGGGGCCTCAACTATTTATGGTCTATATTAATAACTTGCATGAAGTATATTGTTGCCAAATTTGTAGATGGTACAAAGATAGGTTGGAAAGCAAGTTGTGAGGAGGGCACAATGTGTCTGCGAAGAGATATAGATAGGTTAAGTCAGTGGGAAAACATTTGGCAGATGGAGTATAATATGGGAAAATGTGAGATTGTCTACTTTGGCAGGTAGAATAGAAAAACAGAATATTATTTACATAGAGAGAGACTGCAGAATGCTGCTGTACCGAGGAATCTGGGTGTCCAGGTCCATGAATTACAAAAATGTTAGCATGAAGGTATAGCAAATAATTAGGAAGGCAAATGGAATGTTGGCATTTTTAGCAAGGGGAATGGAGTTTAAAAGTAAGGAAGTTTTGCTATAACTTTACAGGGCATTAGTGACATCCCAACTCCATACAGTTTTGGTCTCCTTACATAAGGAGGAATATACTTGCATTGGAATCAGTTCAAAGAAGGTTCACTCGACTGATTGCTGGGATGTTGGATTGTCTTATGAGAAAAATTTGAGCAGGTTGGGCCTATACTCACTGGTGTTTAGAAGATTGAGTGGTGATCTTATTGAAACCTGTAAGATTCTCAGTGGGCTGGACAGGTAGATGCTGAGAGGACGTTTCTCCTTGTGGGGGATTATAGAATTAGGGGCCAGAGTTTAAGATAAGCAGTCTCTCTTTCAAGAAGGAGATGAGGAGGAATTTCCTCTCTCAGAGGGTTGTTCATCTTTGGAAATCTGCTCTCCAGAGGACTGTGGAGGCTGTGTCATTAAATATATTCAACGCAGCAATAGACAGATTTTTGATCTACAACAGAGTCAATGGTTATGGGGGCAGGCAGGAAAGTGAAGTTAAGGCCACAATCAGAACAGCCATGATATTATTGAGTGGCAGAGCAGGCTTGATGGGCCAAATGGTCTACTCCTGTCCTAGATTAGATTAGATTAGAGATACAGCACTGAAACAGGCCCTTCAGCCCACCGAGTCTGTGCCGAACATCAACCACCCATTTATATTAATCCTACACTAATCCCATATTCCTACCAAACATCCCCACCTGTCCCTATATTTCCCTACCACCTACCTATACTAGTGACAATTTATAATGTCCAATTTACCTATCAACCTGCAAGTCTTTTTGGCTTGTGGGAGGAAACCGGAGCACCCGAAGAAAACCCACGCAGACACAGGGAGAACTTGCAAACTCCACACAGGCAGTACCCGGAATCGAACCCGGGTCCTTGGAGCTGTGAGGCTGCGGTGCTAACCACTGCGCCACTGTGCCGCCCCTATTTCGTATCTTCTTATGTTCTTACACACACACACACACACACACACACACACACACACACACACACACACACACACACACACACACACACACAACCAATGTGTGGCGGATCTAGAATTAATCCCACTTTCATACACAATACCAGTGACTGAAAGGTACAGAATTAATCCCACAGATAGATACAGTACCACCAACAGGTACAGAATGAATCCCATGCTCACAGTCAGCACTCGGGATAGAAAGATACACGTGATTCCTACCCTCACATAACAATATCAGACTGAGTTACAGAATGATTTCCACATTCATACTGAGCACCAATGACTGCGAATTAATTCATCCCACAATCACACGCTACCAAAGGCTGACAGATACAGAATTAATCCCACACTCCTATGTAGTAGCAAAGACTGACATATGCAAAATCATTCTCAAATACTCCTACAGTACCTGGCAGATTCAGTGACTGCCAAACTCACACAAATTACCAGAGACTGACAGATAAAGAATGAACTCACACACACTGAGATACTGACAGATATAGCTTGAATTCCACACATACAGAACCACTGACAGATTCAGACAAAGTCCCAAATCACATAACATTCCAGAGACTGACAGAATGAATCAAATACTCATACACAGTGCCACTGACAGAATGTATTCCACACTCACATACAATACTGAAGACTGACAGATACAGAATGTAACTCACACTTTCACAAAGTACCAGTGAGTGACAGGTACAGAATGAATCCCACATTCACACATGACGTTAGAGATGGACAGCCAAAAAACAATAAGACTGCCAGAATAGATAGAATTCACAAAAAAATTCTAAAATATGGCAGAGAAGCACTGTTGACACAAATACATGTCTCATTTCCCTCATCTGGAAGGAGGAGAGCATGACATGGGATCTCCACGATGCGGTAATTGTGATCATCTTTTTAAAAAGTTGACAAGACCGACTGTGTTAACGATAGAGGGGTATCCCTGCTGTGCACCACAGGGAAGGTCATCACAAGAGTCCTTCTCAACTGCCTCCTCCCCGTGGCTGAAGAGCTCCTACTGGAAACACAATGTGGATTATGTCCATCAACAGGCACAGTGAACATAATCTTCACAGCAAAACAACTTCAAGAAAATGTAGGGAGCAGCAGCAACCTTTATACATGGCCTTCTCTGACCTGACAAAGGCCTTCGACTCTGCCAACCGAGAGGGATTATGGAATGTCCTCCTCAAACATACTGCACTACGACATGCAAGCTGTAATCCTTGCCAACGGATCTATCACTGACCCAATCCGAGTGCAAACTGGGATCAAGTAAGGCTGTTATCGCACCAATGCTCTTTTCCATCTTCCTTGCCGCAACACTCCACCTCATCTCCTCACACTCAAACACAGTACCTGACAGAGACAGAATGAATCCATCCAGCACCAGAGACTGAGTTACCAAATTACATAAAACAATCAAACACAGTAGCCTAGACTAAAAAGGAAATTAATTGCACACTCACATGCAATAGCAGAGACACAACGACACAGAATCAGTCAATAAGTGTCCTCCTAACAACAGCCAGGACATTTCCAGGAAGCTCTCCACAGGGAGCAGCTCTTTCAATATAAACTGGGGCTGGAGAGAGTCTTTGTGAAATATACTTCCTGATTGTAGTAAGGGGATTTGTGATTGGTTGCAAATATTTAATCTGATTGGATGGCGCAAGAGACCAAATGTCGAATTACAATATTAAATCGTTGGGATCACCATTCCAAATCACCCAATCACAATCTTCATTTTCCCCCATCCCTCATTAGCATAGAGCTGTGGGATTGTCTATTAAATCCGCACTCGGAAGGGGTTTGGTTTATTTCTGTGTCTGAAATTGAAAGTGAAGATGGTTGAGGAGAAGATGAAAGCAGCTGCTAAGAAGGGCGCGAAGAAAACCTTAAATAAACCGTCAGCAAAGGGCAGCAAGAAGCGGAGCAAGTCGAGGAAGGAGAGTTACTCCATCTACATCTACAAAGTGATGAAGCAGGTTCACTCCGACACCGGCATCTCCTCCAAGGCCATGAGCATCATGAACTCGTTTGTGAACGATATTTTCGAGCGCATCGCGGGTGAGGCTTCCCGCCTGCCCATTACAACAAGCGCAGCACCATCAGCTCCAGGTAGATACAGACCGCCGTGCGCCTGCTGCTGCCCGGGGAGCTGGCCAAGCACGCCGTGTCGGAAGGGACAAAGGCGGTGACCAATTACACCAGCTCCAAGTAAAACTGCACAATGGACTGAAAAACATCCCAAACACAACGGCTCTTTTAAGAGCCACCCACAATCTCTCTGAAAAAGCTGCATCCGAACATCTCTATGAAATCATTTTAAGACAATGTTTTACATAATAAATGTCCCACTGCTGTGTTTTTGTCTGCTGTCCCATAAACCGAACTCAAACCCATAATCCGCTCATCCACCTTTACTTTTTTGCTTAAAGCTGTTATTGTGGTTTTGCACAGCCCCTGAATGACCGCATTAACAGCTGCTTTCAGCGGTAAGGGTCAGTCCCTTCACTCTATTCCTGAAATGTGAACTGATTCATCATTTTATTAACAGTAACTCTCCGCAGTGTAATAGCCCGGAATGGGATTATTACACAGCAGACTACGGGCAGTTTGTGGACTCGATCCTGCTTCCTCTTTTCAGAGAAGGGCACTGGGCTCTGATTGAAGATAAACTGAATGTTTCCCTTCAGGGAAATGCTGTGAACAGGGATTTAGTACCTCCCGGGACAGTTTGAAAGCAATTGTAGAAAGATCCACAATTTAAATAACATTTTAAACCCGCGTCTGTAATTCGTGACGGAAAAAGTTGAATAAAACAAAATAAAGACAAGGGATTTTAAATATTTGACTAAGGATGACATTTATTTTAATCCGCTCCTTTCCGACAATGAAATTGGCTGTCTTTTTGAAACTGACAAATTTTCTGCTTCTGATGTTTTGGCGGTAAACCCCGCCCACTTCTGTTGCCAGTGACCTGATTGGTGAAGAATATAGGCAAATGAGGTGAATTTAGTAACGACCAATGGGGAGAGTTTTCAGTCGATAAGTAAAGTAAATGCGGCGGAAAGTACCTATTCTTTGTGAAAGTCGTTGCGAGATTGTGGAAATGTCTGGAAGAGGAAAGACCAGCGGGAAAGCTCGGGCCAAGGCCAAGTCTCGCTCCTCCCGGGCTGGACTGCAGTTCCTGGTGGGCCGTGTTCACAGGCTCCTGAGAAAGGGCAACTATGCTGAGCGTGTGGGTGCCGGAGCCCCGGTCTATCTGGCTGCTTTGCTTGAGTATCTGACCGCTGAAATCCTCGAGCTGGCCGGTAACACGGCCCGGGACAACAAGAAGAGCAGCATCATCCCCGGACACCTGCAGTTGGCCGTCCGCAACGATGAGGAGCTCAACAAGTTGCTGGGGGGAGTGACTATTGCTCAGGGCGGGGTGCTGCCTAATATCCAGGCCGTGCTGCTGCCCAAGAAAACCAGCGCTCAGAGCTCCCAGAAAAAGTAAAGCGGCCAAAATGTCACCTAAAAAACCAAAGGCTCTTTTCAGAGCCACCCACAGTCTCTGTGAAAGGGCCGTTTACTGTCTGATTCCAAAATGTCAGTAACAGGACCGAATGAGAACTATTTCAAATGTTTAAGCATCTGTTTCAGTGATTTCCCACTGTCACCCCAAAGCCTGTCTAATTTATTACTTCCACACTGAGTGAGTTATTTGTCCCGTTACAGATTGCTGAATAGAGTCTTACCGCCATGTACAGATAAGTAGACAAAAAAATTACAGATTAAAACTTCGTAATATATATAATCCATCAAAAGCTTTTTTTATTCCGCTTTTCTCAGCACAAGGTCCTGGCACGAGTTTACGAACAGCTTTAAATTAACGCCTGATTTACCATTAATTGGCTTCTTTCCGACACTGAAATTGGCGGCTTTTTCGAAATCAAACTTTCTGCCAATTTAAGCCAGTGATTTGCTGTATTTTCTAATTCGAGGCTCTGCGATTGGTTAAGACATGTGAATGAGACGTGGGTGACCAATCAGAAGTGGGCTCTGGATCGCGCGGGCTCAAGCTGTGGGAATTCCAGGTCCCTGAATGATTGAGCTGAAACTGATCAGTTTCACAAACCCTGTCAGTTTCAGTGCAGGAAACACCGTCTCGGGGGAAATAACATCACAAGTGGGTCTGGTTCCAGTGACCGATTCAACGGCTGCTGCAAAACTCCCGGATTCCCTCATTGCACCGAAATCATTTTGAAATTCTATGAAAACAATGAGTGATTCTGGAGGAGTGATGTGGCTTTTCACTGAAGGCATGTGTCGACTGGGGAAATAACTAAGTGTAGAGCCTCGGGCACTGTTTACACAGCCCGTTTAGAAAAACAAATCCACTGCACATCCTTGCTGCAAATGAAATGTAAAATTCGGGGATTCCAGTTTTTTTTATCCCGAACACAGCAGATTGATTGAACAAAGAATTAAAAGCAAAATACTGCGGATGCTGGAAATCTGAAATATTTCAGATTGATTGAACTGTTCTGAACAGCCTATCCCAGCTCCCATTTCTCGGTCACTGCTCTCTCTGTGAGGCGGTGGGTGGCTCATCGAAGAGCCTTTGTTTTGTGTTTGCTGGAAAGGGTCAAATTGTTCAACCGCCGAATCCGTAGAGAGTGCGGCCCTGCCGTTTCAGAGCGTACATCACATCCATGGCAGTGACCATCTTGCGCTTGGCGTGCTCAGTGTAGGTGACCGCATCCCTGATCACATTCTCCAGGAAAACCGTCAACACCCCGCGAGTCTCCTCATAGATCAAACCCGAGATCCGCTTGACCCCGCCACGGCGAGCCAGGCGGCGGATTGCTGGTTTGGTGATGCCCTGGATATTATCACGAAGCACTTTGCGGTGCCGCTTTGCTCCGCCTTTGCCCAGTCCTTTGCCTCCTTTACCTCTGCCAGACATGATGATTCTTCACTCAGATCACTACACAATATAAGAAGCAGACTCTTGCAGGCTCTACTTTACACAGACCGCCCGGACCTGCCTGAGAATGGCAGAGAGAGAGCAGGAAGGGGAGGAGACAGAGTGAAGATTGAACAGAGAGCAGATGGGGAGGAGATACCCAGAGTGACAGACGGAGAGAGAACGGCCCCTCATCTTTCAGCTCCACCTCCAGTTTCCTCTGGTTCGCCAATTTCAAACCCTTTATTAACAGTGGAACCGAAACCCAGCTCTCCACACAAACCCTTCCAGACTCGGCCTTCATAGTCAAGGCTTTCCAGAAAGCCGGAGCTTTTAAATTTGGTTCCGCTACAATTAACACTCAGTAATATTCCCACCTAAACACAGTCCATTCTATAACAAATAACCTACTCAGTAACGTCACCATTTCCACACACATCCTCTCCCAGCAGTTTACAAACACCTTATTGCAGCTGTTTGGGGAATCTCCTGTGTTAAGATTGGAGTTGGAAAGCGGCCTTAACCCGGCAGTGTTACCGTCTCACACTGAATCTGCCAGACATCCTGTTGATCTGCCTAGTTCCCCACTGTCTCTCTTGACTATTACATGGCACGGGTAGTATTTCAGAAAGTACTGCAATGGAGGGAGTGCTGGGGACTCCAGGCCAATCCTGGAGGGATGGGGAAAATATCTTTAGAAATTCCCTGGAGAGAATCGTGATATGACAGGTCTCCAGGGACAGACCAAGGAGAGAGTGTGGACATTGAATGGAAACATGGCAAAAAGAGTTGGGGATTCAGGAACACAATCCTCTCTGATGGGTTACAGCCTCCCCTCTGCTCCTGCTCTTTACGAGTACTTTTCCAGTTTAAATTTATGGACAAGGTGGGTTAGTTGCTCTCAGGTTGAGTGGGGGGGAGAGGAGCCTCAGTGGCCATGGGTGGGACTGGGAAAATGGAGACAGAGAACCAGGACTCCGGTCACTCCCCAGCAATGTCTGCTGGAAAGTATCTGTGGATCGGATGATGCCGGGGGCCCATGGAGAGGGGAAGGGGGTGGGGTGATGGAGTGAGGAGGTGGAGAGTGAGTGTTCGTGGTGTCACAGTCAACCCCCTGCCCAAACCAAACTCCCACATCCCAGCATTATATTGTCCAATTCCTGGAGGCGGAGGATGGCGATTCCCGTTGGATTAATTTCTAATGTTCGGCATCTTATCCTGATAAAATCACCAGTTCTGAAGGAGGCCATTCTGTACTTATTCTCAGGTCATCGAGGGGTCATCTTTCCCTTTTCAGCTCCTGACTGCTGGTATTTTTGCTGTTAAATGTGAAATGCAACGTATGTTCGCAGCTGTTTCTGCCCTGTTGCAGCCATAGGAACATAGAAATGGGGGTCGGCCATTCAGCCCCTCGAGCCTGCTGCACCTTTCAATTAGATCCTGGCTCACCTGTATCTTAACTCCAGCTACCTGCTGTGATTTCATAAACCCTCAGACCGTCACTGGATAAACATCTCTCAATCTCAGGTTGGAAATTGTCAATTGACCCTCAGGTTTATCTGATTTTTCGGAGAGAATTCCAGGTTCCCGCTACCCTTTGTGTGAAAAAGTGCTTCCCGGCAATATTCCTGAAAGGCAGAACTCTAATTTTTGAGTTCTCTCCCTTTGTTGTGCAACTGCTTGTTTACAGATCAGACCGAAGTCCACACTGCAGAACAAACAGCTGTTCCTCTGATCCTGTCACTTCAGCTTTGGATTTGAAGCTCATGCCTCTTTCCATGATGATTCTTTGTGCCCTATCTCTGTAAATGGTTATGCCTGTCTTTTTGTGGGGTATGTCAAACATTCTTTTTTCCAGTCCTACTCAGGACCCCACCCCCAGCTCTCTTTCCGGCACAATGATGACTGGATCAGTATCATTTCCTGCTTCCGCTCCGAACTGGAAAATTTCATCAACTTCGTTTCCGATTTCCGCCTCACTGTGGTTGACAGGGCTCTCAACCCTTTTTATTATTTTATTTTATCGTTTTTTTTAACCATGTGCCTGCCTTAAACTTGGTTTTTCAAGTATGCGCTTTTGGACAGAACTATTGATTATTCTTTCATTAACACTCTCTCTGCACTAATATTTTGTCTTTCACTACACCATTAGCACACTCCCTTTGCCTTTGCCCCATGACCTCCTTGTCAGTTAATCTCTCCTGCCCTCTGCCCTATTACACACCTTCCCTTTTGTTCTCTTCCCCACCTCCCCCCACCCCCGCCTTCACTTGCTTAAAACCTATTACATTGAGTGTGAGACAAATTCAATCCATCTTTTGTACTGTATGAGATTAATTTTGACACACTTTCTGGTACATTATGTGACAGCGAGTTTAATTCTACATCTATCTGTCTGTGGTACTGTGTCTGAGTGTGAGATTATTTCAGTGTCAGTCTTTGAAACTAAATGTGATTGTGTGATTCATTCTGTATGTCAATCATGAGTATTGTATGTGAATGTGTGGCAGCTTCTGTATCTATCTGCTATTCTGGCTGAATGTGGATATCATTCGGTATCTGTCAGTGTCCAGAACTAAATGTGAGTGTGAGATTCATTGTGTATGCATCAATCTTACAGTCAGAATGTGACTGTGTGATTCATTCTCTATGTGTCAGTCGAAGGTACTATATATGCCAGTGGTTTTAATTATGTGTCTGTCATTTTTGTGAGTCATTTTATGGTCTCACTGTATATCTGTCAATCTCTGGTTCTTTCTGTGAGAGTGAGATTAACTCTCTATCTGCTGGTCTCTGAAATTAATTGATTTTGTGACTCACTCTGTGCCTGTCAGTCTATGATACTGTGAATAAGAGGGGAATATATATGGTGTCTGTCTGAAGTTGGTATCGAGTATGATTGTAGGATTCATTGTGTATCTATTAGTATCCAGACTGAATGAGAAATAAGGTTCATTCTGTACGTGAAAATCTCTGGTATTCTATGCAAGTGAACTCGAATGTGCCTGTCAGTCTTTGACACTGTATCTGATTATGGGATTGACTCAATACCTTTCAGACTTTGGTACTATGCATATGTGTGGTTCAAGTTCTGCATGTCAGTCTCTGTTACTCTATGTGAGTGTGGATATCCTTTGTGTATCTGTCAGTCTCTCGCAATGAATGCAAGTGTGGGATTAACTCTCTTTTCAACAGTATCTGGTACTGACTGTAAGCATGTGACTCCTACAGTATCTGTCAGTGTTTTCTATTGTATGCGAATGTGCAATTCCTCCTATGTCTTTCAGTGCCTAGTACAGTGTGTATGGGATTCATTCTGTACCTGCCAGTATCTGGTACTGAATGAGATTGTGGGATTCATTCTGTTGTCTGTCAATCTCTGCTAATGTATGTGAGTGATATCTGTTATGCATATATTATTTTCTGGTACTGGAAGTGTATATTGTATTTATTCTTTACTTGTTAGCCTCTTGTACCGCGTATGAGTATGGGTCTCATTCTGTATCAGTCAGTTGCTTTTACAGTCTGCATGCGCATATCCAGGGCTCATTTTGCATTTGGCAGTCTCTGGTGCTGAATATGCGTTACAATTCATTTTTTATGTGTCTGTCTCTTGGACAGTCCATTACAGTGGGATTAATTTTGTATCTATCAGTTGCTGGTTATGTCTGCAAGTGTGATACATTCTGTATCTATGTGACGCTGGTGCTGTATGAGTGTGGAATTCTCCTGTACCTGTACTTAATATGGATCTCAGGGATGGTATTGAGGACTATTTGTTTAATGCCATAATGTATCACCATTTTCTTGTCTCACTAGTATTTTAAAATATAGATCACTGCACATTTTAACTGTGTGTATTACTGAATTGTGGTTTGAGCTTTTTGGACTAGTATTTAGTCTGGAACTGTATGAACACATTTGTGAATGACAACATATATTTCAAACTCACACATGGCATGCTCAGTATAATCAGAATCATTCAATTGATACGATATCATTCAGTACAGCTCTTAGAGGGATTATTGGATTGGTATGTAATGTGTAGTGCAGTGTGCACTAATTGACATAATACTGTAACTTTCCTTTTGATACTGCATCAGATGTTTGTACTACATTGTAATCTGTCACTCAGTCTGCAGTCTGGGCTACATTATTAGGATTCATTCTGTACCTTTCCATCAGCTGCTCTACCTCATATTTAATTTGTGGCTTAGGCTGCACTCTTGTGGGATTGATCCGGTGCCTTTCAATCTGATAATGGGTGTGATTTTGAACTAAGATTGATGGACCTACCTTTCAGCAGTACTGAGTTGGGGTGAATTGGAAACAACTTCTGCCTCTCCTGCTTTGTTTGATTGTCTGCTGGATTGAAAATGTGTCTCTGGAACTTGGGATCAGTGTGAGTCTGACTGCTTCTGCTCTCTGTGACTGTGGAACTCATGGCCTGTCTGTGTCTCTGAGCTCTGGGAGTGATAATGTACCTACTCTGTGTTAGAAGGAGTGGACTGTACATGTTCTTGTGCCGGGAAATCATCACATTCCTTCTGGTTCCTTCAAGTATTTGCCGACAGAAAGAAAGATAAATATTTCTTGTAACTCAAGATCAATTGAAGTGGAAGCTAGAAAAGACATGGATGTAATATTTCAATTAATAATCATTATGACCAACCACAAAGGATGATCAGTAATACAAAGAGTGTCAGTGTCTGATTCCACTGCAGCACTCAGCTTCTGCTGATCAGGTTTTCTTTGGTAGTTTTAGAACAATTTAGTAACATCCAGGAACAACCCAACATCTGCCCTGCTCCATGAATGGGAATACCTGCTGGAGCAGGGATATTTGCACAAGTCAGGTTTTTAATTCCACCTGGCATTATAAGGCAAGAATATAATAACTAGGAGCAGGATTAGGCCATTCTGCCACTCAAGTCTGTTCCACCATTCAATAAGATCATGGCAGATCTGATCATAGTCTCAACTCCACTGCCCTGCCTGCCCCCATAACACTTCACTCCCTTGTAGATCAAAAGTCAGCCTAACTCGGCCTTGAATATATTCAATGACCAGCCTCCACCATCCTCTTGGGTAGAGAATTCCAAAGAACAACAACCCTTTGAGAGAAGAAATTCCTCTTCAATTCCATCGAAAATGGGAGCCCCCTTATGTTGAAACTGTTCCCCCTTGTTCTTGATTCCCTCATGAGTTTAGTTTTAGTTTAGTTTAGTTTAGAGATACAGCACTGAAACTGGCCCTTCGGCCCACCGAGTCTGAGGGGAAACATCATCCCCACTGAAGGGAAACATCATCTTAGTAAATACCCTGTCAAGCCCCTTCAGTATCTTATATGTTTCATAAGATCACCTCTCATTCTTCTAAACTCCAATGAGTGTAGCACAACCAGGTCAAACGCTCCTCATAAGACAACATCTTCATCCCTGGAATCAAGCCAGTGATGTTTGCCTGAACTTCCTCCAATGCAAGTATTTTCCTCCTTAAATAAGGAGACCAAAACTGTATGCACACTCAAGGTGTGGTCTCACCAACACGCTGTACAGTTGTAGCAAGACATCCCTACATTTCTACTCCAACCCCATTGCAATAAAGGCCAAAATTCCAATAGCCTTCCTAATTACTTGCTGTACTTTCATGCTAACTTTTTGTGATTCATATAAGAGGACACCCAGATCCCTCTATACCACAGCATTCTGCAATCTCACCCTATTTAAATAATATTCTTCTTTTCTCTCCATCATACCAAAGTGGATAACTTCACATTTTCCCACATTATACTTAAAATGCCAAATTTTGCCCACACACTTAACCTGTCTTTATCTCTTTGCAGACTCATTGTGTCCTCCGCACAACTTGCTTTCACGCCTTTCTTTGTATCAACAGCAAATTTAGTTACAATACACTCGATCCCTTCATCCAAATCAATAATATAAGCTGTAAGTAGTTGAGGCCCCAGCATTGATCCCTGTGGCACTCCACGAGTTCCAGTTTGCAAACCTGAAAATTACCCATTTATCCTAATTCTCTGTTTCTTGTTAGTAAGCATGCACCAGCGATCTGGGTTCGATTCTGGGTACTAGATTAGAGATACAGCACTGAAACAGGCCCTTCGGCCCACCGAGTCTGTGCCGAACATCAACCACCCATTTATACTAATCCTACACTAATCCCATATTCCTACCAAACATCCCCACCTGTCCCTATATTTCCCTACCACCTACCACCTACCTATACTAGTGACAATTTATAATGGCCAATTTACCTATCAACCTGCAAGTCTTTTGGCTTGTGGGAGGAAACCGGAGCACCCGGAGGAAACCCACGCAGACACAGGGAGAACTTGCAAACTCCACACAGGCAGTACCCGGAATCGAACCCGGGTCCCTGGAGCTGTGAGGCTGCGGTGCTAACCACTGCGCCACTGTGCCGCTACTACCTGTGCGGAGTTTGCAAGTTCTCCCTGTGACCGCGTGGATTTTCGCTGGGTGCTCCGGTTTCCTCCCACAGCCAAAGATTTGCAGGTTGACAGGTAAATTGGCCATTATAAATTGCCCCAAGTATAGGCAGGTGGTAGGGGAATTGAGGGAAGTTGTGGATGTGAGAGGGTAATGGGATTAATGTAGGATTAGTATAAATGGGTGGTTGATGGTCAGCATAGACTCGGTGGCTGAAGGGCCTGTTTCAGTGCTGTATCTCAAAATAAATACAATAAATAATATATTACCCGTTAACACCACGAGCTATGTCCAGATTCTTAATAGAAACAGTAAAAGATGCCAAACTGCACGACGTCTTCAGCAAACCTGCAGACGGAGCGCAGCATAGATACACATGGTCAAGAACGGACGGTTCTGCCCATTCCAGGATTGACTTCCTATTTGTGTCCCGTGTTTTCACGGTCAGATCCACCGACGTCAAGCCGGTGTTGTTCTCCAAGCATTGCCTTTTACTGGCTGACGTTCACTTACAGGATGACCAGCGGGTTGGCAGGGGGACATGGAAGCTCAATGCTACACTGCAAACCCCAGAGAATGTTGAGGAACTCAAAAGGGATTACAAAGGTTGGAGGACCGTGAAACCCCACCTTTGAGTCTCCAGTTCACTGGTGGGAAGCGATCAAGGAGAACATCAAGAGGATCTTTATCTTCAAAGGGGTTCAGAGGGCGAGACAGAGAGACAGATGAAATGTCATGACTCCACAAAAGTATGCAAAATCTGCTCTGGCTTCAGTCGATGGGGGTCAAGGTCAAGGAGGACCTTCATGAGGTGAAGAGCCAGCAGGCCTCGCTCTTTGCCACATTGGCCGACAAGATCATCTTCCGGTCCAGAGTCCGCTCTCTTGAGCAGGATGAGATGTGCTCGTCTTACTTCTTCCAAAAGATACACAGAGAGAGCTCTGTTATCAGCAACCTGAAGGAAGAGGATAGCTCAGTAACGTCTTCGCAGTACGACATACTAAGGATCAGCAAATCCTCTTATGCTGGGCTGTATGACGCGAAGCTCACAGACAGCCGAGCCTCCCAGTCCTTCCTGTCATCTATCACAGAGGTCTTAGATGACAGCAGGAGGGAGAGACTGGACAAACCGCTAAATCTGGATGAGCTGACTAAGGCCGTCAAGTCCTTCGAGATAAGCAAAACTCCTGGAAGCGACGGCTTACCGGTTGAGTTGTATTTGGCCCTGTGGGATTGGGTCGGTCCGGACCTGCTGGAAGTATACGAGAGTATGCTCCACGCCGGCAGCATGTCAGAATCCATGAGGAAAGGCATTATCACCCTCATCTGCAAGGGGAAGGGGGAGAGGGCAGAAATCAGAAATTGGCGGCCCATCTCACTGCTTAATGCTGACTGCAAGATACTGTCAAAAGTCATAGCCAGTCGAGTCAAGTCTGCTCTGGAGTTGGTGATCCACCCTGATCAGACCTGTACTGTACCTACTCAGGGACACGATCACCCACATACGGGACAGGAGGGTGGACACCTGCCTCATCAGCCTGGACCAGGAGAGGCTTTTGACAGGATATCGCACACCTGCATGATGGACGGACTTTACAAAATGGGGTTTGGGGAGGGAATCTGCAATTGGATCAAACTGCTCTGCACAAACATCAGCAGCACAGTCTCAATCAATGGGTGGGAATCGGAAAGTTTCCCGATCCAATCTGGAGTCAGACAGGGCTGCCCTCTCTCCCGTCTTGTTTATTTGCTGTATTGAACCCTATGCTGAGTCTATTCGGAAGGATGCGAGTATAAGAGGGGTGACAATCCCAGACAGTGGAGGCACTCAGTTAAAACCTCCCTGTACATGGATGACGTCGCCGTCTTCTGCTCGGACCCGCTGTCTGTGTGCAGACTGATGAGCATCTGCGACCAGTTCGCACTGGCCTCGGGAGCCAATGTTAACCACGGCAAGTGCGAGGCCATGTTCTTTGGGAACTGTGCTGACCGAACCTTTGTCCCCTTCACCGCCAGGTCAGATTACCTGAAGGTGCTGGGGATATGGTTCAGAAGGGCCAGGGCGTGCACCAAAACATGGGAGGAGCGAGTAGCCAAGGTACGACAAAAGTTGGGCATGTGGGGGCAGCGATCTCTCTCCATTGTGGGTAAGAACCTGGCCATTAGGTGCGAGGCGCTCACGTTGTTGCTCTACGTGGCGCAGGACTGGCCCATATCCCACTCCTGCGCTGTGGCAGTCACCCGAGCCATTTTCTGCTTCATCTGGAGATCTAAAATGGACCGGGTCCGGAGGGACACGATGTTCAAATCTCTGGACAAGGGCGGGAAAAATGTACCCAACGTGGCCCTCATCCTGATGACTACCTTTGTGTGCAGCTGCATCAAGCTGTGTGCAGATCCCCAATACACCAACACCAAGTGTCACTACGTGCTGAGATTCTATCTGTCCCCAGTGTTGTGAAGGAAGGGCCTGGTCACATTGCCGTGGAACGCTCCATCTAGTTGGACTGTGCCGTACCACCTATCCTTCATGGAACAGTTTCTGCGGAAAACACCTTTGACCACCAATCCATCAGGCAGTGGTGTGCACGGAATATCCTCAAGGCCCTACGGGAAAAGGAGACGGGGGATCCTGTCGGATGGTTCCCCCAGCAGACCGCCAAAGTCATTTGGCGGAATGCCTCATCACCAGAACTTTCAAACAAGCACCAAGATGTAGCTTGGCTGGTGGTGAGAAGAGCCCTCCCCGTCAGATCCTTCCTGCACGCCCGAAGTCTCACCCCCTCCGCACAATGCCCTCGAAGTGTCTGCGTTGGGGATGAGATGGTTGCCCAGCTTCTTCTGGAATGTGTCTTTGCAAAGCAGGTGTGGAAAGAGATGCATTGGTTTTTGTCGAGGTTCATCCCAAGCAGCTCTGTAACACAGGAGTCTGTGCTCTCCGGGCTGTTCCCAGGGACGCACACCGAGATAACAACAACTTCTGCTGCACGACGATCAATTCGGTGAAAGACTCCCTTTGGTCTTCCCAAAACCTGCTGGTATTCCAGCGCAAAGAGTTGTCCACGACCGAATGTTGCAGACTGGCACACTCCAAGGTCCAGGACGACGTGTTGAGGGACGCACTAAAGCTTGGGGCAGCCGCAGCAAAGGCTCAATGGGGAAAGACCATCATGTAAGCTCCCCCCACCAAGCTGAACTTAGGGGCTAGATCCATGGAAAACCCCTCAAACTGTAGCGGGAAAATTTTCGTTTGCCATAAAATGTATATGGCATGAAAAATGAAATGGAAGGGTTGTGAGGCAACTCACTCCTGTATTGAAGGAAACTGACCTCCTTTGCACTGTTTGTATTTTTTAACTTGGTGCTGTTTGGAACTGTTTTGTGATGTATTTTTTACAGATCTTTATGAATAAAGTATATTTTGGAAATAAAAAAAAAATTTGTGCAAGTAAGTATTGTCAATTGTGGCTGCTTGAGCTCTGGGTTTGGAACTTGAGCAGCAGCTGGATACACTGCTGTGCATTCATGAGGAGAGTTACATGGAAAGCATGTTCAGAGATGTGGTCACCCCACAGCTGAAGAGTTTGCATGGAGAGAGGGAATGGGTGACCACAAGGCAGTCAAAAAGAATCAGGCAAGTAATGCAGGACACACTGAGCGCATCTCACTCTCCAACAGGTATTCAGTTCTGAATACGGAGGACAGTGATGCTTCACCTGGGGAGTGCAGCCAGCTCCAAGTCCATGGCACCATGGGTGACTCAGCTGCAAAGGTGGGTACAGGGAAGATTGGAAAAGCCATAGTGATAGATGATTCAATAGTGAAGGGAACAATCAGCTGTTTCTGTGGCCACAGACGTGAATCCAGGAATGGTGTGTTGCATCCCTGGTGCCAGGGTCAAGGATGTCATTGAGCAGTTACAGAGCATCCTGAAGGAGGAGGGTGAACAGCCAGCATTTGTGGTCCACATCGGAACCAACAACATAGGTAGAAATAAGGATGTTGTCCTGCAGTCAGAAGTTATGAAGCTTGGTAAGAAATTAGCAAGCAGGGCATCAAAAGTAGTAATCTCCGGATTATTCCCAGTGCCACGTGCAAGTGAGTACAGGAATAAAAGGATAAGACAGATGAACGTGTGTCTGGAAAGATGGTGCAGGAGGGAGGGCTTTAGATTCTTGGGACAGGTCGCACAGATTGCAGTTGAACAGAGCCTGGACAGAGTTCCTTGCGGGACATTTTGCTAGTGCTTTTGGCGAGGGTTTAAACTCATTTAGCAGGGGGATGGGAACCGGAAGGTAGAGTCAGATGGGACAAAATCAGAAATGAAAATGGAATTCAGAAAATTAATGGATGAGGCTGGAAGAAAGAGGAAACAAAGTTTAGAAAATTTAAAAAGAGTTTGGCAGTGCTCAAGCATATCTATTTCAATGCAAGGAGAATAGCAAATAAAGCAGATGAGCTGAGGGCACAAATAGACATGTGGCAGTATGATATCAAAGTTATTACATAAACATGGCTTAAGGAGGGACAGGAATAGCAGCTCAACATTCCTGGTTACAGGGTTTTCAGATGTGATAGGAAGGGGGATAAGAAAGGAGGGGGTGTGGCAGTTTTGCTCAAAGTAACTATTACAGCTGTGAAGACGGATGATTTGTTGGAAGGTTTATCTAATGAGGCCGTATAGATTGAGCTGAGGAACAAAAAAGGGGCAATCACACTGCTGAGAGTGTGCTATAGACCCCCAAACAGGAGATAGAAGAGCAGATATGTAGGCAAATCTCTGAGAAGTGCAAGAACAATAGGGCAGTAATAGTAGGAGATTTTAACCACCCCAAGATGAACCTGGATACTTTTAGTGTGAAAGAAATTGAGGGAGCAGAATTCTTGAGGTGCATTCAGGAGAACTTTTTTAGCCAATATGTAGCAAGTCCAACAAGAGAGGGTGCAGTTTTAGAAGTAGTTTTAGAAAATGAAGATAGGCAGGTGGAAGGAGTGGCAGTGGGAGAGCATTTTGGTGGCAGTGATCATAATTCAGTCAGTTTTAACATACTTATGTAAAGGACAAGGAGAGAACAGGAGTTAAAGTTTTCAGTTGGGGCAAGGACAACTTTACTAAGCTGAGGAGTGAGTTAGCAACAGTGGACTGGAAACAGCAACTTGAAGGTAAATCAATGTCAGAGCAGTGGGAAGCACTCAAAGGGGAGATTCCAGGGGTTCAGAGTCAATATGTTCCCACAAAGAAAAAGGGTGGGAAGGCCAAATCTAGAGCCCCATGGATCTTATCAGGTAGTATTATAAGGCAGGAATGGAAAGCTTATGCCCGACTCAGAGAACTCAATACTACTGAAAGCCGAGAGGTGTATAGAATGTGGAGGGGGGAAATCAATATTGAAATTAGGAAAGCTAAGAGAGGGCATGAAAGAATATTGGCAATCAAAATCAAGGTTCGCACAAAGATGTTTTATCAATTTTTTTGTTTTTGGGCCTCCTTATCTCGAGAGACAATGGATACGCGCCTGGAGGTGGTCAGTGGTTTGTGAAGCAGCGCCTGGAGTGGCTATAAAGGCCAATTCTGGAGTAACAGGCTCTTCCACAGGTGCTGCAGAGAAATTTGTTTGTTGGGGCTGTTGCACAGTTGGCTCTCCCCTTGCGCCTCTGTCTTTTTTCCTGCCAACTACTAAGTCTCTTCGACTCGCCACAATTTAGCCCTGTCTTTATGGCTGCCCGCCAGCTCTGGCGAATTATCAATACATTAACAGAAAAAGGATAACTATGGAAAGAGTAGGGCCCATAAAAGATCATGAAGGTAACCTATGTGTCGGGGCAGAAGATGTTGGCACTGTTCTTAATAAATACTTTGCATCTGTCTTCACAAAAGAGGGTGATGATGCAGATATTGGAGTTAAGGAAGAAGGGTATGAAGTATTGGATGTGATCAACAGAGGGAGAGAGGACATATTAGTGACAGGACATACAAATAGCATATTTGTAAGTTGATAAATCACTAGGGATGGATGAAATGTACCCCACGCTGTTAAAAGAAGCAAGAGAGGAAACAGCGGAAGGTTTGACCATCGTTTTCCAGACCTCACTGGATACAGGTGTGATGCTGGAGGATTGGACGACTGTGTACATTGTACCTCTGTTTAAAAAGGGAGTGAGGGATGGACCGAATAATTACAGGACAGTCAGTCTAACCTCAGTAGTGGGCAAATTATTGGAATCTATTCTGAGTGACAGGATAAAACGTCACTTAGAAAGGCACAGATTAATCAAGGATAGTCAGCATGGATTTGTTAAGGGAAGATCTTGTCTGCCCAACTTGATTGAAATTTTGAAGAATTAACAAGGAAAATAGATGAGGGTAGTGCAGTTGATGTAGTCTACATGGATGTAAATGTAGGGGGCATGATCAAGAAGTTGGCAGATGACACAAAGATTGGCTGTGTGGTAAATAGCAAGGAGGATAGCTGTAGGCTGCAGGAAGATCTTCATGGTCTGGTCAGATGCACAGAAAAATGACAAATGGAATTCAATCCAGAGAAGTGTGAGGTGATGCATTTGGGGAGGTCAAACAAGGCAAAGGAATACACGATTAAGAGGAAAATGCTGAGAGGTGTAGAGAAAGTGAGGTACCTTGGAGTAAATGTCCACAGATCCCAGAAGGTAACAGGACAGGTTGATAAGGTGGTAAGAAGGCAATATGGAATCCTTTCCTTTATTAGCCGAGGTATAGAATATATGAGCAGGGAGGTTATGCTGGAACTGTATAAATCATTAGTAAGGCCACAACTTGAGTACTGTGTGCAGTTCTGATCACCTCATTACAGAAAGGATGTAATTGCACTAGAGAGGGTAGAGAGGAGATTTACGAGGATGCTGCCGCGACTGGCAAAATGCAGCTTTGAGGAAAGATTGGATAGGCTGGGGCTCTTCTCCTTGGCACAGAGAAGGCTGAGGGGAGATCTGACTGGAATGTACAAAATTTGTGGAGTCTGGATAGAATTGAAGTGAAGGGCCTGTTTACCTTAGCAATGAGATCAGTGACGAGGGAAATAGATTCAAAGTGATTGGCAGAAAGATTACAGGGGAGATGAGGAAAATATTTTATAGCCAGAGGGTGGTGGGGGTCTGGTGGAATTGATACTGTATTTTAGTTTGATATTGCATCACTTTTTAGAATGGTATGTAATGTTTATATCAATCTACACTGATGGAATTCATTCTGTCTCTTTCAATTTCACAGTGTGAGCGAGGTCTGAACTGGTATTTAATTTGTGTCTCAGCTTACAATATCTTTCAGCACCTTTGAAACATTCACTGCAATGAATGTTGTACTTGTATGTAACTTGTATCTCAGGGTACACTATGGGGATGTTTAAACATCCTTTATAATGAATGGGTATGAGCTTTGGGTATGATATTTAATTTAAATCTCAGGGTACATCACTAGGTTAGATTCTGTGCCATTCAATCAGTAGCGTGTGCCAATTCTATCTGATATTTAATTGCTAGCTCAGTCTGCATTATATTTGACAGGCACAGAGATCTGGGCGTACAGGTCCACAGGTCACTGAAAGTGGCAACGCAGGTGGATAAGGTAGTCAAGAACGCATATGGCATGCTTTCCTTCATCGGTCGGGGCATAGAGTATAAAAATAGGCAAGTCATGCTGCAGCTGTACAGAACTTTAGTACGGCCACACTTAGAATATTGCATGCAATTCTGGTCGCAACACAACCAGAAGGACGTGGAGGCTTTGGAGAGGGTACAGAAGAGGTTTACCAGGATGTTGCCTGGTCTGGAGGGCGTTAGCTATGAGGAGAGGTTGGATAAACTCGGATTGTTTTCACTGGAACGACGGAGGTGGAGGGGCGACATGATAGAGATTTACAAAGTTATGAGCGGCATGGACAGAGTGGATAGTCAGAATCTTTCTCCCTGGGTGGAAGAGTCAGTTACTAGGGGACATAGGTTTAATGTGAGAGGGGCAAAGTGCAGAGGGGATGTGCGAGGCAAGTTCTTTACACAGAGGTTGGTGAGTGCCTGGAACTTGCTGCCGGGTGAAGTGGTGGAAGCAGGTACGAATGCGACGTTTAAGAGGCATCTTGACAAATCCATGAATAGGATGGGAATAGAGGGATACGGACCCCGGAACTGCAGAAGGTTTTAGTTTAGGCAGGCAGGCTTGGAGGGCTGAATGGCCTGTTCCTGTGCTGTACTGTTCTTTGTTCTTTGTTAGATTGACTCATTGCATTTCAATCTGCTAGTGGGTGTGATTTTGACCTGGGATTGAAGTATCTGACTGTCAGTGGGACTCAATCGGGGTGAAATGGAAAAAAACTTCTTTCTCTCCTGCTTTGTTTGGTTGTTGGATTGAAAATGTGTCTCTGGAACTTGGGATCAATGTGAGCCTGACTATTTCTGCAGTCTGAGACCAGGGAACTGATGAACTATCTGTACCTCTGCACTCTGAGTGATAATGTACCTACTGTGTGTGAGTGGAGCTGGCTGCACTGTTCCTTGTGTCTCGAGTGCAGCAACCATCACATTCATCACAATATCTTCAAGTATTTGCCTGTATGAAGAAAAAGATATATCTGATAACTCAAGAACAGATGCGGTGCATAATATCAAAGAGGTCAATTTAATTTCTCAATCAATAATCATTAAGAACATCCACAAATGAAAACCGGTGTCATTATCTGCCTGCACTGAAGTACTGAAGCTCCCAGCTCCTGCATTGCAAGTGTTCTGGGCAGATCCATCCAGACAAAACACTGCACTGGGATCGTCCCAACTGCTCTATGCTCTACATATATTTCCAGCCATCCTGCTCCACATGCAAAAATGTTTTAAATATGAAGCCCGATATGTATATCCCTCGATTCCTTTCTCCACATACAATTGTTCATTTGTTCCACCTCCCCTGTGATAACAAATTCCAGATTCAAACCATTCACTGCGTAAATACATAGTTCATGAATTCCTCATTGGTTTTATGAATGACGATTTTATATTTTGGCTCTTGTTTCAGACGCCACCACAAGTGGAAGCATATCTCCATGTACTTTATAAAAGCCCTTCACTATTTCCTCACTTTTTTCATTTGTTTGTGGAATGTAGGCATCACTGACTATGCTGGCATTTATTGCCCAATCCAAATTGCCCTTGACAAAGTGGTGGTGAGCTGCCTTCTTGAGCTGCTGCAGTTCTTGAGATGTAGGAACACCAACAGTGCTGTTTGGAAGGGAGTTCCAGGTTTTTACCCAGCGACAATGAAGGAATGGCGATATAGTTCCAAGTCAGGATATTGTGTGGCTTGGAGGGGAATTTGCAAGTGGTAGTGTTCCCTTGCAACTGCTGCCCTTGTCCTCCTCAGTAGTAGAAGTTCCAGGTTTGGAAGGTACTGTCAAAGGAGCTATTGTGTGTTGCTGCAGTGCACCTTGTAGATGGTACGCACTGCTGCCACTGTGCATCAATGGTGAATGGGGTGATTGTTGAAGGTGGTGTTTGGGGGCAATCAAGCAGGCTACTTGAGTGTTGTTGGTGCTGCACTCATCCAGGCAAGTGGAGAGTATTCCATCATACACCTGACTTGTGTCTTGTGAATGGTGGATAGGTTTGGGGAGACAGGAGGTAATTTACTCACCACAGAGTTCCTAGCCTCTGACCTGCTCTTGTAGCCACGGCATTTATGTGGCTGGTCCAGTTCAGTTTATGGTCAATGGTAACCCCCCCCCCCCCACCAATGTTGATGGTGGGAGATTCAGTGTTGGTAATGCCAGTGAACATCAAGAGGAGATGATTAGATTCTCTCTTGTTTGAGATGGTCATTGCCTGGCACTTATCTGACGCGAATGTTACTTGCCACTTATCAGCCCAAGCCTGGATGTTGTCCAGGTCTTGCTGCATCTGGGCACGGGCTGCTTCAGTCGCTGAAGAGTCATGAATGGTGCTGAAAATTGCGCAATCTTCAGTGAACATCCCCACTTTCGGCCTTTTGACGGAGGGAAGGTCATTGATGAAGCAGCTGAAGATGGTTGGGCCTAGAACACGAGCCTAAGGAATTCCAGCTGCAATGTCCTGAGACTGAGATGATTGACCTGAACAACCACAGCCATCTTCCTTAGTGCTAGGTATGACTCCAACCAGCAGAGAGTTTTGCCATGATTCCCATTTACACTAGTTTTGCTGGGGCTCCTTGGTGCCATTAATGGTCAAAGGTTGCCTTGATGTCAAGGGCAGTCACTCTCACCTCACAATGCAATGTTTCTTTAACTCTAAAATAAAAGCAAAATTCTGCAGATGCTGGAAATATGAAATTTAAAAAAACAAAAATGCTCAAAATACTCAACAGTCCAGGCAGCATATGTGGAGAGAGAAACAGAATTAACATTTCAGGTCTGTGTCCTTTCATCTTACAATATGTTTTATGTCCTGGTATGTAATGGTCAGGTTCATTCAGTTTGCAGTAATGGAATTAATACTGTGTCTTCCACACTGACTATTTGTGAGATTTGTGGAGTGGTGTGCAACATGTAGCTCAGTCTGCAGTCTGGGTACATTATTGAGATTAATTCTGTATTTTACAATCAGGTACTGTTTGTCTGTTCCATCTGACATTGAATTTGTAGTTCAGGCTGCTCTCTTGTGAGAGTGACACAGTGCCTTGCAATCTGATAGTGGGTGTGATTTTGGACTGGGATTGATGTATCTACCTGTCAGTGGGACTGAGTTATGGTGAAATGGAAACAAGTTCAATCTTTCCTGCTCTGTGTGACTGTTGCATTGACTGTTGGTCTCTGGAACTTGGGATCAGTGCCGGTCTGACTACTTCTGCTGGCGGTGATTGTGGAACTGATGTCTCTGCTCTCTGTGAGTGATACTGTACTTACTGTGTGTGAGGAGCTGGCTGCACTTCCTCTTGTGTCGAGGAATCACGACATTCATTCTGCTTCCATCAAGTATTTGCCTGTAGAAAGGAAATGTAATTATTCTAATTCAGGAAGAGATGTGGTAGAAGATACAAAAGTGACCAAGACAATTTTTCAATGAATAATCATTATGAACAATCACAAAGGAAACCCAGCAATACAAACAGAGTCAGTGTCTGATTCCACTGCAGTCCTGCAGCCCCCAGCTACTGCATACCAGGGGCTTTGGCCATTTTACAACAATTAAATGACATCCAGAAACAATCCACTGGGCCAGGAATGGGACTGACCGACGGAACAGGGACTTTTACACAGGTCAGATTTCCAGTTCCCGCTCCCATGGTCTAACCGTCCAGGCGAAACCAAACAGCCGCTGTTTAAAATGTGTCCTTCACACTTCTCACCTGGTGCCTATAATAGATTCTCTTTGTGTAACTCCCCACATCCTGACTGTCCACTTCTGTTTCCACACTTCACTGTCCAATAGCAAGAAACTGTGGGATGAGGCAGGATCGCTCTCCTTGCGCTGGCACGGACATGATGGGCCGAATGGCCTCATTCTGTGCCGGAGTTTTTCCATGTTTCTGTTTGCGGAATTGTTGCAGAAATCTGCGCCTGCGCTCCCCTCCCCCAGCACTGCCTGTGAGCGGAAGAAGATGGTTTAAAACAGCCGCGAATGGAGAGATCCCGGTCCAGGTGGAAGGGAGCAAACAGCAGCCTCCTTCCAGCAGCACATCGCTTTGGGAGCGTGTCCGCAGATGGATTCAGAGATCAGCATCGAGTCCGGGGCACGTTCAGGGGCAGGTGGGGGCTGTTTGTAAGAGGCGGAGTTGTGCGGGAACTGGTCCCGGAACATGGAGTGAGTGGGGGAAGGGAGAGGCCATTCTCGGGTTGTGTGATGGACAAGGGGATGGAGACAGAATGGGAAGAAACTGTTATTGCAGTGCAGTCAAACAATGATAATATTTGCATGGCTGGGCTTCCTTTGTGGGCGTTTATAATTATTATGAGAGATTAAACTCATTAAAATCCTGTATCTTCTATCTCACCAGTATTTGAATTATAAACATTCTTTTGTTCAAACAGGCAAATAATTGAATGAACCAAAATAAATGTGATGTTTCCTCCACCAAGTGACATGGAAGAGTGTCACCAGCTCGAACTCACACACATTCCGTACATTATCACTCACAGAGCGCAGAGACACAGACAGGTCATCAGTTCCACAGTCTCAGACAGCAGAAACAGATCCAGAGACACATTTTCAATCCATCAATCAAATGGAGCAGGAGAGACGCACGTTGTATTCATGTCTCCCCAACTCAGTACCACTGACAGGTAGATACACAAATCCCAGTCCAAATTCTCACCCACTATCAAATTATCAGTGTGTCAATCCCACAATAGTGCAACTTCAGCTACAAATTAAATACACATAGAACTGACACATGGTTGCTGTTTCAAAGTTACCGAAATAACCTCAATGAAGTGCTCCGAGATTCAAGTTAAATACCAGCCTAATATTTACACGGATTTTGACTTTATTATCAGTATTAATTCCCATAATGTGTCCAGACATCTACATTAGATACAAATCTCAAGTGCATAATCAGATTGCAGAGGTACAAACTCAGATTCCACTTTAAAACTCATCCGCATTGTGAAACTAAAAGATACAATATAAATTTGATTAGTATAGTTTGAGCTACAAATTACGTATCAGTCCTAAAACCTCAAATAGTGTCAGATGGAAGATACTGTACAATTCCAGACTGAGCTCATTTTACATGCAAGTCCAAGATTCTCACTCAGAGTTAGACTGAGTGGCACTGATCAAATTTATCAGTACAGCCTGAGTTACACTTGCACATCAATCCTGTATCAGATTGTCGGATACATTATATTTCACTATTGTGTTCACAGTGACAGATACTATTTAATACAAGACAAAACCTCAAACAGGATTTATGTATCTACCTATATATAAAAGCAAAATACTGCGGATGCTGGAAATCTGAAACAAAAAGACCCGAAACGTTAACTCTGCTTCTCTTTCCACAGATGCTGCCAGACCTGCTGAGTGAATCCAGCATTTCTTGTTTTTGTTTATGTATCTACCTGTCTGCTTAAAACCTACCACATCAGTGGCCTGTTGCTATGCAGAATTTTTATGTAGAATAAATCCAGACTTGCACCAGTCCCAGGGACGGAAGGTTATATAATGAATCCCACAATCACACAGAGTACCAGACACTGACAGTCAGAGAGTGATTTTGAAACACATGCTCAGTGCCAGATGCTGAAAGGTATAGGTTGATTACTGCACTCACTGACAGTACCTCAGCCTGAGTCATCTAAAGCAACCTAACACACAAATAGTAGCACTGAGAGATTTTTTTTTAGAATTAGAATATTGCAGCGCAGTACAGGCCCTTCGGCCCTCGATGTTGCGCCGATCATCTGACCTACACTATTCCATTTACATCCATATGTCTATCCAATGACCACTTAAATGACCTTAAAGTTGGCGAGTCTACTACTGTTGCAGGCAGGGCGTTCCACGCCCCTACTACTCTCTGCGTAAAGAAACTACCTCTGACATCTGTCCTATATCTTTCACCCCTCAACTTAAAGCTATGTCCCCTCGTGTTTGCCATCCTCATCCGAGGAAAAAGACTCTCACTATCCACGCTATCTAACCCTCTGATTATCTTGTATGTCTCTACTAAGTCACCTCTCCTCCTCCTTCTCTCCAACGAAAACAACCCCAAGTCCCTCAGCCTTTCCTCGTAAGTCCTTCCTTCCATACCAGGCAACATCCCAGTAAATCTCCTCTGCACCCTTTCCATAGCTTCCACATCCTTCCTATAATGCGGTGACCAGAACTGCACGCAATACTCAAGGTGCGGCCTCACCAGAGTTTTGTACAGCTGCATCATGACCCCGTGGCTCCGAAACTCGATCCCCCTACTAATAAAAGCTAACACACCATATGCCTTCTTAACAGCCCTATTAACCTGGGTAGCAACTTTCAGGGATTTATGTACCTGGATACCAAGATCTCTCTGCTCATCTACACTACCAAGAATCTTCCCATTAGCCCAGTACTCTGCATTGCTGTTACTCCTTCCAAAGTGAATCACCTCACACTTCTCCGCATTAAACTCCATTTGCCATCTCTCAGCCCAGCTCTGCAGCCTATCTATGTCCCTCTGTACCCTACAACACCCTTCGACACTATCCACAACTCCACCGACCTTCGTGTCATCCGCAAATTTACTAACCCACCCTTCTACACCCTCATCCAGGTCGTTTATAAAAATGACAAACAGCAGTGGCCCCAAAACAGAACCTTGCGGTACACCACTAGTAACTAAATTCCAGGATGAACATTTGCCATCAACCACCACCCTCTGTCTTCTTTCAGCTAGCCAATTTCTGATCCAAAGCTCTAAATCACCGTCAACCCCATACTTCCGTATTTTCTGCAATAGCCTACCGTGGGGAACCTTATCAAACGCCTTTCTGAAATACATATACACCACATCCACGGCTTTACCCTCATCCACCTGTTTGGTCACCTTCTCGAGAAACTCAATAAGGTTTGTGAGGCACGACCTACCTTTCACAAAACCGTGCTGACTATCGCTAATGAACTTATTCTTTTCAAGATGATTATAAATCCTGTCTCTTATAACCTTTTCCAACATTTTACCCACAACCGAAGTAAGGCTCACAGGTCTATAATTACCAGGCTGTCTCTACTCCCCTTCTTGAACAAGGGGACAACATTTCCTATCCTCCAGTCCTCCGGCACTACTCCTGTCGACAATGACGACATGAAGATCAACAACAACGGCTCTGCAATCTCCTCCCTGGCTTCCCAGAGAATCCTAGGATAAATCCCATCTGGCCCAGGGGACTTATCTATTTTCACTCTTTCCAAAATTGCTAACACCTCCCCCTTGTGAATCTCAATCCCATCTAGCCTAGTAGGCTGTATATCAGTAATCTCCTCGGCAACATTTTCTTTTTCTACTGTAAATACTGACGAAAAATATTCATTTAACGCTTCCCCTATCTCCTCTGATTCCGCACACAACTTCCCACTAGTATCCTTGATTGGCCCTGTTCTAACTCTTATCATTCGTTTATTCCTGATATACCTATAGAAAGCCTTAGGGTTTTCTTTGATCCTATCCGCCAATGACTTCTCGTGTCCTCTCCTTGCTCTTCTTAGCCCTCCCTTTAGATCCTTCCTGGCTAGCTTGTAACTCTCAAGCGCCCTAACTGAGCCTTCACGTCTCATCCGAACATAAGCCGCCCTCTTCCTCTTGACAAGTGCTTCAACTTCTTGAGTAAACCACGGCTCCCTCGCTCGACAACTTCCTCCCTGCCTGACAGGTACATACTTATCAAGGACACGCATTCGCTGCTCCTTGAATAAGCTCCACATTTCGTTTGTGCCCATCCCCTGCAGTTTCCTTCCCCATCCTACACATCCTAAATCTTGCCTAATCGCGTCATAATTTCCTTTCCCCTTGCTATAATTCTTGCCCTGCGGTATATACCTGTCCCTGCCCATCGCTAAGGTAAACCTAACCGAATTGTGATCACTTTCGCCAAAGTGCTCACCTACATCTAAATCGAACACCTGGCCGGGTTCATTACCCAGTACCAATTCCAATGTGGCATCGCCCCTGGTTGGCCTGTCCACATACTGTGTCAGAAAACCCTCCTGCACACACTGGACAAAAACTGACCCATCTAAAGTACTCGAACTATAGTATTTCCAGTCAATATTTGGAAAGTTAAGGTCCCCCATAACCACTACCCTGTTACTCTCGCTCCTGTCGAGAATCATCTTTGCTATCCTTTCCTCTACATCTCTGGAACTATTCGGAGGTCTATAGAAAACTCCCAACAGGGTGACCTCTCCTCTCCTGTTTCTAACCTCGGCCCATACTACCTCAGTAGACGAGTCCTCAAACGTCCTTTCTGCCGCTGTAATACTTTCCTTGATTAACAATGCCACACCCCCCCCCCTCTTTTACCCTCTTCTCTGTTCTTACTGAAACATCTAAATCCCGGAACCTGCAACATCCATTCCTGCCCCTGCTCTACCCATGTCTCTGAAATGGCCACAACATCTGGATCCCAGGTACCAACCCATGCTGCAAGCTCACCCACCTTATTCCGGATGCTCCTGGCGTTGAAGTAGACACACTTTAAACCAAGTTCTTGCTTGCCAGTGCCCTCTTGCGTCCCTGTAACCTTATCCCCTACCTCACTACTCTCAACAGCCTGTCCACTGGAACTACAATTTAGGTTCCCATTCCCCTGCTGATTTAGTTTAAACCCCCCCGAAGAGCACTAACAAATCTCCCCCCCAGGATATTGGTACCCCTCTGGTCCAGGTGAAGACCATCCTGTTTGTAGAGGTCCCACCTGCCCCAGAAAGAGCCCCAATTATCCAGGAAACCAACACCCTCCCTCCTACACCATCCCTGCAGCCACGTGTTCAACTCCTCTCTCTCCCTATTCCTCTCTTCGCTAGCACGTGGCACAGGCAACAACCCAGAGATAACAACTCTGGTTGTTCTCCCTCTAAGCTTCCACCCTGGCTCCCTGAATTTCTGCCTTAAATCCCCATCTCTCTTCCAACCTATGTCGTTGGTGCCTATGTGGACCACGTCTTGGGGGTGCTCCCCCTCCCCCTTAAGGATCCCAAAAACACGCTCGGAGACATCATGTACCCTGGCACCTGGGAGGCAACACACCAACCGTGAGTCTCTCTCGTTCCCACAGAACCTCCGATCTGTTCCCCTAACCATGGAGTCCCCAATGACTAATGCTCTGCTCCTCTTCCCCTTTCCCTTCTGAGCAACAGGGACAGACTCTGTGCCAGAGACCTGCACCCCATTGCTTACCCCTGGTTAGTCGATTGAGACAGAGTCCAAAACTCAGAATAACAGACACTGATAGACACAATCTAAAAACTGCACGCACATGGATATAGTATTGGCTAACTCACAAGAAACAGAGTGGGGAGAATTGGGGAATTTTGAAATTGGCAAACTGTAACTAATGGAGTGCCACAGGGATCAGTGCTGGTGCCTCAATCTTTATGGTCTTTATTAATAACTTGCATGAAGGGACCGAGTGTAAATCCAAATTTATGGATGGTACAACGATAGGTAGGAAAGCAATTTGTGAGAAGGATTCAAAGTGTCTGCAAAGAGATATAGATAGGTTAAATCAGTGGGCAAAGGTTTGGCAGATGGAGTATAATATGGGAAAATGTAAGATTGTCTACTTTGGCAGGAAGAATAGAAAAACAGAATATTACTTACATAGAGACAGACTGCCGAATGCTGCTGTACCAAGGGATCTGTGTGTCCAGATGCATGAATTACAAAAAAGTTAGCATGCAGCTATAGCAAGTAATTAGGAAGGCAACTGGAATGCTGGCATTTTTAGCGTGGGGAATGGAGTTTAAAAGTAGGGAAGATTTGCTGTAACTGTACAGGGCATTAGTGACATTCCAACTAAAGTACTCCACACAGTTGTGGTCTCCTTACTTAAGGAGGGCTATACGTGCATTGGAATCAGTTCAGAGAAGGTTCACTCGGCTGATACTTAGGAAGTTGGATTGACTTATGAGAAAAAGTTGAGCAGGTTGGGCCTATACTCACTGGAGTTTAGATGATTGAGAGGTGATCTTATTGAAACCTATAAGATTCTCAGTGGGCTGGACAGGGAGATGCTGAGAGGATGTTTCTCCTTGTGGGCGAATGTAGAATTCGGGGCCACAGTTTCAAGATAAGTGGCCTCCCATTCAAGAAGGAGATGAGGAGGAATTTCTTCGCTCAGAGGGTTGTTCATCTTTGGAATTCTGTTCTCCAGAGGACTGTGGAGGCTGGGTCATTGAATATATTCAAGGCTGTGATAGACAGATTTTTGATCTAAAAGGCAGTCAATGGTCATGGGCGCAGGCAGGAAAGTGGAGTTAAGGCCACAATCAGAACAGCCCCGATCTTATTGAATGGCGAAGCAGGCTCGATGGGCCAAATGGCCATCTCCTGCTCCTATTTCGTATCTTTTTATCTTCTTGCACACACACACACTCAACCAGTGTGTGGCAGTGGATCTAGAATTAATCCCACTTTTGTACAAAATACCAGCGACTGAAAGGTACAGAATAAATCCCACAGATACATACAGTTTGACTGACAGGTACAGAATGAATCCCATGCTCACACACAGCACCAGGGATTGAAAGATACACGTGATTCCCACCCTCACAGAACAATATCAGACTGAGTTACAGAATGATTTCCACATTCACATCGAGCACCACTGACTGCTAATTAATTCATCCCACAATCACACACACTACCAGAGGCCGACAGATACAGAATGTATCACACACTTTCACAAAGTACCAGTGAGTGACAGGTACAGAACGAATCCCACATTCACAAACTGTACTAGAGAATGGCAGATCCAGAACCAATGACCAATTCAGAATGAACTCCAAATTTACACATGACACTAGAGATGGAGAGATACAAAATTAATTCCACATTCACACTCTGCGAGAGACTGATAGTTACAAAATGGATCCAGAACGTGCATACAGTGCCAGAGACTGACAGTTACAGAATGAAGTAAACACTCATATACAGTACCAGAAATGACAGAAATGGAATTGATACCCCACATATATGCGATATCAGAGATGGAGCATACTGAATGAATCACACACACACAACAAGAACAGAGATAGAGTTATACAGAATGAATCTCACACTCATGTACAGTACAACAGATTAACAGGTAAACAATCACCCTCAAACACACATACATTACCAAGGGTCAGTTCAGAATGACTACAAAACTCAAATAATGTGTTAGAGGTTGAAAGATGCAGATGAATACAAAGCTCACACACAAGATACTAATAGATACAGCCTGAAAACTGCACTCAAACACAGTACAAGGGACCGACAGATACTGAATGAATCCCACACTCATATTCAAAACCAGAGACTGACAGATGCAGAATGGATGTCACACTAAACTTCTTCTTCGGAACTCCCTCGGGAATGAGGATGACTTTCTTCCACTCCAGGGTTGTGGTTCCTTAGGCAACTGAATAGTCCAATTCTTGATCCACACACTCGGCCACAGGTGGGGCAGATGGTGCTTGGTGAAGTGGGTGAATGGGATTCTCCAATTTCCAAATACTCCTTCCACTGTTTGCATTTGGTTGCTTCCTGGGCATGTCGACGAATTACAAACTGGCTGGCACCTTCGCGGATGCTTCTTCTCCATTTTGGGTGGTCTCAGGTAAGAGATGCCCATGAATCAGTGAAGATGTCACATTTTTTCAGGATGTCTTGAAGGAAATTCTTGTAATGTTTCCTCTGCCCTCCTGGTAGCTTCTTGCCCTGATGGAGTTCAGAGTAGAAAGCTTGTTTTGCGACTCTGGCGTCAGGCATGAGGATGATGTGGCCCATCCAACATAACTGACTAGCCATGACCAGTGTCTCGATACTGGGGATGTTGGCCTGAGCGAGGACACTGATATTGCAGCGCCTGTCCTGCAACTGAATTTGTAGGATCTTGCTGAATCACCACCGGTGATATCTCTCCAGGGCTTTGAGATGTCTGCTGTACAGTGTCCATATTTCTGACACATACAGGAGGGCAGGTAACACTGCAGCCATGTCAACCATGAGCTTGGTGGCTGATTTGAGTTCTTTGTCATCAAACATTCTTTTCCTCAGATGACTGAAGGCTACGCTGACACGCTAGACGTGATGCTGCGTGTCATCGTCGATATCTGCCCTTGGTGACAGGAGGTTCCCAAGGTATGAGCAGTGATCCACATTGCCCAGTGGTTCACCGTGGATCTTGATAGTCGAGGGGCAGTGTCGGGGAGCAGGCTGGTAGAGGCCCTTTGTCTTCTGGATGTTTTGCTTAAGGCCAATTCTTTCATAAACCTCCTTGAATGCATTGATCAGGGTTTGACGCTTGGCCTCTGAGTGTACACATACGCAGGCGTCGTCAGCATACTGCAGCTTGATGACAGATGTTGGAGTGGCCTTACATCTGGACTGGAGGCAACATAGGTTAAATAGTTTCCCACTCGTCCTGAAGAGTAGATCTACACATGCGACCGAAAGAACAGCTGATGGGCTGAAAGAACACTGGAACTACAAACATTAGCTGACAGCCACGACATGTGTGGATTCTTCAGCACAGTCAAGACCATTCACGGCCCACGTACCCAAGGACCTACCCCACTGAGAGCAAAAGATTGGAGTGACATTGATCAAGGACAGATAGGCAGTCTGCAATCGTTGCAAGGAGCACTTTGAAGATCTCCTCAATTGTGACTCAGTCCTTGATGCGAGTGCCCTTGACCGCATTCCACAGCATGCTACCCACCGTGCTGTCAGCACAATCCCAGGCTGACAGAGATTGAAAAGGCCATCTGACAGCTAAAAAACAATAAGGCCGCTGGCACAGATGGAATTCCCATCAAAATTCTAAAATCTGGCAGAGAAGCACTCTTGACACAAATGCATGGTCTCATTTCCCTCATTTGGAAGGAGGAGAGCATGACAGGGGATCTCCGAGACACTGTAATAGTGATCATCTTTAAAGCAGGTGACAGGACTGACTGTGGTAACTACAGAGGGGTATCCCTGCTGTCCGCCACAGGGAAGGCCATCACAAGAGTCCCTCTCAACTGCCTCCTCCCCATGGTTGAAGAGTGGAATCACAATGTGGATTCTGTCCATCAAGAAGCACAATGGACATGATCTTCACAGCAAGACAAATCCAAGAAAATGGAGGGAGCAGCAACAACCTTTATACCTGGTTTTCTCTGACCTGACAAAGGCCTTCGACTCTACCAACCAGGAGGGATTATGGAACGTCCTCAAATTTGGCTGCCCAGAGAAATTCATCATCATCCTCTGACGACTGCATGATGACATGCAAGCTGTAATCCTTCCAACGGACCTACCACTGACCCAATCCCAATGCAAACTGGGGTCGAGCAAGTCTGTGTCATCGCACCAATGCTCTTTTCCATCATCCTTGCCGCAACACTCCACCTCATCTCCTGATACTCACAGTACCAGAGACTGACAGATGCAGAATGGATGTCACACTCACAGTGCCAGAGACTGACAGATACAGAATGGATGTCACACTCACAGTACCAGAGTCTGACAGATACAGAATGGATGTCACACTCACAGTACCAGAGTCTGACAGATACAGAATGGATGTCACACTCACAGTCCTAGAGTCTGATAGATACAGAATGGATGTCACACTCACAGTCCTAGAGTCTGACAGATGCAGAATGGATGTCACACTCACAGTCCTAGAGTCTGACAGATACAGAATGGATGTCACACTCACAGTACTAGAGTCTGACAGATACAGAATGGAGGTCACACTCACAGTCCTAGAGTTTGATAGATACAGAATGAATCCACACAGCACCGGAGACTTCTTTTCTTCTTCTTCTTCTTTGGCCTCCTTGTCACGAGCGACAATGGGTAAGCGCCTGGAGCGTGTCAGTGGTTTGTGAAGCAGCGTCTGGAATGGCTATAAAGGCAAATTCCAGAGCGACAGACTCTTCCACAGGTGCTGCAGATAAAATTGGTTGTCAGGGCTGTTACACAGTTGTCTCTCCCCTTGAGCTTCTGTCTTTTTCCTTGCCAACTGCTAAGTCTCTTCGACTCACCACACTTTAGCTCCGCATTTATGGCTGTCCGCCAGCTCTGGCGATCACTGGCAACTGACTCCCACTACTTGTGATCAATGTCACAGGACTTCATGTCGTGTTTGCAAACGACTTTAAAGCAGAGACATGGATGGTCGGTGGTTCTGATACCAGTGACGAGCTCGCTGTACAATGTGTCCTTGGGGATCCTGCCATCTTCCATGCGGCTCACATGGCCAAGCCATCTCAAGCGCCGCTGGCTCCGTAGGGTGTATATGCTGGGGATGTTGACCGCCTCAAGGACTTCTGTGTTGGAGATACGGTCCTGCCACCTGATGCCAAGGATTCTCCAGAGGCAGCAAAGATGGAATGTATTGAGACGTCGCTCTTGGCTGACATACGTTGTCCAGGCCTCGCTGCCGTAGAGCAAAGTACTGAGGACTCAGGTTTGATTTACTTGGACTTTTGTGTTCCGTGTCAGCGTGCCATTTCCCCACACTCACTTGGCCAGTCTGGACATAGCAGTGTTCTCGCACCTGCACTGTTTGGGATCTTCTTCTCCCTGCTGCTCTCACATGCGTTCAAGTCTTCAGAAGAAGGAATTTTCCTCCACACAAGATCAGATGGCAGTTTGTTCAACCTTGCCCGTCTAAGAGCGAACAGCAAATTACAGAAAGTCCGCATCAGGGAACTCCTCTTTGCTGACGATGCTGCATTAACATAGGTTAACTGGCCATTATAAATTGACCCTAGTATAGGTAGGTGGTAGGGAAATGTATAGGGACATGTGGGGCTGTGATAGGAATACGGGATTAGTGTAGGATTAGTATAAATGGGTGGTTGATGGTCGGCACAGACTCGGTGGGCCGAAGGGCCTGTTTCAGTGCTGTATCTGTAAACTAAACTAAACTAAACTAAACATCCCACACTGAAGAGTGTCTGCAGAGACTCACTGACAGCATTGCGGCTGCCTGCAACGAATTTGGCCTAACCATCAGCCTGAAGAAAACGAACATCATGGGACAGGACATTATAAATACTCCATCCATCAATATGGGTGAACACGCTCTGGAAGTGGTTCAAGAGTTTACCTATCCAGGCTCAACTATCACCAGTAACCTGTCTCCCGATGCAGAAGTCAACAAGCACATAGGAAAGGCTTCCACTGGTATGTCCAGACTGGCCAAGAGAGTGTGGGAAAATGGCGCACTGACACGGAACCAGAGACTGAGAGCTACCAAATTACATAAAACACTCAAACACAGTAGCAGAGAGTAAAATAAACGGAATTAATTGCACACTCACATGCAATAGCAGAGACACAACGACACAGAATCAGTCAATAAGTGTCCTCCCAACAACAGCCAGGACATTTCCAGGGATCTTTACACAGGGAGCGACTGTTATACAATAAACGGGGACTGGAGAATCTTTGTGAAATATCCTTCCTGATTGCAGGAAGGGTGTTTGTGATTGGTTGCAAATATTTATTCTGATTGGATGGCGGAAGACACCAATTAGAGAATTACAATATAAAACCGTTTTGACATCACTCCCAATCACCCAATCACAATCTTAACTTTCCCCCATCCCTCATTAGCATAGAGCTGTGGGATTGTCTATTTAATCCGCACTCGGAAGGGGTTTGGTTTATTTCTGTGTCTGCAATTGGATCTGAAGATGGTTGAGGAGAAGAAGAAAGCAGCTGCTAAGAAGGGCGCCAAGAAAACTGTGAGTAAACCGTCAGCAAAGGGCGGCAAGAAGCGGAGAAAGTCGAGGAAGGTGAGTTACTCCATCTGCATCTGCAAAGTGATGAAGCAGGTTGACCCCTCCAAGGCCATGAGCATCATGAACTCGTTTGTGAACGATATTTTCGAGCGCATCGCGGGTGAGGCTTCCCGGCTGGCCCATTACAACAAGCGCAGCACCATCAGCTCCCGGGAGATCCAGACCGCCGTGCGTCTGCTGCTGCCCGGGGAGCTGGCCAAGCACGCCGTGTCGGAAGGGACAAAGGCGGTGACCAAGTACACCAGCTCCAATTAAAACTGCACAATTGACTGAAAAACATCCCAAACACAACGGCTCTTTTAAGAGCCACCCACAACCTCTCTGAAAAAGCTACAACATCATCCGGATGGTATCAATTTGTTTTTTTTTATACAAAGGGTCTGGAACTTTCTAAATGCCTTTGTGATATCTGTTTTAACCCCATGGATTCTGGGTGATTCACTTTCACTGTTGAGATCTTTGTGTCTCTACTTAATAATGCCGTGTAAATTAATTACTGATCACTGACCCCATGTGCGCGTTCATTTTCGCTATTGTACTATTTCGTCAATAAGCTGACTGATCAGTTCTCAGTCACTTGTTTCCCTTGTTCAAGCTCGGCCTCAATAATAAGTACATTTACTAGAAACCCCGCTGTTGTAGGAAACCTCAGTCTCTCATTTCAACTCCTGACAGTAAAAATCTTCTCTCCGGTTTTGTCTCCCACAAATAGGTTCATTCTAGAATCAGTGATGCGGTATCTTGACAAAGATTGACCTGAAATGTGTCCGCTTCCACAATGCTGTGAATGAGACTTTCTGCCGCCGCTTTCAGAAAATTTCAAAAATGACGGAGAATAGTCCGAGATCAAAGCGCACATGGGCTCAGTGATCAGTAATTAATTTACGCCCCATTATTAAGCAGAGACACAAAGATCTCACAGACAGTGAAGCTGAATCACCCAGAATCCAGGGGCTTAAAAGAGATCAGAAAGGCAATTAGAAAGTTCCAGACTTTTCGTATAAAAAAACAAAACAAATCAAAACCAGAGAGATGATGTTGTAGCTTTTTGAGAGAGATTGTGGGTGGCTCTTAAAAGAGCCGTTGTGTTTGGGATGTTTTTCAGTCCATTGTGCAGTTTTACTTGGAGCTGGTGTACTTGGTCACCGCCTTTGTCCCTTCTGGCACGGCGTGCTTGGCCAGCTCCCCGGGCAGCAGCTGGCGCACAGCGGTCTGGATCTCCCGGGAGCTGATGGTGCTGCGCTTGTTGTAATGGGCCAGGCGGGAAGCCTCACCCGCGATGCGCCCGAAAATATCGTTCACAAACGAGTTCATGATGCACATGGCCTTGGAGGAGATGCCGGTGTCGGGGTGAACCTGCTTCATCACTTTGTAGATGTAGATGGAGTAACTCTCCTTCCTCGACTTTCTCCGCCTTTTGCCGCCTTTTGCTGACGCTTTATTTAAGGTTTTCTTGGCGCCCTTCTGAGCAGCTGCTTTCTTCTTCTCCTCAACCATCTTAAGATCCAATTTCAGACACAGAAATGAACCAAACCCCTTCCGAGTGCGGATTAAATAGACAATCACACAGCTCTATGCTAATGAGGGATGGGGAAAAGTAAAGATTGTGATTGGGTGATTGGGAGTGATGTCACAATGGTTTTCTATTGTAATACTATAATTGGTGTCCTTCACCATCCAATCAAATTCAAACTTTGCAGCCAATCACAAACATTCATGCTGCAATCAGGAAGCATGTTTCACAAAGACTCTCTCCAGCTGCAGTTTACATTGAAAGTGCCGCTCCCTGTGTCAAGCTCTCTTGAAATGTTCTGCATGTTGTTGAGAGGACGCTTATTGATAATTCTGTGTCGTTGCTATTGCATGTGAGTGTGCAATTAATTCCATTTCTTTTATTCTCTGCTCCTGTGTTTGAGTGTGTTCTGTCATTCAGCAGTTCTCAGTCTCTGGTGCTGTATGGATTTATTCTGTATTTATTTATTTCGGGATATAGCACTGAAACAGGCCCTTCGGCCCACCGAGTCTGTGCCGACCAACAATCACCCATTTATATTGACCCTGCAGTAATCCCAATCTGCACTAGGGGCAATTTACAATGACCAATTTACCTATCAACCTGCAAGTCTTTGGCGGTGGGAGGAAACCAGAGCACCCAGCGAAAACCCACCGGTCACAGGGAGAACTTGCAAACTCCGCACAGGCAGTACTCAGAATCGAACCCGGGTCCCTGGAGCTGTGAGGCTGCAGTGCTAACCACTGCGCCACTGTATATGTCAGACTCTGGTACTGTGTTTGAGTCTGACATCCATTCTGTATCTGTCAGTCTCTGTTGCTGTGTTTGAGTGTGAGGAGTTGAGGCGGAGTGTTGCGGCGAGGAAGATGGAAAAGAGCGTTGGTGCGATGACACAGACTTAGCTGACCCCAGTTTGCATTGGGATTGGGTCAGTGGTAGGTCCTTTGGGAAGGATTACAGCTTGCATGTCATCATGCAGTCGTTGGAGGTTGGTGACGAATTTTTCCGGCAGCCAAATTTGAGGAAGACGTTCCATAATCCCTCCTGGTTGGTCGAGTCGAAGGCCTTTGTCAGGTCAGAAAAGACCAGGTAGAAAGGTTGCTGCTGCTCCCTACATTTTCTTGGCGTTGTCTTGCTGTGAAGATCATGTCCACTGTGTCTCTTGATGGACAGAATCCACATTGTGATTCCAGTAGGAGATCTTCAGGCACGGGGAGGTGACAGTTGAGAAGGACTCTTGTGATGGCCTTCCCTGTAGTGAACAGCTGGGATACCCCTCTGTCATTACCACAGTCGGTCTTGTCACCATTTTTGGTGATGATCACAATGACAGCATCTCAGAGATCCCTGGCGTGCTCTCGTCCTTCCAGCTGAGGGAAATGAGACCATGTATTTGTATTAAGTGTTCTTCTCTGTCGTATTTTAGATTTTCAGAGGGAATTCCATCGATGCCGGTGGACTTCATTTTTTTTTTACCTGTTAGATTGCCTTTTCAATTTCTGTTGGGCTGGGATTCTGCTGATGTCATGGTGGGTAACAAGCTGTGGAATGTGGCACTTGCATCAAGGACTGAGTTGCGATTGAGAAGATCTTCAAAGTGCTACTTCCAACGAGTGCTGACTGCCTCTCTGACCTTGATCAGTGTCATTCCATTCTTTACTCTCAGTAAGGTAGGTCCTTGGTAATTTGGGCCATAAATGGTCTTGACGGTGCTGAAGAATCCACACATGTCGTGGCTGTCAGCAAGTTGCTGTACTTCCTGCACTCTTTCAGTCCATCAGCTGTTCTTTAGTTCGTGTAAGCAGATCTACTCTCCCGGACGAGTGGGAAACTATTGCAACTACATTGCCTGCAGTCCTGAAGCAAGGCCACTCCAACATCTGTCATCGAGCTGCAGTATGCTGACAATGCTTGCATATGCGCACACTCAGAGGCCAAGCTTCAAACCCTCATCGATGCATTCATGGAGGCGCATGAAAGAATTGGCTTGAAGCAAAACATCTGGTAAGCTAAGGTCCTCTGCCAGCCTGCTCCCCGACACTGCCCCCGACTATTAAGATCCACGGCGAATCACTGGACAATGTGGATCACTGCTCATACCTTGGGAACCTCCTGTCACCAAGGGCAGATATCGACAATGACACTCAGCATCGCTTCCAGAAGGCCATGTGGCCCATAAATCCTGCTCTGCCATTCAATAAGATCATGCCTGTTCTGATTGAGGCCTGAATTCCACTTTCCTGCATGTGCCCATTGACCAATGACTCCCTTGTACATCAAAAATCTGTCTATCACAGCCTTGAATATATTCAATGACCCAGCCTCCACAGTCCTCTGGAGAACAGAATTCCAAAGATGAGCAACCCTCTGACAGAAGAAATTCCTCCTCATCTCTTTCTTGAATGGGAGACCACTTATCTTGAAACTGTGGCCCATAATTCTACATTCCCCCACAAGGAGAAGCATCTTCCCAGCATCTACCTGTCCAGCCCACTGAGAATCTTATAGGTTTCAATAAGATCACCTCTCAATCTTCTAAACTCCAGCGGGTAGAGGCCCAATCTGCTCAACCTTTTCTCACAAGTCAACCCTTCATCCCAGGAATCAGCCTAGTGAACATTCTTTGAACTGATTCCAATACAAGTATATCCCTCCTTAAGTAAGGACACCAAAACTGTATGGAGTACTTTAGTTGGGATGCCACTAATGCCCTGCACAGTTACAGCAAAACTTCCCTACTTTTATACTCCATTCCCCTTGCTAAAAATTCCAACATTCCATTTGCATCCTAATTGCTTGCTATACCTTCATGCTAACTTTTCTGTAATTCATGTACCTGGCACCCAGATCCCTCAGTACAGCAGCATTCTGCATCTGTCACTATGTAAGTAATATTCTGTTTTTCTATTCTTCCTGCCAAAGTAGACAATCTCACATTTTCCCATATTATACTCCCACTGACTTGCCCACTGACTTAACCTATCTATATCTCTTTGCAGACACTTTATGTCCTCCTCACAACTTTATTTCCTACCTATCTTTGTACCATCCATAAATTTGGCAACAGTACACTCAGTCCCTTCATGCAATTATTAATATAGACCATAAATAGTTGAGGCACCAGCACTGATCCCTGTGACATTCCATTAGTTACAGTTTTCCAATCTGAAAATGCCCCATTTGTCCCCACTCTCTGTTTCCTGTGAGTTAGCCAATCCTATATCCATGTGTGTGTAGTTTTCAGTTTGTATCTATCAGTGTCTGGTACTCTATGTGAGTTTTGGACTCTTTCATACTCTCTCACTGCTATTTTTTGTGTGTTAGGTTGCTTTAGATGACTCAGGCTGAAGTACTGTGAGTGAGGGCAGTAATGAACCTATATCTTTCAGCATCTGGCACTGAGCATGTGTTTCAGCATCACTCTCTATCTGTCAGTATCTGGTACTCTGTGTGAGTGTGGGATTCATTATATAATCTTCCGTCCCTGGGACTGATGGTAAGTCTGGATTTATTCTCAATAAAATGTCAGTACAGCAACAGGCCACAGATGTGGTAGGTTTTAAGCAGACAATATATTTGAGGTTTTGCTTAGTATTAAATATCTGTCACTGTGAACACAATAGTGAAAGATAATGTATCCTACAATCTGATACAGGATTGGTGTGCAAGTGTAATTCAGGCTGTACTAATCAATTTGATCAGTGCCATTCAGTCTGAGTGAGTATCATGGATTTGCATGTAAAATGAGCTCAGTCTGGAATTGTACAAATCTTCCATCTGCCACTGTACGAGATTTCAGGACTGGTATGTAACTTATAGCTCAGACTATACTGATCAAATTTATAATGTATCTTTTAGTTTCACAATCCGGATGAGTTTTAAACTGGAATCTGAGTTTGGATCTCAGGTTATACGATATTTCAGAATCTCTCAATCTGATTATGGACTTGAGTCTAATGTATGTGTCTGGAAACATGATGGGAATTAATACTGATAATAAACTCATAACCTGTGTAAATATTGGGCTAGTATTTAACTTAAATCTCAGAGTACATGATTGAGGTTAATTCTGTAACTTTGAAACAGGAACCACGTGTCAGTTCTCTGTGTGTTTCATTTGTAGCTGAGGTTGCACTATTGTGGGATTGACACACTGATAATTTGATAGTGAGTGAGAAGTTGGACTGGGATGTATGTATCTACCTGTCAGTGGTAATGAGTTGGGGTGACATGGAAACAACGTCTGTCTCTCCTGCTCTATTTGATTGAGGGATTGAAAATGTGTCTCTGGAACTATTTCTGCTGTCTGAGACTGTGGAACTGATGACCTGTCTGTGTCTCTGCACTCTGTGAGTGATAATGTACGTATTGTGTGTGAGAAGGAGATGGTGGCACTCTTCCTTGTAACTTGGGTGGAGGAAATAGCCCATTTATTCTGGTTCATTCAATCATTTGCCTGTTTGAACAAAAGTATGTTTGTAACTAAAATACAGGTGAGATCAAAGATATAGAGTTTTAATGAATTTAATCTCTCAAATAATAATCATTATGGATACCCGCAAAAGAACCACCGCAACACAAATATTGTCACCGTTTCACTCCACTACAATAAGTTTCTTCCCATTCTGTCTCCATCCCCTTGTCCACACACAACCCGAGAATGGCCTCGCCACTCACTCCATGTTCCGAGACCAGTTCCAGATCCACTCCGCCTCTTACAAACAGTCTCCGTCTGCCCCTGAACTTGCCCCGGACTCGATGCTGATCTCTGAGTCTATCTGCGGACATGCTCCCAAAGCGCTGTGCTGCTGGAAGGAGGCTGCTGTTTGCTGCCTTGCTCCGGGACCGGGATCTCTCCATTCGCGGCTGTTTTAAACCATCTTCTTCCGCTCACAGGCAGTGCTGCGGGAGGGGGGCACAGGCCCAGATTTCTGCAGCACTTCAGCCAGAAACGTGGAAAACTTCCGGCACAGAATGAGTCCATTCGGCCCATCGTGTCCGCGCCAGCGGAATGAGAGGGATATAGCCTGTTCCCACAGTTTGTTGTTATTGGACAGTGAAGTGTGGAAACAGAAACGGACAGTCAGGATGTGGGGAGTTACACAAAGAGAATCTATTATAAGCACCAGGTGAGAAGTGTGAAGGACACATTTTAAACAGCGGCTGTTTGGTTTCATTTGAACGGTTAGACCATGGGAGCGGGAACAGGAAATCTGACCTGTGTAAAAGTCCCTGCTCCGTCGGTCAGTCCCATTCATGGCCCAGTGGATTGTTTCTGGATGTTATTTAATTGTTGTAAAATGGCCAAAGCCCCTGGTATGCAGTAGCTGGGGGCTGCAGGACTGCAGTGGAATCAGACACTGACTCTGTTTGTGTTGCTGGGTTTCCTTTGTGATTGTTTTGATCTCTCTTGTAACTTCCACCACATCTCTTCCTGAATTATAATAAATACTTTTTCTTTCTACAGGCAATACTTGAGGAAGCTGAATAAATGTAGTGATTCCTCGACACAAGGGGAAGTGCAGCCAGCTCCTCACACACGGTAAGTACAGTATCAGACACAGAGAGCGGAGACATCAATTCCACAATCACCGACAGCAGAAGTAGTCAGAACACAAAAACACACAAAATAGGAGCGGGAGTAGATCATATGGCCCGTGGAGCCTGCTCCGCCATTCAGTACCATAATGGATAATCTTAGGCTTCAATTCCACTTTCCCGCCTGCTCACCTTATCCCCTGATTCTCTGAGAGATCAAAAATCTGTCTATCGCAGCTTTACTGAATGATGGAGCATCCACAATCCTCTGGAGTAGAAAATTCCAAAGATTCACAACCCTTTGAGTGAAGTAATTTCTCCTCATCTCAGTCCTAAATGATCAGCCCCTTATCGTGGCACTGTGTCCCCATGTATTAGATTCTCTGACCAGCAGAAACAATCTCTCAGTGTCTCCCCTATCATGCCCCTTCGGAATTTTGTATGTTTCAATGAGATCACCTCTCATTCTTCTAAACTCCAGAGTATAGGCCCAATTTACTCAGCCTCTCATCATAGGACAATCCCCTCATCCCAGGGACTAATTTAGTGAACATTTGCTGCACCGCCTCCAATGCACATATATCCTTTCTTAAGTGTGCAGACCAAAACGTCACACTGTATTCCAGATGTGGTCTCACCGAAATCCTGTACAATTGTAACTCACTTCTTTATTGCTGTATTCTAATCCCCTCGCAATAAAGGCCAACACGCCATTTGCCTTCCTAATTGCTTCTTGTACCTGCATGCAACTTTCTGTATTCCTTGCACAAGTACACCCAAGTCTCTTTGAACACCAACAGTTACAAGTTTCACACCTTTTATCAAATATTCTACATTTCTATTCTTATGACCAAAGTGAAGAACTTCACACTTCCCTACATTATACTCCATCTACCATCTTCTTGCCCACTCACTGAACTTGTCTATATCTCTTTGCAGCCTCTCTATGTCCTTCCACAGCTTCCCTTTCCATCCACCTTTGTATCATCAGCAAACTTAGATACATTACTCTCTGTCTCTTCATCTAAGTCATTAATTTAGATTGTAAATAGCTGAGACTCCAGCACTTATCCTTGCGACACTCCATTATTCACTGCCTGCCAATCTGTTTATACCCACTCTATGCTTCCTGTCCATTAACCAATCCTCTATCCATGCTAATATATTACCCACAATTCCATGAGTCCCTTATCTTCTCTATTAACCTTTTATGTAGCACCTTATTGAATGCCTTTTGGAAATCCAGGAATACGACTAGTTTCCCTTTACCCTGCTAGTTACATCCTCAAAAAACTCTCATAAATTTGTCAAACAAGATTTCCCTTCAGGAAAATCATGTTGACTTGTTTGAATGCTTTTCTCAGTGCATTGTTCAGACTTACTGCATTTTCCCAAGGACTGATATTAGGCTAACTGACCTGTAGTTCACAGTTTTCTCTCTCCCTCCTTTCCTGAAAAGCAGTGTAACATTTGCCAACTTCCAATCTGATGGAAATTTTCTGACCCCCTCCCACACCCACTGCAATATTACACGGAACGGGGGTGGGGAGAAACAGCCTGTCTGCCCCAGGTCAATCAAGGCCCTTAATTGGCCAATTAACAGCCACTTATGGGCCTCCTCTCTCTGCTGCAGGTATTTTATCCTTGGTTGGGTTGGGGGCGGGGAGGCAGTGTGGCAAAGGCACCAAGAACCCTGCCTGATAAAACCAGGCGTCTTTCTTGCGGGCTGCGGGGGGTTCCTCCTGATTAGGCACCCTGTTCCCCATGGAGGGCCACCCTCAAAGCTCCAACCGCCCCCATTGGGCACCCCCGGACCCTGTACCTGACCCCCCATTGCCTCAGACTTAAAGGTAACATTATATATTCTATCAGAACAGACTGAATGACAGATAACATAGCACGCCACAAAACTATAGTGTTAGAGTGACAGATATTGTCTCAGTTATTTATTGCAGCCTGAGCTACACATTATATGCCAATCTAAAATCACATACAGTTTCAGACAGAGATACAGTATTTATTCCATAAATGCAAACCGAACTAAATGTTCCACAGGAGTTCATACTATTGAACAAGCCTGGGCTCTTTTCTCTGAGTGGTCACCTAATAGAAGCATTGCATAATATGAAGGGTTTCGTTAGGGTAGAGGTAGAGATGTTTCCCACTTGTGGCGGAGTCCAAAGCTGTCGATATGAAATAGTCAGTAATAAATTAAATAAATAACTCAGGGGAAACTTCTTTACCCTGCTTTGACATCACTTGAGCTGCTGAACATTGTTACATTTAACGTCAAGCTAAATGATTAAATGAGGCAGAAACAATTTGAGAGATTTGCTGATAGGATTAGATGAAGTAGGGTTGGAGTAACCTCATTGGAACTACCAGCACTTGGGCAGAAAAGCCTGTCTCTGTGCTGTAAATACTTTGTAATTCTGTGTAGAGTGAATCCAGAATGACAAACTAACCCAGAGATTAATGGCTACTGAATGCATCCCACACACAGGCAGTACCAGAGACTGACAGATACTGAACAAAACCCACACTCACAGGAAGTACCAGAGACTGGCAGATACTGAACAAAACCCACACTCACAGGCAGTACCAGAGACTGACAGATACTGAACATAACCTATACTCACAGGAAGTACCAGAGACTGACAGATACTGAACAAAACCCACACTCACAGGCAGTACCAGAGACTGACAGATACTGAACATAACCTACACTCACAGACAGTGCCAGAGACTGACAGACATTGAACATAACCTACACTCACAGGCAGTACCAGAAACTGAAAATATTGAACAAAAAGTACACACGCGGACAGTACCTGAGACTGACAGATATTGAACAAAACACACACTCACAGGCAGTACCAGAGGCTGACAGATGTTATGTTCATCCCAAATTCACAGCAGAAACAATAACTGAGAGATCCAACAGAAATCCAACACTTACATATTATACCAGTGACTTAAAGGTACAGAATTAATCGCACTCTCAAATATAGTGCATGTGACTGGGATACAGAATGAGTCTATACTGACACAAAGTACCAGGGAATGACAGATACAGAATGAATCACACAGTCACATACAGCAACAGGGACATTTTGGCACAGTATGAATCTGACAGTCATGTACAGAAACAGAGGCTGACAGATATCAAATGAAACCCACACACACATACAGTGACACAGAGCTATAACATATATGCCACATTCACATATATTACCAGAGATTGACAGATACAGAATGAATTCCACACACACAAACAGTTCCAGAGCCTTATACATTCAGAGTGAATATCACACTTTGTACCAGAGACTGACCAATGCAGCATGAATCCCACACTCCCACTCAGTAATAGAGACTGACAGATAGCCACAAATACAGAATGATTCTCATTCTCATGTACAGGACAACAGACTGATTTGCCACAATGGTGTCTCTAATCTTTGGGCAAACTCAGTGCAATAACAACTCATCTCCATTCCCAGTATTTCTAAATCCCACCTGTCCTCCATAATCTGAACAATTATTGCATGCTGTGACTGACTGTCTGATCTGTAAACTGCACTGTATCACAGATTGCTGACATTTGCTAGCTGAAAGTGAGAACTGCAAAATAGAAGCAGAAATTGGCACAGCCTGTCAGGGTTAATAAACAGGTAATGTGAGGTAATAAACTTTGTAATAAACTCATATTGCTTCACATTTTTATGCTGAAAATAAAAGTAATCAATTCTTAATAAAAATGTTTACTACATTGATCTGATATTTGTAAATGTGCCCTGTTATATATTACACTACATTGAGCAGTATTTCTGTCTGATTTTTCAGGATACTATTTGCTTTACTTCAAATAAAGAAAACATAACTACACACAGAACTGAGCACAATGCTGAAAGTTTCACAGCAAACAGTCAAAAGGGAAAGAGATAACATACAGAAAGAAAAAAAGCTAAAATACTGAAAACACTCAGCCAGTCCAGAAATAACTGTGGAGAAGAGAAGCTCGGGTTAGTGGTCCAGTTCTGTGACCCTTCTATAGACCTGAAACATTGCTCCTCCCTTCTTCTCTCCGCAGATACTGCTGGAACTGCTGAGTGTTTCTGGCATCTTCTGTTATTCAGATTTCTAGCGGCTGCAGTATTTCTCTTTTTGAAGAATAAAACAATCCCTGGGAGGGAATGAAAGTTTACATAAGAAATAAGAGCAGGAGTGGCCACTCTGCCCATCGAAATAGTTCCACCATTCAATAAGATAACAACTGACCTCCTACCTCAACTCCATCTTACCACACTGGCACAGCCCCCTTGATTCCCTTAGTATCCAAAAACCTATCGCTCTCTCTTGAATATACACAATGATTGAGCATCCAGAGCTCTCTGGGATAGAGAATTCAGAAGATTCATAACCCTTTGACTGAAAACAAAATCTCCTCTTCTCAGTCAAATATGACCAAGCCCTTTATACTGAGACTGTAACCCTTCATTCTAGATTGCCCAGCTAGAGGAAACATCCTCCCAGCATTTACCATGTCAAGCCATTGAGCATTTTATCTGCCAGTGAGATTACCTCTCACTCTTCTGAATTCTGGGGAATAGAGGCCTAGTCTATTCAATCTCTTCTCATAGGACAATCCCCTCATGCAAGGAAGCAGCCTAGTGGCACGTCTCTGTACTCCCTCTAAGGCAAGTATATCCTTCCTTAGATAAGGGGACCAAAACTGCACAGCTGTCCAAGCGTGATCTCACCAAGGCCTGTATAATTGCAATAAATACTCATAATCTAATCTCTTTGCAATAAAGACTTACATATCATTGGTTGAGTACCTGCACGTTAACTTTCAGTGATTCCTGGACAAGGACACTCGGGTCCCTCTGAATATAAACATTTCCCAGTCTCTCACTAATTTCAAAAGTGTTCTGTATTGCTGTTTTCCTGCCAAAGTGTGTAACTTTACACTTCTCCCCATTATAATCCATCTCTCACATTCTTGCCCACATACTTAGTCTGTCTAAATCCCTTTTTTCCCTCTTTGCATCTTCCTCACAGTTTACTTTGCCACCTCACTTTATATCATCAGCAAACATGGATAACATTACATTCGGTCACCTCATCTAAGTCATTGATACAGAATGGAGATAACTGAGTCCCGAGCACCAATCCTTGCAGTATCCAACTACTTACAGCTTTCCTGCCGAAAATGACTCGGTTATTCCTGCTCTCTGTTTTTTGTCTGTTAACTACTACTCAATCTATACTAATATATTATCCCCAAATCGCATGGGACCTACATTGGTGTAATAACCTCTTGTTTTGATAACTTATTGAATGATTTTTGAAAATCCAAACAGACTACATCCACTGGTTCCCCTTATCTACCCTGACAGTTACAACATCAACATATTCTAATTAGTTTGTCATTGACAATTTCCTTTTTTAATAAATCCATGTTGACTCTGCCCAACCATATTCTGATATTCCACATCACCCTTTACCATGTCTGTAATAATAGATTGTAGCATATTCCCCATTGCTGATGTCACGCTAACTGGCCTTTAGTTCCATGCTTTCTCTCTCTTTCCTTTCTAGAATAGTGTGGATATGTTTGTTACCCTCCAATCCACAGCTTCCAGAATCCAGGAATTGTTTTTTTATAAGGAACGGGAATAGCTGTGGGAAAATGAATCTGAGTAATTCTATTCTGAGTCCACTGTATGATTCAGGTCAAATAATAATTATCAATAAAAAGGAGTAAAATCAGAGTTCAATTTAACTTTAATTTGAAGGAAATCAGTGTTGGAAATATGTTTATTCAAATTATACACTTCTTGGTTTGGGAAACAAAATTCCTTTGAGACAGCACCCAACTCAGTTCCTATCTTTCAGTTTCTCATCTGAGGAATTTAAGGAACGCCAAACTGTAATGGCTGGGAATCAAACCCGGGAAAAACTGCTTGGAAGGTCATTGACCTGAAACATTAACTCTGTTCTCTCTCCACAGATGCTGCCTGATTGCTGAGTATTTCCAGCATTTTCTGTTTTTATTCCAGCTGTTTGGAAGGCAGTTATGCTCACTGCTCTAACAGCATCGCTCACATGGAGCAATACATTGAGTCTTTCTGTGGATTTTGGGACTGGGCCGCTGTCTTTTGGTCTCTGATGCTGTAATCACAGCCAATAAAATACTCAGCTCAGTTCCAGGTGTTTACAACTGGTGAACTGAAAGGTGACAAGATGTTTCAGGATGTGTCAGGATGTTTCTGAACAGCAATAATCACAATTTTACAACACAGAAAGAGTTAATTTGCACAATTGTGCTGCTCTTTGAAAGAACTGTCCAATCAGTCCCACCTCCCTGTCATTTTCACTTTGCCCTGTAATTTCCCCATCAAATAATGATCCAATTCCCTCAGGAAAGTTATTATTGAATCTGTTTTCACCTCCCTTTTCAAGCAGTACATTTCTGATCATCAGAACGCGTGTTAAAATATCACCTCATCTCCCCCTGGTTCTTTTAACAATTCTGTGTCCATTGGTTACAGACCCTTCTGCCAGTGGAAACAGTTCCTCTTCAACCCATTAGAATGTAGAACACAACTATTAAATATGACATTAACATCTCTGCACCAAGAAGAACGACCTTATCTTTGCTATTCTTTCACGCATCTCTCGTGCCATTCTAGTCAATCTCCTCTGCACTCTCTCTCAGGCTTTGATATCCCTGCTAAAATGTGGAACCTAGAATTAGACACAATGCTCCAGCTGAGGTCGATAACCAGTGAGATTTATAAAGGTTCAGCATAAACTCCTTGTTTGTGACCCGTACTCTAATTTCTGGTTTCTAACCCAGTGTCCGCTCTGAGCTGTTGAAACTGCCTGAATAAATATTTCCGCCCAACAAAGTGCTCAATTTCGAGGCCGGAATGTGAGAAGCTGCTGAGAATAAGAGACCCTCGCAGTCAGGCGTCATTTCCCGGTGGATTTTTCAATAGAAACTGGGGCTGGAGAGAGTCTTTGGGAAATGGAATTCCTGAATGCAGTGAGAGAGTTTGTGATTGGTTGCAGATAGAAAACTATTCTGACATCACTGCCAATCACCCATCACAATCTTTACTTTCTCCCATCCCTCATTAGCATAGAGCTGTGGGATTGTCTATTTAATCCGCACTCGGAAGGGGTTTGGTTTATTTCTGTATCTGAAATTGAAACTGAAAATGGTAAGGTACCCCCACCAAGCTGAACTGAGGGGCTGGACCCCTGGGAAACCCCTCGAACTGTATCGGGAAATTTTTCATTTGCTGTAAATGTAAAAATGTAATTGGCATGACAAATGTGAAATGGAAGGGTTGTGAAGTAACACATGATTGTATTGAAGGAAACTGATCTCCCTTGCAATGTTTGTATTTTTTGGTGCTGTTTGGCAATGTATTTTTTACAGATTTTTATGAATAAAGTATATTTTGGAAATAAAAAAAAAAGAAAGCAGCTCCTAAGAAGGGCGCCAAGAAAACCTTAAATAAACCGTCAACAAAGGGCGGCAAGAAGCGGAGGAAGGAGGGTTACTCCATCTACATCTACAAAGTGACGAAGCAGGTTCATCCCGACACCGGCATCTCCTCCAAGGCCATGAGCATCATGAACTCGTTTGTGAACGATATTTTCGAGCGCATCGCGGGTGAGGCTTCCCGCCTGGCCCATTACAACAAGCGCAGCACCATCAGCTCCCGGGAGATCCAGACCGCCGTGCGCCTGCTGCTGCCCGGGGAGCTGGCCAAGCACGCCGTGTTGGAAGCAGCAAAGGCGGTGCCCAAGTACACCAGCTCCAAGTAAAACTACACAATGGACTGAAAAAATCCCAAACACAACGGCTCTTTTAAGAGCCACCCACAATCTCTGAAAAAGCTGCATCCGACATCTTTATGAAATCACTTTAAGACAATGTATAATATAATAACGGTCCCACTGCTGTGTTTGTATCTCCTGTTATTAACCGAACACGAACCCATAATCTGATCACCCGCCTTCAATTTTCTTGCTTAAAGCTGCTCTGTTTCTGGTTTTTCACAGCCCCTGAATGACCGCATTAACAGCTGATTTCAGCGGTAAGGATTAGACATTCATCCCTTCAGTGATTAATCATTTTATTAACAGCGACTCTCCGCAGTGTAACAGCCTGGGATGGGATTATTACAGAGCAAGTTAAGGGCCGTTTGAGGACTTGATCCGGCTCCCTCTTTTCAGAGAAGGTCACTGGGCTCTGATTCAAAACTAAACTGAGTATTTCACTTCAGGCCAATGCAGGCCCCACCCGGGACAGTTTGAAAGCGATTGTAGAATGAGTCACAATTTAAATCACATTTTACAAGTTGAATAAAACAAAATCAAGAGATGGGACTACAAATCTTTGACGAAGGATGACATTTATTTTAATCCGCTCCTTTCCGACAATGAAATTGGCGGGCTTTTTGAAATTGACAAATTCTCTGCTTCTGATGTCGTGGCGGGTAAATCCCGCCCTCTTCTGTTGGTCAGTGACCTGATTGGAGAATAATGTAGGCAAATGAGGTGAATTAAGTACCGACCATTGAGGAGAGTTCTCAGTCTTTAAGTAATGTAAATCCTGCGGAAATTATCCATTTGTGAAAGTATTTGTGAGATTGTGGAAATGTCTGGAGGAAAGACCGGCGGGAAAGCTCGGGCCAAGGCGAAGTCTCGCTCCTCCCGGGCTGGACTGCAGTTGCCGGTGGGCCGTGTTCACAGGCTCCTGAGAAAGGGCAACTATGCTGAGCATGTGGGTGCTGGAGCCCCGGTCGATCTGGCTGCTGTGCTCGAGTATCTGACCGCTGAAATCCTCGAGCTGGCCGGTAACGCGGCCCGGGACAACAAGAAGTCCCGCATCATCCCCAGACACCTGCAGCTGGCTGTCCGCAACGAGGAGGAGCTCAACAAGCTGCTGGGAGGGGTGACCATCGCTCAGGGCGGGGTGCTACCCAAGAAAACCAGCGCTCAGAGCTCCCAGAAAAAGTAAAGCAGACAAAATGTCATCTAATAAACCAAACACTCTTTTCAGAGCCACCCACAGTCTCTGTGAAGGGGCTGATTACTGTCTGATTCCAGCATGTCAGGAACAGAACAGAATAGGAACTATTTAAAATGTTTATGAGCAACTATTTCAGTGGCTTCTCACTGTCCCCCTGATCCCTGTGTGAAGGGAAATTACCAATAGTCTAATTTATTCCTTTCAACACCGAGTTTGAGTTATTGGTCCCTTAAGGATTGCTGAATGGAGTCTTCTACCGCCGGTTACAGATAAGAAGTGGGGGAAAAAATGACAGGTTAAAGCTATGCGTAAAATAGCACCAGGAATTTGTGGCGATAATAGCGGAATAAAGAAAGGTTTTTAAAGGTTGGTGGAAAATATTTTACGAACAACTTGAAACAGATTTTCCAGTAATTCGCTTTTTGCCCACACTGAAATTGGCGCCTTTTTCGAATTCAAACGTTCTGCCAATTTCGACAATTTAAGCCAATGATTTGCTGAATTTTACCTAATTCGAGGCTCTGCGATTGGTTAAGAAATGCGAATGGGAAGAGGGTGACCAATCAGAAGTGAGCGCGGGCTCAAACTGCGGGAATTCCAGGTCCCTGAATGATTGAGCTGAAACTGATCAGTTTCACAAACCCTGTCAGTTTCACTGCAGGAAACACCGTCTCGGGAGAAATAACATCACAAGTGGGTCTGGTTCCAGTGACCGATTCAACGGCTGCTGCAAAACTCCCGGATTCCCTGATTGCCACGAAATCATTTTGAAATTCTATGAAAACAATGAGTGATTCTGGAAAGTGATGTGGCTTTTCACTGAGGGCATGTGTCGACTGGGGAAATAACTAACTGTCGAGTCTCGGGCACTGTTTACACAGCCCGTTTAGAAAATCAAATCCACTGCACATCCTTGCTGCAACTGAAATGTCAATTTTGGGGATTCCAGTTTTTTACCCGAACACAGCACAGATTTATTCCAGTAAGTTCTGAACAGCCTATCCCATCTCCCGTTTCTAGGTCACTGCTCTCTCTGTGAGGCGGTGGGTGGCTCTCAGAAGAGCCTTTGTTATGTGTTTGCTGGAAAGGGTCGAGTTGTGCGGCCCTGCCGTTTCAGAGCGTACACCACATCCATGGCAGTGACCGTCTTGCGCTTGGCGTGTTCAGTGTAGGTGACCGCATCCCTGATCACATTCTCCAGGAAAACCTTCAACACCCCGCGAGTCTCCTCACAGATCAAACCCGAGATCCGCTTAACCCCGCCACGGCGAGCCAGGCGGCGGATTGCTGGTTTGGTGATGCCCTGGATATCATCAGGAAGCACTTTGCGGAGCCGCTTTGCTCCGCCTTTGCCCAGTCCTTTACCTCTGCCAGACTTTCTTTTATTAATTTCCAAAATATACTTTATTCATAAAAATCTGTAAAAAAAAATACATTCCAAAACAGTTCCAAAAAGCACCAAGTCAAACAATACAGAGAGTGGAAAGGAGAGCAGTTTCCTTCAATACAGGAGTGAGTTGCCTCACAACCCTTCCATTTCATTTCTCATGCCATGTACATTTTACAGCAAACAAAAATTTCTGGCTACAGTTCGAGGGGTTTCCGATGGATCCAGCCCCTCAGTTCACTATGGTGGGGGGACCTTACACAGTGGTATTTCCCCATTGAGCCTTTGGTGCGGCTGCCCCAAGCTTTAGTGCGTCCCTCACCACGTCGTCCTGGACCTTGGAATGTGCCAGTCTGCGACATTCGGTGGTGGACAAATCTTTGCGCTGGAAGACCAGAAAGATTCGGGCAGACCAAAGGGCGTCTTTCACCGAATTGATAGTCCTCCAGCAGCAGTTGATGTTTGTCTCGGTGTGCGTCCCTGGGAACAGCCCGCAGAGCACAGACTCCTGTGTTATAGAGCTGCTTGGGATGAACCTCGACAAAAACCACTGCATCCCTTTCCACACCTGCTTTGCAAAGACACATTCCAGGAGGAGGTGGGCGACCATCTCTTCCCCACAACAGCCACCATGATAATTCTTGCCTCAAATCATTGCACAGCAAAAGAGACTGATTCCGTCAGCTTCCTTTTTTATCCAGGCCGCCCGGACCTGGCTGAGAAAGGCAGAGTGAGAGCTGGGAGGGGAGGAGACAAGAGTGAAGATTAAACAGAGAGCGAGAGGGAAGGAGACACCCAGAGTGACAGACAGAGAGAGAACGGCCCCTCATCTTTCAGCTCCACCTCCAGTTTCCTCCGGGTTGCCAATTTCAAACCCTTTAATAACAGTAGAACCGAAACCCAGCTCTCCACGCAAACCCTTCCAGACTCGGCCTTCATAGTCAAGGCTTTCCAGAAAGCCAGAGTTTTTAAATATGGTCCCGCTACAATTAACACTCAGTAATATTCCCACCTAAACAGATTCCATTCTATACTAAGAAACCTCCTCAGTCACATCACCATTTCCACACACATCCGCTTCCAGCAGTTTACAGCACCTTACTGCAGCTGTTTGGGGAATCTCCTGTGTTAAGATTGGAGTTGGAAAGCGGCCTTCACCCGGCAGTGTTATCGTCTCACACTGAATCTGCCAGGCATCCTGTTCTCTTTATTGTGAGAGAGAAAGCACGGATTTAGGAAATGTTCATTCGAAATGATATCTGTTAAGAACGAGCCTGGCCGTGGGACAGGTATTCCAGTGCAAAGAGCTGTCCATGACCAAGTGTTGCAGACTGGTACATTCCATCATTCAAGACTATGTGCTGTGGGATGGTATTAAAGCTTGGGGAAGCCACCATGGAGTCTCAACAGAAAGGCGACAGTCTAAGGCCCTGGTCCAGCGAGGGGCTGGAAACTGTGTAAAACCCCTCGGGTTGTGTGCACCAGAGAATGTTTGATGTGTAATGTAAATACTGTAAATATAAACTGTGCAGGCAGGGATAGTGAGATACCTCATATTCTTTATTGAAAGAAACTGATCTGTATTGTACCTTATGTAATATTAAAATTGAACTGCTTTGCAATGTAATTGCACAAATTATATGAATAAATTACATTTTGTGCAAAGGAAAGCAGCTTTCCTGTCAACACGCACCTTGTCTCAGGGCACAACTTTCCTGTGATCTTGTCACACCCAACTTCGCTCTATATCTTCTGACACACACACTTTACAGTCTGTCAATTTCCAAAAACAAGCATTCTAAAATCAAAATACCTTTTGTTTATTTCTCCTTTCTTTTCATTTCTCCTCTATTCTTCTCAATCACTCCCTTCGACAGTCCTATTCAGATCAAGGTGGAATGTGAATAGTGTCACAACTCACCTCTGACACCATTATTACCCTCTCTTCTCTTGTCTTATTCAATGGGAAAGTTTTATTCACCAGTCTGTTGCTGTTTTACACTCTTGCCATACCATCTGGTATTGCATCCATCTGAATTCTGTGCTTTCATGGCCTTATATATCTTTTCCTCTTCCGGATGATTTGTTTGCTTCAGTTCCATTCAACCAGGCTGGACCACAGGGAAGCTTAGAACAAAGAACAAAGAACAGTACAGCACAGGAACAGGCCATTCGGCCCTCCAAGCCTGCGCCGATCTTGATGCCTGCCTAAACTAACACCTTCTGCACTTCCATGGCCCATATCCCTCTATTCCCTTCCAATTCATGTATTTGTCAAGATGTCTCTTAAACGTCGCTATCGTATCTGCTTCCACCACCTCCCCTGGCAGCAAGTTCCAGGCACTCACCACCCTCTGTGTAAAAAGCTTGCCTCGCACATCCCCTCTAAACTTTGCCCCTCGCACCTTAAACCTATGTCCTCTAATAACTGACTCTTCCATAATAATAAAAGCAAAATACTGCGGATGCTGGAAATCTGAAACAAAAACAAGAAATGCTGGATTCACTCAGCAGGTCTGGCAGCATCTGTGGAAAGAGAAGCAGAGTTAACGTTTCGGGTCAGTGACCCTTCTTCGGAACTGACAAATATTAGAAAAGTCACAGATTATAAGCAAGTGAGGTGGAGGTTGGGCAAGAGATAACAAAGGAGAAGGTGCAGATTGGACCAGGCCACATAGCTGACCAAAAGGTCACGGAGCAAAGGCAAACAATATGTTAATGGTGTGTTGAAAGACAAAGCATTAGTACAGATTAGGTGTGAATATACTGAATATTGAACATCAGCAAGTGCAAACCTGAAGAAAAACAACCTGAAAAAAACAGTGGGTAAGCAAACTGAACAAACTAAGATGAAATTATATAAATGCAAAAAAAAGATTGTAAAAAATGTAAAAAGGAATGCAAAAAAAAAAAGGAAGAAAAAATAACTAAAAATGACTAAAAATGAAAGTAAAGTGGGGGGCTGTCATGCTCTGAAATTATTGAACTCAATGTTCAGTCCGGCAGGCTGTAGTGTGCCTAATCGGTAGATGAGATTCTGTTCCTCGAGCTTGCGTTGATGTTCACTGGAACACTGCAGCAATCCCAGGACAGAGATGTGAGCATGAGAGCAGGGGGGAGTGTTGAAATGGCAAGCAACCGGAAGCTCAGGGTCCTGCTTGCGGACTGAGCGGAGATGTTCCGCAAAGCGGTCACCCAGTCTGCGCTTGGTCTCCCCAATGTAGAGGAGACCACACTGTGAGCAGCGAATACAGTATACTACATTGAAAGAAGTACAAGTAAATCGCTGCTTCACCTGAAAGGAGTGTTTGGGGCCTGGGATAGTGAGGAGAGAGGAGGTAAATGGGCAGGTATTACACCTCCTGCGATTGGAAGGGAAGGTGCCCTGGGACGGGGACGAGGTGGTGGGGGTAATGGAGGAGTGGACCAGGGTGTCGCGGAGGGAACGATCCCTTCGGAATGCTGACAGGGGAAGGGAGGGGAAGATGCGACTGGTAGTGGCATCACGCTGGAGGTGGTGAAAATGGCGGAGGATGATCCTTTGGATATGGAGGCTGGTGGGATGAAAAGTGAGGACAAGGGGAACCCTGTCACGGTTCTGGGAGGGAGGGGAAGGGGTGAGGGTAGAGGTGCGGGGAATGGGTCGGACACGGTTGAGGGCCCTGTCAACCACAGTGGGGGGAAATCCTCGGTTGAGGAAAAAGGAGGTCATATCAGAAGCACCGTCATGGAAGGTAGCATCATCAGAGCAGATGCGTCGGAGACGGAGAAACTGGGAGAATGGAATGGAGTCCTTACAGGAGGTAGGGTGTGAAGAAGTGTAGTCGAGGTAGCTTTGGGAGTCAGTGGGCTTATAATGGATATTGGTAGACAACCTATCCCCAGAGATGGAGACAGAGAAGTCGAAGAAGGGAAGGGAAGTGTCAGAGATGGACCATGTAAAGGTGAGAGAAGGGTGGAAATTGGAAGCAAAGTTGATAAAGTTTTCTAGTTCGGGGCGGGAGCAGGAAACGGCACCGATACAGTCATCAATGTACCGGAAAAAGAGTTGGGGGAGGGGGCCTGAGTAGGACTGGAACAAAGAATGCTCGACATATCCCACAAAAAGACAGGCATAACTAGGACTCATGCGGGTACCCATAGCGACACCTTTTACTTGAAGGAAGTGCGTGGAGTTGAAGGAGAAGTTGTTCAATGTGAGAACAAGTTCAGCCAGGCGGAGGAGGGTGGTGGTGGATGGGGACTGGTTGGGCCTCTGTTCCAGGAAGAAGCGGAGAGCCCTCAAACCATCCTGGTGGGGGATGGAGGTGTAGAGCGATTGGACGTCCATAGTGAAGAGGAGGCGGTTGGGACCAGGAAACTGGAAATTGTCAAAATGACGTAGGGCGTCAGAAGAGTCACGGATGCAGGTGGGAAGAGACTGGACCAGCGGAGAAAAGATAGAGTCTAGATAGGAAGAAATAAGTTCAGTTGGGCAGGAGCAGGCTGACACAATGGGTCTGCTGGGACAGTCCCGTTTGTGACTCTTCCACCCTGGGAAAAAGCTTCTGACTATCCACTCTGTCCATGCCGCTCATAACTTTGTAAACCTCTATCATGTCGCCCCTTCACCTCCGTCGTTCCAGTGAAAGCAATCCGAGTTTTTCCAACCTCTCCTCATAGCTAATGCCCTCCAGACCAGGCAACATCCTGGTCAAGCTCCTCTGTACCCTCTCCAAAGCCTCCACGTCCTTCTGGTAGTGTGGCGACCAGAATTGCACGCAATGTTCTAAGTGTGGCCTAACTAAGGTTCTGTACAGCTGCAACATGACTTGCCAATTTTTATACTCTATGCCCCGACCGATGAAGGCAAGCATGCCGGATGCCTTCTTGAATACCTTATCCACCTGCGTTGTCACTTTCAGTGACCTTTGCCTTGGGTGGGTCCACGTTGATCCATTACATTCAGAATCATCTCCTTGAAATAACGCCATAGTACAACTACAGTAACCACACAGAATCTGCTTCAAACACTCCTGCACATTTTATCTGTTCTGACTGTCAACACCTCCAGCTCTTTTGTTTAAGTGGAACCCATCAGGTGTGCATAGGCTCCTTCTATTCTGAAAGCTGTAGCACTGGTTCAGGGAATTCAGCCCTATTTCTCTACTCTAAAGGCTCAGCCATGCTTGATCTGCGTCGTATTTTGTTTTTATTGCAACATTACAAGACCTCCAATCCTCTGGAAAACGATGGTCAGACCTTCCACTATTTCTTCCCTGGCTTCATTCAACAGCCTGAGGTACATTTCATCTGGTCCTGATGATTTATCCACATTCAAGGATGCTCATCCAATTAAGACTTCCACTCTCCTTAAGTTATCACGTCCAATACTTCACACTCCTCCTCCTTAATAACAATATCTGCATCACCCCCTCATTTGAGAAGACAGTAAAGTATTCATTAAGGATATTGGCAACATCTTCCAACCCGATACAAAGGTTACATTTTTGATCTTTTATGTGCCCTGCTGTTTGCTTAGTTGCCTCTTACTCTAATATTTTGATGCAACATCTTTGGGTCCATTGTTATTTTGCTTGTCCATGTTCTTTCCTGATTTCTCTTTGCTCTTCACCGCTGCTCCCGAACGCCTCCAGTGCAGTCAAAACACAAGGCGTCAGAAGTGGGATTCGAACCCACGCCTCCCATGGAGACTGTGATTTAAACGCAGCGCCTCAGACCGCTCAGCCACCCTGACCGCCTCCTGGCTATTATTAATGCTAAGGAAATTATTCATTCATTGTGAAAGTATTTGTGAGATTGTGGAAATGTCTGGAAGAGGAAAGACCAGCGGGAAAGCTCGGGCCAACGCCAAGTCTCGATCCTCCCGGGCTCGACTGCAGTTCCCGGTGGGCCGTGTTCACAGGCTCCTGAGAAAGGGCAACTATGCTGAGCGTGTGGGTGCCGGAGCCCCGGTCGATCTGGCTGCTGTGCTCGAGTATCTGACCTCTGAAATCCTCGAGCTGGCCGGCAACGCGGCCCGGGACAGCAAGAAGACCCGCATCATTCCCAGACACCTGCAGCTGGCCGTCCGCAACGACGAGGAGCTCAACAAGCTGCTGGGAGGGGTGACTATCGCTCAGGGCGGAGTGCTGCCTAATATCCAGGCCTTGCTGCTGCCCAAGAAAACCAGCGCTCAGAGCTCCCAGAAAAAGTAAAGCGGCCAAAATGTCATCTAATAAACCAAAGGCTCTTTTCAGAGCCACCCACAGTCTCTGTGAAAGGACTGGTTACTGTCAGGAGGCAATCAGAGATGGAGTTATTGTAACAGTGGATTGACCTGTTTCACATCTGTCCAGTTGTCTTTTCAGTTCCCTCTCTGGATTTCGCTCTGTTTCTCTGCTCACACATCTCCCCCTCCAGTTAAGTGAAGAACTGAACTACAGGGTGTCAGAATCAACAATTTAATACATCCCGCTGCCTTCGATTTTATAAATCCCGAGACCATCCCGGTACATTAACGGGAACTGGTTCGGAGCTGATGAAATAATTTAATAATGGAAGTGTCCGGGTTAATTCTCTGTTTTTCATTTGGACAGTTTGAATTGTGTTTTTTTTTTCTCTCTGGTGATCTGAGCGCCACTTCTCAATGAGAATCTGCTCCCAGAACAGAGTAAATGCAGGAAGAAAGAGGCCATTCTCGGGCTGTGTGATTCTCTCCTAACCTGATCTGTTTAGACCGCACTGTTCCCAGAGGACGGAATCAGTGAGAGTTGTGCACACACAGGAGCTGAGTCCACTGCAGCGCTTTAAGATGTACCTTCTCCCCGGCCCTCCCTCTTCTCCGGACACAAAGTTGTTTGTTCCCCCGGCGACGGGATAGAGTCGGGGATCCTCTCCCCGCAGTGTCAGTGGCTGCAGCCCCGGGGAACTGGCGGTTTCAGTCAGAGTGACCGAGCTACCTTACAGGACTCTCCCCCTGAATTTGTGAACTGAGACTACACCGAACACATCTCCAGTTAGAGTGAGGGCGGACATCCTTCTGTTTTATTACAGAGAGTGGGGAAAGGGCTGGGTGGAGGGGATGTCAGCGAGTCACCAGGGATCCTGGATTTACTCCAAATCATTTCCATGTGGAATCTGCAGGCGGGGCCGGGACAGGGATCATTTGATCAGGGGATCAGCTCTTTCCTGAGAGATGTGGGTGGCTCTGAGAAGAGCCTTTGTGTTCAGATGTTTACAAGTTTCCCGCGCTCTTTCACTTCTTTCCAGACCCTGCTTTCTGAGCCTTCGCTGCTTTCGGCTTGACCTTGCTCTTCCATGTCTGCACTTACTTCAGCAGCTTTCCGCCCGCCGCACTCTTGCCTTTTTTGACCTTCTTCGCAGGAGACTTTTTCTGAAGCGCTGCTTTCTTCACCGCCATATTTGGCGTAGCCGCCGCCTTGCTGCTCGTTTTCTTGGCTGTTACTTTCTTTGTTGTCACTTTCTTGGCTGCTGGATTCTTCACCAATGATTTCTTGTCTGCTGGTTTCTAACGAAGGATTTCTTGTCTGCTGGTTTCTTCACTAAAGATTTCTTGTCTACTGGTGTCTTCACGAAAGATTTCTTAGCTGCTGGTTTCTTCACTAAAGATTTCTTGTCTGCTGGTGTCTTCGCTAAAGATTTCTTGCTTGCTGGTTTCTTCACTAAAGATTTCTTGTCTGCTGGTTTCTTCACTAAAGATTTCTTGTCTGCTGGTTTCTTCACAAAAGATTTCTTGTCTAGATGGTTTCTTCACTAAAGATTTCTTGTCTGCTGGTTTCTTCGCTAAAGATTTCTTGTCTGCTGGTTTTTTCACTAAAGATTTCTTGTCTGCTGGTTTCTTCACCTTCTTTCCCACTTTTCCCTGGGTTTTCCTTCTTGCTGATTTTGAAGGAGCCGGAGGCTCCCTGTCCCTTGCTCTGCACCAGGGAGCCTTTGTTCACATTCCTCTTGATACTTTGCTTGATCTGGGTCCTGAGCTTCTCCACATCGACACCGCTGCTACCCAGAGCCTTCTTTATGGCGGCCAGGGACATCCCCTTGCGATCGCTGAAAGCCGGCACAATCTTGAGGATCTGTTCGCCCAACGGGGGACCGGCTGGCTTGTTCCGGGGAGCCGCCTTCTTCTTCTTGGGGGTCTTGACTTGGGCGGCGGCGGCGGCGGCGGCTGGAGGAGCCGTTTGGGCGGCTGCACGATCGGTCATGTCCGGGACTCTGCACAAATTCTCTCTGTCAGTGTGAACTGGGTCAGAAATGAAGCCGGTGATGGCGGCACAGAGCAACTTGAAGGCAGAGAGAGGACGGCGCGGAGACAAGCTGCTGTCAGCTCCCGGCTCCTGCTGTCTCTCTGTGTTTCTCTCTCCTCACAAACTCTCCAATTCCATTGAAATTCAGAGACTCCAGACTTCCAGACTAGATCCTTCCTGTCTCTCACACCAGTATGTTTGCTGTTGAAAAGCTTTCACTAAGATTGAGGACTCCATTTTCCATTTCCCCTGGTTTCATTGCTGCAATGACCGCCCTCTCTCACCTCTCGCTGACATGTTCTCTACTTTTCAACTGAAATCTTGAAATAAAAAATAATGATCCCAAATTCCCACTTTGGGGCTGAGCAGGGAGCAGGGCGGTTCTTTGACTGGAAAATCATTTGATTTTACACAAGAATGACTCTGAAATCCGGCGATGAGAGCGGACCCACAAACACAGTGGCTTTAGACTAACCCGCCCTCCCCTTTAATACAATCTCTCTTCCACAATATTCACATTTGCATATTCACAGGACAAACTGTTCCCTGAATGTAGAGTTCCCAGGACAGGTTTTCCCCTCCGCTCGGTCTGTGCTGCGGATTCTCGGGGGTGAGTTGTATTTTCTCAGCTCAGTCAGTGTTAAACAGTCTGGGGCCGGCGCTCCGAATATTGTCTGTTAACCAGAGTCCGCTACAAGAGCCAATCACAGTTGTGACTTTTTTTATTCGTTCATGGGATTTGGGTGTGAGTCCTGAACCAGGGGTCATAATCTAAGGATACGGGGTAAACCTTTCAGGTTGTGTTTTCTCTCTCTGCCCCTCACTCTCTGCCGACACCCACCCCCGGTCTCCTCCCTCCCTCTTACTCTCCTCTCTCTCTCTCCCTCTCTCTGACAGTTGCAGAGAGCGAGAACTCTCAGCTTTGTGGTTAGTCTTTTTAAAAAAATCGCAGGCGTCAGTTTCACAGCTGACAGGTGCTTTGAGCAGAGACAGCACTTCAGAAACTCGGACAAGCTCGGATTTTTCTGGAGGACTTTTAAAAGAAATCAGAACTGCCGGAAAGCTCCGAACTTGTCCGAGGTTCTGAAACTTTGTCACTGCTCCAAGGACCTGTCAGTTGTGAAACTGACGGCTGCAATTTGATTGAAAGTCAGACTGGTCTGCAAGAAGAAGCCAATGGGAAATTTCTCATCCCTGAAATTATCAGTCACGGACCGAACTGTTTTAACGTGGACACTGGTGTCCATGTACAGACATGTTGCCAACCCCTGTTCTTCACACAGACTTACCAATCACACACTGATCAACGCTAACAAATAATTTGACTTATTTTTTATTGAAGACTGACAATACTATATACAATTTACAGGAGAGTATGACAGGCACATCTTACTGGGGATCAACCCATCTCCTACTCTGTGTCACATACTGTATGACATCACTTCCTGAAGTGATGATGCACACACGATTTACCATTTCCTTGAAACAAAGAGTAGGCATAAATGGGCCATTTTCTCGTTGTCGAGATGTGACTGGTGGAGTGCCACAAGGATCAGTGCTTGGGGTTCAATTATTTACGATCTATATTAATGACATGGAGGAGGGGGCAGAGTGTAATATATCCAAATTTGCTGATGATACAAAAATAGGTAGGGCATGTTGTCATGAAGACATAAGGAATCTGCAAGGGGATATAGATAGGTTGAGTGAGTGGGCAAAAACTTGGCAGATGGAGTTTAATGTAGGAAAGTGTGAGGTCATACACTTTGGTAGGAAGAATCAAAATGCAGACTATTATTTAAATAGAGAGAGACTCCAAAAAAGAGGGATCTGGGTGTTCTTGTGATTGAAACACAAAAAGTTAGCATGCAGGTGCAGCAAGTAATTAAGAGGGCAAATGGAATTTTGGCCTTTATTGCTAGGGGGTTGGAGTTTAAAAATAGGGAAGTCTTGTTAAAGCTGTACAGGGTGTTGGTGAGGCCACACCTGGAGTACTGTGTACAGTTTTGGTCCCTGTATTTAAGAAAGGATATATTGGCATTGGATACAGTCAAAAGAGATTCACTCGGCTGATTCCTGGGAGAAAGGGGTTGACTGATCAAGAATGACTAACAAGTTAGGCCTTTATACATTAAAGTTTAGAAGAAAAAGGGTGATCTTATTGAAATGTATAAGATTCTGAGGGGGCTTGACAGGGTAGATGTTTCCACTAGTGGGGGAATCTCAAACTAGGTGACATAGTTACAGAATAAGGGGACAGTCATTTAAAACTGAGATGCAAAGGAATTTCTTCTCTCAGAGGGTAGTGAATGTCTGGAATTCTCTACCCAGAGAGTTGTGGAGGCTAAATCACTGAAAGCATTTAAAGAGGAGGTAGATAGATTTTTGAAATATTGGGGAGTTGAGGGCGATGAGGAGCTGGCACGAAACAGATAGTGAGAATTCTGCAATGAATAATTCAGCTCTCGGCACGAGGTGAAATGCTCATTAGGAGAGCTGGAAAAATGGACTGGTCAGGTGTGCAGAAAAGTGGCAAATGGAATTCAACTTGGTGAGGTCTTTGGTGAGGTCAAACACAGCAAAGGAATACACAATTAATGGGGGAATACTGAGAGGTGTAGAGGAAGTGAGGGACCTTGAAGTGAATGTCCACAGATCCCTGAAAGTAGCAGGACAGGTTGATAAGTTGGTTAAGAAGGCTTATGGAATCCTTTCCTTTATTAGCCGAGGTATAGAATATCAGAGCAGGGAGGTTATTCTGGAACTGTATCAATCATTAGTTAGGACACAACTTCAGTTCTGTGTGCAGTTCTGGTCACCTCATTGCAGAAAGGATGTAATTGCACAAGAGAGGTTACAGAGGAGATTTACGAGGATGTTGCCAGCTCTGGAAAAATGCAGCGATGAGGAAAGATTGGATCGGCTGGGGTTGAATAGAGGAGGCTGAAGGGAGATTTGATTGAAATGTATAAAATTGTGAGGGGTCTGGATAGAGTGGATGGGAAGGGTCTATTTACCTCAGCAGGGAGGTCAGTGACTAAGGGGCATAGATTTAAAGTGATTCGTTGAACGATTAGAGGGGAGATGAGGAAACGTTTTTTCACCCAGAGGGTGCGAGGGGTCCGAAACTCACTGCCTATAAGGGTAGTTGAGGCAGAAACCCTCAACTCATTTCAGAGGAGTCTGGATGTGCACCTCAAGTACCTGAACCTGCAGGGCCACGGTCCAAATGCTGGACAATGGGATTCCGCTGGGTTGCACGATTTTTGGCCTTCCTCTGCTGTAAACTTTCTATGTTCAATGATTCTATGCAGACACAATGGGCCGAATAGCCTCCTTCTGCACTGTAATAATTTTGTGATTTTTGACTCTCCAAAACTTGTCCACCATCTACAAGGCACAAGCCAGGATGAGTGCAGCTCCCACAATACTCTAGAAACTCGACACTGTTCAGGACAAAGCAGCTGCCTTGATTGTCACCCCATTCACCACCTTAAACATTCACTCCATTCACCACTGACGCACAGTGGCAGTAGTGTGTACCATCTACCAGATGCACTGCTGCAACTCACCAAGGCTCCTTCGAAAACACCTTCCAAATCGAAGACCTCCACCACCTTGAAGGACAAGGGCTGCAGATGCATGGAACCACCACCATCTGCAAGTTCCCCATCAAGTCACACACCATCTGATCTGCAACAATATCGCTGTTCATTCACTGATGTTGGGTCAAAATCCTGGATCTCCCTTCCTAACAGCACTGTGGGTGTACCTACACCACATGGAGTGCAGCAATTCAAGAAGGCAGCTCACCGCCACCTTGTCAAGGACAATTAGGGATGGGTAACAAATTCTGGCCTTGCCAGTGTCGCTCACATCCCATGAAAGAATATGCCCCATCTTAGATGCAATTATCCTCTGAATGCAGCCCAACCCCCTATTTGCTCCAGCTATCACTTCACAGCATTGCTGCTGTACCTTTCGAGATCTGTGCACTAGAACATCCAGATCTCTGCTCAAAATTATTTTCTTTCTCCACCTGCTTTAATGTTTTTCCCTGAAGGGTGTATGAATGTTGAGCATTCGCCCTGTCCACATGAATGACACTGCACTTACCCAAATTAAACATCATTTACCAGTCATGAACCTAATCTCCCAACACATTAAGATCATCCTGAAACAGTCGAGCATCGTCTACAGTCTGAACACTCGCACAGATCTTCAAATCATCTGTAAATTTACAGATGGTGCCCCCTACACCTACATCCAGATCATTAATAAAAATAATAAAGAGCAACAGACCCAACACCGATCCCTGTGCGACACCACTGGTAACTGGTCTCCAAACAGATCCAGATCCATCTGTAACTACTTTCTGCCTACGTCGTGCCAGTCAGTTCCCAATCCAGATCAATATATTACCACTGATACCAGGGACTTTAATCTTATAGAGAAGCCTCTTGTGTGGAACCTTATCAAAATCTTTTGGCTGAGATCCGCTAAATGAACACAGGCCGGGGATGAGGCCTAGGCCCGTCCTGCTCTGTGTGTGGGTCTCAGGACGGCACAAGGTGAGATCAGCTCACTGAGCACTGGCCCTTCCTGCTCTATATGGTGCTCAGTACCTCAGCAAATGAGAATAACTAACACACCACAGGCCAGGGAGCCTCGGCCCATCCTCCCCTGATTGTGGTTCAGTGCCAACCAGGTCAGATCAGCTAATTCAGCACAGGCCGGAGATGGAAGCTGGATCTTTCCTGCTCTGGGGACTCCGTACCATACCAGGTGTGATGAAGTAAAATACCACAGGCCGGGGATGGAGCCTGGGATTTTCCTGTTCTGTGTGGGGCTCTGTACAACACCGTGTGAGATGAACTATCATCCCTCAGGCTGAGGAAGGAGCCTGGGCCCATTCTGTTCTGTGTGGCTCCTACAACATTGTGTGGGTTCAGTTAACTGAACACAGGCCATGAATACAACCAGGCCCTTTCCTGCTCCATGAGGCTCAGTATCACACCAGGTGACATCAGCTAACACAGCCCAGGTGGGGCTGGGGCTGGAGCCTGGGCCTGTCCTGCTCTGTGGGCTCAGTAACACAACCCGTAAGATGAACTTTTTTCAAAAGACTTCAGTGTATTTAACTCTGTGTCCAACACTGTGAGGCAGCTTTCTGTGTTTCTAAAGAGTGTAATTTATTGACTGGTCTCTTGAATCTTGGAGCAAACAGGGTGACAGACAGAGGTCTGTGTGCAGAGGGTTTGGCGGTGAGCTCTGATTCCTAACCCTTTCTGGATTGTGAGGAATAAAGAATGAATGAGAGAGAGAGGATGTGAGAGAAGGGATGATGGAAGAATTTGTCCGTGAACCTGATTAAAAGTGGCTCAAACGCAAAACAATATGAAGATATCAAGAGCAGAACATTAACATAATCTGAGTTCCGCGATCTGGTCGGGTCCCATTCCCCTGAAGTGAGGAATGAACGGGTGGGGAAATTCCGCCTGGAGTTATATTTGTCTCCAATGAAGATGAGTTCACAGTGAGGATGGAATAGCTCAGTTGGGAGAACACTAGATTGAAGAACCAGGATACAATCCCTGGTTTCATCAGTTTTAATTTGGTGTCTCCTTCATTTTAAGTAGAGAGAATCAGAGGGGAGATCTTCCACTCTTGACCAAATGGGCTGAATTTTAAACTAACGGTGCGGCTCTCGGCAGAGGCACCGGAAGCGGGTGTCGTCACCACACGAGCGAAATGTGGCCGGCCGACCCCGATCACGGAGCAGCCGACCAATTAATGAAGGGGAGGCGTGGGGCCCATGTAAACAAGGACCAGAGGCAGGGAACGAGGTGCCTATGGCACCGACATCTGACACAACGGCAGGTGCTGGCACCATATTTAAAGGGCTGCCAGCCCTGCATTCACTGCTGCCTGGTTTAAAGGAGTGTCTTCCTGAGAGCCCTCTGCTGTCCCAGAACCCGTTCTGCTGCCTCTGCTGTCCCAGGACCCGTTCTGCTGCCTCTGTTGACTGATGGGTAAGGAGCTGAATGCGAGCCTGCAGTGACCATGGTCCCACGGTTTAGCGATGCCTCCCTGCAGGTTCTCCTCCAGGTGGCAAGAGAAAGGTGGAAGATCCTCTTCCCCAGGGATGGGAGGTGGAGACCTGTCCACCTGACCAAGCAAAGCTGGCTGGAGATAGTAGGTGAGGTCAGCAGCCATGGGTTCACCCCCAGGACATGGATCCAGTGCAGGAAGTGGATCAATGACCTGATCCAGGTTGCTCAGGCGACAACTCAAAACACTTTGGACCCTTTGGACATTGCATGTGGCAGAGTGAGAGGGAATGTTTAGTGGAAAGGGAGTGAACACCCAGTCATGTGTATTTGGGAAGGGCAGCAGGAGAGGCACACGTCAGTCATTATATAACCTCACACAGTCCCTCGAGAGGGGCCACATGCAGGAGGAATACGTGTGTCCCCATCATGGACTGCTGGACTATCACCATCAGAGATGTTGGGCTTGTCCCAGCTGGGAGACTAACTTTGTTCATCATTGTGTCTGCAGGAGAAGACATCCCACAATTGGAAAGAGCGTGTCAAGACTGGCGTTGGATGCTTTATTTCCATGTCCTCATCCCGATGGAGGAGGAGGCCATGGAACAGGCAGGGCAGCAAAGCAGCTGCTCCATAGCTGATGGAGAGACAGGGGCATCTACCCAAGAGAGTGAGTGAACATTTCCTGGGGCACAAGGGAGCATCCGCTGCAAAGTAGCCACACTGCTCATCTGTTCACCACTGCATCAATGGAGCTGCACAGTAGGGGTGGTTGGAATGTCACGATGGGCAGACCCTAACCCTTCAATGTCCCTGTTTTCACATGAATGCCAGGATGAACGACAAAAGCAAAGAGCTGGAGAGACTGGGAGACAGCCGGACACGTCTGAGGAGGAGGAGGGAGCCTCAGATGGTGCACCATCACATCATTCCCCTGCACCCTCCACCAGAACAGAAACGCTCACGCAAACTGATGAGCACATCACAGACAGGCCCGGGCAGCTGACGGAGGCTGTGACAGCCGAGGCCACTGACAGTTGGTGGTTTGTGGGAGGCCAGGCCCACACTGAGCTCCAGGCTGATGACATGCCTCTGGTGTCACCAGCAACACGGGAAATACCGCAGCTGCAGCGAGAGGTCAGGTAACATCTGGCAGAGTTGCCAGAGGCTATGTGTACCCAAACAAGGATGGTGGAGGAGTCCATCCAGGCCTTGGGTGCTGCACTGTCTCTGATGGGGGTGTGTCTGGCTTCCTCCATTGAGAGATTGGTGACTCTCATGGAGAGCCAGATTCAGCCGATCAATCAGTGGCTGCCAGAGATGTTCGCAGACCTGCACTCCATCACATTGTACATGAGCTCCATCCAGCGGTGACAAGGTGAGAGGGGGGACGAGGCACCTGAATTCTCCACCAGGTCCACGTCCCTCTCAGGTCAGCAGGGAGGTACTAGTGTGTCTTATAAGGGGGAGGAGCAGCTGGCTGCTACATCTGGGGTCTCCTCTCAGGGTGCTCCTGGTGTGGACAGTAGCTCGAAAGTCGCTCTGCCAGTGACACCAGTGATGCCAGTGCCTCCATCATCCTCGTTGACAGAGTGGGGTCCCTGTACCTGTGCAGGAGGCCCTCAGTGTGCCGGGGCTCCCCAGGCCTCAGGCAGCCAGAGGGCGGCCAGCAATGTCATCCCAAGCCATGGGGCAGCAAGGTCAGCAGCCTGTCTCCACCTCAGCTGACAGAGCAGGGGGAGCACCACGTAGGAGCACCCGGAAATGATTTAAGAAGAGCACCTAGATTCACTGAGGGGTTCACGGGTGAATGTACATTCCAGATGGATAGGGTTGTGTTTGGTGTCACACAGAATAAAGAACTGATGTTCTCTCATTATGTCTCCTTCCTATTGTTGATGCCTTTGGGACTTCCTTTAAACCCTTCCTCCCAAGGGGCTGGAAGTGAGGGACCAAGCCCCGAGCTCACAAAGCTTCGGCCTTGCCACTGTGTGATGTGTACCTGGGCGCTGTAGTGCAGAAGGAAGTAGGTGACAACAGGGCTGATTAAAGCTAAGACTTTATTGCCTTGGTTCCAGAAGGTGGGAAGGCTGAAAGGAAACTTGAATGTATAAGGGTGTCTCGTGTCTCCCTTGTGTGTATCTCATGGTGGCTTTCCTGCTGTGCCTGAGGTCCTTCATCTGGCACTGCCTGAGCAGCATCCTCCTCCACATCCTCATCATCAGAGGAGACATCGCACTCCATGACATCCTCACTTGTCAACACCTCACCCCTCTGTAGTGCCAGATTGTGCAGTTCACAGCAAACCACCGCGATATGCGAGACCCTCGCCGGGACATACTGAAGGACTCCACTGGAACAATCCAGGCGCTTCAATCTCATCTTCAGGAGACCAATGGCCTCCTTGATGGTCACTCGGGTTGACCCGCAGCAGGTGTTGTAACTCTCCTCTGCATCCTTGTGTGGATTCCTCACAGTCGTCAGTACTCATGTCCTCACTGGGTTGCCCTTGTCTCCAAGGATCCATCTCAGAAAGCGCATGGGGCCACGGAAAAGTTCTGGCACCTGCGACTGCCTTGGTATGCAGGCGTTGTGGCTGCTTCCCGGGATTTGTGCACACACCTGTAGGATCCATTTGTGATGGTCACAGACCAGTTACACACTGAGCAAATGGAAGCCCTTCCTGTTGAAGGCTGCTGGCTGGTCTCCAGGAGCCATGATGGTCACATGGGTGCATTCGATGACACCCTACACCTGGGGGAATCCAGCGATGGCCCCAAATCCTATAGCCCTCTCAGCTTGACTGTTTGGATCGATGTGCACATAGTCACCGGCCCTCCTGAAGAGGACATTGGTGACCTCCTTGATGCACTGATTCACCACAGACTGTGAGATTCCACACATATCTCCAGTGGATCCCCGCAATGATCTGGTCATCAGATGTTCAGTGGCACAGTGACCTTCAGTGACACCGGAATCAGGTGCCCACCAAGTCCCATGGGGCACAGCTGCATCATGGCAGAGAGATCAGTGACAACCTCCGTGGAGAGGTGCAGTCTGTGGAGACACTGTCACTCGGACATCTGCAGGTAATTGAACCTCGGCTGACGTGTTCCTCTGCCTCCTTCTCCAGCCTCCTGTTCGAGGCTGGCCTTCCTGTGGGCCCCCAAGCTGCTGTGGTGTCCCTGCTTTTGTCTGCCCTTCCCTCCCTCCCTCTCTACTCCTCCTCAATGGGAGCCTCGAATCCAGGGTGAATGAGGCCCATGACAGGTTGCCCCTCCCTGAGTGCAAGGCCTGCACAGTAAACAACACCCAGCCACATTTACCTCACTCTTTACCCACTCACATTTACCCTCATTGAGGTGGCACTGCCTCAATGGCACCCTGGTGTAGCTCCCCCTGCAGAGCTGGCACATTGGCCCCAACTCCTGACAGTGATTCCGGATGCCCTTTCCCCCTCCACCCTTGCTGCCAAGTTACGCTACCTCACCCGACAGCTTCCAGGTGAAGCCAACACTCAGCTCCCACCTCCCAGTCACCTCCTTTAACCAGGCGAGGCTCTGAAGCCCCGTGGTTCCCGTGTGCTATTAGTTCAATTGGATCCAGTGAATAAAATTGCTGACAATTGGACTCATAAATACTTGAAATGCCTTCTTGCCGTGTGGATGTGCGAAGTCTGCCCTCCATGTCAGCCGCCGACAGAAAAATCCGTTCCAATGTCTTCCATCCCAATTGGCCATTCTCAATGGAATGTCAGGAATGAAGGTCAGAGGAACAGACCAGGCTGGAAACACAGAAAGAGCGAGGAGAAGCTGGTGTGAAAAACAGAGATTAAACAACAGGGTGGTTCAGTTGGTTTGGGTCTGGTGTTTAGAATACCCGGAATCTGGGTTCACTTCCCTTCCAACTCAGCGAGTTGTATCAACATTATGTTCATTAAACCCTGGACTGACACCCAAAGAAGGAGGTCCATTGTGTCAGTGCTGTCTCTTTGGTTGTGCTATCCAATTAGATTAGATCAGAGATACAGCACTGAAACAGGCCCTTCGGCCCACCGAGTCTGTGCCGACCATCAACCACCCATTTGCACTAATCCTACACTAATCCCATATTCTGACCAAACATCCCCACCTGTCCCTATATTTCCCTGCCACCTACCTACACGAGTGACAATTTATAATGGCCAATTCACCTGCCAACCTGCAAGTCTTTGGGCTTGTGGGAGGAAACCGGAACACCCGGAAAAAAATCCCACGCAGACACAGGGAGAACTTGCAGAAGTCCACACAGGCGGTACCCAGAATCGAACCCGGGTCCTTGCAGCTGTGAGGCTGCATTGCTAACCACTGCGCCACCCATGTCCTGCTGCTCAGCTTTTTCCTGTAATCCGTACATTTTCCTTCCAGTATTTATCCCTATTGCTTTTCAAAGTTACTACTGAATTTTCTTTCAAGTCCTGATCAGACAGTGCATTCCAGATCACAACACATGACTGTATAAAAAATGATTCCTCATTTCGCCTCTGGTTCTTTTCTCAATCACCTGATAAATACATCCTCTGGTTACTGACCCTTTTGCCACTGGAAACAATTTCTCCTTATTTAACTTATTGAAAACCTTCTTGATGATGTCACATACTAGACTGCCAGTAAAACTGAAGCCCATGGAATAAAAGGGACAATGACAGCATGGGGATGAAGTTAGCAGACTGATAGGAACATAGAAGCAGGAGTAGGCCATTCAGCCCATCGATACCACCCCACCATTCAATATGATGATGACTGATCATCCACTTCAATGCCTTCTTCCCACATTATCTCCAATTCCCTATGTCATTTGCATTTAGAAATCTATCAATCTCTGCTTTAAACATACTCAATGATGGAGCTTCCACAGCTCTCTGGTGTAGAGAATTCCAAATATTCACAACCCTCTGAGTAAAGAAATTTCTCCTCGTCTCTGTCCGAAGTGCCTTTCCCCTTCTGTTGAAATTGTGTCCCCTGGTTCTAGATTCCTCAACCGGAGGAAAAACTTCATCTACCCTGTCTATCCCTTTAAATATTTTATAAGTTTCAATGAGATCACCTCTCATTCTTCGAAACTCTAGAGAATACAGGCCCAGTTTCCCCTATCTTTCTTCATAGGACAGTCCTGCCATCCCGGGAACAAGTCTGGTGAACCTTCATTGCACTCCCTCGATGGCAATGATATCCTTCCTAAGGTAAGGGGACCAAAACTGCACCCAGTATTCCAAACTGCAGACCAACCAAGTTTATATACAATTGAAGCAATACTTCACTTCTCCTGTACTCAAATCCTCTTGCGATCGAGGCTAACATAATTTGCCTTCTGAATTGCTTGCTGCACCTGCATGTTCGCTTTCAATCACTTATTGACAAGGACACCAAGGCCCCTTTGTACGTCTACACTTTCTAATCTCTTACCATTTAAGAAATAATCTGCACATCTGTTCCTCCTACCAAAGTGGACAACCTCACATTTTTACACATTATATTCCATGTGCCATTTTCTTGTCCACTCACTAAGTCTGTCCAAATCCCCTTGAAGCCGCTTTGCATCTTCCTCACAACACACATTCCCACCTAGTTTTGTGTCATCTGCGAACTTGGAAATACTACATTTGGTCCCCACATCCAAATCATGTGAACAGCTGGGTCACAGTGTGGTGGTGAACAGTTGTATTTCTGTCTGGAGGAAGGTTCCTCATAACTTCAGTTATGTGCAGAGACTGGAAAAGCTGGGGTTGTTCTCCTTGGAGCAGAGCAAGTTCAGAACAACTTTGACAGTGTTAGAATCAAGGAATCAAATGGTTACAGTACAGAAGGAAACCATTCAGTCCATCATGTCCATGAGAGCTCTTTGCAAGAGCAAATCAGCTAATTCCACTCCTCTGCCCTTTCATTGTAACCCTGCAAATTTTCTCTATTCAGGTGTTTATCCAATTCCCTTTTGAAAACCACGACTAAATCTGCCTCCAGCACACTCTCAGGCAGTGTATTCCAGATCCGAACCATTCACTCTGTCCCACACCCCTGGTACCATTGCAGAAAATCTCTTCTGTTCATTTCATCCCTCATAAATAATTGAAATGAAATGTTTATTAGGAAATGCACAATATAACAAAGAGAGAGAAATAAATGCTGAGAAAAATAGAAGTCAATCTTTGGAAGGTAAAAAGAGCAAAAGATGTAACTTTTATTCTGGATGAGTGAGAGGAATATATCACACTTTGGGGATTTTGTAAGAGGATTTACTGATAAACCTGGGATTTGAGAGGAAACTGGTTCATGGTTTACAGAACAAGTTCAGTCCCTGGGGTGGAGGCAACAGCTGCACGGTCCAATAACAGACAGGACGGGGACACTGTCTCAGGCCTGGTGAGCTCAGTCGATGAAAGCATGAAACTCTGAATCTCAAGTTTTTGAGTTTGAGCCCCACGGTGGGTGTTTTTTACTTCCTTTGTAGGCTGATTTTACAGGCATTCTCCAGCTCTGAATTCCTCGGCAGAGAGTTCAAGGAGCGTTTGAAATGAGATTCAACAGCAGTATGAGAAAGTCTCTCCTTGATTCAGGACTCTTACCTCTCTGCAGCAACTCGCTGCTGAAGATTGAACTTTATCTCATTTCATTCTCAGCTCAGGGTCAGTGTGGATCACTGGGACTTCTGGCTGTCTCCCACTTCACAATCCATCAGTGCTGAGAAAGCAATAGGGAATATTACTCACATGTTGTAATGTTTTATAAATGCTTGAATGTATTTCACACTGTGTCTAACAGTGTGAATCTCCCCTGGTATATCAGCTCACCAATACTTCAACAGAACATTCACATAATGTGAGCTCTGAGATCTGTTCAGATCCCATTCCCAAGACCTGGAAAGTGGGATTGGGCTGGATCGCTCTTTTTCAACTGGCACAGACACGATTGCTAAATGGTCTCAGTCTGTGCCATACATTTTCTCCATTTTCTATGTTCTATGAAGTGAGGTGTGATTGGGAGGGGCAATTCCACCAGGGTTATATTTTCGACCAAAACAATGACACAAGGGATACTTCACATTTTTATTCATTCATTCAAACGATGTGGGCATCGCTGGCTAAGCCAGCATTTATTGCCCATGGGAAGGTGGTGGTGAGCTGCCTTGTTGAAACATTGCAGTCCATGTGGGGTAGGTACACCCACAGTGCTGTGAGAAAGGGAGTTCCAGGATTTTGACCCAGCGACAGTGAAGGAACGGCGATATAGTTCCAAGTCAGGATGGTGTGTGGCTTGGAGGGGAACTTGCATGTGGTGGTATCCCCTGCATTTGCTGCCCTTGCCCTTCTAGGTGGTAAATGTCACTGGTTTGGAAGGTGCTGTCTAAGGAGTTGTGGTGCATTGCTGCAGTGCATCTTGTAGACGGTACACATTCTGCAACTGTGCATCGATGGTGGAGGGAGTGAATGTTTGTAGATGGGGTGCCAATCAAGCGGGCTGCTTTGTCCTGGCGGTGTTGATTTTCTTGAGTTGGAATTGCACCCATCCAGGCAAGTGGAGAGTATTCCATCACACTCTTGACTTGTGAATTGCAGATGGTGGACAGGCTTTGGGGAGTCAAGAGTCATGGATGAGTGAGAGGAATATATCACACTTTGGGGCTTTTGTAAGAGGATTTATTGATGAACCTGGGATTTGAGAGGAAGCTGCTTCATGGTTTACAGAACAAATTCAGCCCCTGGGGTGGAGCCAACAGCTGCACTGTAATTACTCGCCTCAGGATTCCAAGCCTCTGACCTGCTCTTGTAGCTACGTTATTTGTATGGCTCCCCATGGTAACCCCCATGATGTTGATAGTGGGGGATTCAGTGATTGTAATGCTATTGAATGTCAAGGGGAGATGGTTAGATTCTCTCTTGTTGCAGATGGTCATTGCCTGGCACTTGTGTGGTGCGAATGTTACTTGCCACTTATCATCCCAAGCCTGTGTGACTGAAATAGCTCAGTTGGGAGAGTGTTAGACTGAAGATCCCTGGTTCAATCTAGGGTTTTGGCAGTTCTCCTTTATTCTGCATCGCCCTTTGGTTTTGACTCTTGAGCTGCACAATTTACACTGAAATTATTTACCCAACTCTGAAGGTTGGATTGGAATAGAGAGATATCAAGGATGGGAAATATTTACATTGTCTGCTGTAGCTTATTCTCTATCTCCCTGTGTCCTTTTCCCCAGTTTTTGACTCTCTCAGGGCCGGGTGAACATTTGATTTGCTGCATTTGTCCCAAACTGAAGCCTTTTCCACATCTCTGGGCGGTCAGACTTGCTCTGACTGTTTTTGTTGCTCGTGACCATTAACGAGAACAGGCCACGAGTTCAATGTTTATCAGCAAATGGAAGATAATTGGAAAGAATTCTGTGTTACTCCAGCCCAGTGACAAAGATGCAATGGATGTTATTGAAAATAAATTCCCTCTGACATTTTATGTAAACTTGTTTGCATCTAAAAGTTGTATTTTAAGTGTAACAAAAATGTGTCAAATTAATGACTGACCATGTGACAGCGCACATGGGGATCAAATCCACAGCCTTGTTGTTATCTGCACTGCGTCCTAACCAACTGAACTAAGTGGCCTATAGAAAGAGCCAGGTATGGGTTTGAGCCGCACGCTGGGCGGTTTGTGTTTTATTTCTCACACTGGGTGACAGAGCGATTGTCGAAACAATGGACACATCACATCCCTGAAACATTGTTCTGATATAAAACAGTGTGAAATAAGAACTGAGCATGGAAATGGAACGGAACCAGAAATCAGGACTTTAATCTATTGAAGTTGATCTTGAAATTCAACCATTCACTGAACATTCCAATCGATCGAACTCTCTTCTGATCTAAAATCCAGGAACTTGAGCTGCTGTAAAACAGAACTGAGCCTGACGTGATTTGAACACGCAACCTTCTAATCTGGCGTCAGACGCACTACCGTTGTGCCACAAGCTGACAAATAAAGCAAAGTGTTCCATTCCTGACAGATTTACTTCTTGTTTAGATTCAGTGATTGAAATTCATTAAATCCTCATCTGAACTCCGCTCTGAAAAGGCCTGCAATCCGACCTGAACCCGACGGGACCCGACGACCTGTGTCGGGTCGCTCTTCCGGTTCTGGCTTTCGGGCTCGGGTCAGATTGGGTCAGGTTCAGGTCAGACTGCGTCCAGGTTGGACTGAGTCCGGGTCGGACACACACAGTAAGTATTATATTTAACTCTGCTGGGAAGTTGAGTTTAATAAGTGTCAAAAGTTGAAAAGCCAACCAAAGCCGGGAGTCCGGGTCATTAAGGAGGGAAACTCTGAGTCTGTGCAGTGAGCAAGTGAGCATCTCGATGATGTCATTGCGCTCATGCTGCAGCTTCCTGCAGATTCGGAATCGGGAGGTAGATAAAGTGAACATTCCGGTGGTCGGGTAAGGCGCGGGTCGGTTCGGGCGCGGGAATAAATGGAGATACTCGTGCCGGGTCGGGCTTGGGTCCAATGTGGTTCTGTCGGGTTCGAGTCGGGTATTTTTTCCTGACCTGAGCAGGCCTTTACCGCTCTGTCAGTTTAGTGCCTTATTTAAACTATTACTTGGAGTTTCTGTTTTGCAGGGTCTCGGCTGTTGAAGTGTTTCCCAGACCCACTACTCTGATTAATCAGACATTTTGCTGCTAACTGCTGCTGCTACAATTGAAATGTAAAAAAGAATTTCCAGTGACCTGCAACCAATGGGCAAATACATTTCAGAAAGTTAAAGCTCATTCACCAATCCACAAATGTGTCTTTCTGCTTATATTTATAAACAACTCCTTCTCTCCACTGTGAGAACTATACAATCACTCCAGTTATTTGAAAGTTAGTATAAGATGTTCCAGTTCATCAATTTTAAAATTGCAGCAGGTATTTTCCAGAAAACTTCTCTGTTGGAACCTCAGTCCCATTTAGATTGAAAGTGGACAATTAATGTATTCACTTGTTCATTGTGGACAGGTGTCTGACTTCGAATAAATCTCATTAACTTTCAATGAGGTGGCAGTATTTCTGTGCTCCCATTTTACACAGTCTGTCCTGTTCATGCACCATGTTTTTATTCTCCTCTCCCATTCTCCACAGGATACAGATTACAAGCATCATCAATCTAGCTGTTGAAAAGCATTGGAAGAATCTGGTCACACAGGTATTGTAACATTCATTATCTGACATTTTACAAGTTGGTTGCTTTAAACACAGTACGATGTGTAATCATCTTGAAAAGGGATTCTCTTCAATATCCAAAACAAATTGAATTACAAACCTGACAGACAAACACAGGAGAACAAATGACTAGTGAACACAAACCTCATGGTGCTCATTTTCAGATTTATTGCAGTCATCTTACAAAACAAGTGAAAGAATATTCCAGTGAAATGATTTGGAAAGTAGGTGTGACTTTTGTTGGTGCCTTTCTTTGCTCTGTTGGTGAAACTTTCTTGCACCTGACTCCTGTTCATGTCTCTGTTTCCTCTATTGAATGAGGAAGGAGGTATTTGATCAGAAATCAACTGGATTGTGTACCTTTGAGAGGGGATTTCTGCACCATCAGGGCTGGAAACAGGAGTGAGTGAAAGACACTGCATGGAGTTTGATTTTGGACAGAGGGAGAGTAAATCTAACAGGACTGTGCAATATTGGCCTGGATTTTACATTCCCAATAGCAGCAAACACTGAGACTTTCACTGCTATTGAGGGTCTGAACAGCACTGCAACTGCCGGTACATGCACACACTAACACCAGCATCTGGAAGTTGTGGTGGTGAGAAATGTGCTTCGAAGGAGCCTCTGATCATAATCACACCAGCCCACTCTTTAAAGTGACAGGGACCTGTAGTTCAGCAATTTGGGCTCATTGCCCACAACGTACCCTGATTTTTACCTGGGTTGGATTAGAGCCGGTACCAACAGGCTTAGGGCCTGCTCGGGAAGGACTTTTCTGTTGACACAACAGCTCCACTATTCCAGGAAGACACCGGCAGCAGCAGGGGTCAACTTTCAGAAAGGAGTTCCGACATTTTAAATGTTGTATTTTGTTTCTTAATTGGATGTAAGTTTTTAGCATGGCCTTATCAGAGTTCTTAAATTTGCATCTGACTTTTTATCAACAAGATTGAAGTGCTTTTAAAAGATCTCTAAATATATATGACTTTTTATCAAGATTTACCTGGCTTCTTTGTAAAGACGCGAGTAAGATAGAAGTGACTTTTAAAATCTACATCTTATCCTTTAAAATCCTGCTTCCATGTAGATGACATTGGAAGATGGCTTCAGAATAACTTAGACTATCTTTCTAACAGGTACTGCAACAGCTGACGTCCTACTTTCTGCAAAAGCTGGTGAATTACAAAGAAACAATGTATTGAACATTTTATAAACTGTTGATGCAGATGGGATTCAAACTCATACATGTAAAACAGAAGGAATTAATAATCCATCATCTTAACCTCTCAAACACTTCATCACCCAGCTTTGTGCCAGCAGCCCATCACATGTCTTTTTTGCCTCTATGAAAATTTGGGCAGGATGGTCACCTTCAGCTCAGATCCTCACTGTGCAGCCAGATGTGCAATGATGGAACGGTAGCTTCTGTAAGTAAATGACATTTCCATCACATCAGGTCATGACCTGTTGGGAATGGAGCGGTGTGAAACATTTCCAGACCATGTCCAACACGTTTCTACTCAGTGTGAAAACCCACCACGGAAAGACTGGAACATACAATCATTTGATCACATCATGATTAACATCACTCAGACACCTGAACCATTAGGTCACTGACGAAGTCATGATGACTTCGAATTTCTCAGGAAATGACAACTGAACTGACTGACTGGAAGAATTTCTTTAACTCCACATGATTAGAAAAGCACAGCCTCAGACCGACTCGGCAGATGAGTATTGATTGAATAATTTCTGTGTGAGGAATGTTCCAGCATCATAAACCAGGGGAACGTGCTGACTGAGCTGTGTCTGCATCTCTTCTGGGCAGTCGGACAGTTCACCCTTCATTCTGCTCTGATTCACTTTCCCAAAGGGGATCTACAGATTCTCAAATCTGGAGACTCGTTTTCTTATTTTGTTCCTTTTGATTTTTCTTGCTCCTGAATGATAATATATTCTAAACCTCGGATCAACCCTCCCCTTTGCGTCGTGTTATAGTCTTGGTTAAAAGAGACACAAAACGGCACAAACACTCTGAAACATACAACACGGTCACACTTTCCTTCAGTGAGATTAATGTTGAGCTGTTTTCCAGGTTAAATGCAACTGCAAACAAATTGCTCTCAAAGAAATTGTCGGGGATTGAGTTGCCGTTGAAATATTAGCACTGGACATCTGTACGAGCAGGAACAGCCATTTCAAACTCACATCCTTCACAAAGGCAACCACCGAGCTGTTTTCTTGTGAGAATAAAATTCATAAGAAAAGTTAAAGTTCATAAGAAAATGGATGTAAATGATTGATAGCTAAACTTTTGAAGCAAGGATATGAATCCAGGATTTTCTGATTATTAAACAAACACTCGAACCAATTAAGCGACTGAGCCAGATCACAAGTGCTGTGACAACTAAGGGCAGAGGAGGGCACTCTTTATTCTCATCCCACTTCTCCACAGGTCACAACATCTATGTGAACTTTTCCCACATACTGATACAGTCAATCATATACTCTATTTTTCCCAGAATAGAAGACACTGACCAGGTTTCTTTAATGAACAACAAAATTATCCAGTTATTGTCGAACAAGTTTTAACTAGTCATGAAGTAAAGCCTAAACATACAGGTGGAAATATTAAAAGTTCCTTTTTCACCTTTACCAACTTTTAAAGTCCTTTTTTTGATCTTCGAGCCACATGCACACACACACCGGATAGCTGAAAAAATAAAAGGGATTTTTTTTTTAATTCAGCACTCTGTTACAGACATAAAAAACCTCTTGGGCTGTTTATTTGCTCGTTTTTGAAGAAATCATCAGATGAGATATGTTGCTCCAAAACTGGAATACAGTCTAACTTCCGAGTATTCGTAGACAGGTCACTAGGGTATTTTGGAACAGTTCTTTTCAGAAGGCATTGAGAATTAATTTTAGCCGGCCTTCTTCAAAGACATGCGACAAGATGAATTAACTCAGTGGACTTCTCAGGTTTCTTTTAAAGATTTTCTGGAAAACAAACTGGGTTGTGGTCTTCTCTCCTTCCTTGACGATTCTTCAGGCTAACTTTATCAGCTGCTCACTCCAGCAGGTAAAACACACTGACTGCTACAACCAAAGGTTGTGAGTTTTCTGCTGTCTTAGGTTTGCGCTGCTGCTGCCAAGCTTGTCCAATCAATGGGCATGACTGACTTCTCTGTCCACATTTCTCCCTGTTACCAGGGTTTCTGCTCTATATTTAAATTGAATCATGTGACAACCAGTAAACATAGTTGCCAAATTGGTTCTTTTGGTGCCCTCTTGAAAAAGAACTGGTCCTACATTTATTCAGTTTGATTATGACTTCTTCAAAAAATATTTTAAAAGAAACAGAATCCCTTCCATAACATCATTTACTTTCCCTGAGCTACAGGTTATTGCAAGACTCTCTGGCTGTGTTTATTTTAGGTGATTTTGTACTCAGGTTCTTTCTGAATCCATGTGTTTGCAGATCTTTGTGAATGAGAGATGTGGTAATATGTTTAAAAGATTTCCCTGTAAATTATTCATATCTCCATCTTTCTCCGAACTTTGTACAAACACATTAATATGGGAATCACACTCATCAGGCCGTCATACCTGTCTGCTAAACATTGAAAGGTGACAGTGTTTATTGTGACTGGGTTCCATTTATGAAGACACATCTTGATGATTCACACATGTAAAAATTTGTATATTATGTTCATGACATAATGACATAAATAAACATTACCTTGCACTTGCCATGCTTGGTGAACATTTTCTCTGCTGATGCCCCCTGAATATATTCGAGAACATGGTGACGAGGTTGAGATAAAAGTCTGTAAATATCGGCAGCAAACAGCAGCAGGGACTGCAGTGAACAAGATTTACGTGACATATTTGTGCTTATATTGGTGAGTGAAATAAGATACTAAACACACAAAATCCTACATTTGAGCTCGCGTAAAAGATTGCTCTGTCCATGGCGATAGCATCAAAGAATGCTCAGGAATTTTGTCCGATGCCAGTGATCGTAACACACTTCAGGGGAACTTAAAAAAAATGGTAAAATGGGCTTTCACATAACAGATGAAGTTTTACACAGAGAAGTGTGAAGTGATACAATTTGGAAGGAAGAATGCCATATAAATGAAACATTACTGTTCTAAACTGGGTGCAGGAGCAGAGAGACAATGTACACCAATGTTCGAAGGATTGAAAAGGTTGCTCAGAGCAAACAGGACACTTGGCTTTATTAATAGAGGCATAGAGTAAAAGCATATAAGTTATGCTAAACCTTTATAAAATGCTGTGAATGAATGGCCTCTTCCTGTACCTCCACAGAAAGCTTCCATTCCAGGTTTACACACACTCATCAGGATGACTCTCCACAGATCCTGCCACTCCAGGCTCGGACAACCACTTCAGGATCACTCTCCACAGATCCCGCCATTCCAGGTTCGGACACCCACTTCAGGATCACTCTCCATACATCCCAGCACTATGGGCTCGGAGACCCTCTTCAGAGATCCTAAATCTCCAGACACGGACATCCTTTGAGGACCACTCTCCACAGATTCTTCCCTCCAGGCTCAGACACCCTCTTCAGAATCACTCTCCATACATCCCGCTACTCCACGCATGGATATCTCCCTCAGGATCAGATCAAAGAATGTTGCTTGTCACATATCAGCTCAAGCCTGAATGTTGTTCAGGTCTTGCTGCTTGCAGGCACAGACTGCTTCAGTATCTGAGGAGTTGTGAATCATCACTGAACATTCCCACTTCTCACTTATGTTGAAGAGAAAGCCATCAATGAAACAGCTGAGGATGGTTGGGCCAAGGACACTGCCCTGAGAAACTAAGTATCCAGTCATGAATGATGGAGGACAATTAAATAACGAACCAGATGAGGAGGCTCCAAAAACATCCCTATCCTCAATGTTGGTGGAGCCGAGCACGTCAGTGCAAAAGGTGAAGCTGAAGCATTTGAAACCATCTTCAGTCAGAAATTGCTCAGTGGATGATTCGTCTCAGCCTCTTGAGGTCCCCAGCATCACAGCTTCCAGTTTTCAGCCAATTCGCTTCACTCCACATAATGGCAAGAAACAGCTGAAGGCACTCGATATAGCAATTCCGGCTCTAGTACTGAAGACTTGTGCTCCAGAACTAGCTGCGCTCTCAGCCAAGCTGTTCCAGTAGAGCTACAACACGGGCATCTACTTGACAATGTGGAAAATTGCCCAAGTGTGCCCTCTCCATAAAAAAATGCAGGACAAATCCAATCTGACCAATTGCCGCCCCATCAGTCTACTATCAATCATCAGCAAAGTGATGGAAGATGTCACCAACAGTGCTATCAAGCACCACACACTTAGCAATAATTTGCTCATCGATGCTCAGTTTAGGTTCTGGCAGGGTCTCTCAGCTCCAGGAAATAATTTGGCAGATAGGGTAGAATGTGGGAAAATGTGAGGTTATCGACTTTGGTAGGAAGAATACAAAAGGAAAATATTATTTTAATTGTGAGAGATCACAGAATGCTGCGGTGTAGAAGGATCTGGGTGTCCTTGTACATGAATCACATAAAGTTACCATGCAGGTTCAGCAAATAATTAGGAAGGCAAATGGAATGTTACCCTTTATTGCAAGGGGGATGGAGTATAAAAGTAGAGAAGTCTTGCTACAAATGTACATGGTGCTGGTGAAACCACACCTAGAGCACTGTGTGCAGTTTTGGTCTCCTTATTTAAGGAGGGATATACTTGCATAGGAGGCAGTTGAGAGAAGGTTCATTGGATTGATTCCTGTGATGAAGGTGTTGTCTTATGAGGAAAGTTGAGCAGGTTGGACCGATACTCATTGGAGTTGAGAAAAATGAAAGGAGAACGTATTGAGACATATAAGATTCTGAGGGGGTTTGACAGGGTAGATGCTGAGAGGATGTTTCCTCTTGTGGTGGAATCTAGAACTAGGGGACACAGTTTCAGATTTAGAGGTTTTTCATTTAAGAAGGAATTTCTTCTCTCAGAGGGTCATTAATCTTTGGAATTCTCTACCGCAGAGAGCAGTGGAGGCTGGGTCATTGAATATCTTCAAGATTTTTATCTACAAGAGAGCCAAGGGTTATGTGGGCAGGCAAGAAAGTGGGGTTGAGGTCATGATCAGGTCAGCCATGATCCTATTGAATGGCGGAGCAAGCTCGAGGGGCCAGATGGCCTACTCCTGCTACTAGTTCTTCTGATCTTATGTTTGTATGATCTCATTGCAGCTTGGTCCAAACAGAGACAAAAGAGTGGAATTCCAGAGGAGAGGTGAGAGTGATTGCCCTTGAGTGAGTGTGGCATCAAGGATCCCCAGCAAAATTGAAGTCACTGGGAATCGGGGGAAAACTCTCCACTTGCTGGAGTTAGACCTCGCACAAAACAAGATGGTTGTGGTTCGTGGAGGCCAATCATCTCAGTCCAGGACACTGCCTCAGGAGTTTCTCAGGGTAGTGTCGCAGACCCAAACATCCCAGCTGTTTCTTTGACGACTTTCTCTTCAACATAAGTCAGAAGTGGGAATGTTAGATGATGACTCACAACTCTTCAGATACTGAAGCAGTCTGTGCCTGCAAGCAGCAAGACATGAACAACATTCAGGCTTGAGCTGATAAGTGACAAGCAAGCTTCTGGCCACACAAGTGCCAAGCAGTGAACATCTCCAATGAGAGAGAAAAAAAATCTACCTTTTGATATTCAGAAGCATTATCATCGTTAAATCCCCCACCATCAACATCTTGACCAGAAACATAACTGGACCAGTCACATCTATGCTGTGGCTATAAGCGCAGGTCAGAGATTACGAATTCTGCAGCAAGTATCTCACCTCCTGACACCCCAAATCCTGTCCACCATCTACAAGGCACAAGTCAGGAGTGGGATGGAATACATCCCACTCAACAACACTCAAGAAGCTCAACATCATCCAGGACAAAGCAGCGCACTTGATCGGCACCTCACCCGCCACCTTAAACATTCAATCCCTCCACAACCAGTAAATAGTGGCTGCAGTGTGTACCATCTCCATATGCACTGCAGCAACTCGCCAAGTATCCTTCAACAGCACCTTCCAAACTCGTGACCACTGCCACCTCGAAGGACAAGGGCAGCAGATGCATGGGAACTCACTCCCTGCAGGTTCCCCTCCAAGACACTCACCATCCTGACTTGGAACGATATCGCCATTTCTTCACTGTTGTTGGGTCACAATCCTGGAACTCCCTCCCCAATAGCACTGCGGGTGTTCCTGCACCATATGGACTGCATCAGTTCAAGAAGGCAGCTCTCCACCACCTTCTCAACGGCAATAGGAATGGGTAACACATGCTCGCCTTATCAGCGATACTCACACCCAAGAATGAATAAAAACCAAATCACTCTCCACAGATTCCCCACAATCTGGGCATGGACATTTACTTCAGGAGCACAGAGCTTTATATCACTGCAACATGTGTTCCAATCTTCATATTCTGTTCACTTTTCACATTATTTTCTCCCAGTCCACGAGCTTTTATTAATTCAGTATTCGGGTCTCTGCTCCACCGCCGTTTCTAACATCTCACCTCTGACAAAAAATCACTCTGATCTATCGTAGGTACTAAATGACCCCTCATTTTAAACTCCATCTGCCAAAGCATTGCTCACTCACTTAATCTATCAAGTAGATTTGAAAATAAATTTCTTGCCAAAGGATAATTTTCTGCATCTGCTCCCTCGCCATTTGCTTTTCCCATTTGTCTTTCACTTGGTGCAAATCGAGAGAAAGTAAAGATGGAAGGAAGGAGGGGAGGAGAAATCCTGTTCCGTTTCGTGATCTTCATTCCAGTGCAGTTTGGGTGAAGAATTCCAATTGTCTGTCTCAATTTTAATAAAGTATAAACAATTCTGGAATCACTGTCTGGACAGAGACAAGAACAGCTTTCGAGGCTGACTTTCCAAATAATCTCACCCAACATAAACAATACACGAAACAGTTCATAAACTAACGACAAGGATGAGCTTCGAACCCACGGGTGCAGAGCACAATGGATTAGCAGTCCATCACCTTAACCTCTCGGCCACCTTGTCAGTTGAAGCAACGCAACTGTCACCTTCAGCACAGCTTCTGGCTGTGCAGCCAGCTGTGGAATGATGGAAATATATCTTCTGTTGGTAAATGATGTTGGGAATGGAGCGGTGTGAAACATTTCCAGACCATGTCCAACACGTTTCTACTCAGTGTGAAAACCCACCACGGAAAGACTGGAACATACAATCAATTCAACACATCATGATTAACATCACTCAGACACCGAACCATTAGGTCACTGACGAAGTCATGATGACCGAATTTCTCATGAAATTACAACTGAACTAACTGACTGGAAGAATTGCTTAAACTCCACATGATCAGAGAGACACAGCCTCAGGCCGACTTGGTGGGTGGTGCAAACGGATATCACTGCTTCTGATCTTCACCAGAACAGAGAGTGAGATGTGACATTGATCATCAAACAGACTGTGAGAGAATTCTTTTGGGCCTCCTTATCTCGAGAGACAATGGATACGCGCCTGGAGGTGGTCAGTGGTTTGTGAAGCAGCGCCTGGAGTGGCTATAAAGGCCAATTCTGGAGTGACAGGCTCTTCCACAGGTGCTGCAGAGAAATTTGTTTGTTGGGGCTGTTGCACAGTTGGCTCTCCCCTTGCGCCTCTGTCTTTTTTCCTGCCAACTACTAAGTCTCTTCGACTCGCCACAATTTAGCCCTGTCTTTATGGCTGCCCGCCAGCTCTGGCGAATGCTGGCAACTGACTCCCACGACTTGTGATCAATGTCACACGATTTCATGTCGCGTTTGCAGACGTCTTTATAACGGAGACATGGACGGCCGGTGGGTCTGATACCAGTGGCGAGCTCGCTGTACAATGTGTCTTTGGGGATCCTGCCATCTTCCATGCGGCTCACATGGCCAAGCCATCTCAAGCGCCGCTGACTCAGTAGTGTGTATAAGCTGGGGATGTTGGCCGCTTCAAGGACTTCTGTGTTGGAGATATAGTCCTGCCACCTGATGCCAAGTATTCTCCGAAGGCAGCGAAGATGGAATGAATTGAGACGTCGCTCTTGGCTGGCATACGTTGTCCAGGCCTCGCTGCCGTAGAGCAAGGTACTGAGGACACAGGCCTGATACACTCGGACTTTTGTGTTCCGTGTCAGTGCGCCATTTTCCCACACTCTCTTGGCCAGTCTGAACATAGCAGTGGAAGCCTTACCCATGCGCTTGTTGATTTCTGCATCTAGAGACAGGTTACTGGTGATAGTTGAGCCTAGGTAGGTGAACTCTTGAACCACTTCCAGAGCGTGGTCGCCAATATTGATGGATGGAGCATTTCTGACATCCTGCCCCATGATGTTCGTTTTCTTGAGGCTGATGGTTAGGCCAAATTCATTGCAGGCAGACGCAAACCTGTCGATGAGACTCTGCAGGCATTCTTCAGTGTGAGATGTTAAAGCAGCATCGTCGGCAAAGAGGAGTTCTCTGATGAGGACTTTCCGTACTTTGGACTTCGCTCTTAGACGGGCAAGGTTGAACAACCTGCCCCCTGATCTTGTGTGGAGGAAAATTCCTTCTTCAGAGGATTTGAACGCATGTGAAAGCAGCAGGGAGAAGAAAATCCCAAAAAGTGTGGGTGCGAGAACACAGCCCTGTTTCACACCACTCAGGATAGGAAAGGGGTCTGATGAGGAGCCACCATGTTGAATTGTGCCTTTCATATTGTCATGGAATGAGGTGATGATACTTAGTAGCTTTGGTGGACATCCGATCTTTTCTAGTAGTCTGAAGAGACCACGTCTGCTGACGAGGTCAAAGGCTTTGGTGAGATCAATGAAAGCAAAGTAGAGGGGCATCTGTTGTTCACGGCATTTCTCCTGTATCTGACGAAGGGAGAACAGCATGTCAATAGTCGATCTCTCTGCACGAAAGCCACACTGTGCCTCAGGGTAGACGCGCTCGGCCAGCTTCTGGAGCCTGTTCAGAGCGACTCGAGCAAAGACTGTGAGAGAATACAACAGAATAAAACACATGGAGAGACACTGTGGAACAACAAATAGATTTGATTGGAATGTTGAAATTTTGATTGGAATGGATAAAACACCAGAAACAGCAGATTAAAGCGGGATTCTCATCATTATATTGATCTGAGACAGAAAAGATAAACTGTTGGAAAGAAGAGAAGAGGGAAGAAAAGAAAGGATGGAATGTTCAATTTTTTCAGTTTTTTCACTCGCCCAGCTGATAAAAAAGGTTGCAAATAACAGAGAATTTCAACAAAAAGGGAGATTAAATGTTGCTGAAACCTTGGATCGAAGGATGCCCCAACAGATCACCTGTTTAACAGTCTCATCACTGGGGGATTTCAATCTGTGAGCAATATTATTCTCTACTTTTTTTGTTAATTGGTCCCAGAACTGTCACTTGGAATTAATATCTGTGTTCCGACTCCTGAATAATAAAATTGTGAGTTTCTCGTTATTTTCTGGACACAGTTCCTGCTGTAAGAACTAAGAACTCTTTTCTAATTTACACAATACTCCAGACACAATCATCAAGCCTGCTAAGCTAGCATCCTTGGTGCTGCTCTCTCTTCTCCCAAACTTCATCTCATGTGACTGTTCCATCATCACTCTGACAGTAGTAGGGGTTGATCCCACTATCTTCAGCATTAACCCTTTACATCCTTAAACCACACTGTCTGTCCAAAAAAAATGGGTGCAGGGAACTTCCTTCATTGATCAAAACACCAACAGCAGCACAGTGGCGCAATGGTTAGCACCGCAGCCTCACAGCTCCAGCGACCAGGATTCAGTTCTGGGTACTGCCTGTGTGGAGTTTGCAAGTTCTCCCTGTGTCTGTGTGGGTTTCAGCCGGGTGCTCTGGTTTCCTCCCACCTCCAAAAGATTTGCAAGTTGATAGGTAAATTGGCCATTGTAAATTGTCCCTAGTGTAGGTACGTGGTTGGAGAATGGTGGGGATGTGGTAGAGAATATGGGATTAATGTAGGATTAGTATAAATGGGTGGTTGCTGGTTGGCACAGACTCGGTGGGCCGAAGGGCCTGTTTCAGTGCTGTATCTCTAAATAAGAAAAGTAAAATAAAAGCTACCAGTCGTAAATCAACTCAAACCCATTAGAGAGATAGAGGGAGACTGTCAGAGAACTTCCTGCATCCAGTCCTGACCCTGTCACACTCAGCAGCTTCTCACCCAGACCCCACTCTCATCAACACTGAACATTGTTACCGAGACCCTTCAAATACTGTTTATAAAAGGTAGAAAAATTCAAACTTCAACACAGCTAGATTGAATAGAACAAAGTTTAATATCTTCTCGTCGTCACTCGGTAACCACATGAGACAGTCCTTAAATCAGTAGCATAAATTATCAGCTGTAAGAATGTTTGTCATTGGGTTGAATCATTTCTGTGTGAGGAATGTTCCAGCATCATAAACCAGGGGAACGTGTTGACTGAACTGTGTCTTCATCTCTTCTGGACAGTTCATCCTTCATTCTGCTCTGATTCACTTTACCAAAGCAGATCGACAGATTCTCAAATCTGGAGACTGGGTTTTCTTATTTTGTTCCTTTTGATTTTTCTTGCTCCTGAATGATAATATATTCCAACCTCGGATCAACCTTGCCCTGTGTCCCAGTCTCGGTTAAAAGCGACAAATAACGGCACCAACATTCTGAAACAGACAACACGGTCACATTCTGCTTCAGTGAGATTAATGCTGAGGCAGTTTCCGTGTCGAATGCGATTGTGAACAAATTTCTCTCGAGGAAATTGTGAGTGATCAAGTATTTGCACTGAATTTCTGTGCAAGAAGGGACAGTTTCAAACAGCCATTCCCAAATCACTTCCTTCACAAAGACAAAGGTTGTGCTGTCTTAACGTGTGAATCAACTTCACAAACAAATTTGAACTCGAAGTTCAGGAGAAGACAGAGATGTGAATGATTGACAGTGTAATCTTTAAATCATAACTTTCCATTTCTTCGTTGAAGCGAGGCTCATCCCGAAGCCACTAGAGATCGCGGAAAGCAACAAACTTGGATCCAGAAATCAGAAAAGTAGTGAAACAGTTGGTGAGTACATTGTGACACTGAAGAATTTATCACCACATTGCAACATTGGCACATTCTTAGACCGTACATTATGAGACAGATTTGTGCTTATATTGGTGGATGAGGAAAGATACTAAACACACAAAATCCCAATTTGAGCTGGTGTATAAGATTGCTCTTTCCACGGAGATAGCATCAAAGAATGCTCGTGAATTGCGTCCTATGCCAGTGACAGTAACACACTTCAGAGGAACTTAAACACACTGGTAAAATGGGCTTTCACACAACAGATAAAATTTTACACAGAGAAGTGTGAAGTGATACAGTTTGGGAGGAAGAATGAGACAATGTACACCAATCTTTTTTGATCAAGGTTTGAAAAGGTTGCTAAGAGCAAACAGGACACTTGGCTTTATTAATAGAGGCATAGAGGAAAAGAAAATAAGTTATGCTAAACCTTTATAAAACACTGGGGCTGAATGGCCGACTCCTGCACCTCCACGGAAAGCTTCCACTACAGGCTCGTACACCCTCTTCAGGATCACTCTCCATACATCCCGCCACTCCACGCACGGATATCTCCCTCAGGATCAGATCACAGCTCCACAGTCCTGCCACATCCAGTCGTGAATGGTGGTGGATAATTATATAACTAACAAGATGAGGAGGCTCCAAAAACATTCACATCCTCAATGATGGTGGTGCTGAGCACGTCAGTGCAAAAGATGAAGCTGAAGCATTTGCAACCATCTTCAGTCAGAAATATTAAGTGGATTTGATCTGTGCTAATTTCAGCTCGTCATGCTCGCTGGTGCCTTGGTTCTCTGGTGCTAATTTCAGAGCAAATCATGCAGCTTGACAATTGGAGCCAAAGAAAAAGACACAGGAGAGGTTGAAAGTGCCAAAACCTGGGATTGAACCAAGAACTGCTGAACTGTTTGTGAAGCACGAACTCAACAAAGCTATTTCAACAACAGACTAAAGCCACCATTCTGTCACTGCTTTGGAAGACAATATGTGTCATTGAAGTGAATTAAAGTCAATTAAAGTGTTTGTAAAAAGTTACAGAACACAACATGTGAGTAATATTCCCCATTGTTTTCTCAGTACTGATGGATTGTGAAGTGGGAGACAGCCAGAAGTCCCACTGTGCCACACTGACCCTGAGCTGTGAGTGAAATGAGATAAAGTTCAATCTTTAGCAGAGAGATTCTGGAGAGAGGTAAGAGTCCTGAATCAAGGAAAGACTTTCTGACACAATAAAAGCAAAATACTGCAGATGCTGGAAATCTGAAATAAAAACAAAATGTGCTGGAAATACTCAATAGCTCTGGCAGCATCTGTGGTGAGAGAAACAGAATTAACGTTTCTGGTCTGTGACCTTTCATCAGAACTGACACAGGTTAGAAAAGAATTAGGTTTGAAACAAGTGAAGGGGAGGGGCATGTGGGAGAACAAAGGGGAAGGTGTTTGATAGTGCAGAGGGCAGGAGAGATTAAATAACAAAGTTGTCCAGGGACAAAGGTAAAGGGTGTGTTAATGCTTGTGGTTGCCTGACACCAGTCATGCTCTGATGTTATTGAACACAATGTTCAATCCACAAGGCTGTCGAGTGCCAAATCAAAAGGTCAGGTGCTGCTCCTCGAGGTTGGGTTGATTTTCACTGGAACACTGGAGCAGGCCAAAGACAGAAATGTTGTCATGAGAGCAGGGGGGAGTGTTGAAATGGCAAGCAACCAGAAGCTCAGGATCATGCTTTCGGCCTGAGCAGAGGTGTTCCATCTAATCTGCGTTTGGTCTCCCCAGTTTAGAGGAGACCGCATTGTGAGCAGTGAATACAGTATACATAACTGAAAGAAGTACAAGTAAATCGCTTCTTCACCTAAAAGGGATGTTTGGGGCTTTAGATAATGAGCAGAGAGGAGGGAAAAGGGCAGGTATTATATCTCCTGCGATTGCATGAGAAGGTGCCTTGGGAAGGGGACGAGGTGTCAGGGTAATGGAGGAGTGGACCAGGGTGTCGCGGAGGGAACAATCCCTTCAGAATGTTGACAGGGGAGGGGAGGATGCGTTTGGTGGTGGCATCACGCTGGAGGTGGCTGAAATGGTGGAGGATGATCCTTTGGATGTGGAGGCAGGTGGGGTGGAAAGTGAGGACAAGGGGAACCCTGTCGCAGTTCTGGGAGGGAGGGGAAGGGGGAAGGCAGAGGTTGAGAGTCCTGTCAATTACAGTGGGAGGGGGCGGGGTGGGAGTAGTTGAAATCTGGTGATATTGTTGAATTTAATTTCAAACACTCGTTGAACTCTCTGCTGATGAAGACTGAAAAAGGGAAGAACAACCACACAACAAGGGTCTCAAATCCAAGACCCTGAGGTTAAAAGTCTCATGCTCTACCAACTGAGCTAACAAGGCCTGATACAGTACTTCTACTCTGTCTGTTATTGGACGGATGCAGCTGTTGGCTCCACCCCAAGGGCGGGAATTTGTTCCACCAACTATGAAGCAGTTTCCCATCAATTCCCCAGATTATCAGTAAATCCACTTCCAGAAGCCCCAAAGTGTGATATATTCCTCTCACTCATCAATAATAAAACTGAAATCTTTTTACCTTCCAAATGCTGCCATCTATTTTGTCAGTATTTATTTCTCTCTCCTTTTTATTTAGTTCATGCATTTCTTCAGAATTTTTTTTTCAATTATATCTGAGGGAAGAAATGAACAGATCTGGCAGCTCAAAACTGGGCATCCATGAGGCAATGTGGGCCATCAGCAGCAGCAGAATTGTATTTAAACACAATATGTTACCTCATGGCCTGGCATATCCCTAACTCTACCATTACCATCAAGCCAAGGGAGCAATAGTGGTTCAATGAAGTGTGCAGGAGGGCATGTCAGGAGCAGCACCAAGCAGACCTAAAAATGAGTGAAGCTACAACACAGGACTACTTGCATGTCATATAGCAGAAGCAGCATGCAATAGACAAAGCTGAGTGATCTCACAACCAACAGATCAGATCAAAGCTCTGCAGTCCTGCCACATCCAGTCCTGAATGGTGGTGGATAATTAAACAATTAACAGGAGGACGAGGCTCCACAAATATCCCCATCCTTAATGATAAGGGAGACCAGTATATCAGTGCAAAATACAAGGTTGAATCATTTGCAACGATCTTCAGCCATAAGTGCCAAGTAGATGATCCACCTCGGCCTCCTCCTGAGGTCCCCAGCATCACAGGTGCCAATCTTCAGCTAAATCGACTTCACTCCACATGATGTCAAGAAATGGCTGAAGGCTCTGGATACTGACAACATCCTGGCTGCAGTGCCGAAGACTTGTGCTCCAGAACTAGCCACGCTGCCCGCCAAGCTACAACACTGGCATCTACCCAGCAATGTGGAAAACTGCCCAGGTATGTTCTGTATACAAAAGGCAGGACAAATCCAACCCGCTCAATTCCTGCCCGATCAGCCTCCTCTTGATCATCAGTAAAGTGATGGAAGGTGTCGTTGACAGTGCCATCAAGCAGCACTCACACAGCCATAACCTACTCACCAATGCTCATTTTGGGATCTGCCAGGGCCAGTTAGTTCCTGACCTCATTATGGCCTTGGACCAAATATGGACAGAAGAGCTGAATTCAGGAGGTGAGGTGAGGTGACAGTGACTGCTCTTGCCAAGGGCATCAAGGAGCCCTTGCAAAATTGAAGTCAATGGCAATCAAGGAGAAAATTCTCCACTGGTTGGAGTCATAACTTGCGCAAAGGAATATGGTGCTGGTTGTTGGTGGCCAATCATCTCAGTACCAGACATCGCTCAGGAGTTCCTCAGGGTAGTGTCCTAGGCCCCAACCGTCTTCAGTTGCTTCATCAATAAACTTCCTTCCATCATAACGTCAGAAGTGGAAATGTTCACTGATGATTGCAAAATGTTCAGTTGCATTAGTAACTCCTCAGATACTGAAGCAGTCCGTGTCCACATGTAGAGAGACCTGGACAATATCCAGGCTTGGACTGATAAGTGGCAAGTAACATGCACGCCACAAAAATGCCAGGCAATGACCATTTCCAACAAGAGTGAATCTAACCATCTCCCCTTGACAGTCAATGACATTACCATTGCTGAATCCTTCACTATCAACATCCGGGGGTTTACCAATGAGCAGAAACTGAATTGGATCAGTCAGATAAATACCGTAGCTACAAGAGCAGGTCAGAGGCTGGGAATTCTGCTGCAAGTAACTCACCTCCTGTCCACCATCTACAAGGCACAAGTCAGGAGTGTGATGCAATACTCCCCACTTGCCTGGATGAGTGGAGCTCCAACAACACCAAAGAAACTCAACACCATCCAGGACAAAGCAGATCACTTGATCAGCACTCCATCCACTACTTTAAATATTCAAATCCTGCACCACCCGTGAACAGTGGCAGCAGTGTGTACCATCTACACGATGCACTGCAGCAACTCACCAAGCCTCCTTCGACAGCACCTTCCAAACCCCCAACCTCGACCACCTAGAAGGACATTGGATGAATGGAAACACCACCATCTGCAAGTTCCCCTCCAAGTTACACACTGTCCTGACTGGGAACTATATCACCATTCCTTCACTGTCACTGGATCAAAATCTTGGAACTCCCTTCCTAACAGCACTGTGGGTTTACGCACAACACATGGACTGCAGCAGCTCCAAAAAGGCAGCTCACCACCACCTTCTCAAGGGCAATCCAGGATGGACAATAAAGGCTGCATTTGCTGACAACGCAACCACTAGGTGGCACAACTCGCTTTCGCCTCCTGCTTTGCACCGGCCGCTTCCACCCTCCACAGTCGCTCGCTCCAGACCTCGCTGCACCCCCGCCCACTTCCCTGGCCGATTGTCACCCGATCATGTCACCCCATTCTCCAGTCGTTCGCACACTCCCCACCCCACCTCCCCTCCAGCCGCTGGCTCCAGGCTGCGCAGCTTCCCTTCTCTCGGTCAATTGCTCCCATGTTTGTCCAGTCTCCACGCGCCGCCCGAAGAAGCAAGGTGGGCTGCAAAGTGTGACGTAGGATTGAGTAGTGAGTGGCCAAGAGGAGGGAAGTGGCACGGCCTAGAGCTAGCGGCTGGAGCGGGGGTTGGGGGGCAGAGAGCAAGCGGCCATAGAGCTGGAAGACGCGAGTGGGGAACAATTGTCCAGGGGAGCATCGAGGTGTGGAGCGAGCGGCTGAGGGGAGGAAGCGTCGAGGCCTGGAGCGAGTTGCCGAGGGGGTAGAGCTCCAGCCTCAAAGTCTCCTATTCAGCCACTTCCTTCAGCTGAGTGAAGGGCTGGATACCCGATGACGCTTTAGCGCACATGTGCGAAGATAGACCAGGCGCGAATATGCGATGATGTTGGCGCTGCGCAATGACATCATCCTCCGCATGTGCCACTTAATCCTGGCAAGATGTAGCTGTGTCTATGCACAGCTTGGCACAGTCCGATGATGTCAGCGGGCCGTTGCATTGACAGGAATCACATTGTGTCAGCAGTGCCCACATCCCATGAAAGAATAAAAAAGAGATTTACCACAATGGTAGCAGGGTGAGGGATTTCAGTTATGTGGATAGATTGGAGAAGCTGGGGTTCTTCTCCTTGCAGCAGAGAAAATTCAGAAGAGATTTGTCACATTTGTTCAAAATCATGAAGTTCTTCAATAGTTTAAATAAGGAGAAACTGTTTCCAGTGGTAAAAGGGTCAGGAAGCAGAGGACACAGATATCAGGTGATTGGCAGAAGAACCAGAGGTGACATGAGGAACCATTTTTTACACAGCAATGTGTTGTGATAAAGAAAGAAAAGACTTGCATTTATATAGCACCTTTCGAGACCACTGGATATATCAAAGTACTTTGTAGACAATGAAATACTTTTGAAGTGTAATCACTGTTGTAATGTCAGAAATGCAGCAGCTGATATTCACAAACAGCAATGTGATAATGACCAACTGATCTGATTGAGGGGCAAATATTGATCACAACACCAGGGAGAATTGCTCTTCACTTGTTTGAAATTGCAGCATGGGATCTTTTACATTCACCCAAACATGCAGACCAGGTCTAGGTTTAACATCACACCTGAAAGGCAGCACCTTCAACACCCTCAGTGCTGTACTGGAGAGTCAGCTGTGAAATCTGAACCCAGAAGCTTGTGATTTCGAGGTGAGTGTGACCAACTGAGCCACAGCTTTTACCTGAGTCTCAATCCTTCTACCAACAGTTTCTATCGGGTCTGTCGCAACCCCTCATGATTGTGAACACCTCTATCAAATCTCCTCTCTGGAGAACAACCCCAGCTTCTCCAATCTATCCACATAACTGTAATCCGAACCACATGTTGCAGAAAGGAATTTTTCCTCAAGTTCCTTCTGGTTTTGTGAGTCACCTTAAATCTATAACCTTCGGTTATTGACCTTTCAGCAGTTAGAAACAGTTCATCAGTATTTACTCTACCTCAAACCTTCAAGGAAGCTCTGCAAAGTAACTGAAAATCAAGTTGTCAGAAGTGGGATTTAAACACATGCCTCCAGTGAAAGCTGCAACCTGAACAGAGAAGCTGAAACCGCTCAGTCACCTCAACTGTTCAGACCTTTTTGACCTCGTCATCACTTCTGTACTTTGAAAGGTTCACTCAGTTCAGGACCTTGTTCAATGTTGCTGGAATGCACAGTGACTCCCCCGGGTTTTCCTGAGCTTGTTCTCGGTGTATGGGGATGTTTGTCTTGGGATGTGGAATCTTGCATCCCTGTAATGGACGTTAACCCACTGATTGAATCTGTATTCACTGCTTTCCGCTGGTGCTGGGTAATTGCAGAGTGTGGGGCTGGAATGTTGCTGCTTGTCCCGGCCTTACTCACTCTGGGAAAGAGTGAATAATTGATGCGTCTGTTTCTGTATCTGAAATGTGACTTCGATCTGCTGTTGTTAACCGAGACAGCGCTGCAGCAGGATACGTTAATAATCTCTCACTAATCAACTGTAAACAGTCAGAATGTGTAACTTTGAGCAGCACTTTCTGCACCGTCAGGGCTGGAAAGTTGAGGGAGGGAGAGACAGTGTCAGTATCTGAGTGTGAACAGCACCGTGCAGAGAAAGAGCCAATTTCCCGGGGCTGAGACACAGTGCATCTTTTCACATTTAATCACAATAATATCCACAGTCAGGAGCTGAAAATGATGAAAAACCGAATAGCAAGAGCAAAAGTAAGAAAACTAAGCAATTATAGATTAGCTGATCAGCTTTCTCTGTGTTACCTGGTCGTCTACTGTTTTATATTCAATGCTCTCTCCACTGTGGCCAGGGAATGATTTCTTCTCAAAGGCTGAACATTAACAAAACTGCTTGTAATTTAAAATCTTTTAAAATTAATTCCATGGAGCTAATGGGGAAAAGTCAAATAACTGCATCTATTATAGGAGAGCTGGTTGGTGATGAAGTGGATGTGTCTGCAGTGTGCAGGACCAGACTGTTTCTATAGATTCACAATGAATGTTCCACCCTTTACTTATAACAGTAAAACTGATAGTGGACAATGGCTAATCTGGTTGCAGCAAACTGAAGATTTAACTCATTAACACCCTACTTGATGGCACTCCAGAAAGCACAACATGCAGCTCTGTCAGTTAATGTGCTTGTTTGTTAACCCACAATTTGATGGTTCAAGCACATAAATGGATGAGGCTTTATTAACTTAAACTCTTCTACATCTGCTATATTACTCTTGCTGTTGATTTTTCAAAGATAAGGTTAATCAAGTCTTTCGTTGTGAAATCCATGCTGACTGTTTTATTATTTTTCATTTCCATCTGTATTTTCTACTTTGGAGGATGACAGGATATTATCATTCTTTTTATTCATTCATGGGAGGTGGGTGTCGCTGGCTCGGCCATCCTTTATTATCCATCCCGAATTGCCTTGAGAAGGTGGTGCTGAGCTGCCTTCTTGAACCACTGCAGTCCATGTGCTGCTGTTATGAAGAGTGTTCCAGGATTTTGACCCAGCAACAGTGAAGGAACGGTGATACAGTTACAATTCAAGATGGTGTGTGGCTTGGAGGGGAACTTGCAGGTTGTGGTGTTCCCATGCATCTGCTGCCCTTGTCCTTCTAGGTGATAAAGGTCGTGGGTTTGGAAGGTGCTGTCTCAGGAGCCTTGGCACATTGCTGCAGTGCATCTTGTGGATGGTACACACTGCTGCCACTGTGTGCCAGTGATGGAGGGCATGAATGTTGTAAATGGGGTGCCAATCAAGCGGGCTGCTTTGTCCTGTTGAGTTTCTTGAGTATTGTTGGAGCTGCACCCAGCCAGACATGTGGAGAGTATTCCATCACACTCCTGACTTGTGGACAGGCTTTGGGGAGTCAGGAGGTGAGTTACTTGCCGCAGGATTCCTAGTCTCTGACCTGCTCTTGTAGCCATAATATTTATATGGCTACTGCAGTTCAGTTTCTGCTCAATGGTAACCCCCAGGTTGTTGAGAGTGGGGGATTCAGCGATGGTAATGCCATTGAATGTCAAAGGGCGATGGTTAGATTCTCTCTTGTTTGGGTTGGTCATTGTCTGGCAGTTGTGTGGTAAGAATCTTATACATCTTTATTGTAGGGTACTCTATTGTACTGTTGAGTGACTACACTTGAAAAGTCCTTCCTTCATTGGCTGTAAAAGGCTTTGCAATGTCCTGTGGTCGTGAAATGCAAGTCTTGCTTTTTCCATTGTTATCAGTGTCATTGTGATCAAAAGATAGGATTCATGAGCACAAAGTTGAAATCAATTTTGATTAAAATAATGTAAAAGCATCTATATTTTTGCACTATACTTAATAATCTCCATCTTCCTTTCCTTACCAAGTACAATGTCTTTGACCCTGAAATTGATTCCACATTCGCAGTCCCTCAGACAATTTCAGCTCAGTTCTGATGAAAGGTCACAGATCTGAAACGTTAACTTTGTTTCTCTCTCCACAGATGCTGCCAGACCTGCTGAGTATTTCCAGCATTTTCTGCTTTTATTTCAGATTTCCAGTTTCTGCAGTATTTTGCGTCTGTGTTACTTTGAAAGTTAAAACTGACCCACCTGTCCACAATTCACACTGGGGTCTCCCATGAAATGATTCTGTATAATGTTGATGTAATGAATACAGACTCCGAGCACAGAGCCTCCTGTGGGGAATTGGGGATATGTAAACCAGCAGACTGCAGGAATTTCCACTGGGAGCACAAATTCACAAAATCTACCTTAATATATCGATTCATTTTGATTGTCCTTCTGGAAAATTATTTTGAAACAATTTAAACATCAACCCACAGCTCCATGACTGGGTCAATTATGAGGTCATCCTCTGACAGGTCATGTGACAGCTGGAGCCACAAGACATCAGAACCAGATTTGTGACTGGATTAAAACCCGGAATCCTGTCATAATGGCTTTTCAAATAAAGCTGTTGCTGTTTGAAAACACAGCAGTTAAACTATCTGCCTGACCATGAGGGGAGCCAGGGAGAAATTTACAAAATTAAATCCTTTTACAAAATAGTTCAAAAACCATTCACTGAGAAATCATGTGAGGACTCATATGCAGTAGAGAAACAAGCAGAATACAGAAAGTACAGAGGAGATCTGAAAAAGGAAATGAGATCAGCAAGAGAATGTATGAGGAAAGATTAGCAGGTCACATAACTGGGAACACTGAAGACTTTTACCAACATATGGACAGTCAATGAAAGGGTGGGTCAATTAGGAGATGTTGTGGAGGCAGAGGGTGTGGCTGAGGTACTAATTAAGTACATTTCATCTGTCATCAAAAAACAAGCGGGTGTTGCAAATGTCACAGTCAAGAAGGAGGAAGTGGAGAATTTGGAGGGGATGAAAATAGATAAAGAGGAGACAATTACAAGGTTAGCAGTGCTCACAGTAGAAAGGTCACCCGGTCTGGATGGGCTGCATCCTGGGTTGCTGAGGGAAGTCAGGGTGGAAATAGCAGAGACTCGAACCACAATCTTTCAATCCTCCTTGAATATGGGAATGACGCCAAAGGATCGGAGGATGGAGGTAAGCTTGTGTAGTTCGATCTTGGTTTAACTTGACCGTTATTTTCATGTATCCACTGTCATAACTAACAACGTTAAGAAAGCCATTTTATAATGAACACATGACCAAAGGAACCATTTTGTGTTCAGTACTAATGTTTATATCCTGTATAATTAATGAGTAGCTACCCATCATGAAACAGATGATTGTAAAAGTAATGAACCTTGATGAGTTATAATTAATGAATCAATAAACATTTTAGAGAGAATGGGTTTTCATTTAAAGTTAGTTCAATCTAATTACTGTGAGTTTCTGTGTCTGTGTGGGAAAGGACAGTTTCAGCTAAATGTATTCAAACAATGGACCTTTCTCGGACCCCTGATAAATCCCATGGTATGGTACATCGTGACCTTCAAGAGTACAGATTTAATGAATAGGAAACTTGTTTCAGATCAGATTGGGAGACAGTGTGAAACCACTCCATTGTACTCATGTCTGAGATTCTGAGGACAGGTGACTGTTTTGGAAGACATTATTAAGAACTAATTAAATGTGCCTAGCAACAGCTAGGACCAATTATTATTTTACATGGTGGTGTGATGGCCATCCAGGGGTTAAAAGTAGGGATCTTGTAAGGTTTCAGTGTGCAGGAACACTAGAAGGCCTCAGGAGTAAAGGCTCAGATCATCAACCAAGTTCTCCACCTGATGGGGGATCCAGACTGGACAAAGAGGACCGTGACACTCTGAGACCAAGCTCGCCCAGTCCCCAGAGCTGTAAAGTTATATTCCCCAAGTTTGTTAAGTATAATTTTACTTTCAATTATTAAGTACTATTTTATTCTCAATAAAAGTTCTGGACTTATTAATCAATTATCCTGTTGCTTTATTTGGTTAAAGTCATACCCAAAGTGATTGTCTGCAGTAGACTTTCCAGAATTGAAAGATAAGTCTGCAAGGGTTGCGAATATTACAGCCCTGTTTAAAAAGAGAGATAAACCCAGGAACTACAGACTAATGTCGGTGGTGGGGAAACTTTTAGAAACAATTATCCAGGAGGAAATTAACTGTCACTTGGTAGAACATGGGCTAATAAATGACAGCCAGTACAGATTGGTTAACAGAAGATTGGTTAACAGAAGATTGTGTCTGAAATAATTAATGAATTAATTTCTTTGATGAAGTTTCAGAGAGAGATGACGAGTGTAGTGAGGTTAATGGTGCGTGTCTGGACATCAAAATTGTGTTTGAAAAGATACCATAAACTAGACTTGGGGCAGCACAATGGCACAGTGGTTGGCACTGCAACCTCACAGCTCTCGCAACCCAGGTTCAGTTCTGGGTCCTGCCTGTGCACAGTTTGCAAGTTCTCCCTGTGACTGTGTGTGTTTCTGCTGGGTGCTCCGGTTTCCTCCCACAAGCAAAGACTGCAAGTTGATAGGTAATTTGGCTGTTGCAAATTGCCCCTAGTGTAGGTAAGAGAATGGTTGGGATGTGGTAGGGAATATGGGATTGGTGTAGGATTACTATAAATGGGTGGTGGTTGGTCAGCACAGACTCAGTGGGCCGGATGGCCTGTTTCATTTTTGAAACTCTCCATGACTTGTTAACAAAATTCAAGCAGATGGGATTAAAGGGGCAGTGGCAGTGTGGATCCAAAATTGGCTGCAGGGTAAAAAGTAGGGTGAATGCTTGTTTTCCAGAATGGAGGGAGTTATACAGTAATGTCCTTGTTAACAAAGAGAACCAAGAACAAAGATAATTACAGCACAGGAACAGGCCCTTCGGCCCTCCAAGCCTGCGCCGATCCAGATCCTCTCGCTAAACATGTCGCCTATTTTCTAAGGTTCTGTATCTCTTTTCTTCCTGCCCATTCATGTATCAGTCTAGATACATCTTGAAAGAGTCCATCGTGCCCGCATCTACCACCTCCGCTGGCAACGCATTCCAGGCACCCACCACCCTCTGCGTAAAGAACTTACCACGCATATCCCCCCTAAACTTTTCCACTTTCACTTTGAACTCGTGTCCTCTAGTAATTGAATCCCCCACTCTGGGAAAAAGCCTCTTGCTATCCACCCTGTCTATACCTCTCATGATTTTCTGCACCTCAATCAGGTCCCCCCTCAACCTCCGTCTTTCTAATGAAAATAATCCTAATCTACTCAACCTCTCATCATAGCTAGCGCCCTCCATACCAGGCAACATCCTGGTGAACCTCCTCTGCACCCTCTCCAAAGCATCCACATCCTTTTGGTAATGTGGCGACCAGAACTGCACGCAGTATTCCAAATGTGGCCGAACCAAAGTCCTATACAACTGTGACATGACCTGCCAACCCTTGTACTCAATACCCCGTCCGATGAAGGAAAGCATGCCGTATGCCTTCTTGACCACTCTATTTACCTGCGTTGCCACCTTCAGGGAACAGTGGACCTGAACACCCAAATCTCTCTGGACATCAATTTTCCCCAGGACTTTTCCATTTACTGTATAGTTCACTCTGGAATTGGATCTTCCAAAATGCATCACCTCGCATTTGCCCTGATTGAACTCCATCTGCCATTTCTCTGCCCAACTCTCTAATCTATCTATATTCTGCTGTATTCTCTGATAGTCCCCTTCACTATCTGCTACTCCACCAATCTTAGTGTCGTCTGCAAACTTGCTAATCAGTCCACCTATACTTTCCTCCAAATCATTAATGTATATCACAAACAACAGTGGTCCCAGCACGGATCCCTGTGGAACACCACTGGTCACACGTCTCCATTTTGAGAAACTCCCTTCTACTGCTACTCTCTGTCTCCTGTTGCCCAGCCAGTTCTTTATCCATCTAGCTCGTACACCTTGGACCCCAAGCGCCTTCACTTTCTCCATCAGCCAGCCATGGGGAACCTTATCAAACGCCTTACTGAAGTCCATGTATATGACATCGACAGCCCTTCCCTCATCAATCAACTTTGTCACTTCCTCAAAGAATTCTATTAAGTTGGTAAGACATGACCTTCCCTGCACAAAACCATGTTGCCTATCACTGATAAGCCCATTTTCTTCCAAATGGGAACAGATCCTATCCCTCAGTATCTTCTCCAGCAGCTTCCCTACCACTGGCGTCAGGCTCACTGGTCTACAATTACCTGGATTATCCCTGCTACCCTTCTTAAACAAGGGGACAACATTCGCAATTCTCCAGTACTCCGGGACCTCACCCGTTTTTAAGGATGCTGCAAAGATATCTGTTAAGGCCCCAGCTATTTCCTCTCTCGCTTCCCTCAGAAACCTGGGATAGATCCCATCCGGACCTGGGGACTTGTCCACCTTAATGCCCTTTAGAATACCCAACACTTCCTCCCTTATGATGCCGACTTGACCTAGAGTAATCAAACATCTGTTCCTAACCTCAACATCCGTCATGTCCCTCTCCTCGGTGAATACCGATGCAAAGTACTCGTTTAGAATCTCACCCATTTTCTCTGAGTCCAAGCATAACATTCCTCCTTTGTCCTTTAGTGGGCCAATCCTTTCTCCAGTTACCCTCTTTCTCCTTATATATGAATAAAAGGCTTTGGGATTTTCTTTAACCCTGTTTGCTAAAGATATTTCATGACCCCTTTTAGCCCTCTTAATTCCTCGTTTCAGATTGGTCCTACATTCCTGATATTCTTTCAAAGCTTCGTCTTTCATCAGCCGCCTAGACCTTATGTATGCTTCCTTTTTCCTCTGAGGTAGTCTCACAATTTCACCTGTCATCCATAGTTCCCTAATCTTGCCATTTCTATCCTTCATTTTCACAGGAACATGTCTCTCCTGCACGCTAATCAACCTCTCTTTAAAAGCCTCCCACATATCACTTGTGGATTTACCTTCAAACAGCTGCTCCCAATCTACATTCCTCAGCTCCTGCGGATTTTTGGTATAGTTGGCCTTCCCCCAATTTAGCACTCTTCCTTTCGGACCACTCTCGTCTTTGTCCATGAGTATTTTAAAGCTTACGGAATTGTGATCACTATTCCCAAAGTAGTCCCCTACTGAAACTTCAACCACCTGGCCGGGCTCATTCCCCAACACCAGGTCCAGTATGGCCCCTTCCCGAGTTGGACTATTTACATACTGCTCGAGAAAACCCTCCTGGATGCTCCTTACAAATTCTGCTCCATCTAGACCTCTAACACTAAGTGAATCCCAGTCAATGTTGGGAAAATTAGAATCTCCTATCACCACCTCCCTGTTGCTCCTACATCGTTCCATAATCTGTTTACATATTTGTACCTCTATCTCACGCTCGCTGTTGGGAGGCCTGTAGTACAGCCCCAACATTGTTACCGCACCCTTCCTATTTCTGAGTTCTGTCCATATTGCCTCACTGCTCGAGTCCTCCATAGTACCCTCCTTCATCACAGCTGTGATATCCTCTTTGACCAGTAATGCAACTCCTCCACCCCTTTTACCTCCCTCTCTATCCCGCCTGAAGCATCGATATCCTGGGATATTTAGCTACCAATCATGCCCTTCCCTCAACCAAGTCTCAGTAATAGCAATAACATCATACTCCCAGGTACTAATCCAAGCCCTAAGTTCATCTGCCTTACCTACTACACTTCTTGCATTAAAACAAATGCACCTCAGACCACCAGTCCCTTTATATGCATCATCTGCTCCATGCCTGCTCTTCCCCTTAGTCACACTGACTTCATTATCTAGTTCCTTACAGGCTTTTGTTACTACCTCCTTACTGTCCACTGACCTCCTCAATTGGTTCCCATCCCCCTGCCACATTAGTTTAAACACTCCCCAACAGCGTTAGCAAAAGCACCCCCAAGGACATTGGTTCCAGTCCGGCCCAGGTGTAGACCGTCCAATTTGTAATATTCCCACCTCCCCCGAACCTGGGGTGGTTCTGCAATATGTTCAATGTCAGACCCCGAGCTGTCCGAGGGATGGGGCAATTTGTGATGTTCCTGCGGTTGCAATATTTGCAGTTTCTGACCTTGATCTGTCACAGGGACGTGGCATTTATGAGGTCCCTGTGGGGTGCTGTTTGTTTGGTGTATCACACGGACCTGTCCCAGAGAGTGGGAAGGTTGTGATGTCCCTGTGGGTTGCAATCTGTTCAGTGTCTGACTGTGAGCTGTCCCAGGGATGGGGCTGTGTGTGATATCCTTGTGCATGTCATACAGGCCCACTGGTGTGTGGTTCCATCCTGATGCTAAGAAACAGAGCCCCATCTCTGGGCAAAAAGTCTCACTTCTCGATAGGTGTCTGGAGAAGACAATGTGGCGCAGTGGTTAGCACCGCAGCCTCACACCTCCAGTGACCCGCGTTCGATTCTGGGTACTGCCTGTGCAGAGTTTACAAGTTCTCCCTGTGACCACGTGGGTTTCTGTCGGGTGCTCCGGTTTCCTCCCACAGCTAAAGACTTGCAGGTTGATAGGTAAATTGGCCATTGTAAATTGCCCCTAGTGTAGGTAGGTGGTAGGGGAATTGAGGGGATGTGGTAGGAATATGGGATTAATGTAGGATTAGTATAAATGGGTGGTTGATGGTGGGTACAGACTCGGTGGGCTGGAAGGGCCTGTTTCAGTACTGTATCTCTAAATAAATAAATAAGAAGGCTGAGGGAGTAAACCTGGACAGTAAATCTGGAGTGGAGTCCTGGAGGCGGTAACCTGGCCCTTATCAGGCAGTTTTCCAGCAACTCCAACAGCAGAGCTGTTCCCAAACAGTACTGGTTTTTCCTTTCCTTTGGACAATACTAGCAATGCTGAGAGGGGGTCCTGATGCTCAGGGTCTCCATACTACTTGCCCAGGCCTGTGCCCTGAAGAGGACACTCCAGCTTCGTGGTTAAACATTCGCACAACCCGGGAATAAACAGTTACTGATTATAAGCTCTCATTCAATTGGTGTAGAGTATGAGCGCCAGGGGTTACTTCGGACAGTGGTAGAGATCTTAGTGTCTCATTGGATAGCTACCATTCACTTCAAGCTGGGCAGCCCCCAGTCAGTTAGGTGCTGTGAATTCACGACCTGCTTGCTTCAATGGGTGCTTGGAGCTCAGAGAGTCATCTCTCAACAGGCGGATTGATAATCTATGCACCAAGAAAAACAAACTCGACGAAGAAGACACCAGTCCTTCGCATCACAAGCTGGAATCTAAGGACCATGTGTCCTGGCCTTACTGACAACTTTCTGCAGGTTGATGACACACACAAGACAGCTGTGATCGACAAGGAACTCACAAGGCTCAATATGGACATTGCTGTGCTGCAAGAAACTAGACTCGTTCAAAGTGGATCCCTCAAAGAGAAACACTCCACCTTCTTCTGGCAGGGGAAAGCCCAAAAGGCAACTCGTGAGCATGGAGTGGGTTTCACAGTAAAATACACGCTACTTGAGATGAGTGAACCACCCACAGTAGGCTCAGAGAGACTTCTTACCCTTCACTTGTCAACAAGCGCGCGCCCAGTTAATCTCATGTGCATCTATGTCCCGACACTCACCTCCACCCCAGATGTGAAGGATCAATTCTATGTGACACTTGACACTGTCATCAGTAGAATTCCCAGCACTGAGGGACTGTACCTTCTCGGAGACTTCAAGACAAGCTTGGATACTGACTACACAGCTTTGCCAATGTGCATAGAGCACCAGGGGATTGGCAAGATGAACGAAAATGTGCAGAGGTTGCTGGAGCTCTGCTGTCACCATGGATTCTGTGTGATGAACAGCTACTAACAGGTCAAGCTGTGCCACAAGGTGTCCTGGAGACATCCGAGATCATGCCACTGGCACCAGCTAGACCTTATCATCACCAGACATACCACCCTCAGCAGTGTCCTCATCACTCGCAGCTGTCACAGCACTGACTGTGACACTGACCACTCCCTGGTGTGTAACAAGGTCAGGCTTCAGCCAAGGAAGCTTCATCCATCCATGAAGAAAGCTCGACTTCTGATCAACACTTGCCGAACCACTGATCCAGAAAGGACCCAGGAGTTCCTCAACATCCTCGATCAGGCTCTTTCAGACAACAATGCTCAAGGCCTCAGTGCAGTGTCAAAGTGGAATCATCTGTACACCACCATCTATAACTCTGCACTCACTGTGTATGGGAAAAGAGATGGGAGGAATGCTGACAGGTTTGAGGCTTATTGGACTGAAAAGGAGTCAGTTACTGAAACTAAGAGGAGAGCCCACATGAACTACAAACAAGTCTCCAGCAAACAACATCTAGATGCTCTCAGAGCTGCCAGAAACAAGTCTCTGCAGACTGCTCGGCACTGCACCAATCAATACTGGTTAAAACTCTGCTGCTGAATCCGGGGATGCTAGAGGGATGTATGAAGGAATTAAGAAAGCAATGGGCCCAGTAGTAACTAAATCAGCACCTTTTGAAGACAAAGACAGGGGTGATCATCACTGAAATTAACAAGCAGATGGAAAGGTGAGTGCAGCATTACCTTGAACTCTACATAACGGAGAACATTGTCATTGAAGTAGCTCTCAGTGCCATTCCAGACTTCCCTGTCATGGAGGAACTGGACAGTGAGCCCACCATAATCCAGCTCAACAAGGGCTCAAAACATGCGTGATGCAAACATTGTCACCTGGTCCAAAATTAAGGGGGATCGCAGTGACTACAGCAATTATCGGAGCCAGCTACTCAGTTTCACTCACCTGCTCCATCCCTTTCCTCCTGCAAGGTCCTTTGCTTCAAGTATCCATCCAATTTCCTTTTCTAATCATTGATTGTCCCTACTTCCACCACACTCGTGGGTCAGGACATTACCACTCACAGCATAAAAAAATTCCACCTCACCCAAGGATGGGAAATATTTATATCTTCTATATTTAGCTCATTCTCTATCTCTACGACAATAGAATGGCAGTCAACATGAAAGGGAACCCAAAAATCTTCGAGCAGTATATAAATAATAAGCAGGTATTAAGCGGTGAAGTGGGCCCCATTAGGGACAAAGATGATAATATATACTTAGAGCTGCAGGGCAATGTTAATCTAGTTAATGAGTACCTTGTATCAATGATCACTAAGGAAGTGGAATTTGACAAAATATCAGGAGAAGTGGAGAGTGTAGAGGCAATGGAGAGGGTACAAATTGAGAGAGGGAGGTACTGAAAAGGCTGGTTATGCTTCAGGAAGATAAAGTACCTGGTCCGGATGGCTTTCATCCCAGATTGCGAAAGGAAATGTGGATGCAGATAACAGAAAGGCTTGCTATAATCTTCCAAGCTACCCTGGATACGGGGGAGGTGTCAGTGGATTAAACAGTTGCAAATGTGACACCCTTATTCAAGAAAGGGTGTAAGGACAGTCCGGCTAACTACAGGCCAGTTAGATTAACAGCAGTGGTGGGTAAGGTATTAGAAAGAACAATCAGGGAAAAAATGAACAGTCACTTGGAGAGGTTTGAGTTAATTAAGGAGAGTGAGCATGGATTTATACATGGGAGTTCATGCTTGACTAATCTAACTGCATTTTTTGATGATCTAACAGATAAGGTTTATGAAGGGCATGCAGTGGATGTTGTTTCTGTGGATTTTAAGAAATGACACATAAAAGGGTGATTAACAACATTGAGGTTCATGGAATATGAGGGTCAGTGTCCAATTGGATAGAAAATTGGCTTAAGGACAGAAAACAGCAAGTCGTAATAAATGGTTCTTTCTCAGACTGGAAGGTTGTCGACAGTGCTGTTCCCCAAGGGTCACTGCTGGAACCACTGCTTTTTATTTGCCACAGATAAATTACTTGGATCTTGGAATATAGAGTAGAATCTCAAAATATGCCGATAACACCAAACTTGGAGAAGTGGCAAACAGTGAGGATGAAATGAACATCCTGCAACAAGACAGTGATCGGCTAGCAGAATGGGCAGACAGGTGCAGATGGATTTTAATAGTGACTAGTGTGAGGTGATGCATTTTCGCAGAAGGAATAGGGAGAGGCAATATATACTTAATGGCACAGTTCTAAAGAGTGTGCAGGAATCGAGGGACCTGTTCACTGTCACGTGAACAATTACTTCTTGTTGTGTGCTCTCAGCTTTGTCACCTTCACTGTACTGGAGTGAGGTGACATCTACTGGCAGGAAGCAAGAACTGCAATCAAGCAGCAGAAACTGTCAGGGTGAAAGAAACATTGCAATGTGAGGAAATAGTGAATGGATTTGATTGGGTTGATGGAGACATGTTTCCACTTGTGGTGGAGTCCAAAGCAAAGGCCAGAAATATAAAATTGTCATTATTAAAAGATATGAGGAATTCATGATAAATGTATTTAGGTGGTGAGTGGGTGGAATCTGGATCGACTGGAAAGTGAGATTGGGTGGACAGAAGCAGTGTGAAAGGATGGCTCGAACAAAAGGTAAACGCCCTGAAAGGTTAACTCTGTTTCTCTCTCCACAGATGCTGCCAGAGCTTCTGAACATTTCCAACACTTTCTGTTTTTATTTCAGAATTTGCAGGATGTTGCTTTGCTCTGAAAAAAAAAATGGATGATCGGCTTTGGCTGCCAGTGAAATTCCACAGGAGCTAAAAGGAAGTTCTGATATCAGTGGCATGCTGATCTAGGGGTATGATTCTTGCTTAGGGTGACTGATTAATTAATGTGTGAGAGATCCTGGGTTCAAATCCTGGACAAGCCCTTCTTCTTTGGTATTTTTAGTTTCAGGTCATTGATTGGTTTCAGCCTTGCAGAAGGCGGAATTGATTTCCATATGGAGCCTGCTTGAGGACCAGAGAGCTGGATTCAAAGAGCTTGATTAACTAAATGTGCAGATAGCCAAGTGGGAATATAAAGTTGTTGCAGTAATTGTGACCTGACTCCAAAAACAACAGGACTGGTTTATGGAATGGAATGGAATTCTTCAGTGTTTCTGTTGTTTGGCTTGCATTGACTCATCGATTTTCTTGTTTTTCACTTTGTCGATGCCTTTGAATAATTGTGGATCCTTCTTCAGAGTGTCTTCTTTCACCAAGTAGTTCTGACCTCTTTTGATGATGATCGTAATGAGCTTCAATTCGCTGATAGTTTTGGAACTGAGCAGATTTCCTTGGCTTGAGTCGACAACATGGAACTCAGTCTGACATGTGGACCCATGGGAGGATTCGAATGCCACCCCTGCGTTGAAGAATACAGTTGCATCCATCCAATAAGAGACCGAGGAGAAGTGACAGTTCAGTCAGTCAAACATTAAACTTTTAATTTCAGGGTGGTGAGTTTGAGTGCCATTTTGTTTTTCCCTTTTTTAAGGCTTCATTAGCAGAGAGTACAAGGAGTGTTTGAAATGAAATTCAGCAAAAGTATGAGAAAGTCTCACTTTGATTCGGGACTCTTATCTCTCTGCAGCATCTCGCTGTGAAAGATTGAACTTCATCTCATTTCATTCCCAGCTCGGGGTCAGTGCGGCTCAATGGGACTTCTGGCTGTCTCCTGCTTCACAATCGATCAGTGCTGAGAAAGCAATGGGGAATATTATTCACGACTCTGTAACCAGAGGACACCGATTTAAGGTGAATGGCAAAAGAACCAAAGGCAACATGAGGAAAAACTTCTTTTGCACAGCGAGTGGTTAAGATCTGAAATGCACTGCTTGAGAGTGTGATGGAGGCTGATTCAACCATGGCTTTCAAAATGGTATAAGATAATTATCTGAAGTGAAAAAAATTGCATGTTTTCATGGAATACATGAGTCTGTGGCATGAGCTGAGTTGCTCGTGCAGAGAAGCAGCACAAGCACAATGAGCTGAATGGCTTCCTTTTGTTCTGTAACTATTGTATGATCTATGACTCTTTTCAGAGTGAAATCAACAGTCACATACAAGAAACTGACAGGTACAATGTAAACCCCACACTAACATACCAGCGAATGCTCGGGACAGAGTAAAACCAACTCAGTCCTCGACTAGAAACTGACAGGTGCACTGTAAACTTCGCATTACCAGACAAGAAATTGACAGATACAGTGTGAAACCCACAGTCACGTAGCAGCAGTTGGCAGGTAACGTGTAAAAATCTTTCATTCATATCCCAACTGCAAGGTACAAAGGAAATTAGGTACAAGCCCAGGCTCACACTTCAAAGACTGAGAGATACAAAGCAAAACACATACTCACCTACAGGTACAGAGACGAAGACACACTCAGAGGAGGTGCAGATTAAAGACACATGCATGCAACAGAAACTGATAGGGATAAAATCAAACCCTTTCTCACTTCTCAGAAACTGATAGATCTAGACAAAAGCTGATGCTCACATACAAGTTGTGGAAAGATATGTGGTGAAACTCACATAGCAATAGCAGCAACAAACAGGCACTGAATAATACCCACAGTCACAGACCAAAAACTGAAATATACTGAGTTAAACACCAGTTTCTCACACCAGAAACTCATGGCTCCAAAGTGAAGCTGACTCTCTCCTCCCAGGCATTGACAGGTGCAAAAGAAAACACTCACGACGATTCCGGGTCATGAAATGTACGCAGCAAAACCGATCAGCTGAAAGAATAGCATTAATGACAGGTGTGGTACCCAGAATGCTGAGCGGCCTAGAATTCGCCCGATCTGTGACAGGAGCGGGGCGCGCAGGCGCAGTAGAGACAGCTTTGTCAGCAGCTGGAGCTGCGGGTTCGGAGTTGGAGCGGGATATTCACAAAGTGCGGGAAGACTTTGTGGGCTCACACAGCTGGAGCAGGGCCTCAGGGCCACAATAACATGGAACAATCCCATCTGTATCCCTGCAGATGGCGGTGGTGAAGCTTTTCCCGGTGAGGCTTCCCGAAACCGCGTCGATAAATGGATAAGAATTGGAGACTGGGCAGGGAGCGTCTCTAAATGAATAAAATTTGGGTTCCAGTCAGGGAGCGTCTATAAATGGATAAGAATTGGGGACTGGGCAGCGAGCGTCTCCAAATGAATAAAATTTGGGGACTGGTCAGGGAGCGTCTTTAAATGAATAAGAATTGGGGACTGGGCAGGGAGTGTCCATAATTGAATAAGAATTGGAGACTGGGCAGGGAGCGTTTCTAAATGAATAAGATTTGGGGACTGGGCAAGGAGCGTCGATAAATGCTTAAGAATTGGGGACTGGTTAGGGAGCGTTTTTTTATTCGTTCGTGGGATGTGGGCGTCACTGGCTCGATCTCAGCTCAAGTAATGCGTCCAGTTCTGGGCACCAGGCTTTAGAAAGGACATCAAAGCTTCTGAGACAGTTCAGAGGAGATTTACTGGAATGATGCCAGAGATGAGGGGTTTCAGTTCTCTGGACAGGCTGGTGAAGCTGGGATTGTTCTCTCCAAAGTAGAGAAGGTTAAGGGAAGATTTAATAGAGGTGTTCAGAATCATGAAGGATTTTCATAGGGGAGAGAGGGAGAAACTGTTTCCACTGACCTGGGGGTCAGTAACCAGAGGACACAGATTTAAAATAATTGGCCAAAAATGTCAAGGGGAGGTGAGGAGAGATCTTTTTACCCAGTAACTGATTCGGATTTGGAATGAATTGTCTGACAGGGTGGTGGAAACAGATTCAATTATAACTTTCATAAAGGAATTGGACAAATATTTCAAAGTGAAATTCTCCAGGATTATGGGGAAATAGGTAGGGGGTTGGACTAATTGCATCTTCTTGTCAGAGAGTCAGCAGAGGCACAATGGGGCCGAATGGCCTCCTTCTGTGCTGTATGATTCTACGAACATAAGAACTGGGAGCAGGAGTCGGCAAGTCAGCCCCTCGAGCCTGCTCTGCCATTCAATACAATCATGGCTGATCTCATCACGGCAGTTCTTGCTTCTTGCCAGTAGATGTCACTTCACTCCAATGCAGTGAAGTTTACAAATCTGAGAAACAACAGGATAGAATTGTTCACATTATATTGAATGTGTGGGATTTAGAAATACTAGGAGTGGAAACGAGTTATTACTTGTCTGCTCGATCCCCATTGCCCTGTAAAATTATTTCCTTCAAATGCCCATCCAAATTCCTTTTGTAATCATCGATTGTCTCCATTACCACCGCCCTCGTGGGCAGCGAGTTACAGATCATCATCAATCACTGTGTAAAAAAGTTCATCCACACATTCCCCCTGTATCTCCTGTCCAAAACCTTCAGTCTGTGTCCCGTAGTCCTTGTACCAATAGTTAACGGGAACAATGTTTCCTTGCCAACTTATTTAAAACAGTCATAGCCTAAAACACATCTATCAATTCTCCCCTCACTCTCCTTTGAGACAGGCAGAACAACCCCAGCTTTTCCAACTTAACCTTGTAACTAAAATCCTCCATCCCTGGATCCATTCTGGTGAATTTCCACTGCATCCTCTCAAGGATCCTCACATTCTTTCTGAAGTGTGGTAAGCAAAACTGGAAGCAACACTCCAACTGGGGCTTAACCAGAGCTTTATAATGGTTCAGCATAACTTCCCTGCTTTGTACTCAATGCCTCTATTTATAAAGCCCAAGATCCCATATGCTTTGCTAACCACTCTCGCAATATGTCTTGCCACCTTCAAAGATTGATGCACATGAACCCCAAGTCCCTCTATTCCAACACACTCTTTAGAACTGTGCCATTAAGTAAATATTGCCTCTCCCTATTCCTTATGCCAAAATACATCACCTCACACTTGTCACTATTAAATTCCATCTGCCACCTGTCTGCCCATTCTGCTAGACTATCATTGTCCTGTTGCAGGCAGTTCAAATCATCCTCACTGTTTGCCGCTCCTCCACGTTTGGTGTCATCGGCATATTTTGAGATTCTGCTCTGTATTCCAAGATCCAAGATGCTTTAGCAAAAAAAGCAGTGGTTCTTGCACTGACCCTTGGGGAACACCACTGTCGACGATCCTCCAGTCTGACAAAGAATCATTTCATAAGACTCGCTGTTTTCTGTCCTTAAACCAATTTTCTATCCAATTGGAAACTGACCCTCCAATACCACAAACCTCAACTTTGGAAACCATCCTTTTATGTGGTACCTTGTCAAACGCTTCCTTAAAATCTATATCAACAATATCCACCGCATTCCCTTCATCAACCTGCTCTGTTGGTTCATCAAAAAATGCAGTTAGATTAGTCAAGCATGAACTCCCATTTATAAATCCATGCTCACTCTCCTTAATTAACTCAAACCTCTCCAAGTGACTGTTGATTTTTTACCCTGATTATTCTTTCTAAAACCTTACCCACCACTGCTGTTAATCCAACTGGCCTGCAGTTAGCCGGACTGACCTTACACCCTTTCTTGAATGAGGGCGTCGCATTTGCCACTGTTTACTCCTGGCACCTCCCCCGTATCCAGGGAAGATTGGAAGATTATAGCAAACACTTCCTTTATCCGCATCCGCATTTCCTTTCGCAACCTGGGATGCAAGCCTTCCAGACCAGGTGATTTATCTACCCTAAGCACAGCCAGCCTTTTTAGTACCTCCCTCTCTCAATTTGTACCCTATCCATTGCCTCTACTCTCTTCACTTCGACTGATATTTTGTCAAATTCCACTTCCTTAGTGATCACTGATACAAAGTACTCATTAAGTAGATTAACATTGCTCTGCAGCTCGAAACATACATTATCCTCTTTGTCCCTAATAGGCCCGACTCAGCCTCTTGCGACCCACTGATCATTTACATGCTGCTCGAAGATTTTTGGGTTTCCTTTCATGTTGACTGCCAGTCTATTCTCATAGAAATAGAGAATAAGCAAGTATAGAAGACATAAGTATTTCCCATCCTTGATGAGGTGGAACTTTTTTATGCTGTGGGTAGTAATGTCTTGGCCCACGAGTGTGGTGAAAGCAGAGACAATCAATGATTTGAAAAGGAAATCAGATGGATACTTGAAGGAAAGAAACTTGCAGGAGGAAAGGGATCGAGCTGGTGAGTGGAACTGACTAGATTGCTCCGGGGAGAGCCAGCATGGACGTGATAGGCCAAACGACCACCTTCTATGCTGTAAATGACTCTGTGTTGTTTCTCAAATTCAATCCACTGGTGCTTGGTAAATAATTTCAAAGTAAATTGTACAACCGGAAAATCAGAACCAAGGCAAGGGACGTATAAGGAAGCAAAATTGCTGAAACCCGGGATTGTTAGATCTTCAGTCTAATGCTCGCCCAACTGAGCTATTTCAGCCCTAAATTAACAGTGGTTTGGTGTCCTTGTTTTGGAAGAAAATACATACATTCAAGTTTTCCAAAAAATTAAAGAACACAGCATGTCAGTCATATTCCCCATTGCTTTCTCAGTACTGATGGATTGTGAAGCGGGAGACAGCCAGAAGTGCCACTGAGCCACACAGACCCCGAGCTGAGAATGATATGAGATCAAATTCAATCTTTCATAGCGAGATGCTGCTGAGAGGTAAGAGTCCTGAATCAAAGCGAGACTTGCTCATTTCAAACACTCCCTGTACTCTCTGCTCATGAAGTCTTAAAAAAGGGAAAAACAGAATGGCACTCAATCTCACAACCCTGCCATTAAAAGTCTCATGTTCGACTGACAGAACTGTCACTTCTACTCGGTCTCTTATTGGATGGATGCAACTCCAACCCAGGGGTGGCACTCAAATCCTCCCATGTGTCCTCATGTCAGACTGAGTTCCATGTTGTAGACTCAAGCCAAGGAAATCTGCTCAGTTCTAAAACTATCAGCGAATTGAAGCTGATTACAATCAACATCATCAGAGGTCAGAACTACCTGGTGAAAGAAGACACTCTGAAGAAGAATCCACAATTATTCAAAGGCATCGACAAAGTGAAAAACAAGAAAATCGATGAGTCAATGCAAGCCAAACAACAGAAACACTGAAGAATTCCATTCCATTCCAGTCCAGAACCCAGTCCTGTTGTTTTTGGAGACAGGTCTCAATTACTGCAACAACTTTATATTCCCAGTTGGTTATCTGTACATTTAGTTAATTACAATTTTGTCGACAAGCTCTTTGAATCCAGTTGTCTGGTCCTCAAGCCAGCTCCGATTGGAAGTCAATTACACCTTCTGCAAGGCTGAAACCAATAGATAAACTTTATCTAAAAAATGCCAGCAGATCCGGGCTTGTCCGGGACTTGAACCCAGGATCTCTCGCATGTTCATTAACCAAAGACCCGAAGCGAGAATCACACCACTAGACCAACGAGCCACCGACAGGTCAGGTTTTATTAGCTGCTGTGGAATTTCACTGGCACCCCCCAGCCAATCATCCATTTTTTTTCAGATCAAAGCAGCATCCTGCAAATGCTGAAATAAAAACAGAAAGTGCTGGAAATGCTCAGCAGCTCTGGCAGCATCTGTTCTGAGAGAAACACAGTTAACGTTTCAGGGCACTGACCTTTTGTTTCAACCATCCTTTCAGACTGCTTCTGTCCATCCAATCTCACTTTCTATTCGATCCACATTCTAACCATTCACTACGTTCCTACATTTTTCATGAATTCCTCATTTCTTTTATTAATGATAATTTTGTATTTCTGGCCTTTGCTTCAGACACCACCACAAGTGGAATCATGTCTCCATCTACCCAATCAAACCACTTCGTTGTTTCCTCACATTGCAATGTTTCTTTCACCCTGACAGACTGTGGAGTTTCTGCTGCTTGATTGCAGTTCTTGCTTCCCGCCAGTAGATGTCACCTCACTCCAATACAGTGAAGTTTACAAATCTGAGAGAGACACAACAGGAAATAATTGTTCACATTATAGTGAATGTGTGGGATTTAGAAATACTAGGAGTGGAGACGAGTTATTATTGCACTCTGCTATTACATCTTTTATAATGGACTCCAGCATTTTCCCCACGACTGATGTCAGGCTAACCGGGATATAATTGGCTGTTTTCTTTCTGCCTCTTTTTTTAAATAATGGAGTTACATTAACTACCGTCCAATCCATTGGAACTGTTCCAGAGACGATAGAATTTTGAAAAAAGACCAGAAATGCATCTGCTATTTCAAGGGCCACATCCTTAAGTACCCTGGGATGTAGATTATCAGGCCCTGGGGATTTATCGGCCTTCAATCCGATCAATTTCCCAAACATTCCGTACTAATACTGATTTCATACAGTTCCTCCTTCTCACTAGACCCTATGTTCCCCAACGTTTCTGGGAGATAATTTGTATCCTCCTTTGTGAAGACAGATCCAAAGTATGTATTTAATTGGTCTGCCATTTCTTTGTTCCCCATTATAAATTGCCCCGTTTCTGACTGGGAGGGGCCCACATTTGTCTTCACTAATCTTTTTCTCTACACATATCTATAGAAGCTTTTACAGTCAGTTTTTATGTTCTCTGCTAGCTTACTCTCATACTCTATTTCCCCCTTCTTAATCAATCCTTTTGTCCTCCTCTGCTAAATTCCAAACTGCTCACAATCTTCAGGTTTGCTGCTTGTTCAGACCATTTTATATTTCTCCTCCTTGGATCTAATACTTTCCTTAATTTCTTTTGTAAGCCACAGTTGAGCCACCCTTCCTGTTTTACTTTTACACAGACAGGAATGAACGATTGTTGTAATTCATCCATGCGCTCTTTAAATGCTAGCCATTGCCTATCCACTGTCAACCCTTTCAGTAACGTTCCCCAATCTATCATAGCCAACTCCCGCCTCATACCTTCATAGTTTCCTTTGTTTAGATTCAGGACACAAGTCTCGGAATCAACTCTCTCACTCTCCATTTTAATGAAGAATTTTATCATATTATGGGCGCACTTCCCCAAGGGACCCCACACAACAAGATTGTTAACTAATCCTTTCTCATTACACAATACCCAGTCCAGGATGGCCTGTTCTCCAGAGGTGTTATGCACCTCTATCAATTCTCCACTCAATCTGCTTTTTTATAGGCAGAATAATCCTAGCTTTTCCAACCTAACCTTGTAACTAAAATCCCCCATCCCTGGATCCATTCTGGTATATCGCCTCTGCATCCTCTCAAGGACCCTCACAATCTTTCTAAAGTCTGCTGAGCAGAACTGGAAGCAACACTCCAATTGGGGCCGAACCAGAGTTTTATAATGGTTCAGCATAACTTCCCTGCTTTTGTACTCAATGCCTCTATTTATAAAGCCCAAGATCCCATATGCTTTGCGAACCACTCTCGCAATATGTCTTGCCACCTTCAAAGATTGATGCACATGAACCCCAAGTCCCTCTATTCCAGCACACTCTTTAGAACTGTGCCATTAAGTAAATATTGCCTCTCCCTATTTCTTCTGCCAAAATGCATCACCTCACACTTGTCACTATTAAATTCCATCTGCCACCTGTCTGCCCATTCTGCGAGCCTATCACTGTCCTGTTGCAGGCAGTTCATATCATCCTCACTGTTTGCCACTCCTCCATGTTTCTTGTCATCAGCATATTTTGAGATTCTACTCTGTATTCCAAGATCCAAGTCACTTACCTTTCGCAAAAAAAGCAGTTGTTCTCGCACTGACCCTTGGGGAACACCACTGTCGACGATCCTCCGGTCTGACCAAGAACCATTTAATATGACTCGCTGTTTTCAGTCTTTCAAACAATTTACTATTCAAATGGACACTGACCCTCCTAATCCATGAACCTCAATTTTGTTGACAACCCTTTTATGTGGTACTTTATAAAATGCTTTCGTAACATCCATATAAACAACATCCACTGCATTCCCTTCATCAGCATTCTCAGATAGTTTATCAACAAATACAGTTAGATTCGTCAAGCATGAACTCCCATTTATAAATCCATGCCCACTCTCCTGAATTAACTCAAACCGCTCCAAAGGACTTGATTTTTTTCCCTGACCTGTTGGTCTCGTGCTGATAGCAAGCTCACCATAGAGCATGTATTTGGCAATGTGACCGTCATCCATTTGGCCCAATCAACAGAGCCACCGCTGACTCAAGAGGGCAAACATGCTGCGGATCCCTGCACGCTGGTGTACTTCCGCATTCGACACTCTGTCCTGCCAGGAGATGCCCAGTATCCATTTGAGGCAGTGGAGGTGGAAGCTGTTCAGCCGTTTCTTTTGGCTTGTATAAGTTGTTGATGCTTCTCTACTCTAAAGGAGGGTGCTGAGAACACAAGCCTGGTACACGTGGAGCTTTGTATTTTCGGTCAATTTGCTGTCGGTTCACACTTGTCTTCCCAACTTTGACATGACAGCTGCAGCATTGGCAATCCTGGTGCTGATTTCAGCATCAAGGAACAGATTGCTGGTGATTGTTGATTGAAGGTATGTGAAGCTGTTGACAACCTCCAAAGTGAGGTTATCGATGTTGATGGAAAGTGGAGTCTCTACGTCCTGGCCCATAACTTTCATCTTCCTGATGCTGATCGTCAGTCCAAACTCTTTGCAGGCCAGGGAGAACCGATCTACAAGTTGCTGTGACTGAACTTCATTATGGGATGTCAGCACAGCATCATCAGCAAACAGCAACTCACAGACTAGGAATTTACCCACTTTGGTCTTGGCGCACAGTCTTGCCAAGTTGAACGGCTTGTCGTCAGCTCTGATGTGCAGGTGCACACCCCCATCTGAGTCACTGAAAGCGTACAATAGCAGCATGGAGAAGAATACACCAATTATAAAGGATGTGATAACTAGACAGTTAGAAAATAATGATATGATTGGGCAGAGTCAACATAGATTTATGAAAAGGAAAACAGGTTTGAAAAACCTTTTGAGTTTTTTGAGGATGTTACCTATGGAACAGATAAAGGAGAACCAGTGGATGTGTGGTATTTGTATTTTCCTTTGGTAAGGTCCCACACAGGAGGCGAGTAAACAAAATTAGAGCACATAGGCTTGGGGATAATATACTGATATGGATTGAGAATTGGTTAACAGACCGAAAACAGAGAGCAGGGATAACGGGTCCTTCTCAGGATGGCAGGCTGTTACTATTGGGGTACTGCAAGGATCAGTGTTGGAGCCACAGCTGTTAACAACCTATAGAAATGATTTGGATGTGGGGATTAAATGTAATATTTCCAAGTTTGCAGATGACACAAAGCTCGGTGAAGTGTGAGTTGTGAGGAGGATGCAGAGAGGCTTCCAGGGGACCTGGAGAGGCTCGGTGAATGGGCAAGAACATGGAATATAATGTGAATAAGTGTTAAGTTATCCACTTTGGTAGAATAAACAGAAAGACAGAGTATTTCTTAAATGGTGAGAGGTTGGGAAGTGTCGATGTCCAAAGGGACCTGGGTGTCCTTGTTCCTGAGACACTAAAAGCTCTTGTGCAGGTGCAGCAATCAATTAAGAAGGCAAATGGTATGTTGTACCCACACGAGGGGTCATGAGTACAGGAGTAAAGATGTCTTGCTGCAATTGGATAGAGCCTTGGTGAATCCGCACTGGAGTATTGTGTACAGTTTAGTCCCCTCATCTGATGAAGGATACACTTGCCATAGAGGGGGTGAAACAGAGGGTCAACAGACTAATCTTTTTTTTGCATTTATTTCATTTCATCTCAGTTTGTTCAGTTTGCTTACCTAGTGTTTTTTTTTCAGGTTTGTACTTCCTGCTGCTCAATATTCAGCCCGTTAACACCTAATCTGTACTAATGCTTTGTCTTTCAACACACCATTAACATATTGTTTGCCTTTGCTGCGTGACCTTTTGGTCAGCTATGTGGCCTTGTCCAATCTACACCTTCTCCTTTGTTATCTCTTGCCCCACCCCCACCTCACTTGCTTATAACCTGTGACTTTTCTAATGTATGTCAGTTCCGAAGAAGGGTCACTGACCTGAAACGTTTACTCTGCTTCTCTTTTCACAGATGCTGCCAGACCTGCTGAGTGGTTCCAGCATTTCTTGTTTTCATGTCACCAGACTAATCCCTGGAATGGTGGGATTGTCTTCTGAGGAAACTGGGCCTGTATTCCTTAACGTTTCGAAGAATGAGAGGTGATCTGATTGAAACTGACAAAATTCTTACTGGGCGTGACAGTGTGGATGTAGACAGGATGTTTGCCCTGGTTGGTGAGTCTAAAACCAAAGGACATCATCTCAGAATAAGGAGTAGGCCATTTAAAACTGAGATGGGTGGAATTTCTTCACTCAGACGGCGGTGAATCATTGGAATACTGTGCCCCAGAGGGCTGCGGCAGTTCAATCATTGAGCATGTTCAAGACAGAAATTGATAGAAATCTTGATACTCATGACATCAAGGGATATGGGGAGAGCATGGGAAAGGGGCTTTGAGGTCGGTGATCAGCCATGATCGAGTTGAATGACACAGCAGGCTCGACGGGCTGAATAGCTAACTCCTATGTTCCTCTGTTCCAAACAGAGTTGGCGCCAGCGTGCAGCCCTGCTTATCTTGAAAGCGTCTGATGTTGCTCCATTGTAACTGATGGAACTGTGCATGTTCTCGTGGAAAGAAGAGATGATGCCCAAGAGGTCAGGAGGGCAGCCCATGTTACATCGCAGTTTGAAGAGGCCGTCTCTGCTGACAAGATCAAAGGCCTTAGTGATGTTGATAAAAATGCGCGAGGCTCTGTGGCACAATGGATAGCGTGTTGGAATTCTAATTAATGACGATGAAGATATTTAAAGATTGTGGGTTCAAGTCCCACCGGAGTCAGATTTTGGATCAGAAACAGAGCAGCACAACGGAACAACAAATGAAGCAATGCGCCAAAAGCACAAACTCGGAGACAGAGCGAGAGAGAGAGGAGCAGAGCAGGGGAAAAAAAATCGAGGAGTGACATCACAATGGAGAGTGAGAGCAGGGAAACAGAGAGCTGCTGGGGTGAGTTTACAGGATTTGGTTCTTTCTTCGGTGCAGTGGAAGGAGCTGTTTGTTGAGGATCTGGTAAGCTGTGACATCACAGGCAAGCAGGTAGTTGATTGGTTTGGAAGAACCGACCTGCTTGATGCGCATCTGGTCAGTGATTAAGGTTCATTTTGGACCTAACGCTTAAAATAGTAAACAAACTAGTAGTAAGTTTAATAAAATATGCAATAAAATGAATAATTGAATAAAATATTTAAGTAGTTAATTGAAACACGTTAAGGATGACAGGACAGGTGATGTGTCACAGCTGCAGCATGTGGGAGCTCCTGGATGCCAGTGTGATCCAAGGCAAACACATCTGCAGTAAGTGTTTGCGGCTCAAAGAGGGAGAAAAAAGGAATGTAGTGGTAGTAGGGGACAGTATAGTAAGGTGGATTGACTCTGTTCTCTGCAGCAAAAGCAAGAGTCCAGACGGCTGTGTTGCCTGCCGGTGCCAGGATTCAGGACATCTGCTCAGGGCTGGAGTGAAACATACAATGGGAGGGGGAGGATCCAGTCATCGTGGTCCATGTCGGTACCAACGACATAGGCAGGACAAGGATAGACGTTCTGCTAAGTCAGTATGAGGAACTAGGCTCCAAATTAAGAAGCAGAACCTCAAAGTTAATCATCTCTGGATTATTACCTGAGCCAAGTGTAAATTGGCAGAGGACAAATAAGATTAGAGAAAGTAATTTGCGGCTGAAAGACTGGTGTGGTAGTAGTGGGTTCTGGTTCGTGGGGCATTGGCACCAGTACTGGGGAAAGAGATGGCTGTACCGTTGGGACGGTTTACATCTGAACCGTGCTGGTGCCGATGTTCCAGTAAGCCACATAACGAGGGACGTAGAGACGGTTTTAAACTGAATAGTGGGGGCAAGGGATCAAATTTGGGAAGATATGGTGAATCAAGGAGGAGAGACAAGGCAAGAGAGAAAGGTATAAATATGGGAAATGATAAACAGACTGGGACAGGAAGGGACAGAATGTACAAATCTAAGAGTAAATCGACAGATAAGGCTAGAGGTGACGAAAATAATAAAAGGACAAAACTAAATGTTCTGTATCTGAATGCATGGAGCATTCGAAACAAAACAGATGAACTGGGAGCACAAATAGAATAAATAAGTACGATCTGATAGTCATTACAGAGACATGGCTGCAGGGCGACATAGATTGGGATGTGAATATTGGAGGTGACATGGCATTTTGGAAGGACAGGTAGCTAGGAAAAGGTGGCGGGGTAGCTCTGTTAATTAATGATGTTATTAGCGCAAGAGAGAGGGATGACCTGAGTTCTGGAGATCAGGATGCAGAAGCAGTTTGTGTAGAGATGAGAAATCAAAAATGCACGAAGTCACTTGTGGGAGTGGTGTACAGGCAACCTACCATTAACCACACTGTCGGATGGGATATCAAGGAAGAAATAGTGGCAGCTTGTCAGAAAGGTACTGTGATAATTATGGGGGATTTTAATCTACATATAGACTGGAAAATTCAGATGGGCAGAGGCAGCCTAGATGAGGAGTACATAGAATGTTTTTGGGATAATTTCTTGGAACAATACATTCTGGAGCCAACCAGAGAGCAGGCTATACTAGACCTGGCATTGTGCAACGAGATAGGATTAATTAATGACCTCATAGTTCAGGTGCCCCTAGGTAGTAGCAATTATAATATGATTGAATTTTACATTCCGTTTGAGGGAGAGGAGAGTGGGTCCCAGACTAGTATTTTAAATTTAATTAAGGGCAATTATAAGGTCATGAAAGCAGAGCTAGCTAAAGTGAACTGGCAAATTAGGTTAAGGGATAAGTCAATAGAGATGCAGTGGCAGACATTTCAGGAGATATTTCAGAATACACAGAATAGATACATTTCAACGAGAAAGAAAAGTTCCAAAGGTGGGACTCACCATCCATGGTTCACGAAAACAGTTAAAGATACTACCAAACTTAAAGAAAAAGCCTATAATTGTGCAAAGGTGGGAGGCAGGTCAGAAGATTGGACAGAATATAAAAAAAACAGCAAAGAATTACTAAAAGATTGATAAGGAAGGTAAAATTAGAGTATGAGAGAAAGCTCGCAAGAAATTTCAAGACAACTAGTAAGAGTTTCGATAGATATTTTAAAAAGAAAAGAGTTAACAAAGCGAGTGTTGGTCCTACAGAAAGTATCTCTGGGGAATTAATAATGGATAATTAAGAGATGGCAGATGAATTGAACAGATACTTGGCATCGGTCTTCACTATTGAGGATACAAATAACATCCCAGTATTAGCCGTATATCAGGAAATTGAAGGGAGGGAGGAACTCAGGAAAATTACAATCACCAGGGAAGTGGTACTAAACAAATTGTTGGAGCTGCGGGTTGACAAGTCGCCAGGTCCTGAATTGGCTAGTGAGATAGTTGATGCGCTGGTTTTAATATTCCAAAATTCCCTAGATTCGGGAATGTTCCGTTAGATTGGAAAAGAGTGAATGTAACTCATTTATTCAAAAAGGGAGGGAGACAGAAAGCAGGAAACGACAGGCCAGTTAGCTTAACATTTGTCTTAGGGAAAATGTTTGGAGCTATTACAGAGGATGTTATAGCAGGGCATTTAGAAAAAATTAAGGTAATCAGGCAGAGTCAACATGGTTTTTTGAAAGGGAAATCATGTTTAACCAATTTATTGGAGTTCTTTGAGGGAGTTACATGTGCTGTGGATAAAGGGGAACCAGTGGATGCATTGTATTTCGATTTCCGGAAGGATAAGGTGCCATATCAAAGGTTATTGCAGAAAATAAAAGCTCATGGTGTCGGGGGTAACATATTGGCATGGATAGAAGATTGGCTAGCTGACAGGAAACAGAGAGTCAGCATAAATCGGTCATTTTCTGGTTGGCAAGAAGTAACGAGTGGTGTGCCACAGGGATCTGTGCTGGGGCCTCAACTTTTTACAATTTATATAAATGACGGAGATGAAGGGACTGAAGGTATTGTTGCTAAATTTGCTGATCACAAAGATAGGTAGGAATGTCAGTTGTGAAAAGGACATAAGGGGGCTACAAAGGGATATAGATAGGTTAAGTGATTGGGCAAAGACCAGGCAAATGGTGTATAATGTGGGAAAGTCGGAAATTGGCCACTGTGGCAGGAAGAATAAAAAAGCATATTATCTAAATGGTGAGAGATTGCAGAGCTCTGAGATGCAGAGGGATCTGGGTGTCCGAGGGCATAAATTGCAAAAGGTTAGTATGCAGGTCCAGCACATAATTAGGAAAGCTAATGGAATGTTATCATTTATCACCATGGGAATTGAATACAATAGTAGGGAGGTTATGCTTCAGCTATACAGGACATTGGTGAGACCTCTTCTGCAGTACTGAGTACAGTACTGGTCTCCTTATTTGCGGAAGGATGTAAATGCATTGGAGGTAGCACAGAGAAAGTTTACTGGACTAATACATGGAATGGGTGGGCTGTCTTACGAGGAAAGATTGGACAAGCTAGGTTTGTCTCCGCCAGAGTTTAGAAGAGAAAGAGGCGACATGATTTGTTATTTAATTTATGAATTAACAAATTAGCTATCCTCCAGTCTTCCGGTACCTCACCCGTGGCAAACGATGATACAAAAATCTCTGCCAGTGCCCCAGCAATCTCCTCCCTTGCTTCCCATAGCATCCTAGGATACATCAGATCAGGCCCTGGGGATTTATCCACCTTAATGCGCTTCAAACCCTCCAACACCTCCTCCTTTGTAATGTTGATATGCTGCAGGATATCGCTGTTCCCTCCCTTGAACTCACTAGCTTCCATGACCTTCTCCACCGTAAATACAGACGAGAAATATTCATTTAAGACCTCGCCCATTTCGCGTGGCTTCACACATAGATTGCCACACTGATCCTTAAGGGGACCTACTCTCTCCCTAGCTACCCTTTTACTCTTAATATACGTATAGAATCTTTTAGGATTCTCCTTTATCTGCCAGGGAAATCTCATGGCCCCTTTTCACCCTCCTAATTTCCTTCTTAAGTGTACTCCTACATCCCCTATACTTCTCGAGGGACTCGCTCGATCCCAGCTGCCTATACCTGACGTATGCCTCCTTCTTTGTCCTGACCAGACCCTCAAAATCCCTCGTCGGCCAAGGTTCCCTAAACTTGCCAGACTTGCCCTTCCATCTAATAGGAACATGCTGGCCCTGAACTCTTCCTATCTCACATTTAAAAGCCTCCCACTTGCCAGACGTCCCTTGACCTGTAAACAGCCTCTCCCATTCAACTTTTGAGAGTTCCTGTCTGATGCCATGGAAATTGACGTTCCCCCAATTTAGGACTTCAACCTGAGGACCAGTCCTTTCCTTTTTCATAACTATCTTGAAGCTAATAGAGTTATGGTCACGGGTCCCAAAGTGCTACCCCACTGACACATCAACCACCTGCCCATCCTCATTTCCTAAGAGGAGGTCGAGTGTAGCCCCTTCTCTAGTAGGGCCATCCGCATACAGCTTCAGAAAACTATCCTGGACACACTTAACAAATTCTTCCCCATGTGATCCCTCAGCACTAAGGCAGTCCCAGTCAATATTAGGGAAGTTAAAATCACCTACTATTACAACCCTATAATTCCTACACCTATCTGTGATTTCCCTACATATATGCTCCTCCACTTCCCTCTGACTATTGGGGGGGCCTATAGTATAATCCCATCAAAGTGATCACCCCTTTCTTATTTCTCAGTTCTACCAGTATGGCCTCACTGGACATTCACCCCGGGATATCCTCTCTCAGTACTGATGTCCTCCCTAATCAATAGTGCAACTCCCCCTCCTCTCTAACCTCCACCTCTGTCACGCTGGAAGGATTGGTACCCCGGAACATTGAGCTGCCAGTCCTGCCCATCCCTCAACCACGTTTCCGTAATAGCTACAATATCACAATCCCATGTACCGATCCATGCTCTGAGTTCATCTGCCTTACCTGGAAGGATACTTGCATTAAAGTAAATGCAGTTTAGCCTACCAGACCTTCCACGCTCCCTGCTCCTGCCTGGCCTGCCTACTGGACTTGCTTGCTTTAACCTCTCCATTTGTCTCAACTATCTCATTGGAGAAACTAATACTTTGGGTCCCACCCCCGCTGCAAGACTAGCTTAAACCCTCCCGTGTATTACTATAGAATCTCCCTCCAAGGATATTGGTCCCCTTCCAGTTCAGATGCAACCCGTCCCTCTTCTACAGGTCACCTCTGCACCAGAAGAGATCCCAATGATCCAAGTACCTGAAGCCCTCCCGCCTTCGCCAGTCTTCAGCAACGCATTCATTTGCCTAATCCTCCTATTCCTACCCGCACTAGCACATGTCACAGGGAGTAATCCTGAGATTACAACTCTAGAGGTCCTGCTTTTTAACCTTCTGCCTAACTGCCTATATTCACTTTGCAGAGCTTCATCTCTCTTCCAGCCTATGTCGTTCGTACCAATGTGGACCACGATCTCTGGCTGCTCAGCCTCCCCTTTCAGAATGTCCTGCAGCTGCTCTGAAACATCCTTGACCCTAGTATTAGGGAGGCAACATACCATCCTGGAGTCACGTTTGAGGCCACAGAAACGCCTATCTGCACCCCTGATGATAGAATCCCCTATCACAATAGCTCTTCCACTCCTTTTCCTCCCCTGCTGTGCAGCAGAGCCCTCCGTGGTGCCACGGACCGCGCTGTTGCTCTTTTCCCCTGGGAGGTCTTCCCCCCAACAGTAACCAAAGCGGTGTATCTGTTTGAGAGGGGGATGGCCACAGGGGACTCCTGCACTACCTGCCTGCTCCTACTATTCCATCTGGTGGTCACCCATCCCTTTTCTGCCTGTGCATCCATTACCTGCGGTGCGACCACCTCACTAAACATGCTATTCATGACGTCTTCAGCTTCGCGGACGCTCCACAGTGAAACCACCCGCAGCTCCAGCTCCAGAATGCGAGTAGCCAGCAGCTGCAGCTGGATACACTTCCTGCACACATGGTCGTCATGGAGACTGGGAGGGTTCCTGAATCCCCACATAGCGCAGGAGGAGCATATCATGGGGCTGAGTTCTCCTGCTATGACTTACCCTTAGATTAATTAGTTACTCCCTTAATTAAAAAATACTAATGACACTAGGGGCCTTGTTCTACCCACTACAATCTAAAGTCCTTCATAAGCAACACTGAATTAAAAAAACACATTAGTAGTACTCACCTTATCACCAGAGGTTTTATTTTCAACTAAAAAACTTTGCCCTTTTCTTCAAGATATTGAACAACACGAACAGCAGTGCCTCACCAACCAATCAACTTGCAGCTCTCCTCTGACGTCACAGTTGGCTTCTTTTTTTTCAAAACTCCAGCACACTGAAAGAGCTCCACTCCACTCCTGGAAGGTAAGAGACTGGGCCTCGATCCTCCGAGGGGATTTATAGGCTCCGCTCTCAATGTTCTCCTCATATCGGTCCATAAAGGTCTGCTCCGCTCCTCTCCGCTCCCGGAAGGTAATTCACCAGCTTTTGCAGAAAAGTAGGTCTTAAGCTGTTGCAGTCCCTGTTAGAAAGATAGTCTAAGTTATTCTGAAGCCATCTTCCAATGTCATCTACATGTAAGCAGGATTTTAAAGGATAAGATGTAGTTTTTAAAAGTCACTTCAATCTTGCTCAAGAGTCTTTACAAAGAAGCCAAGTAAATCTTGATAAAAAGTCATATACATTTCGAGATCTTTTAAAAGCACTTCAATCTTTTTAATAAAAAGTCTGATGTAAATTTAAGAACTCTGATAAGGCCATGCTAAAAACTTAAATCCAATTAAGAAATAAAATACAACATTTAAAATGTCCGAACTCCTTTCTGAAAGTTGACCACTGCTGCTGCTGGTGTCTTCCTGGAATAGTGGAGCTGTTGTGTCAACAGAAAAGTCCTTCCCGAGCATCCCTGAGCCTGTTCGTACCGGCTTTAATCCAACCCAGGTAAAAATCAGGGTACATTGTGGGCAATGAGCCCAAATTGCTGAACTGCAGGTCCCTGTCACTTTAAAGAGTGGGCTGGTGCGATTATGATCAGAGGCTCCTTCGAAGCACATTTCTCACCACGACAACTTCCAGATGCTGGTGTTAGTGTGTGCATGTACCGGCAGTTGCAGTGCTGTTCAGACCCTCAATAGCAGTGAAAGTCTCAGAGTTCACCGCTATTGGGGCTGTAAAATCCAGGCCAATATCTCGCAGTCCTGTTAGATTTGCTCTCCCTCTGTACAAAATCAAACTCTACACATTGTCTTTCACTCACTCCTGTTTCCAGCCCTGATGGTGCAGAAATCCCCTCTCAAAGGTACACAATCCAGTTGATTTCTGATCAAATACCTCCTTCCTCATTCAATAGAGGAAACAGAGACATGAACAGGAGTCAGGTGCAAGAAAGTTTCACCAACAGAGCAAAGAAAGGCACCAACAAAAGTCACACCTACTTTCCAAATCATTTCACTGGAATATTATTTCACTTGTTTTGTCGGATGACTGCAATAAATATGAAAATGAGCACCATGAGGTTTGTGTTCACTAGTCACTTGTTCTCCTGTGTTTGTCTGTCAGGTTTGTAATTCAATTTGTATTGGATATTGAAGAGAATCTCTTTTCAAGATGATTGCACATCGTACTGTGTTTAAAGCAACCAACTTGAAAAATGGCAGAAAATGAATGTTTCAATACTTGTGTGACAAGATTCTTCCAATGCTTTTCAACAGCTAGATTGATGATGCTTGTAATCTGTATCCTGTGGAGAATGGGAGAGGAGAATAAAAACATGGTGCATGAACAGGACAGACTGTGTAAAATGGGAGCACAGAAATACTGCCACCTCATTGAAAGTTAATGAGATTTATTCGAAGTCAGATACCTGTCCACAATGAACAAGTGAATACATTAATTGTCCACTTTCAATCCAAATGGGACTGAGGTTCCAACAGAGAAGTTTTCTGGAAAATACCTGCTGCAGTTTTAAAATTGATGAACTGGAACATCTTATACTAACTTTCAAATAACTGTCGTGATTGTATAGTTCTCATAGTGGAGAGAAGGAGTTGTTTATAAATATAAGCAGAAAGACACATTTGTGGATTGGTGAATGAGCTTTAACTTTCTGAAATGTATTTGCCCATTGGTTGCAGGTCACTGGAAATTCTTTTTTACATTTCAATTGTAGCAGCAGCAGTTAGCAGCAAAATGTCTGATTAATCAGAGTAGTGGGTCTGGGAAACACTTAAACAGCCGAGACCCAGTAAAACAGAACTCCAAGTAATAGTTTAAATAAGGCACTGAACTGACAGAGCGGGAAAGGCCTGCTCAGGTCAGGAAAAAAAACCCGACCCGAACCCAACAGAACCACATTGGACCCGAGCCCGACCCGGCCCGAGTATCTCCATTTATTCCCACGCCCAAACTAACCCGAGCCTTACCCGACCACCAGAATGTTCACTTTACCTACCTCCCTATTCCGAATCTGCAGGAAGCTGCAGCATGAGCGCAATGACATCATCGAGATGCTCCCTTGCTCACTGAGCAGACTCAGAGTTTCCCTCCTTGATGACCCGGACTCCCAGCTTAGGTTAGCTTTTCAACTTTTGACACTTATTAAACTCAACTTCCCAGCAGAGTTAAATGTAATACTCGAACCTGGCCCGACCTGACCCGAGCCCAAAAGCCAGACCCGGAAGAGCGATCCGACACGACCCGAACCCGACACAGGTCGTCGGGTGCCGTCGGGTTCAGGTCGGGGAGCAGGCCTTTGCAGAGCGGAGGTCAGATGAGGATTGAATTAATTTCAATCACTGAGTCTAAACAAGAAGTAAATCTGCCAGGGATGGAAGAGTGTGCTTTACCTGTGAGCTTGTGGCGCAACGGTAGCGCGTCTGACTCCTGATCAGAAGGTTGTGTGTTCAAATCACATCAGGCTCAGTTATGTTTTACAGCAGCTCAAGTTCCTGGATTTTATTTCAGAAGAGAGTTCGTTCTCTTGGAATGTTCGTGCATAGTAGAATTTCAAGATCAACTTTAATAGATTAAAGTCCTGATTTCTGGTTCCGTTCCATTTCCATGCTCAGTTCTTATTTCACACTGTTTTATATCAGAACAATGTTTCAGGGATGTGATGTGTCCATTGTTTGTCCAATCGCTGTGTCACCCAGTGTGAGAAATAAAACACAAACCGCACAGCATGCGGCTCAAACCCATACCTGGCTCTGTCTGTAGGCCGCTTAGTTCAGTTGGTCAGGAGGCAGTGTTGATAACAACAAGGCTGAGGATTTGATCCCCATGTGCGCTGTCACATGGTCAGTCATTAATTTGACACATTTTTGTAACACTTAAAATCCAGCTTTCAGATGCAAACAAGTTTACATAAAATGTCAAATGGAATTTATTTTGAATAACATCCACTGCATCTTTGTCACTGGTCTGGAGTAACACAGAATTCTTTCCAATTATCTTCCGTTTGCTGATAAACATTGAACTCGTGGCCTGTTCTCGTTAATGGTCAAGAGCAGCAAAAACAGACAGAGCGAGTCTGACCGCCCAGAGATGTGGAAAAGGCTTCAGTATGGGACATATGCAGCAAATCAAATGTTCACCCGGCCCCGAAAGATTCAAAAACTGGGGAAAAGGACACAAGGAGATAGAGAATAAGCTAAAGCAGACAATGTAAATATTTCCCATCCTTGATATCTCTCTATTCCAATCCAACCTTCAGAGTTCGGTAAATAATTTCAGTGTAAATTGTGCAGCTCAGGAGTCAAAACCAAAGGGCGATGCAGAATAAAGGAGAACTGCCAAAACCCCAGATTGAACCAGGGATCTTCAGTCTAACACACTCCCAACTGAGCTATTTCAGTCTCACAAGCTTGGGATGAAAAGTGGCAAGTAACATTCGCACCACACAAGTGCCAGGCAATGACCATCTCCAACAAGAGAGAATCTAACTATCTCCCCTTGACATTCAATAGCATTACAATCACTGAATCCCTCACCATCAACATCATGGAGGTTACCATGGGTAGCCATACAAATAACGTGACTACAAGAGCAGGTCAGAGGCTTGGAATCCTGAGGCGAGTAATTACAGTGCAGCTGTTGGCTCCACCCCAGGGGCTGTATTTGTTCTGTAAACCATGAAGCAGCTTCCTCTCAAATCCCAGGTTTATCAATAAATCCTCTTACAAAAGCCCCAAAGTGTGATATATTCCTCTCACTCATCCATGACTCCTGTCTCCCCAAAGCCTGTCCACCATCTGCAATTCACAAGTCAAGAGTGTGATGGAATACTCTCCACTTGCCTGGATGGGTGCAATTCCAACTCAAGAATCTCAACACCGTCCAGGACAAAGCAGCCCACTTGATTGGCACCCCATCTGCAAACATTCACTCCCTCCACCATCGGCACACAGTGGCAGCAGTGTGTACCGTCTACAAGATGCACTGCAGCAATGCACCAAGACTCCTTAGACAGCACCTTCCAAACCCAGCGACGTTTACCACCGAGAAGGGCAAGGGCAGCAAATGCAGGGGATACCACCACCTGCAAGCTCCCCTCCAAGCCACACATCATCCTGACTTGGAACTATATCGCCGTTCCTTCACTGTCGCTGGGTCAAAATCCTGGAACTCCCTTCCTCACAGCACTGTGGGTGTACCTACCCCACATGGACTGCAGCGGTTCAAGAAAGCAGCTCACCACCACCTTCTCATGGGCAGTACATGCTGGCCTAGCCAGCGATGCCCACATCGCATGAATGAATGAATAAAAAAGTGAAGTATCCCTTGTGTCATTGTTTTGGTAGAAAATATAACCCTGGTGGAATTGTCCCTCCCAATCACACCTCACTTCATAGAACATAGAAAATGGAGAAAATTTATGGCACAGAATGAGACCATTTAGCAATCGTGTCTGTGCCAGCTGAAAAAGAGCGATCCAGCCCAATCCCACTTTCCAGGTCTTGGGAATGGGATCTGAACAGATCTCAGAGCTCACATTATGTGAATGTTCTGTTGAAGTATTGGTGAGCTGATATACCAGGGGAGATTCACACTGTTAGACACAGTGTGAAATACATTCAAGTACTTATAAAACATTACAACATGTGAGTAATATTCCCCATTGATTTCTCAGCACTGATGGATTGTGAAGTGGGAGACAGCCAGAAGTCCCAGTGATCCACACTGACCCTGAGACGAGAATGAAATGAGAAAAAGTTCAATCTTCAGCAGCGAGATGCTGCAGAGAGGTAAGAGTCCTTGAATCAAGGAGGGACTTACTCATACTGCTGTTGAATCTCATTTCAAACACTCCTTGAACACTCTGCCGAGGAATTCAGAGCTGGATAACGCCTGTAAGATCAGCCTAAAAAGGCAATAGAAAACACCCACCGTGGGCTCAAACTCAAAAACTTGAGATTCAGAGTTTCATGCTTTCATCGACTGAGCTCACCAGGCCTGAGCCAGTGTCCCCGTCCAGTCTGTTCATGGACGGTGCAGCTTTTGGCTCCACCCCAGGGGCTGAATTTGTTCTGTAAACCATGAACCAGCTTCCTCTCAAATCCCAGGTTCATCAATAAATCCTCTTACAAAAGCCCCAAAGTGTGATATATTCCTCTTCCTCATCCAGAATAAAAGTTACATCTTTTGCTCTTTTTACCTTCCAAACATTGACTTCTATTTTACTCAGCATTTTTTTCTCTCTCCTTTTTATGTTGTGCATTTCCTAATAAACATTTCATTTCAATTATATATGAGGGATGAAATGAACAGAAGAGATTTTCTGCAATGGTACCGGTGTGTGGGACAGAGCGAGTGGTTCGGATCTGGAATACACTGCCTGAGAGTGTACTGGAGGCAGATTCAATCGTGGCTTTCAAAAGGGAACTGGATAAACACCTGAATAGGGAAAATTTGCAGGGTTGCAATGAAAGGGCAGAGGAGTGGAATTAGCTGATCTGCTCTTGCAAAGAGCTATCATGGACATGATGGACTGAATGGTCTCCTTCTGTACTGTAACCATTTGATTCCTTGATTCTAACTCTGTCAAAGTTGTTCTGAACTTGCTCTGCTCCAAGGAGAACAACCCCAGCTTTTCCAGTGTCTGCACATAACTGAAGTTATGAGGAACCATGGGGAACCCACTGTAAACCTTCCTCCAGACAGAAATACAACTGTTCACCACCACACTGTGACCCAGCTGTTCACATGATTTGGATGTGGGGACCAAATGTAGTATTTCCAAGTTTGCAGATGACACAAAACTAGGTGGGAATGTGTGTTGTGAGGAAGATGCAAAGCGGCTTCAGGGGAATTTGGATAGACTTAGTGAGTGAACAAGAAAGTGGCACATGAAATATAATGTGTAAAAATGTGAGGTTATCCACTTTGGTAGGAGAAACAGATGTGCAGATTATTTGTTAAATGGTAAGAGTGTGAATGTACAAAGGGGCCTGGGTGTCCTTGTCAATAAGTGACTGAAAGCTAACATGCAGGTGCAGCAAGCAATTAGGAAGGCTAATGATATGTTAGCCTCCATCACAAGAGGATTTGATTACAGGAGTAGTGAAGTCTTGCTTAAATTGTATATAACCTTGGTTGTTCTGCAGTTTGGAATACTGTGTGAAGTTTTGTTCCCCTTACCTTAGGAAGGATATCATTGCCATCGAGGGAATGCAACGAAGGTTCACCAGACTTGTTCCCGGGATGGAGGGACTGTCAAATGAAGAGAGATTGGGGAAACTGGGCCTGTATTCTCTCGAGTTTTGAAGAATGAGAGGTGATCTCATTGAAACTTACAAAATATTGAAAGGGATAGACAGGTAGATGAAGCTCAGATGTTTCCCCCGGTTGAGGAGTCTAGAAAGAGGGGACACAATTTCAACGTCAGGGGAAAACCACTTTGGACAGCGATGAGGAGAAATTTCTTTACTCAGAGGGTTGTGAATCTTTGGAATTCTCTACCCCAGAGAGCTGTGGAAGCTCAGTCATTGAGTATGTTTAAAGCAGAGATTGACAGATTTCTAAATACAAATGACATAGGGCATATGGAGATAGTGTGGGAAAAAGACATTGAAGTGGATTATCAGTCATCATCATATTGAATGGCACGGTGGGCTCGACGGGCTGAATGGCCTACTCCTGCTCCTATGTTCCTATCAGTCTGCAAACTTCATATGCATGCTGTCATTGTCCCTTCTATTCCATGGGCTTCAGTTTTACTGGCAGTCTAGTATGTGACATCATCAAGAAGGTTTTCAATAAGTTAAATAAGGAGAAATTGTTTCCAGTGGCAAAAGGGTCAGTAACCAGAGGATGTATTTATCAGGTGATTGAGAAAAGAACCAGAGGCGAAATGAGGAATGATTTTTTACACAGTGATGTGTTGTGATCTGGAATGCACTGTCTGATCAGGACTTGAAAGCAGATTCAGTAGTAACTTTGAAAAGCAATTGGGATAAATACTGGAAGGAAAAATGTACAGATTACAGGAGATAGCACTGACACAATGGACCAAATGGTCTCCTTCTTTGGGTATCATTCTTTGGTTTTATGAACATAATGTTGATGCAATTCGCTGAGTTGGAAGGGAAGTGTACCCAGATTCCGGGTATTCTAAACACCAGACCCAAACCAAATGAACAAGCCCGTTGTTTAATCTCTGTTTTTCACACCAGCTTCTCCTCGCTCTTTCTGTGTTTCCTGCCTGGTCTGTTCCTCTGACCTTCATTCCTGACACTCTATTGAGAATGGCCAACTCACTGCGCCTCTCACTCACACCGTCACTCCACCCCTTCACCCACTTCCAAACCTCTCTGTTCAACAGTACCTCACATCTGCTCCTCTGCTCCATTAATATAACAGGAAAACATTTTCAAACAGACATTTCCAGACAGTGAACGTTCCAGTAAGACAAGGTAAAGATCAGATTCATTCACTTTAAACACAGAGAGAGCAGCTCTCCCTGTTCAGTCGAAGGAGCAGATGTAGTTTCTCTCCCATTAGTCTTAGAGACATGGGCCAGAATTTTAAGGGACCGTTGGAGACGGGAATGGAGGCCGGGGAGGGGGAGGGGGGGTGTATAAAATAGGGATGGAAGACGTTGGACCGGATTTTTCTGTCGGCGGCTGACGTGGAGGGCAGACTTCGCACATCCACACGGCAAGAAGGCATTTAAAGTATTTATGAGTCCAATTGTCAGCAATTTTATTCACTGGGTCCAATTGAACTAATAGTGCACGGAAACCACGGGGCTTCAGAGCCTCGCCTGGTTAAAGGAGGCAACTGGGAGGTGGGAGCTGAGTGTTGGCTTCACTGGGAAGCTATCGGGTGAGGCAGCGTCACTTGGCAGCAATGGTGGAGGGGGAAAGGGCATCGGGAAACACTGTCAGGAGTGGGGGCCAACGTGCCAGCTCTGCAGGGTTAGCCACACCAGGGTGTCATTGTGGCAGTGCCACTTCATTGAGGGTGACAAGTGAGGTAAATGTGGCTGGGTGTTGTTTACTGTGAAGGCCTTGCACTCAGGGAAGGGCAACCTGTCATGGGACTCATTCGAGGCTCTCATTGGATTCAAGGCTCCCATTGAGGAGGAGGCGGAGGAGTAGAGAGGAATGGACGGAGGCGCAGGCACCAGCAGGGGCACCACAGCAGCTTGGGGGCCCACAGGAAGGCCAGCCTCGAACAGGAGGCTGGAGAAGGAGGCAGAGGAACACGTCAGCCGAGTTTCAACTACCTGCAGATGTCCGAGTGACAGTGTCTCCGCAGACTGCGCCTCTCCACGGAGGTCGTCACTGATCTCTCTGCCATGATGCAGCTGTGCCCCATGCGACTTGGTGGGCACCTGATGCCAGTGTCACTGAAGGTCACCGTGCCACTGAACTTCTTCACCACCAGATCATTGCGGGGAACAACTGGAGATATGTGTGGAATCTCATTGTCTGTAGTGAATCAGTGCATCAAGGAGGTCACCAATGTCCTCTTCAGGAGGGCCGGTGACTATGTGCACATTAATCCAAACAGTCAAGCTGAGAGAGCTATCGGATTCGGGGCCATCGCTGGATTCCACCAGGTGGAGGGTGTTATTGACTGCAGCCATGTGACCATCAAGGCTCCTGCAGACCAGCCAGCAGCCTTCAACAGGAAGGGCTTCCACTTGCTTAGTGTGCAATTGGTCTGCGACCACTGCAAATGGATCCCATAGCTGTGTGCACAAATCCTGGGAAGCAGCCACAACGCCTGAATGCCAAGGCACTCCCAGGTGCCAGAACCTTTCCGCGGCCCCATCCGCTTTCAGAGATGGATCCTTGGAGACAAGGGCTACCCACTGAGGACATGACTACTGACGTCTGTGAGGAACCCACGCACGGATGCAGAGGAGAGGTACAACACCTGCTGCGGGTCAACCCGAGCGACCATCAAGGAGGCCATTGGTCTCCTGAAGATGAGATTCAGGTGCCTAGATCGATCCAGTGGAGCCCTTCAGTATGTCCCGGCGAGGGGCTCGCATATCGTGGTGGTTTGCTGTGCACAGCACAATCTGGCATTACAGAGGGGTGAGGTGTTGACTGGTGAGGATATTGTGGAGTGTGATGTCTCCTCTGATGATGAGGATGTGGAGGAGGATGCTGCCCAAGCAGTGCCAGATGAAGAACCTCAGGCACAGCAGGAAAAGGGCCATGAGATACACACAAGGGAGACATGAGACACCCTTATACATTCAAGTTTCCTTTGAGCCTTACCACCTTCTGGAACCACAGCAATAAAGTCTTAGCTTGAAGCAGCCCTGTTGTCGCCTCCTTCCTTCTGCACTGCAGCGTCCAGGTACACATCGCACAGTGACAAGGCCGAAGCTTTGTGAACTCAGGGCTTGGTCACTCACTTCCAGCCCCTTGGGAGGAAGGGTTTAAATGAAGTCCCAAAAGGCATCAACAATAGGAAGGAGACATAGTGAGAGGACATCATTTCTTTCTTCCGTGTGACAGCAAACACAACCCTATTCATCTGGAATGTACATTCACCCGTGAACCCAAGTGAATCTAGGTGCTCTTCTTAAATCTTTTCCGGGTGCTCCGACGTGGTGCTCCCCCTGCTCTGGCAGCTGAGATGGAGACAGGCTGCTGACCTTGCTGCCCCATGGCTTGGGATGACATTGGTGGTGGTCCTCTTGCTGCCTGAGGCCTGGAGGGACCCGGCACACTGAGGGCCTCCTGCACAGGTACAGGGACCCCACTCTGTCATCGAGGGTGATGGAGGCAGGCACTGGCATCACTGGTGTCACTGGCAGAGGGGCTTTCGAGCTACTGTCCACACCAGGAGCACCCAGAGAGGAGACCCCAGATGTAGCAGCCAGCTGCTCCTCCCCAGTTGTAAGACACACTTGTACCTCCCTGCTGACCTGAGAGGGACGTGGACCTGGTGGAGAGTTCAGGTGCCTCGTCCCCCCTCTCGCCTTGTCACCACTGGATGGAGCTCATGGACAAAGTGCTGGAGTGCAAGTCTGCGCACATCTCCGGCAGCCACTGATTGGTCGGCTGGATCTGGCTCTCCATCAGAGTCACCAATCTCTCAAGGAAGGAAGCCAGACACACCCCCATAGGAGACAGTACAGCATGCAAGGCCTGGATGGACTCCTCCATCATCCGAGCTTGGTTACACATAACCTCCGGCAACTCTGCCAGATGTTGCCTGACCTCTTGCTACAGCTGCAGCATTTCCCATGTTGCCGGTGACACCAGAGGCACGTCATCAGCCTGCGACTCAGCATGGGCCTGGCCTCCCACAGACTCCCAACTGCCAGTGGCCTCGGCTGTCACAGCCTCCGTCAGTTGCCCGGGCCTGTCTGTGACGTGCTCACCAGCTTGTGTGACCAAATCTAACAGCGAGTGGATACCCACCGAGTGAGGGTTTCTGTGCTGGTGGAGGGTGCAGGTGAATGATGTGACGGTGCACCCTCTGAGGCTCCCACCTCCTCCTCAGAGGTGTCCGGCTGTCCCCCAGTCTCTCCAGCTCTTCACGCTTGTCGTTCATCCCAGCCTGTATGAGCAAACAGGGACATTGAAGTGTTAGGGTCTGCCCATCATGACATTCCAACCACCTCTACTGTGCAGCTCCATTGATGCAGTGGTGAACAGATGTGCAGTGTGGTTCCTTTGCAGCGGATGCTCCCTTGTGCCCCAGGAGATGTTCAGTCACTCTCTTGGGTAGGTGTCCCTGTCTCTCCATCAGCTATGGAGCAGCTGCCTTGCTGCCCGGCCTGTTCCATGGCCTCCTCCTCCATCGGGATGAGGACGCGGAGATAAGGCACTCCACCGCCAGTCTTGACACGCTCTTTCCGATTGTGGGCTGTGTTCTCCTGCAGCCACTATGATGAACAAAGTTAGTCTCCCAGCGGGGACAAGCCCAACATCTCTGATGGTGATAGTCCAGCAGTCCATGATGGGGACACACGTATTCCTCCTGCATGTGGCCCCCTCTCGAGGGACTGTGTGAGTTTATACAATGACTGACGTGCAACCCCCACCGAGATGCAGCCAAGCCTCAGGCGGCATGTCCTGCTGCCCTTCCCCAATGCACATGACTGGGTGGTCACTCCCTTTCCACCAAACACTCCCTCTCACTCTGCCACACGCAATGTCCAAAGGGTCCAAAGTGTTTGGAGTTCTCACCTGAGCAGCCTGGATCAGGTCATTGACCCGCTTCCTGCACTGGATCCATGTCCTGCGGGTGAACCCACAGCTGCTGACTTCACCTACTATCTCCAGCCATCTTTACTTGGTCAGGTGGGCAGGTCTTCACCTCACATCCCTGGGAAAGAGGATCTTCCACCTTTCTCTTGCCACCTGGAGGCGAACCTGCAGGAAGGCATCGATAAACTGTGGGACCATGGTCACTGCAGGCTCGAATTCAGCTCCTTACCTATCAGGCGGCAGATGCAGCAGAACAGATCCTGGGGCATCAGAGGCAGCAGAACGGATCCTGGGGCAGCAGAATGGGTCCTGGGGCAGCAGGACGGATCCTGGGGCAGCAGAACGGATCCTGGGGCAGTAGAATGGGTCCTGGGACAGCAGAACGGATCCTGGGGCAGCAGAGGCAGCAGAACGGATCCTGGGGCAGCAGAATGTGCCCTGGGACAGCAGAACGGGTCCTGGGGCAGGAGAGGCAGCAGAACGGGTCCTGGGGCAGCAGAACGGGTCCTGGGGCAGCAGAGGCAGCAGAACGGGTCCTGGGACAGCAGAGGCAGCAGAACGGGTCCTGGGACAGCAGAGGGCTCTCAGGAAGACACTCCTTTAAACCAGGCAGCAGTGAATGCAGGCCTGGCAGCCCTTTTAATATGGTGCCAGCACCTGCCGTTGTGTCAGATGCCGGTGCCATCGGTGCCTCGTTCCCTGCCTCTGGTCCTTGTTTACATGGGCCCCACGCCTCCCCTTCATTAATTGGTCGGCTGCTCCTTGATCGGGGTCGGCCGGCCACATTTCACTCGTGTGGTGATGACACCCGCTTCCGGTGTCTCTGCCGAGAGCCGCAGCGTTAATTTAAACTTCAGCCCATGGGGTCAAGAGTGGAAAATCTCCCCTCTGATTCTCTCTACTTAAACTGATGTAGACACCAAATTAGAACTGATGAAACCAGGGACTGTATCCTGGTTCTTCAATCTAGTGTTCTCCCAACTGAGCTATTCCATCCTCACTGTGAACTCATCTTCATTGGAGACAAATATAACTCCAGGCGGAATTTTCCCACCCGTTCATTCCTCACTTCAGGGGAATGGGACCCGACCAGATCGCGGAACTCAGATTATGTTAATGTTCTGCTCTTGATATCTTCATATTATCTTGCGTTTGAGCCACGTTTAATCAGGTTCACGGACAAATTCTTCCATCATCCCTTCTCCCACATTCTCTCTCTCATTCATTCATTCTTTATTCCTCACAGTCCAGAAAGAGTTCGGAATCAGAGCTCACTCCCAAACCCTCTGCACACAGACCTCTGTCTGTTACACTGTTTGATCCAAGAGACCAGTCAATAATTTACACTCTTTAGAAACACAGAAAGCTGCCTCAGAGTGTTCGACAGAGTTAAATACACTGAAGTCTTTTGAAAAATGTTCATCTTACGGGTTGTTACTGAGCCCACAGAGCAGGACGGGCCCAGGCTCCAGCCCCAGCCCCAGCCCCACCTGGGCTGTGTTAGCTGATGTCACCTGGTGTGATACTGAGCCACATGGAGCAGGAAAGTGCCTGGTTGTATTCATGGCCTGTGTTGAGTTAACTGATCCCACTCAGTGTGGTAGGAGCCACACAGAACAGAATGGGCCCAGGCTCCTTCCTCAGCCTGAGGAATGATAGTTCTTCTCACACGTTGTTGTACAGAGCCCCACACAGAACAGGGAAATCTCAGGCTCCATCCCCGGCCTGTGGTATTTTACTTCATCGCACCTGGTATGGTATGGAGTCCCCAGAGCAGGAAATATCCAGCTTCCATCTCCGGCCTGTGCTGAATTAGCTGATCTGACCTGGTTGGCACTGAACCGCAATCAGGGAAGGATGGGCCGAGGCTCCATGGCCTGTGGTGTGTTAGTTATTCTCATTTGGTGAGGTACTGAGCACCGTATAGAGCAGGAAGGGCCTGTGCTCAGTGAGCTGATCTCACCTTGTGTGGTCCTGAGACCCACTCACAAAGCAGGACGGGCCTAGGCCTCATCCCCGGCCTGTGTTCAATTAGCAGATCTCAGCCAAAAGATTTTGATAAGGTTCCACACAAGAGGCTTCTCTATCGGATTAAAGTCCCTGGTATCAGTGGTAATATATTGATCTGGATTGGGAACTGCCTGGCAGGACGTAGGCAGAAAGTAGTTCCAGATGGATCTGGATCTGTTTGGAGACCAGTTACCAGTGGTATCTCGCAGGGATCGGTGTTGGGACTGTTGCTCTTTACTATTTTTATTAATGATCTGGATGTAGGTGTAGGGGGCACCATCTGTAAATTTACAGATGATTTGAAGATCTGTGCGAGTGTTCAGACTGTAGACGATACTCGACTGTTTCAGGCTGATCTTAATGTGTTGGGAGATTGGGTTCATGACTGGTAAATGATGTTTAATTTGGGTAAGTGCAGTGTTATTCATGTGGACAGGGCGAATGCTCAACATTCATACACCCTTCAGGGAAAAACATTAAAGTAGGTGGAAAAAAGAAAATAATTTTGAGCAGAGATCTGTATGTTCCAGTGCACAGATCTCTAAAGGTACAGCAGCAATGCTGTGAAGTGATAGTTGGAGCAAATAGAGGGTTGGGCTGCATTCAGAGGACAATTGAGTATAAAATGAGGCATATTCTTTCATAGGATGTGAGCGACACTGGCAAGCCCAGAATTTGTTACCCATCCCTAATTGTCCTCGACAAGGTGGCGGTGAGCTGCCTTCTTGAATTGCTGCACTCCATGTGGTGTAGGTACACCCACAGTGCTGTTAGGAAGGGAGATCCAGGATTTTGACCCAGCATCAGTGAAGGAGCAGCGATATATTTGCAGATCAGATGGTGTGTGACTTGAAGGGGAGCTTGCACATGGTGGTGTTTCCATGCATCTGCAGCCCTTGTCCTTCAAGGTGGTGGAGGTCTTCGGTTTGGAAGGTGCTGTCTGCGGAGCCTTGGTGAGTTGCAGCAGTGCATCTGGTAGATGGTACACACGATTGCCACTGTGCGTCAGTGGTGAAGGGAGTGAATGTTCAAGGTGGTGAATGGGGTGACAAGCAAGACGGCTGCTTTGTCCTGAACAGTGTCGAGTTTCTACTGTATTCTTGGTGCTGCACTCATCCTGGTTTGTGCCTTGTAGATGGTTGACAAGTTTTGGAGAGTCAAAAATCACAAGATTATTACAGTGCAGAAGGAGGCCATTCGGTCCATTGTGTCTGCATAGAATCATAGAACATAGAAAGTTTACAGCACAGGCAGGCCAAAAAACGAGCCACCCAGCTGAATCCCATTGTCCAGCATTTGGACCGTAGCCCTGCAGGTTCAGGTACTTGAGGTGCACATCCAGACTCCTTTTAAATGAGTTGAGGGTTTCTGCCTCAGCTACCCTTGCAGGCAGTGAGTTCCAGACTCCCACAGCCCTTTGGGTGAAAATACCTTTCCTCATCTCCCCTCTAATTGTTCAACACATCACTTTAAATCTATGCCCCCTAGTCACTGACCTCCCTACTAAGGTAAATAGACCCTTCCCATCCATTCTAACCAGACCCCTCACAATTTTGTACATTTCAATCAAATCTCCCCTCAGCCTCTTCTATTCCAAGGAGAACAACCCCAGTCTATCCAATCTTTCCTCATAGCTGCATTTTTCCAGTCCTGGCAACATCCTCGTAAATCTCCTCTGTAACCTCTCCAGTGCAATTACATCCTTTCTGGAATGAGGTGACCAGAACTGCTCACAGAACTCAAGTTGTGGCCTAACTAATGATTTATACAGTTCCAGCATAACCTCCCTGCTCTTATATTCCATACATTGGCTAATAAAGAAAAGGATTCCATAAGCCTTCTTATCCAACTTATCAACCTGTCCTGCTACTTACAGGGATCTGTGGACATTCACTTCAATGTCCCTCACTTCATCTACACCTCTCAGCATTCACCCATTAATTGTGTATTCCTTTGCTGTGTTTGACCTCACCAAAGGCATCACCTCACACTTCTCCAAGTTGAATTCCATTTGCCACTTTTCTGCCCACCTGACCAGTCCATTTCTCCAGCTCTCCTAATGAGCAGTTGACCTAGTGCCTTGAGCTGAGTTACTCATCACAGAATTCCCACTATCTGATTTACCCTTGTCGCCAGAGTATGTATATGAATGGTCCAGTTAAGCTTTTGTCAATGGTAACCCCCAGGATGTTGATGGTGGGGGGATTCAGCGATGGTAATGCTGTTGATCGTCAAAGGGAGATGGTTACATTCTCTCTTGTTGGAGATGGTCATTGCCTGGTACTTATGTGGTGTGAATGTTACTTGCCACTTAGCAGCCCAAGTATGAATGTTGTCCAGGTCTTGCTGCTTCTGGACACGGACTCCTTCGGTATCTGAGATGTCCCGAATTTGTCCTTTTATGAAACCTTGGTCAGGACTCACTTGGAATATTGCATCCAGTCTTGGTCTCCTCACATGATGGGTGATATTGAGGCTTTGGAAAGGGTACAGAGGAGAGACATTCGACGAATTCCCTGTATATGACATCTTGGTTATCAAGTTAGACTAAAAGAGTTGGGACCCTACACCTCAGAGAAACCTAGACTGAGGGGTGATCCGATTGAGGTTCATAAATAATGAAGGGTCCAATTTAGCATGGGAGAGGACTCAGAACTTTCTCTTGTGAAAGGCCAGATGGCACCCGGATCACATTAAATTTCATTTTCAGTGGTGGGTCAATGTGCCAGGATGGCCAAGTGGTTAAGGCGTTGTATTTATGATCCAATAGACATGTGTCTGCGGGGGTTCAAACCCCCCACTACTGGTATCTGTGCTTACAAAAGGTTGCTTATTTTTTCCCTTACTTTTGCCTTGCACCATCATCTCTTCTGTCATTTGATCACTCTTGCCTTCCAACTGATCACAGCTTCCTCTGATTTGATCTGCCCCAGCACCGTTCACTGGCTCTGCGCTTGCTTATAAACTGGTAAATCTTTAACTTAATCTCCTCTGGACTCTGACAATGACCTTCTCATCCTTCCTGGATTGTGGTTCCTCACAGGATCCGCTGCCTCTCCGACTCCCCTCCAGGTAACTGAAGGCCCTGAGCCTTGGTCTCGCTTTATACGCCAGCTGGTAGTTGATTCTTTGCAGGTCTGCCACCGCTCAGGAGAAGCTCAAGACCCAGATCAAGCAAAGTATCAAGAGGAATGTGAGCAAAGGCTCCCTGGTGCAGAGCAAGGGACAGGGAGCCTCCGGCTCCTTCAAAATCAGCAAGAAGGAAAACCCAGGGAAAAGTGGGAAAGAAGGTGAAGAAACCAGTAGACAAGAAATCTTCAGTGAAGAAACCAGCAGACAAGAAATCTTTAGTGAAGAAACCAGCAGACAAGAAAGTGACAACAAAGAAAGTCACAGCCAAGAAAACGAGCAGCAAGGCGGCGGCAATGCCAAATAAAGCAGTGAAGAAAGCAAGGCTTCAGAAAAAGTCTCCTGCGAAGAAGGTAAAAAAAGGCAAGAGTGCGGCGGGCGGAAAGGCGCTGAAGAAAGTGCAGACATGGAAGAGCAAGGTCAAGCCGAAAGCAGCGAAGGCTCAGAAAGCAGGGTCTGGAAAGAAGTGAAAGAGCGCGGGAAACTTGTAAACATCTGAACACAAAGGCTCTTCTCAGAGACACCCACATCTCTCAGGAAGGAGCTGATCCCCTGATCAAATGATCCCTGTCCCGGCCCCGCCTGCAGATTCCACATGGAAATGATTTGGAGTAAATCCAGGATCCCTGGTGACTCGCTGACATCCCCTCCACCCAGCCCTTTCCCCACTCTCTGTAATAAAACAGAGGGATATCCGGCCCTCACTCTAACTGGGGATGTGTTCGGTGCAGTCTCAGTTCACAAATTCAGGGGGAGAGTTTGTAAGACAGTAACACTGGTGGAGAAAACCCACCTCACAACTCAAACCCCAACACATGAGTTTCTCCAATGTAGCTGGAGTCGGGTGACAACAGGAGCTGGGATAGGCTGTGATTGGGAATGTTAGGAATGGATTTGTTCATGGAGAAATGTACCTGGAATCTCAGAATATTATAGTTCCTTATTTCCCCAGATGACACATTCTGCAGTGAGAGTGAAAAGTCTCTTCACTGCTTCACATTTACTCATTGTTTGGTTCTAGATGAATAATGAGTCAGAGAGTAATGACAGGATCTGAAACTTCTTTTTTTTATTTTCCAAAATATACTTTATTCATAAAAATATGTAAAAATTACATTGCCAAACAGTTTCCAAACAGCACCAAAAAAGACAAACATTGCAAGGGAGATTAGTTTCCTTCAATACTGTCATGAGTTTCTTCCCAACCCTTCCGTTTCACAATTGTCATGTCAATTACAGTTTTACATTTACAGCAACTGAGAATATTAACGATACAGTTCGAGGAGTTTCCCATGGGTCCAGCCCCTCAGTCCAGCTTGGTGGGGGAACCTTACACTGTGGTCTTTCCCCATTGAGCCTTTGCTGCGGCTGCCCCAAGCTTTAGTGCTTCCCTCAGCACGTAGTCCTGGACCTTGGAATGTGCCAGTCTGCAACATTCGGTGGTGGACAACTCTTTGCGCTGGAGGACCAGCAAGTTTCGGGCAGACCAAAGGGCGTCTTTCACCGAATTGATAGTCCTCCAGCAGCAGTTGATGTTTGTCTCGGTGTGCGTCCCTGGGAACAGCCCGCAGAGCACAGACTCCTGTGTTACAGAGCTGCTTGGGATGAACCTTGACAAAAACCACTGCATCTCTTTCCGCACCTGCTTTGCAATGGCACATTCCAGGAGGAGGTGGGCGACCGTCTCTTCCCCACCACAGCCAACGCGGGGGCACTGGGCGGATGGGGCGAGACTTCTTGTGTGCATGAAGGATCTGACGGGGAGGGCCCTTCTCACCAGCAGCCGAGCTACGTCTTGGTGCTTGTTTGAAAGTTCTGGTGATGAGGCATTCCGCCAAATGACTTTGACGGTCTGCTCGGGAAACCATCTGACAGGATCCACCGCTTCCTTTCCCGTAGGGCCTTGAGGACATTCCGTGCAGACCACTGCCTGATGGACCAGTGGTCAAAGGTGTTTTCCCGCAGAAACTACTCCACGAAGGATCGGTGGGACGGCACCGCCCAACTGCATGGATCGTTCCGCGGCAATGTGACCAGGCCCATCCTTCGCAACACCGGGGACAGATAGAACCTCAGCACGTAGTGACACTTGGAGTTTGCGTACTGGGGATCTACACACAGCTTGATGCAGCCGCACACGAAGGTGGTCATCAGGATGAGGGCCACGTTGGGTACATTTTTCCCGCCCTTGTCCAGAGATTTGAACATCGTGTCCCTCCGGACCCGGTCCATTTTAGATCCCCAGACGAAGCGGAAAATGGCTTGGGTGACTGCCACGGCGCAGGAGTGGGGTATGGGCCAGACTTGCGCCACGCAGAGCAACAACGAGAGCGCCTCGCACCTGATGACCAGGTTCTTACCCACAATGGAGAGAGATCGCTGGCCCCACATGCCCAACATTTGTCGTACCTTGGCTACTCGCTCCTCCCATGTTTTGCTGCACGCCCCGGCCCTTCCGAACCATATCCCCAGCACCTTCAGGTAATCTGACCTGACGGTGAAGGGGACAAAGGATCGGTCAGCCCAGTTGCCAAAGAACATGGCCTCGCTCTTGTCGTGGTTAACTTTGACTCCCGAGGCCAGTTGGAACTGGTCGCAGATGCTCATCAGTCTGCGCACGGACAGCGGATCGAGCAGAAGACGGCGACGTCATCCATGTACAGGGAGGTTTTGACCTGAGTGCCTCCGCTGCCTGGGATTGTCACCCCTCTTATGCTCGCATCCTTCCGAATAGACTCAGCAAAGGGTTCAATACAGCAAACAAACAAGACCGGGGAGATAGGACAGCCCTGTCTGACTCCAGATTTAATCGGGAAACTTTCAGATTCCCACCCGTTGATTGAGACTGCGCTACTGATGTTTGTGTAGAGCAGTTGGATCCAATTGCAGATTCCCTCCCCAAACCCCATTTTGGAAAGCACGTCCATCATGTTGGTGTGCGATATCCTGTCAAAAGCCTTCTCCTGGTCCAGGCTGATGAGGCAGGTGTCCACCCTCCTGTCCCGTACGTAGGCGATCGTATCCCTGAGTAGCGCCAGACTATCAGAGATCTTCCTGCCGGGTACAGTACAGGTCTGATCGGGGTGAATCACCAACTCCAGAGCAGACTTGACTCGACTGGCTATGACTTTGGACAGAATCTTGTGATCAACATTAAGCAGTGAGATGGGCCGCCAATTTCTGATTTCTGCCCTCTCCCCCTTCTGCTTGTAAATGAGGGTGATGATGCCTTTTCTCATGGATTCTGACATGCTGCCAGCCAGGAGCATACTCTCGTATACTTCCAGCAGGTCCTGGCCGGCCCAGTCCCACAGGGCCGAGTACAACTCGACCGGTAAGCCGTCGCTCCTGGAAGTTTTACTCGTCTCGATAGACTCGACGGCCTTTGTCAGCTCGTCCAGAGTTAGCGGCTTGTCCAGTCCCTCCCTCCTGCTGTCATCTGAGACATCTGTGATAGATGACAAGAAGGACAGGGAGGCTCTGCTGTCTGTGGGCTTCGCGTCAGACAGCCCAGCATAAAAGGATTTGCTGATCCTTAGTATGTCGGACTGCGAAGACGTTACCGAGCCATCTTCTTCCTTCAGGCTGCTGATAACAGAGCTCTCTCTGTGTACCTTTTGGAAGAAGTAACGCGAGCACGTCTCATCCTGCTCGATGGAGCGGACTCTGGACCGGAAGAAGATCTTGGAGGCCTCCTTGGCAAAGAGCGAGGCCTGCTGGCTCTTCACCTCTTGGAGGTCCTCCTTGACCTCGACCCCCATTGACTGCAACCGGAGTAGATTTTGCATAATTTTCTGGAGTCGGGACAGTTCCCTCTGTCTCTCTCTCGCCTTCTGAACACCTTTGCGGATGAAGAACCTCTTGATGTTCTCCTTAATCGCTTCCCACCAGTGAACTGGAGACTCAAAGAGGGGTTTCACGGTCCTCCAACCTTTGTAATCCATTTTGAGTTGCTCAACGTTCTCTGGGGTCAGCAGTGTTGCATTGAGCTTCCACGTCCCTCTGCCAACCCGCTGGTCGTCCTGTAAGTGACAGTCGGCCAGTAAGAGGCAGTGGTTGGAGAAGAACACCGGCTTGACGTCGGTGGATCCGACCGTGACAGCACGGGACACAAACAGGAAGTCAATCCTGGAACGGGCAGACCCGTCCGATCTTGACCATGTGTATCTGCGCTGCGCTCCGTCTGCAGGTTTGCTGAAGACGTCGTGCAGTTTGGCATCTTTAACTGTTTCCATTAGGAATCTGGACGTAGCGTCCAGTTTGCTCTCGTCACTGCCGGATCGTCCAGCCGCATCGATGATGCAGTTGAAGTCACCGCCTAGGATGACCGGCCTGGACGTCGCCAGCAGCAGTGGGAGCTGCTGGAAGACGGTCAGCCGCTCGCTGCGCTGTACCGGGGCGTACACGTTGATCAACCGGAGCGGAACGTTGTTGTACATCACGTCTGCTACGAGGAGGCGACCGCCCACCACCTCCTTAACTTCGGAGATGGTGAAGTTACCTCCCCACAGCAGAATACCCAGGCCGGAGGAACGGCAGTCATTACCCCCCGACCAGATCGATGGCCCGTGGGACCACCATCGCGACCACTACCTGTAGGTGCTGAGGTGTGGTATTCCACACTCCTGCAGAAACAGTAGGTCAGCTTTGACCTTGGCAAGGTAATCCAAGGTTGAAACACATCGCGTAGTAGATTTAATGCTACACACATTAATGCAAGCAATTCTTACACCCATTTTTTCCTAAACATTAGTTGTTGCTTCCCATACCATTTGTCCTCGCTAGTCCCAGTCCTTCCCCTTCGGGATGTTCCTGCATACCCATCGTGTGCGCAAGCAGTTTCACGTTGGTTGGGCTCAGAAACCCCTCCTGATCTTTCATGCAGGGTTTGTGCCGCTCGGGTGACATCGGGGGGGTGGGGTCTTGTAGGCAGAGAGGATTGGGTTGTCCTCAGCTGCTTCCATCTGTTCCTCCTCGAAAACATCACAGCTCCCGGTCTTCTGGAGCTCAGGTGCGCCAGACGTGTCTTTGCTCCGGTGTCCCGGAGCTGAGATGCGTTGGCCACATCGTTACGTGTGCGGCATTGGGGTTGGGGCACGCCGGGCCCATCACAGCTTCCAGTGCCCGGGGGCTGGGATGCTTTATCATCCATCTCGGAGTTCTGCCACCTCTTTTGAAGGGGCTGTCGTTCCATCATTTCCCCGTCCAGTGAAGAGGAGTTGTTGCAGTCTGATTCAGAAGAGAGCCTCCTCTTGCCACTGGTTTGGGTGGTGGCTTTGGGATGTTTTTTCTTTGTGGTTTTCCTCTGGACCACTTGCCACTGACCTGTTTGTCCAACTGCTGCCTCCTCCTCCATTGAATCTGTCTGTGGTGGAGGGGTTTCCGGGCGCTGGGTAGGTGCTGGGTCGTTGGTTTCAGCCACCTCCCCTTCCTTCTCAGGTTGAAGTTCCTCACTGCGGAGAAGGTTGCTGGTCTCCTTTCGAACAGCGGACGCCTTCGTCGAACCTTCTCCCCTCCTTTCCTTGGACCTTGCCGCCTGAGCATAGCTGAGGCAACGTTTGGGGCAGGTCTTGTAGAGATGGCCTGCCGCACCGCACAAGTTGCAACACTTAGTCTGCTTACAGTCCTTGGTCTGATGGCCTTCCTCCTTGCAGTCTTGCAAACAACCATGCTGCAGTTGGCTGCCATGTGACCAGATTTTCCACAGCTGCGGCAAACTCTGGGCTGCCCAGCGTAGACCAAGAAGCCTCGACTTCCCCCGATAGTGAAGCTGGAGGGAGGGTGGATGATGGCTCCACTGGGATCTACCTTCAAGGTCACCTTGACCTGCCGCTTGCTGGTCCAAATCCCAAATGGGTCCTTGACATCAGTGCTGCTGCCGGCCACCTCGACGTACCTGGCGAGAAAGGTGAGTACATCCAAAACCGGAACATGGGGGTTGCAGAGGTGAATCGTCACCACCCGGTCCCGTTGTGACGGAAGCGTGAAGAGCGGCTCCGCTGTGAGGATTGAAAGTGGCGCCCGTTCCCCTTTCTCCTTGAACGCCCTCAGGAACTTGATGCATCCCGCCACGTTCCGGAACGTCACGTCGAAGTATCCACTGCTGGGGAAATCCTGCAGGCAGAAGACGTCCGTCGCTTGAAATCCTTCTCTCACACCAGCCCTTGAATGACTCAGTGTGAAGTGTCCAATGTGTGAAGCCACTGCCAGGGTTTGTCAATCTGGACAGTTTCAGCTCAGTTACTGGGGGCCTGGAATCCCCGCAGTTTGACTCTGTCTCTTATTGGTCACCCGCTTCTCAATCCAATTATTAACCAATAGGAGAATCGCATAGAAGTAAATAGTAGTTCTCATTGCCTTAGATTTTCCAATTGGAAAAAGCCCGGCAATTCCAGAGCAGGAAGGAATTGAAGTGATGGAAAATTTCAATTTTCAGGCAACAATTTTAAAATCTCTCATTTTATGTTCTGTTTTACTGTATTTACCGTCACAAAATCCTGACGCGATTTTAGGAATCGTTTTCATTTGTCAATCTGTTAACTGTAAGCGGCGGGAGGAAGGTCCGGTTCAGCAATTTAAAACGGGACAAATATCAGCTTCCTCTCTGTAAAAGGAACAAATTAGCGACTAACCGCCTCTCACAGGCTTCTCGGGGACTGACAGAAACGAGCGGTTTCTGATCTTTTCTCCTGAAAGAGGCGGATAATGCTGCAGGGAGCCATGAACTGCCCTTCACTTTCTGGCTGCTAATACACCCCTGACTTCAAACAGTTCAGACAGCGACTGATGCTTCTGCCGGAAAATGAGCAGATTCACCAGAATGATCCCGGTCCATCATGGCCAAAGACATCCAGCTGACCGGCCGCATCCGCGGGGAACGCACCTAAAACCCAGCTTCAGTAACAAGTGTAACAAGGGCTCTTTTCAGAGCCACCAAATCAGCAAAGGAAAGAGCTGCCATCTCTGTTCATCATCAAAACCATTAGATTGGAGGGGCGGCCACATGGTTTCTGTTTTGTCACATCACTTTCCCGAAAGGCCTGTGGGACTGAGAGCTGATCTGGAATTTAGAAAGCAGCATTACGGGAGACTCATTGCTGCTCAGCACAATCTCAACCCCGCTCCTGGGATCCGTTAGCTGGCATTTGGGGAAAAGAAATGGATCCCAGTTTTATTTGGAAGGCATTAATGGAGCCGGGTCCGTTCACATGAGGGTTATTTACAAACATTACCCAATGAGTTCACTAATATTTGAATCCGTTGGAGATCAGTACACAGGATATGTAAGGCAGCTCGGTCACTCTGACTGAAACCGCCAGTTACCTGGGGCTGCAGACCCTGACACTGCGGGGACAGAATCTCCGACTCTATCCCGCCGCCGGGGGGAACAGACAGCTCTGTGTCCGGAGAATAGGGAGGGCCGGGGGGAAGGCACATATTAAAGCGCTACAATGGACTCAGCTCCTGTGTGTGCACAACTCTCGCTGATTCCGTGCTCTGGGAACAGTGCGGTCTAAACAGATCAGGTTAGGAGAGAAACACACAGCCCGAGAATGGCCTCTTCCTTCCTGCATTTACTCTGTTCCGGGAGCAGATTCTCATTGAGAAGCGGTGCTCAGATCACCGGAGAGAAATAAAAAACACAATTCAAACTGTCCAAATAAAAATCAAAGAATTAACCTGGACACTTCCGTTATTAAATTAATTCATCAGCTCCGAACCAGTTCCCGTTGATGGACCGGGATGGTCTCGGGATTCATAAAATCGAAGGCAGCGGGATTGATTAAATTGTTGATTCTGGCACCCTGTAGTTCACTTCTTCACTTAACCAGAGGGGGAGATGTGTGAGCAGAGAAACAGAGCGAAATCCAGAGAGGGAACTGAAAAGACAACTGGACAGATGTGAAACAGGTCAATCCACTGTTCCAATAACTCCATCTCTGATTCCCTCCTGACAGTAACCAGCCCTTCACAGAGACTGTGGGTGGCTCTGAAAAGAGCTATTGGTTTATTAGATGACATTTTGGCCGCTTTACTTTTTCTGGGAGCTCTGAGCGCTGGTTTTCTTGGGCAGCAGCACGGCCTGGATATTAGGCAGCACCCCGCCCTGAGCGATGGTTACCCCTCCCAGAAGCTTGATGAGCTCCTCGTCGTTGCGGACGGCCAGCTGCAGGTGTCTGGGGAAGATGCGGCTCTTCTTGCTGTCCCGGGCCGCGCTCCCGGCCAGCTCGAGGATTTCAGCGGTCAGATACTCGAGCACAGCAGCCAGATAGACCGGGGCTCTGGCACCCACACGCTGAGCATAGTTACCCTTTCTCAGGAGCCGGTGAACCCGGCCCACCGGGATCTGCAGTCCTGCCCGGGAGGAGTGAGACTTGACCTTGGCCCGAGCTTTCCCGCCAGTCTTTCCTCTTCCAGACATTTCCACAATCTCACAAATACTTTCACAAAGAATGAATAATTTCCTTAGCATTGATAGCGTTCTGCAGGTAGTCAGGATGGCCGAGCGGTCTAAGGTGCTGCGTTCAGGTCGCAGTCTCCATTGGAGACGTGGGTTCGAATGCCACTTTTGACAAGTTGTGTTTTTAACTGCACTGGAGGCGTTTGGGAGCAGCGGTGAAGAGCAAAGAGAAAGCAGGAAAGAACATGGACAAGCAAAATAACAATGGACCCAAAGATGTTGCAACAAAACATTGGCGGACGAGGCAACGAAGCAAACAGCAGGGCACATAAAAGATCAAAAATGTAACCTTTGTATCGGGGTGGAAGATGTTGCCATATATCCTTAATGAATACTTTACTGTTTTCCCGAATGAAAGTGTGATGCAGATATTGTTATTAAGGAGGAGGAGTGTGAAGTATTGGACGTGATAACTTAACGAGAGAGGAAGTCTTAATGGGATGAGCATCCTTGAATGTGGATAAATCATCAGGACCAGATGAAATGTACCCCAGGCTGTTGAAAGAAGCCAGGGAAGAAATAGTGGAAGGTCTGACCATCATTTTCCAATCCCTCACTGGATACAGGTTTGGTGCCAGAGGATTGGAGGTCTTGTAACGTTGCAATAAAAGCAAAATACGAGGCAGATCAAGCATGGCTGATCCTTTCGAGTAGAGAAACAGGGCTGAATTCCCTGAACCAGTGCTACAGCTTTCAGAATAGAAGGAGCCTATACAAACCTGATGGGTTCCACTTAAACAAAAGAGCTGGAGGTGTTGACAGTCAGAACAGATAAAATGTGGAGGAGTGTTTGAAGCAGATGCTGTGTGGTTACTGTAGTTGTACTATGGAGTTATTTCAAGGAGGTGATTCTGAATGTAATGGATCAACGTGGACCCATCCAAGGCAAAGGTTCTAAGCTTCCCTGTGGTCCAGCCTGGTTGAATGGAACTGAAGCAAACAAATCATCCAGAAGAGGAAATGATATGTAAGGCCATGAAAGCACAGAATTCAGCTGGATGCAATACCAGATGGTATGGCAAGAGTGTAAAACAGCAACAGACTGGTGAATAAAACTTTCCCATTGAATGAGACAAGAGAAAAGTAGGGTAATAATAGTGTCAGGTGAGTTGTGACACTATTCACATTCCACCTTGATCTGAATAGGACTGTTGAAGGGAGTGATTGAGAAGAATAGAGGAGAAATGAAAAGAAAGGAGAAATAAACAAAAGGTCTTTTGATTTTAGAATGCTTGTTTTTGGAAATGACAGACTGTAAAGTGTGCGTGTCAGAAGATATAGAGCGAAGTTGGGTATGACAAGATCACAGGAAAGTTGTGCCCTGAGACAAGGTGCGTGTTGACAGGAAAGCTGCTTTCTTTTGCACAAAATGTAATTTATTCATATAATTTGTGCAATTACATTGCAAAGCAGTTCAAATTTAATATTACATAAGGTACAATGCAGATCAGTTTCCTTCAATAATGTACATGATGTATCTCACTATCCCTGCCTGCACAGGTTATATTTACAGTATTTACATTACACATCAAACATTCTCTGGTGCAAACAGCCCGAGGGGTTTTACACGGGTTCCAGCCCCTCACTGCACTATGGCCGACTAGGGCCTCAGACTGCAGCCTTTCCCCATTGAGTCTCCCTGGTGGCTTCCCCAAGCTTTAATGCCGTCCCACAGCACATAGTCTTGGACGTTGCAATGTGCCAGTCTGCAACACTCGGTCATGGACAGCTCTTTGCACTGGAATACCTGTCCCACGGCCGGGCTCGTTCTCAATAGAGATCATTTCAAATGAACATTTCCTAAATCCGTGCTTTCTGTCTCGCAATAAAGAGAACAGGATGCCTGGCAGATTCAGTGTGAGACGATAACACTGCCGGGTGAAGGCCGCTTTCCAACTCCAATCTTAACACAGGAGATTCCCCAAACAGCTGCAGTAAGGTGCTGTGAACTGCTGGAAGCGGATGTGTGTGGAAATGTTGATATTACTGAGGAGGTTTCTTGTTTTGGAATGGACTGTGTTTTGGTGGGAATATTACTGAGTGTTAGTTGCATCGGGACCATATTTAAAAGCTCCGGCTTTCTGGAAAGCCTTGACTATGAAGGCCGAGTCTGGAAGGGTTTGTGTGGAGAGCTGGGTTTCGGTTCTACTGTTGATAAAGGGTTTGAAATTGGCAGCCCGGAGGAAACTGGAGGTGGAGCTGAAAGATGAGGGCCGTTCTCTCTCTGTCTGTCACTCTGGGTGTCTCCTCCATCTAGCTCTCTGTTTAATCTTCACTCTTGTCTCCTCCCCTCCCTGCTCTCACTCTTCCTTTCTCAGCCAGGTCCGGGTGGCCTGCATAAAAAGGAGCCTGACGGAATCAGTCTCTTTTATTGTGAACTGATTTGAGGCAAGAATCAACATGTCTGGCAGTAAACAAGAGTATGCTCCAGGCTGGCAGCATGTGAGAATCCATGAAGAAAGGCATCATCACCCTCATCGACAAGCGGAAGGGGGAGAGGACAGAAATCAGAAATTGGTGGCCCAATTTCTGCTTAATGCTGTCTGCAAGATTCTGTCAAAAGTCATAGCCAGTCGATTCAAGTCTGCTCTGGAGTTGGTGATTCACCCTGATCAGACCGATACTATACCAGGCAGGACAATCTCTGATAGCTTTGCGCTACTCAGGGATATGATCACCGATGTCCGGGACAGGAGGGTGGATACCTGCCTCATCAGCCTGGACCAGGAGAAGGCTTTTGACAGGATATCGCAGACTTACATGATGGATGTGCATTCCAAAATGGGGTTTGGGGAGGGAATCTGCAATTGGATCAAACTACTCTACACAAACATCAGTAGTGCAGTCTCAATCAATGGGTGGGAATCAGAAAGTTTCCCGATCCAATCTGGAGTCAGGCAGGGCTGTCTTCTCTCCCCTGTCTTGTTTGTTTGCAGTATTGAACCCTTTGCTGAGTCTATTGGGAAGAATGCGAGCATCAGAGGGGTGACAATCCCAGGCAGCGGAGGCACTCAGGTTAAAACCTCCCTGTACATGGATGACGTCGCCGTTTTATGCTCGGATCCACTGTCTGTGCACAGACTGATGAGCACCTGCGACCAGCTCGAACTGGCCTTGGGAGCCAATGTTAAACACGGCAAGAGCGAGGCCATGTTCTTTGGGAACTCGGCTGACCGATCCTTTGTCCCCTTCACCGTTAGGTCAGACTACCTGAAGGTGCTGGGGATATGGTTTGGAAGGGCTGGGACGTGCACCAAAACCTGGAAGGAACGAGTAGCCAGGGTACAACATAAGCTGAGCAGCGATCTCTCTCCATTATGGGTAAGAACCTGGTCATCAGGTGCGAGGCGCTCACATTGCTGTATGTGGTGCAGGTCTGGCCCATACCGCATTCCTGCGCTGTGGCGATCACCTGAGCCATTTTCCGCTTCATCTGGGGATCCAAAATGGTCCGAGTCCGGAGGGACACGATGTTCGAACCTCTGGATAAGGGCGGGAAAAATGTACCCAACGTCGCCCTCATCCTTATGGCTACCTATGTGTGCGGCTGCATCAAGCTGTGTGTAGATCCCCAGTTTGCAAACTTCAAGTGTCACTTCGTGCTGAGGTTCTATCTGTCCCCGGTGTTGCAAAGGATGGGACTGGTCATATTGCTGCGGAATGCTCCATCCAGTTGGACTGTGCCATCCTACCTATCCTTCATGGAAAAGTTTCTGTGGAAAAACACCTTTGACCAACAATCCATCAGGCAGTGGTCTGCACGGAATATCCTCAAGGCACGACGGGAAAAGGAGATGGTGGATCCTGTCGGATGGTCCCCTGAGCAGAAGTCCAAAGTCATTTGGCAGAATGCCTCATCACCAGAACTTTCAAACAAGCACCAAGATGTAGCCTGGCTGATGATGAGAAGAGCCCTCCCCGTCAGATCCTTCCTGCACACCTGAAGTCTCACCCCATCCACACGCGGCCATCGAGGTGGCTGTGGTGGAAAAGAGATGTTGCCCACCTCTTTCTGGAATGTGTCTTTGCAAAGCAGGTGTGGAAAGAGATGCAGTGGTTCTTGTCGAGGTTCATCCCAAGCAGCTCTGTAACACAGGAGTCTGTGCTCGATGGGCTGTTCCCAGGGACGCACACCGAGATAAACTATCAATTCGTTGAAAGACGCTCTTTGGTCTGCCCGAAACTTGCTGGTCTTCCAGTGCAAAGAGTTGTCCATGACCGAATGTTGCAGACTGACACATTCCAAGGTCCAGGACTACGTGCTGAGGGACGCACTAAAACTTGGGGCAGCTGCAGCAAAGGCTCAATGTGGAAAGACCACAGTGTAAGCTCCCCTCACCAAGCTGAACTGAGGAGCTGGATCCATGGGAAACCACTCGAACTGTAGCCAGAAAATATTTGTTTGCTGTAAAATGTACATGGCATGACAATGAAATGGAAGGGTTGTGAGGCAACTCACTCCTGTATTGAAGGAAACTGATCTCCTTTGCACTCTTTGTATTGTTTGCCTTGGTGCTTTTTGGAACTGTTTTGTAATGTATTTTTTTTTTTTACAGATTTTTATGAATAAAGTATATTTTGGAAGTTAATAAAAGAAAGTCTGGCAGAGGTAAAGGAGGGAAAGGACTGGGCAAAGGCGGAGCAAAGCGGCACCGCAAAGTGCTCACTGATCATATCCAGGGCATCACCAAACCAGCAGTCCGCCGCCTGGCTCACCGTGGCGGGGTCAAGCGGATCTCGGGTTTGATCTATGAGGAGACTCGCGGGGTGTTGAAGGTTTTCCTGGTGAATGTGATCAGGGATGCGGTCACCTGCACTGAACACGCCAAGCGCAAGAAGGTCACTGCCATGGATGTGGTGTACGCTCTGAAACGGCAGGGCCGCACTCTCTACGACTTCAGCGGCTGAACAATTCGAACCTTTCCAGCAAACAAACAAAGGCTCTTCGAAGAGCCACCCACCGCCTCACAGAGAGAGCAGTGACCTGGAAACGGGAGCTGGGATAGGCTGTTTAGAACTGTCTGGAATAAATCTGTGCTGTGTTCGACATACAAAACTAGAATCCCCAAATTTGACATTTCAGTTGCAGCAAGGATGTGCAGTGGATTTGATTTTCTAAACGGGCTGTGGAAACAGTGCCCGAGGCTCTGCAGTTCATTATGTCCCCCGTCGACACATGCCATCAGTGAAAAGCCACATCACTCATGCGGCACAGTGGCGCAGTGGTTGGCACCGCAGCCTTACCGCTTCAGCAACGTGGGTTCATTTCTAGGTACTGCCTGTGTCGAGTTTACAAGTTCTCCCTGTGTCTGCGTGGGTTTCTTCCGGGTGCTCCGGTTGCCTCCCACATGCCAAAGACTTTGCAGGTTGATAGGTAAATTGGCCATTAGAAATTGCCCCTAGTATAGGTAGGTGGCAGGGAAAAAATGAAGGGACAGGTGGAGATGTGGTAGGAATATAGAATTAGTGTAGGATTAGTATAAAATGGGTGGTTGATTGTCGGCACAGAGTTGGTGGGTCAAAGGGCCTGTTTCAGTGCTGTATCTCTGAACTAAAACTAAACTCCTCCAGAATCACTCATTGTTTTCGTAGAATTTCAAAATGATTTCGCTGAAATGAGGGAATCCGGGAGTTTTGCAGTAGCCATCACTGGAACCAGACCCACTTGTGATGTTATTTCTCCCGAGACGGTGTTTCCTGCACTGAAACTGACAGGGTTTGTGAAACTGATCCGTTTCAGCTCAATCATTCAGGGACCTGGAATTCCCGCAGTTTGAGCCCGCGCTCACTTCTGATTGGTCACCCTCTTCCCATTCGCATGTCTTAACCAATTGCTGAGCCTCGAATTAGAAAATACAGCAAATCATTGGCTTAAATTGTCGTCCTGGCAGAAAGTTTGAATTAAAAAAAGCCGCCAATTTCAGTGTTGGGCAGAATCGAATTACTCAACGAATCTCAATAACGAATTGGCAGCACATTTTATACTTTCCCCGATTTTCCTTTCCATCGATTGGGGTGCTAATTCACTCGAGTGCATTTGCTAATACTAACTGTAATCCTCAGATCCATTTAACATTTCAGTAATCCTATTAAATACAAAAGGAATTTTATGATTGAATTTCCATTGGAAGATAGTGAATTAGCACCCCGATCGATGGAAAGGAAAATCGGGCAGAGGATAAAATGTGCTGCCAATTCGTTATTGTGATTTGTTTATATAACTGACCAGGTCTGACTTCACCCGAACGCAGCTACTAGCTCCCACCCCACTGACCGCTCTCCCCCCTCTGCAACTCGCTTTCTCCCCCTCCTCCCGACTGGCGAAATTCCGCACTCTGGCTGTTCGCTCTCTGCTCCCCCACCCCGCCACCCTGTCCCAGCCCAGCCCACAGCTGCTAGCTCTGGCCGTGACACTCGCTCCCAAATTTCTTCACCAGGCGCCACCTGTAGAAGCAGGAGGTCCGCAAGGGGTAACGGGGCGACGCAGGAGTGAGTGGCTGAGAAGAGGGAAGCGGCCCGGCCTGGAGCGAGTGGCCAGAGAGTGGGGTGGTGCGAAGCGAGGAACAACTGGCCAGGGGAGTGGGGGGGTGGGGAAGCATCGAGGTCTGCAGCGAGCGGCTGAGGGGGGGGATTCGTCGAGGCCTGGAGTGAGTTGCCGAGGGGGGAGAGCTACAGCTTCAAAATCTCCCATTCAGCCACTTCCTCCAGCCAAGTGGTGGGGGGATGGGGTGGTTAGATACCCAATGACGCTTTATCAAGCATGCACGAAGATGGATTTGTTGCGGAAATGTGATGACGTTGGCGCTGCAAAATGACATCATCCCGTGCACGTGCCACTCAGTCCTGGCAAGATGTCAAAAATCACTGTGATTTTTTGGTCTTTTCAGTGCACTCCTCTTTCTTTCGTTGCCTCTTGCTCTAATGTATTGAAGAAACATCTTTGGGTCCATTTTCATTTTACTTGCCAATATTCTTCCATGTTCTCCCTTCACCGCTGCTCTCAAATCCCTCCAGTTCAGTCAAAACACAACTTGGCAGAAGTGGGATTTGAACACACGCTTCCAGAAAACACTACGACCTGAACACAGCCCCTTCGATCACTCGGCCATACTAACTGCTTCATTCTTCAGACAAAAGCTGAGAAATTATCCATTCTTTGTGAAAGTATTTGTGCGATTGTGGAAATGTCTGGAAGAGGAAAGGCCGGCAGGAAAGCTCGGTCCAAGGCCAAGTCTCGCTCATCCCGGGCTGGACTGCAGTTCCTGGTGGGCCATGATCACAGGCTCCTGAGAAAGGACAACTATGCTGAGCGTGTGGGTGCTGGAGCCCCGGTCTATCTGGCTGCTGTGCTCGAGTATCTGAACGCTGAAATCCTCGAGCTGGCCGGTAATGCGGCCCGGGACAACAAGAAGACCCGCATCATCCCCAGACACCTGCAGCTGGCCGTCCGCAACAACGAGAAGCTCATCAAGCTGCTGGGAGACGTGACCATCGCTCTGGGCGGGGTGCTGCCTCATATCCAGGCCTTGCTGCTGCCCAAGAAAACCAGCGCTCAGAGCTCCCAGAAAAAGTAAAGCGGCCGAAATGACATCTAATAAACCAAAGGCTCTTTTCAGAGCCACCCACAGTCTCTGTGAAAGGGCTGGTTACTGTCAGGAGGGAGTCAGTGATGGAGTTTTTGTAACAGTGGATTGACCTGTTGCACATCTGTCCAGCTGTGTTTTTTAATTTGCTCTGTTTTTCTGCTCACACATCTCCCCCTCTACTTAAGTGAAGAACTGAACTGCAGGGTGTAGAATCAACAATTCCCAGGAGCGGGGGGTGAGATTGTGCTGAGCAGCAATGAGCCTCCAGTAATGCTGCTTTCTAAATTCCAGATCAGCTCTCAGTCCAACAGGCCTTTTGTATTTTAAATATCACAACAGAGCTGAGCGGGGGCGAGCGCAGCCTCAGCTGCACCGAGTCTCAGGGGCTCTCAGGACCCCAATCAGAGCCGCCAGGCCTGGCGGGCGTGCAGCAAGGACCCGGGGGAGGGAGGGTGCACCGTTAAAGTGATGGTGCAGCACCTCCCCCATCCTCGCCGCCACTTCCCGGTTTCTTCTCCGATTTATCTCAACATTAAGAAGACTCTTTTGCTCTGGACTACACTGGTTTTAAAGTAAGACCCAACTTTGTCTCTGAAAGTGATGAATAGCAGCAACAACAGCAGAATCCAACCCCTGCAGTTACATGTGAACTTGCTGATGTTGCAGCAGATTGGATGACTGAGTGAATCCCTTCCCACACACATGGCAGGGGAACGGCCTCTCCCCAGAGTGAGTGTGTTGGTGTTTCAGCAGATCATTACTGCTTTTAAAGCTCTTCTCACAGTCAGGACATTGAAAAGGTCTCTGATCAGTGTGAACAAGTTGATGTTCAGTGAGGTTGGATGACTGAGTGAATCCCTTCCCACACACGGAGCAGGTGAATGATCTCTCCCCAGTGTAAACTCACTGGTGTTTCAGCAGGTTGACTCTGGCTGGGTTCAGTTCTACACTCACTGGTTCCTCTCTCTCTCTTCCCCTGAAGGTGCTGATTCTGACTGTATGTACGTGCTCTCTCCCCCTCCGACCCTCCCTGTCCAATGTAGTATCTCCCAGTTTTGGTGATGTGCTCTCCCTGACCTGTCTCCATTTCTCCTTCTTCTGCAGACTTGCCCTGACTGTCACTATTTCATAGAATCATACAGCACAGAAGGAGGCCAATCGGTCTTTTGTGCCTGTGCTGAATCTGTGAAAAAAATGATGCAATTAGTCCAACCCCCTGCCTATTTCCCCATAGTCCTGGAGAAATTCACTTTGAAATATTTGTCCAATTCCTTTATGAAAGTTATAATTGAATCTGTTTCCAGCACCCTGTCAGACAATTCATTCCAAATCCGAATCAGTTACTGGGCTAAAAGATCTCTCCTCACCTCCCCTTGACATTTTTGGCCAACAATCCCAGCTTCACCACCCTGTCCAGAGAACTGAAACCCCTCATCTCTGGTATCATTCTCGTAAATTTCCTCCGAACTGTCTCAAAAGCTTTGATGTCCTTTCTGAAACCTGGTGCCCAGAACTGGACACATTACTGCAGCTGAGATCGAGCCAGCGATGCCCACATCCCACGAACGGATAAAAAAACGCTCCCTGCCAAATCCCCAATTCTTATCCATTTACAGACGCCCCTTGCCCAGTCCCCAAATCTTATTCATTTAGAGACGCTCCCTGCCCAATCCCCAATTCCTATCCATTTACAGACGCTCTCGGACCAATTGACCTTGCTGGCGGGCAGTTTCGGGAAGCCTCACAGGGAAAAGCTTCACCGCCACCCGCAGGGGTGTTCCATCCTATTGTGGCCTTGACGCCCTGCTCCAGCTGTGTGCACCCGCTACGGGCGCGGTCTCCCTGCACTTTGTGAAAAGACCGCTCCAGATGGAGCTCAGCCACTACCGCGCCTGCTCCTGATCAGAGACAAGGCAAATTCTGGAGCTCAGAGCATTCTGGGCACCACAACTGTCATTAATGCCAATCTCTGACATGATAATCAGGTTTTATTTCCTACATTTCATTTCCTGGTATGTTAGTGCGTGTTTTCTTTTGTACCTGTCAGTGCCTGGGAGGAGAGAGTCAGCTTCACTTTGTAGCCGTGAATTTCTGGTGTGAGAATGTGGGTTTTTACTCTGTATGTTTCAGTTTTTGGTTTGTGACTGTTTCTGCTATTGCTATGTGAGTTAACTTTGTGGAAAGAGATGCAATGGTTTTTGTCGATGTTCATCCCAAGCAGCTCTGTAACACAGGAGTCTGTGCTCTACGGGCTATTTCCAGGGATGCACACCGAGAAAAACATCAACTGCTGCTGGAGGACTATCAATTCGGTGAAAGACGCCCTTTGGTCTGCCCGAAACTTGCTGGTCTTCCAGCGAAAAGAGTTGTCCACCACCGAATGTTGCAGACTGGCACATTCCAAGGTCCAGGACAACGTGCTGAGGGACGCACCAAAGCTTGGAGCAGCCGCAGCAAAGGCTCAATGGGAAAGACCACAGTGTAAGGTCCCCCCACCAAGCTGAACTGAGGGGCTGGATCCATGGGAAATCCCTCGAACTGTATCGGAGAAATTTTGTGTGCTGTAAATGTAAAAATGTATATGGCATGACAATGAAATGGAAGGGTTGTGAGGCAACTCATGATTGTACAGAAGGTAACTGATCACCTTTGCACTGTTTGTATTTTTTGACTTGATGCTGTTTTAAACTGTTTGGGAATGTAATTTTTACAGATTTTTATGAATAATGTATATTTTGGAAATTAAAAAAAAGTGAGTTTCACCACATATCTTTCAACAACTTGTATGTGAACACCAGCTTTTGTCCAGATCTATCAGTTTCTGATATGGAGTCATAGCGTTATACAGCACAGAAACAGGCCCTTCAGCCCATTGTGTCTGTGATGGCCATCAAGCACCTAACTATTCTAATCCCATTTTCCAGTATTTGGCCTGTAGCCTTGTATGCTATAGCATTTCAAGTGCTCATCTAAATACTTCTTAAATGTTGTGAGGGTTCCGGCCTCTACCACCTCTTCAGGGAGTGCGTTCCAGATTCCAACCACCCTCTGGGTAAATTTTTTTTCCTCAAATCCCATATAAACCTCCTGCCCCTTACCTTAAATCTATGCCACCTGGTTATTGACCCCTCCGCTAAGGTAAAATGTTTCTTCCCATCGACCCCATAAATGCCCCTCATAATGTTGTAAACCTCAATCTTATCTCCCCTCAGCCTTCTCTGCTCTAAGGAAAACAACGCTAGCCTTTTCAGTCTCTCTTCATAGCTGAAATGCTCCAGCCCAGGCAACATCCTGGTGAATCTCTTCTGCACCCTCTCCAGTGCAATCACATCCTTCCTATATTGTGGTGCCCAGAACAGTACACAGTACTCCAGCTGTGGCCTAACTAGCATTTTATACAGCTCCATCATAATCTCCCTGCTCTTATATTCTCTGCCTCGGACGATCTATATTGGACTGTAATCGAAGGCTTTCCTCCTCACTATTTATGACACCACCAATTTTCGTGTCATGTGTGAGAAAGGGTTTGATTCTATCCCTATCAGTAACCGTTACATGCATGTGTTTTTAATCTGCACCCCCTCTGTTTTATTCTCTGTACTTGTCAGCCTCTTGTAGGTGAGTCTGTGTTTTGTTCTTTATCTCTCAGTCTTCGAAGTATGAGCCTGGGTTTGTACCTAATTTTCTTTGTACCTTGCAGGATGGATATTGAAGAGAGGTTTTTACACATTAACTGCCAAATCCTGATAAGTGATTTTTGGGTTTCACACAGTATCTGTCAGTTTCTCATACGTGAGTGTTGGTTTCACTTTGTATAGAATCATAGATCACAGAATACTTACAGCTCAAAAGGAGGGATTCAGCTCATCGTGCTTGTGCTGCCTCTCTGCACAAGCAACTCAGCTCATGCCACATCCTCATGTATTCCATGAAAACCTGATTTTTTTTTCCCTTCAGATAATTATCATATATCCTTTTGAAAGCTATGGTTGAATCTTCCTCCGTCACACTCTCAGGCAGTACATATCAGATCTTAACCATTTGCTGCATAAAAAAGGTTTTTCCTCATGTTGCCTTTGGTTATTTTCCCATTCGCCTTAAATCGGTGTCCTCTGCTTACTCAGCCATGAGTAACATTTCCCATTGCTTTCTCAGCACTGATGGATTGTGAGGTGGGAGACAGCCCGAAGTCCCACTGAGCCGCACTGACTCCCAGCTGAAAAAAAAATGAGATTAAGTTCAATCTTTCACAGCGAGATGCTGCAGAGAGTTAAGAGTCCCAAATGAAAGAGAGCGTTTCTCATACTGTTGTTGAATTTCATTTCAAACACTCCTTGTACTCTCTGCTAATGAAGCCTAAAAAATGGAAAAGCTAAATGGCGCTCAAACTCACAACCCTGAGATTAAAAGTCCCATGATCGACAGACTGAAGTGAATATGCCACTTCTACTGTACCTCTGTTTGGATGGATGCAACTGTATGCTCCAATGCAAGGGCAGCTTTCAAATCCTCCCATGGGTCCACACGTCAGACTAAGTTCCATGTTGTAAACTAAAGCAAAGGAAATCTGCTCACTTCCAAAACTAACAGCAAATTGAAGCTGATTACGATCAACATCATCAGAGGTCAGAACTACCTGGTGAAAGAAGACACCCTGAAGAAGAATCCACAATTATTCAAAGGCATCGACAAAGTGAAAAACAAGAAAATCGATGAGTCAATCCAAGCTAAACAAAAACACTGAAGAATTCCATTCCAGACCAGAACACAATTAGAGGCATTTTTTGTATTCAAAGCTGGGCATTAGTATTTAATAGTTGATATATAATTTTGAATATATTTGAATTTCTTGATTCATTTGGCACTGCTGAACATGAAGCGGTCTTAAATCATTTAATTTTTTTTTGTAAAATCTGACTTACCAGATTAAAATATGAGATCAAGGGAGAAATTTCAAAGATTACTGGACCAGTAATCCAGAGGCCTGGACTCAAGATCCAGTGACAGCCAGGACGTCAAGGTGGGAAACACTCTGCACTAGTCTGCAGTGAGTGATTCCATCGAAGGTAGAGCACAATCTCTTTAATATAAGAATGTATATTTTATAATAATTAATCACTCAAGAACTTCCTGGTCTCTGCATCTCAGCTGCTCTCTGGATAAACTTGCAGAAAGTATTTCAACCTGAAAAGCAGGAGTCTAGGGAATGTAAAATGATATTTTCTCCCCTTCGGGCAATATTTTAATCAGTGCAGTGTGGGACAACCTGTCTGGGCTCAACTCCATGACTTTCTCTTCAACCAGTGACCTAACAATCACTAACTTCTATGGTAACAATCTTCAGCTCCTCACTTCCGGTACGTAGCTCTAATCTTAATGTCCATTTGAACAACCTTTCAAGTCCAGTTACAGTTTTTGTTGCCTTACCTGCACAAGCTTAAAAAGTGAAAAACGGAAGCAAGTTTAACTGAACATTCTGGTGGTCAGTTCGGGCACGGGAAAAAAATGAAAGGACTCGGACCAGGTCGGATGTGGTGCTGTCAGGCTTGGGTCGGGTTTCATTTGCCGACCCGAGCAGACCTTTAGTTACTGTTGCAACCTTATATTCCCACTTGACAATCTGTATATTTTGTTCATTTCAATTTTGTCGACAAGCTCTTTGAATCCAGTTCCCCGGTCCTCAAGCAGGCTCAGTTTGGAAATCGATTCCGCTTTCTGGAAGGCTGAAAGCAATCGATGACCAAAACTAAAAATGGCAACAGAGAAGGGCTTATCTGGGTTTTGAACCCAGGACCTCTCACATATTAATCATTTATGTACCCAAAGCGAGAATCATACCCCTAGACCAACAAGCCGCCGTTGGCATGGTTTTTATTCGCTCCTGTGCAATTTCGCTGGCTCCCACAGCCGATCATGCATTTTTTTCAGATCAAAACAATATCCTCCAAAGCTGAAATAAAAACAGAAAGTGCTGGAAATACTCAGCAACTCTGACAGCATCTGTGGAGAGAGAAACAGAGTTAACATTTCAGGGTTTTCACCTTTTGTTTGAGCCATCTTTTCAGACTGCTTCTGTCCATCCAATCTCACTTTTTACTCGATCCACATTCTAAGGGTGGTGCAGTGGTGAGCACTATCGCTTCACAACTTCAATGACCCCGATTCAGTTCTGTATACTGCCTGTGTGGAGTTTGCAAGTTGTTTATGTGGGCTTCCACCAGGTCCTCTGGTTTCCTCCCACAATGAAAGACTTGCGGATTGATAGATAAATTGACTGTTGTAAATTGGCCCAAGGGTAGGTGATCGGAGAAATGTGGGGATGTGGTAGGGAATTCTAGGTTAACATAGGATTAGTATAAATGGGTGTTTGATGGTCAGTGCAGACTCAGTGGGCCAAAGGGCCTATATAAGTGCTGTATATCTCTGTTCCCATTCTCTAAGCAAATGCATTTTTCATGAATTCCTCATTTCTTTTATTAACGACAATTTTATATTTCCGGCCCTTGCTTCATACGATACCACAAGTGGAATCATGTTTCCATCAACCCGATCAAACCCCTTCACTCTTTCCTCATATTGCAATGTTTCTTGAACCCTGACAGACTGTGGAGTTTCTGCTGCTTGATTGCAGTTCTTGCTTCCCGCCAGTAGATGTCACCTCACTCCAATATCGTGAAGTTTACAAATTTGAGAGAGACACAACAGGAAACAATTGTTCACATTATAGTGAATGTGTGGGATTTAGAAATACTAGGAGTGGAGACGAGTTATTATTGAATTTGTCAAACCAAACATATGTTATAATGTTGTGTTAAATCTGTCACTCTGTTGTCTTGATTCTGAGAGTGACATAGACTCATCGAGTCATTGGGTCATTTGTGGGATAGAAGGAGGCCATTTGCCCCATCGAGTACAGGCCAGCTCTCCATGGAGCGATCCAGTCAGTCCCACTCGTCTGCTCGATCCCCCTAGCCCTATAAATTTATTTCCTTCAAATGCCCATCGAAATTCCTTTTGTAACCAACGATTGTCTCCACTTCCTCCGCCCTCGGGGGCAGCGAGTAACAGACCATTACCAACCACTGTGTAAAAAAGTTCTTCCGCACATTCCCCCTGCATCTCTTGTCCAAAACCTTCAATCTGAATCCCCTAGTCCTTGTACCAATAGTTAATGGGAACAATTTTTCCTTGCCAACTTATCTAAAACTGTCATAGCCTTCGACACCTCTATCAATTCTCCCCTCAATCTCCTTTGATACAGGCAGAAAAAACCCTGTTTTTCTAACCTAACCTTGAAACTAAAACCCTCCATCCCTGGAACTATTCTGGTAAATCTCCTCTGCATCCTCTTAAGAATCCGCACATCCTTTCTAAAGATTGGTGAGCAGAACTGGACGCAACACTCCAGTTGGGGCCAAACCAGAGTTCAGCATAACAACCCTGCTTTTGGACTCAATGTCTCTATTTACAAAGCCCAAGATCCCACATGCTTTGCTAATCACTCTCGCAAAATGTCTTGCCATCTTCAAAGAATGATGGACATGTACTCCAGGTCCCTCTATTCCAGCACACTCTTCAGAACTGTGCTATTAAGTATATATTGCCTCTTCCTATTCCTTCTGCTAAAATGCATCACCTCACACTTGTCACTATTAAATTCCATCTGCCACCTGTCTGCCCATCCTACTAGCTGATAACTATCCTGTTTCAGGCAGTTCATTTTCCAAGATCCAAGTCATTAATCTGCATTAAAAAAAGCAGTGGTTCTAGCACTGACCCTTGGGGAACACCACTGTCGACTATCCTCCGGTCTGACCAAGAAACATTTAATATGACTCGCTGTTTTCTGTCCTTAAACCAATTTACCATCCAAATGGACACTGACCCTCCTAATCCATGAACCACCCTTTTATGTGGTACTTTATAAAATGCTTTCGTAAAATCCATATAAACAACATCCACTGCATTCCCTTCATCAACGTTCTCAGATAGTTTATCAAAAAATGCAGTTAGATTCATCAAGCATGAACTTCCATTTATAAATCCATGCCCACTCTCCTTAATTAACTCAAACCTCTCCAAATGACTTGATTTTTTCCCTGACCTGTTGGTCTCGTGCTGACAGCAAGCTCACCACAGAGCATGTATTTGGCAATGTGACTGTCATTCATTTGGCCCAGTCAACAGAGCCGCCTCTGACTCAAGAGGGCAAACATGCTGCGGATCCCTGCACGCTGGTGTACTTCCTCATTCAGCACTCTGTCCTGCCAGGAGATGCCCAATATCCATCTGAGGCAGTGGAGGTGGAAGCTGTTCAGCTGCTTTTCTTGGCTTGTATAAGTTGTTGATGATTCTCTCCTATAAAGGAGGGTGCTGAGAACACAAGCCTGGTACACGCGGAGCTTTGTATTTTCGGTCAGTTTGCTGTCGGTTCAAACCCGTCTTCTGAACTTTGACATGACAGCTGCAGCATTGGCAATCCTGGTGCTGATTTCAGTATCAAGCGACAGATTGCTGGTGATTGTTGATCCAAGGTATGTGAAGCTGTTGACAACCTCCAAAGTGATGTTGTCAATGTTGATGGAAAGTGGAGTCTCTACGTCCAAGACTCTACGTCCAAGTGGAGTCTTGCCAAGATGAACTGCTTGTCGTCAGCTCTGATATACAGATGAACACCCCGATCTGAGTCACTGAAAGTGTTCAATAGCAGCATGGAGAAGAGTGCACCAATTTTAAAGGATGTGATAGCTAGACAGTTAGAAAATAATGATATGATTTGGCAGAGTCGACATGGATTTATTAAAAGTAAACAGGTTTGAAAAAACCTGTTGAGTTTTTTGAGGATGTTACCTGTCGAACAGATAAAGGAGAACCAGTGGATGCTTTGGTAATGTCCCACACAGGAGGTGAGTAAACAAAATTAGAGCACATAGGATTGGGGATAATATACTGGGATGGATTGAGAATTGTTTAACAGACCGAAAACAGAGAGCAGGAATAACGGGTCCTCCTCAGGATGGCAGGCTGTTACAATTGGGGTACTGCAAGGATCAGTGTTGGAGCCACAGCTGTTAACAACCGAAATAAATTATTTGGATGTAGGGATTAAATGTAATATTTCCAAGTTTGCAGATGACACAAAGCTCGGTGAAGTGTGAGCTGTGGGAAGGATGCAGAGAGGCTTCCAGGGAACCTGGAGAGGCTAAGTGAATGGGAAAGAACATGGCAGATGGAAAAAAATGTGAATAAGTGTGAAATTATCCACTTTGGTGGAATAAACAGAAAGGCAGAGTATTTCTTAAATGGTGAGAGTTCGGGAAGTGTTGGTGTCCAAAGGGACCTGGGTGTCCTTGTTCCTGAGACACTAAAAGCTCTTGTGCAGGTGCAGCAATCAATTAGGAAGGCAAATAGTATGTTGGCCTTCACACGAGGGTCGAGGGGTCTTGAGTACGGGAGTAAAGATGTCTTGTTGCAATTGTATAGAGCCTTGGTGAAACCGCGCTGGAGTATTGAGTATAGTTTGGTCTCCTCATCTAATCAAGTGTTGGAAAAAATCCAGATTGTGCCCAATTGTTGAACAAATTCTCCGGACTCAGACGTTGAGAACAAACACTTTATTGCATGATATCAAGGGAAATAACACCTTACCTAAATGCGGTCCAGCACTACTCCCAAAGAGCTACAGATCGCCGTGGACTTATATAGTATAAAAAAGTTGGAGCTAACAATTTCACAATAAGATAAGCACCCACTAGACTGCCTACGTAACGGTGCACCATGCAGGGTCCGAGGTCAGCAAAACATCAGTTTCAACAATAACAAGCTAGTTCCTTAATTCAATGCCCACTCCAGACACCATATCTGACCGTAACGTCTGATTGTGGTTAGCTGCTCTGTCTACAATTTATGACCGTTGGTTGTGGTTAGATTAGCTACAAGCTGTCTCCTGCTTTTCTGCTTCTACAAAGTAAGTAATAATTAGCAAAGCTAAGAAAATTTCTCCAACAGGAAGGATATGCTTGCCATAGAGAGAGTGAAACAGAGGGTCAGCAGACTAATCCCTGGGATGGTGGGATTGTCTTATGAGGAAACTGGGCCTATATTCCTTAAAGTTTCGAAGAATGAGAGGTGATCTCATTGAAACTGATAAAATTCTTACAGGGCGTGACAGTGTGGACGTAGATAGGATGTTTGCCCTGGTTGGTGAGTCTAAAGTCAGGGGACCAAGTCTCAGAATAAGGAGTAGGCCATTTAAAACTGAGATAGAGTTGAATTTCTACACTCAGACGGTGGTGAATCATTGGAATTGTCTACCCCAGAGAGCTGTGGCAGCTCAATCATTGAGCATGTTCAAGACAGAAATTGTTAGAAATCTTGATACTCATGACATCAAGGGATATGGGGATAGCACGGGAAAGGGGCGTTGAGGTAGATGACCAGCCATGATCGAATTGAATGGCAGAACAGGTTCGACGGGCTGAATGGCCTTCTCCTATGTTCCTCTGTTCCTTAGAGAGGTGACGCCAGCGTGCAGCCCTGCTTTACCCCACTGCTGATCTTGAAAGTGTCTGATGTTGCTCCATTGGAACGGATGGAACTGTGCATGTTCTCGTGGAAAGAAGAGATGATGCCCAAGAGTTAAGGAGGGTAGCCGAGTTTCCATCACAGTTTGAAGAGTCCGTCTCTGCTGACAAGATCAAAGGCCTTGGTGATGTGCATCGACGTCTGTGTGGCTCTGTGGCGCAATGGATAGCGTGTTGGAATTCTAAATAATGATAAAATAAAGCATTCAAAGGTTGTGGGCTCAAATCCCACCTAAGTCAGGATTTTGGACCAGAGACAGAAGAGCATGACGGAACAGAGAGTAAACAAGTGTGTCAAAAGCACCGACTCAGAGACAGAGCAAGAGAGAGAGGAGCACAGCAGGAGTGACATCACAATGGAGAGTGAGAGCAGGGAAACAGAGAGCCACTGGGGTGAGTTGACAGGATTTGGTTCTTGCTTCGGTGCAGTGGAAGGAGCTGTTTGGTGAGGATCTGGTAAGCTATGACATCACAGGCAAGCAGGTAGTTGATTAGTTTGGAAGAAGCTGCATGTTTGATGAGTATCTGGCAAGTGATTAAGGTCCATTTTCGTCCGAATGTTTAAAATAGTAAACAAACTAGTAGTAAGCTTAATAAAATAAACAATTGAATAAAATAATTAAGTAGTTAATTGAAACACGTTCAGGATGACAGGACAGGTGATGTGTCACAGTTGCAGCATGTGGGAGCTCCTGGATGCCAGTGTGATCCAGGGCAAGCACATCTGCAGTAAGTGTTATTCTCAATTGCTGCAAATGTAAAACTGTAATTGACATGACAATGGTGAAACGGAAGGGTTGGGAAGAAACTCATGACAGTATTGAAGGAAACTGATCTCCCTCGCGATGTTTGTATTTTTTGGTGCTGTTTGGAAACTGTTTGGCAATGTAATTTTTACAGATTTTTATGAATAAAGTATATTTTGGAAATAAAAAAAGTGTTTAAGGCTCAAAGAGCCTGCATGAAAAAATCAGGAAGGGGTTTCTGAGCCCAACTAACGTGAAACTGCTTGCGCACACGATGTGTATGCAGGAACATCCCGAAGGACTGGGACGAGCGAGGACAAATGGTATGGGAAGCAACAACTAATTTTTAGAAAAAAATGGGTGTAAGAATTGCATCCATTAATGTGCGGAGCATTAAATCCACTACGCGATGTGTTTCAACCTTGGATTACCTTGCCAAGGTCAAAGCTGACCTACTGTTTCTGCTGGAGTGTGGAATACCACACCTCAGCACCTACAGGCAGTGGTCGCGGTGGTGGTCCCACGGGCCATCGATCTGGTTGGGGGGTTAGATTGCCGTTCCGCCGGCCTGGGTATTCTGCTGCGGGGAGGTAACTTCACAATCTCCGAAGTTAAGGAGGTGGTGGGCGGTCGCCTCATCGTAGCAGACGTGATGTACAACAACGCTCCGCTCCGGTTGATCAACGTGTACGCCCCGGTACAACGTAGCGAGCGGCTGACCGTTTTCCAGCAGCTCCCACTGCTGCTGGCGACGTCCAGGCCGGTCATCCTAGGCGGTGACTTCAACTGCATCATCGATGCGGCTGGACGATCCGACAGTGACGACAGCAAACTGGACGCTACGTCCAGATTCCTAATAGAAACACTTAAAGATGCCAAACTGCACGACGTCTTCAGTAAGCCTGCAGACGGAGCGCAGCGCAGATACACATGGTCAAGATCGGACGGGTCTGCCCGTTCCAGGATTGACTTCCTGTTTGTGTCCCGTGCTGTCACAGTGGGATCCACCGACGTCAAGCCGTCCTCTTACTGGCCGACTGTCACTTACAGGACGACCAGCGGGTTGGCAGAGGGACGTGGAAGCTCAATGCTACACTGCTGACCCCAGAGAACGTTGAGGAACTCAAAAGGGATTACAAAGGTTGGAGGACCGTGAAACCCCTCTTTGAGTCTCCAGTTCACTGGTGGGAAGCGATCAAGGAGAACATCAAGAGGTTCTTCATCCACAAAGGTGTTCAGAGGGCGAGTGAGAGACAGAGGGAAATGTCCCGACTCCAGAAAATTATGCAAAATCTACTCCTTTTGCAGTCAATGGGGCTCGAGGTCAAAGAGGACTTCCAAGAGGTGAAGAGCCAGCAGGCCTCGCTCTTTGCCAAGGAGGCTTCCAAGATCATCTTCCGGTCCAGAGTCCGCTCCATCGAGCAGGATGAGACGTGCTCGCGTTACTTCTTCCAAAAGGTACACAGAAAGAGCTCTGTTATCAGCAGCCTGAAGGAAGAAGATGGCTTGGTAACGTCTTCGCAGTCCGACATACTAAGGATCAGCAAATCCTTTTCTGCTGGGCTGTATTACGCGAAGCAAACAGACAGCAGAAGATCCCAGTCCTTCCTGTCATCTATCACAGAGGTCTTAGATGACAGCAGGAGGGAGAGATTGGACAAGCCGCTAACTCTGGACGAGCTGACAAAGGCCGTCGAGTCCTTCGAGACGAGTAAAACACCCGGGAGCGACGGCTTCCCGGTCGAGTTGTACTCGGCCCTGTGGGACTGGGTCAGCCCGGACCAGCTGGAAGTATACGAGACTATGCTCCTGGCCGGCAGCATGTCAGAATCCATGAGGAAAGGCATCATCACCCTCATTTACAAGCAGAAGGGGGAGAGGGCAGAAATCAGAAATTGGCGGCCCATCTCACTGCTTAATGTTGATCACAAGATTCTGTCCAAAGTCATAGCCAGACGAGTCAAGTCTGCTCTGGAGTTGGTGATTCACCCCGATCAGACCTGTACTGTACCCGGCAGGAAGATCTCTGATAGTCTCGCGCTGCTCAGTGATTCGATCGCCTGCGCACGGGACAGGAGGGTGGACACCTGCCTCATCAGACTGGACCAGGAGAAGGCTTTTGACAGGAAATCGCACACCTATATGATGGACGTGCTTTCCAAAATGGGGTTTTGGGAGTGAATCTGCAATTGGATCCAACTACTCTGCCCAAACATCAGTAGCGCAGTTTCTATCAACGGGTGGTAATCGGAAACTTTCCCGATCAAATCTTGGGTCAGACAGGGCTGTCCTCTCTCCCCGGTCTTGTTTGTCTGCTGTATTGAACCCTTTGCTGAGTCTATTAGGAAGGATGCGAGCATCGGAGGGGTGACAATCTCAGGCAGCGGAGGCACTCAGGTTAAAACCTCCCTGTACATGGATGACGTCGCCGTCTTCTGCTCGAATCCGCTGTGGTGCGCAGACTGATGAGCATCTGCGACCAGTTCGAACTGACCTCGGGAGCCAAAGTTAACCACGGCAAGAGCGAGGCCATGTTCTTTGGGAACTGGGCTGACCGATCCTTTGTCCCCTTCATCGTCAGGACAGATTACCTGAAGGTGCTGGGGATATGGTTCGGAAGGGCCGGGGCGTGCACCAAAACATGGGAGGAGCGAGTAGCCAAGGTACGACAAAGGTTGGGCATGTGGGGGCAGCAATCTCTCTCCATTGTGGGTAAGAACCTGGTCATCAGGTGCGAGGCGCTCACGTTGTTGCTGTACGTGGCGCAGGTCAGGCCCATACCCCACTCCTGCGCCGTGGCAGTCAACCAAGCCTGGTAGCTCTACGGGCAGTTCCCAGGGACGCACACCGAGACAAACATCAACTGCTGCTGGAGGACTATCAATTCGGCGAAAGACGCCCTTTGGTCTGCCCGAAACGTGCTGGTCGTCCAGTGCAAAGACTTGTCCACCACTGAATGTTGCAGACTGGCACCATCCAAGGTCCAGGACTCCGTGCTGAGGCACGCACTAAAGCTTGGGGCAGCCGCAGCAAAGGCTCAATGGGGAAAGCCTACAGTGTAAGGTCCCCCCACCAAGCTGAACTGAGGGGCTGGATCCATGGGAAACCCCTCGAACTGTATCGTTGATATTTTCATTTACTGTAAATATGAAACTGTAATTGGCATTACAAGAGTGAAATGGAAGGGTTGTGAAGAAACTCATGATCGTATTGAAGGAAACTGATCTCCCTTGCAATGTTTGTATTTTTTGGTGCTGTTTGAAACTGTCTGGCAATGTAATTTTTGCAGATTTTTATGAATAAAGTATATTTTGGAAATAAAAATAAAAGATATCTGTTCTTATCAGTTTAATATCTGATGCGTCCCCTATCTGGGGATCAAATATTAAATTGATTTTTGGGACAGGGAAATGGAACAGGGGCTTGCCCCGTCCACTCCATGCATCCACCTGGTAAAAAAAAAATTAACAAAAAAGTTTGCGGCTCATTGAGTGAGAAAAAAGGAATGTAGTGGTAGTAGGAGACAGTATAGTAAGGTGGATTGACTCTGTTCTCTGCAGCAAAAGCAAGAGTCCAGACGGCTGTGTTGCCTGCCGGTGCCAGGATTCAGGACGTCTGCTCAGGGCTGGAGAGAAACATACAATGGGAGGGGGAGGAGCCAGTTGTCGTGGTCCATGTCGGTACCAACGACATAGGCAGGACAAGGATAGAGGTTCTGCATAGTCAGTATGAGGAACGAGGCAGCAAATTAAGTAGGAGAACCTCAAAGGTCATCATCTCTGGATTATTACCTGAGCCATGTGCAAATTGGCATCGGACAAATAAGATTAGAAAAATTAATGCGTGGCTCAAAGACTGGTGTGGTAGTAGTGGGTTCTGGTTCGTGGGGCATTGGCACCAGTACTGGGGAAAGAGATGGCTGTACCATTGGGACGGTCTGCACCTGAACCGTGCTGGGACCGGTGTTCCAGCGAGCCACATAACTAGGGAAGTAGAGACAGTTTGAAACTGAATAGTGGGGGCAAGGGATCAAAATTGGGTAGATCTGGTGAATCAAGGAGGAGAGACAAGGCAAGAGAGAAAGGTATAAATATGGGAAATGATAAACAGACTGTGACAGGAAGGGACAGAGCATACAAATCAAAGAGTAAATCAACAGATAAGGCTAGAGGTTACAAAAAGAATAAAAGGACAAAACTAAATGTTCCGTATCTGAATGCATTGAGCATTCGAAACAAAACAGATGAACTGAGAGCACAAATAGAATAAATAAGTACGATCTGATAGTCATTACAGAGACATGGCTGCAGGGCGACATAGATTGGGATGTGAATATTGGAGGTTACATGGGAGTTAGGAAGGACAGGAAGCTTGGAAAAGGTGGCGGGGTAGCTCTGTTAATTAATGATGGTATTAGCGCAATAGAGAGGGATGACCTGAGTTCTGAAGATCAGGATGTAGAAGCAGTTTGGGTTGAGATGAGAAATAATACAGGCAAGAAGTCACTTGTGGGAATGGTGTACAGGCCACCTATCATTAATCACACTGTAGGATGGGGTATAAAAAAAGAAATAATGGTAGCCTGTCAGAAAGGTACAGCAATAATTATGGGGGATTTTGATCTCCATATAGACTGGAAAATTCTGATGGGCAGAGGTAGCCTGGATGAGGAGTACATACAATGTTTTTGGGATAATTTCTTGGAAAAATAAGTTCTGGAGCCAACCAGAGAGCAGGCTCTACTAGACCTGGCATTGTGCAACGAGATAGGATTAATTAATGACCTCATAGTGAAGGTGCCCCAAAGTAGTAGCGATCATAATATGATTGAATTTTACATTCAGTTTGAGGGAGAGGAGAGGGGGTCCCAGACTGGTATTTTAAACTTAAATAAGGGTAATGAAAGGGACATGAAAGCAGAGCTAGCTAAAGTGAACTTGCAAATTAGGTTAAGGGATAAGTCAATAGAGATACAGTGGCAGACATTTAAGGAAAATATCAGAATACACAGAATAGATACATTTCAACGAGAAAAAAAAATTCCAAAGGTGGGACTCACCATCCGTGGTGAACAAAAACAGTTAAAGATACTATCAAACTTAAAGAAAAAGCCTATAATTGTGCAAAGATGGGAGGCAGGTCAGAAGACTGGACAGAACATAAAAAACAGCAAAGAATGACTAAAAGATTGATAAGGAAAGTAAAATTAGAGTACGAGAGAAAGTGAGCGCACAATAGAAAGACAGCTAGTAAGAGTTTCGATAGATATTTTAAAAAGAAAAGAGTTAACAAAGTGAGTGTTGGTCCTATGGACAGTGTGTCTGGGGAATTAATAATGGATAATTAAGAGATGGCAGATGAATTGAACAGATACTTTGGATTGGTCTTTACTATTGAGGATACAAATAACATCCCAGTATTCGCTGTAAGTCAGGAAATGGAAGGGAGGGAGGAACTCAAGAAAATTACAATCACCAGGGAAGTGGTACTAAACAAATTGTTGGAGCTGCGGGCTGACAAGTCGCCAGGTCCTGAAGTGGCTAGTGAGATAGTTGATGCGCTGGCTTTAATTTTCCAAAATTCCCTCGCTTCGGGAAGGTTCTGTTAGATTGGAAAGTAGCGAATGTAATTCATTTATTCAAAAAGGGAGGGAGACAGAAAGCAGGAAACGACAGGCCAGTTAGCTTTACATCTGTCTTCGGGAAAATGTTAGGAGCGATTAATGAAGATGTTATAGCAGGGCATTTAGAAAAAATTAAGGTAACCAGGCAGAGGCACATGGTTTTGTGAAAGGGAAACCATGTTTAACCAATTTATTGGAGTTCTTTGAGGGAGTTATATGTGCTGTGGATAAAGGGGTACCGGTGGATGTATTGTACTTCGATTTCCAGAGGAATAAGGTGCCATATCAAAGGTTATTGCAGAAAATAAAAGCTCATGGTGTCGAGGGTAACATATTGGCATGGATAGAAGATTGGCTAGCTGACAGAAACAGAGAGTCAACATAAATGGGTCATTTTCTGGTTGGCAAGAAGTAACGAGTGGTGTGTCACAAGGATCTGTGCTGGGGCCTCAACATTCTACAATTCTCGAAATGACTTTGATGAAGGGACCAAAAGTATGGTTGCTAAATTTTCTGATGACAAAGATAGGGAGGAAAGTAGGTTGTGAAGAGGACATAAGGGGGCTACAAAGGGATATAGATAGGTTAAGTGAATGGGCAAAGACCTGGCAAATGGAGTATAATGTGGGAAAGTGGGAAATTGTCCACTATGGCAGGAAGAATAAAAAAGCATATTATCTAAATGGTGAGAGATTGCAGAGATCTGAGATGCAGAGGGATCTGGGTGTCCTAGTGCACGAATCGCAAAAGATTAGTCTGCAGGTACAGCACGTAATTAGGAAAGCCAGTAGAATGTTATCATTTATCGCCAGGGGAATTGAATACAATATTAGCGAGGTTATGCTTCAGCTATACAGGACAATGGTGAGACCACTTCTGCAGTACTGAGTACAGTACTGGTCTCCTTATTTATGGAAGGATGTAAATACATTGAGGTAGTACAGAGAAGGTTTACTAGACTAATACATGGAATGGGCGGGCTGTCTTACGAGGAAAGATTGGACAGGCTAGGTTTGTATCCACTAGAGTTTGGAAGAGAAAGAGGCGACATGATTGAAACATACAAGATCCTGAGGGGTTTTGACAGGGTGGATGTGGAAAGGATGTTTCCCCTTGTGGGAGAATCTAGAGCTAGGGGGGTCACTGTTTAAAAATAAGGGGTCACCCATTTAAGACAGAGATGAGGAGCAATTTTCCCCCTCAGAGGGTCGTGAGTCTTTGGAATTTTCTTCCTCAAAAGGCGGTGGAAGCAGAGTCTTTGAATATTTTTAAGGGAGAGATGGATAGATTCTTTATCTGCAAGGGGGTGAAAGGTTATCGGAGGGAGATGGAAATGTGAAGTAATCAGTTCAGCCATGAGCTTATTGAATGGTGAAGCAGGCTCGAAGGGACGAGCGGCCCACTCCTCCTCCTAATTCGTATGTTCATATGTAAAGACAATGTAGAGTGGTCTGTACTGTTCACAGTACTTCTCCTGTAACTGCCGAAGTGAGCAAATCATGTCGACTGTCGATCTACCAGATCTGAAGCTGCACTGAGACTCAGGATAGATGTGTGATGCCAGGGTCTGCAATCTGGTCAGAGAAATGTGAGCAAAGACCTTCCCCACAATACTTAGCAAGGAGATGCCTCGGTAATTGCTGCAGTCCCTGCGATTCCCCCTTATTGTTGTACAAGGTGACAATGTTTGCATCATGCATGTTTTGAGGTGCAGATCTTTCCTTCCAACAGAGACACAGAAGTTCACGGTGATGCTGCAGCAGAGCCGCTTTTCCACTTTTGATGATTCCAGGTGGAATAACATCATTTCCCGGGGCTTTACCACTGGCAAGACGGTCAATGGCCTTATTGAGCTCTACTATGGTGGGGTCATTGTCCAGCTCCTCCATGACAGGGAAGTCTGGAATGGCGCTGAGAGCCACTTCAATGACAATATTCTCTGTTATGTAGAGTTTAAGGTAATGCTCTACTCACCTTTCCATCTGCTTGATAACAGATGATTCCACTTTGACATTGCACTGAGGCCTTTAGCATTGTTGTCTGAAAGAGCCTGATTGAGGATGTTGAGGAACTCCTGGGTCCTTTCTGGATCAGTGGTTCGGCAAGTGTTGATCAGAAGACGAGCTTTCTTCATGGATGGATGAAGCTTCCTTGGCTGAAGCCTGACCTTGTTACACACCAGGGAGTGGTCAGTGTCACAGTCAGCGCTGTAATAGCTGCGAGTGATGAGGACACTGCTGAGGGTGGTATGACTGGTGATGATAAGGTCTAGCTGGTGCCAGTGGCGAGATCTTGGATGGCTGCAGGACACCCTGTGGCACAGCTTGACCTGGAAGTAGCTGTTCATCACACAGAGTCCATGGTGACAGCATAGCTCCAGCAACCTCTGTCCATTTTCATTCATCTTGGAAATCCCCTTGTGCCCTATGCTCGTTGGCCAAGCTGTAGTCAGTACCCAAGCTTGCGTTGAAGTCTCCAAGAAGGTACAGTCCCTCAGTGCTGGGAATTCTACTGATGGCAGTGTCAAGAGTCACATAGAATTGATCATTGACATCTGGGGTGGAGGTGAGTGTCAGGACATAGATGCACATGAGATTAACTGGGCCCACGCTTATTGACAAGTGAAGAGTAAGAAGTCTCTCTGAGCCTACTGTGGGTGGTTCACTCATCTCAAGTGGCGTGTATTTTCCTGTGAAACCCACTCCATGCTCACGAGTTGCCTCTTGGGCTTTCCCCTGCCAGAAGAAGGTGTAGTGTTTCTCTTTGAGGGATCCACTTTGAACGAGTCTAGTTTCTTGCAGCACAGCAATGTCCACATTGAGCCTTGTGAGTTATTTGTCTATCACAGCTGTCTTGTGTATGTCATCAACCTGCAGAAGGGTGTCAGTAAGGCCAATGACACATGGTCCTTACATTCCAGCTTGTGATGCGAAGGACTGGTGTCTTCTTTGTTGAGTTTGTTTTTCTTGGTGCATCGATTATCGATCCGCCTGCTGAGAGATGACTCTCTAAGCTCCAAGCACCCATTGAAGCAAGCAGGTCGTGGCAGGACAGCACCTAACTGATTGGTGGATGCCCAGCTTGGAGTGGGTGGTAGCTATCCAATGAGATGCCATGTTATCTTCCACTGTCAGAAGTAACCCCTGGTGCTCATATTCTGCACCAATTGAGTGAGAGCTTATAATCGGTAACCGTTTCTTCCCGCGTTGTGTTAATGTTTAAGCACAAATAGTGTCCTCTGCACGGCACATTAGTACTGAACACAAAATGGCTCCTTTGGTCATGTGTTAATTATAAAATAGCTTTCTTGACCTTGTTAGTCATTACAATGGATTGAAAGATTGTGGTTCGAGTCTCTGATATTTCCACCCTTACTTCCCTCAGCAACCCAGGATGCAGCCCATTCAAACTGGGTGACTTTTCTACTGTGAGTGCTGCCAACCTTGTAATTGTCTCCTCTTTATCTATTTTCATCCTGTCCAATTTCTTCACTTCCTCCTCCTTTACTGTGACATTTGCAGCATCCGCTTATTTTGTGATACTTAATTAGTATCTCAGCCACACCCTCTGCCTCCACAGGATCTCCTAAATGACCCACCCTTTCATTGACTGTCCATATGTTGGTAAAAGAATTCAGAGTTCCCAGTTATGTGACTCGCTAATCTTTTCTCATACATTCTCTTGCTGATCTCATTTCCTTTTTCAGCTCTCCTCTGTACTTTCTTTATTCTGCTTGTTTCTCTACTGCATATAAATCCTCACATGATTTCGATATTAATGATTTTTGAACAATTTTGTTGAAGGATTGAGTTTTGCAAATTTCTCCCTGGCTCCCCTCATGGTCAGGCAGAAAGTTTACCTGCTGTGTTTTCAAACAACAACAGCTTTATTTGAAAAGCCATTTTGACAGGCTTCCGGGTTTTAATCCAGTCACAAATCTGGTTCTGATGTCTTGTGGCTCCAGCTGTCACATGACCTGTCAGAGGATGACCTCATAATTGACCCAGTCATGGAGCTGTGGGTTGATGTTTAAATTGTTTCAAAATAATTTTCCAGAAGGACAATTAAAATGAATCGATATATAAAAGGTAGATTTTGTGCATTTGTGCTCCCAGTGGAAATTCCTGCAAGTCTGCTGGTTTTCAGAACCCCAATTCCCACGGGAAGCTCTGTGTCGGAATATATATTCATTATATCAATATTATACAGAATCATTTCATGGGAGACCCCAGTGTGAATTGTAGACAGGTGGGTCAGTTTTAACTTTCAAATTAACACAGAAGCAAAATACTGCAGATGCTGGAAATCTGAAGTAAAAACAGAAAATGCTGGAAATACTCAGCAGGTCTGGCAGCATCTGTGGAGAGAGAAACAGAGTTAACGTTTTAGATCTGTGACCTTTCATCAGAACAGGGCTGAAATTGTTTGTGGAACAGGCACGATGGGCCAAGTGGCCTCTTTCTGTGCCTTAAACATTCTATGAGTCTAAGATTCTATGAGATTCTGGAATCAATTTCAGGGTCGACGACATTACACTCTGTCAGGATAGGAAGATGGAGATTATTAACTACAGTGCAAGAATATAGATGCTTTTACATTATTTTAATCGAAATTGATTTAAATTTTGTGTTCACGAATCCGATCTTTTGATCACAATGACACTGATAACAATGGAAAAAGCAAGACTTGCATTTCACGACCACAGGACGTTGCAAAGCCTTTTACAGCCAATGAAGGACTTTCCAAGTGTAGTCACTGGAGTCATGTAGGAAACATGGTGGCCAATGTGTGCACAGCAAGCTCCCAGAAACAACAATGTGATAAAAACCAGATAATCTGTTTTTAAGTGATGTTGATTCAGGGTTAAACAATGACCAGCATCCCAGAAATAATTCCCCTTATATTCTCTGAAATAGTGCCATGGTACCTTTAACATCCAACTGAGAGGGCAGAGGGATCCTCAGTTTTCTGTCTCACCTGAAAAACAGCATTTCTGATAGTGCAGCACTGCCTTCGTACTGGACTGGAGTGTCAGCCATTTTTAAAGGCTGTTAGTCCCACTGGAAAATATTTAAAGGAAGATCAAATGAAATGAAATTAATACATTGCTTTTGCGTCTCTCCCATCCCCCCAATAACAGTTAAATTAATTATTTGCCCTTTCCCTCCCAAAACCTACCTTTACCATCTGACCTTCCGCCCAAAACTGCACAAACTGTAAATTATAACCCTTCCCACCATCCTCTACACCCATGACATTAATTTGACTCCGTCCCCCCACCCCCACACTGAGAAATTTAACTTCTCCCCCCTCCCCACCAGTGTTGCACCTCATTTCCCCGGATGGGGCTCCGAAGGCACGGCAGTGCCGGCCACTGGGCTGAAGATCGCAGCTGGATATCAGGAAGTGATGGGATAATAATTAAAGCAGGTTTGTGGTCCCGTTGACGAGCGGTGGGGTGTCCCCCACAAGGCCTCGCCGTCGCCGGCAATATCGAGCCAGGCCCTGCCGGCGTTGATATCCGTGGCGGGCCTCATCCGGGGCCATCTTCAGGCGGCTCCCACCCCACCCCCACCACAGATCTCGACGTCGAGGGCTCTATAGAATCCAGCCCATTGTTTCTGTCAATCTCAACTCCACAAGGATTTGCCTGTTAATTGTAGAAAAATTAAAGCTCTATAACCTTTTGATAAAAGGGGGTTCAAATCCATTTCCAAACAAATGATCGTTCTCATTGTATCGAGAACATGTTTTCTTACATGCAAACATACCAATTAGGAGCAGGAGTAGACCACTTGGCCCCTCGAGCCTGCTCCACCATTCAATAAGATCATGGCTGATCTGATTGTAACCTCAACTCCACATTCCCACCTGCCCCCGATAACCTTTCATCCCCTTGTTTATCAAGAATCTATCTACCAAAGCCTTAAAATATTTCAGAATTTCTGCCGTCCAGCAACTCTCACTTTATTTCCTGGATTTCACCTAAAAAATGTATTTCCACACTTTAGATATCCTGTACTTCATTAATGTTTTTGCTCTCTGGGGATTTCCCTTTAATTATATTCAGCGCTGGTATTTTACTGCCACACACTGACTGAAAGTGTCCCATCTTTCTGCAGGAAAAACACTCAGCTTCTTTGGCGAGGCAGTTTTCCCACTTGTGTCTCTCTCGGCCATACCTACTGCAATTGGTTACAGCTACCACGAGATGCTCTTCCCGTCTTTCTTGTCTTTTACCCCTAATATTTCCTTTTGTTTTCTCAACAAATTCAATTGAGTCTGCAACTCTCGAGATCAGACTCTCCCTGTCCCCTCGAACAACGGATTGGTTAAACTTTCTAACCTCTGTTTGTCTGCTCAATTGAAACTCTTTCGTTAATGTGAGACCAGCCCTGGACTGTCGATGATCTGAAAGGGTGTTGTCTAATACCCCGAACACAATCCTGTCTCCATTCAGCTCTTCTCTTAAGTTGCTGTATTCACAAACCTCCGTGAGTTTGTACAAGTCATTGATAAATGAATGAATACTCTCCCCTTTCTGTTTTGTACGCTTATTAAATTCAAAGTGATTCCTGACAATGCAGCAGCCAGCCGACATCATCAGAGCGCTCCAAGCTGCGCACATGCACAAACAGTCTCCTGCGCTCTGAGATGCTGCGCATGCTCAGCCTACGTCTTCCAGGACGAAGTGGCGCATGCGCGGGAAAACTCTCTACGCCCTCTCAGCCACTCACTCCAGGCCGCTCACTGCCCGCTCCTCGCTACCCCGCTCCCCCGCCCTCCGGCCGCTTGCTACACCCCCACCCCCGCACTGCCCTCTCTCCGTCCACTCACGCCCCGCTTCCCCCCCACGTCCCTCCAGACACTAGCTCTAAGCCATGCTGCTTCCCTCCTCTCGGCCTCTCGCTCCAACATTCGATCATTCTTCACCGCACCACCCGATAAAGCAAGGCGAGCCTCGAGGGGTGATGGGGCAATGTTGGAGCGAGTGGCCGAGAGGAGGGAAGCGGCAGAGCCCATGGCCTGGACTGTGAGCGGCCAGAGAGCAGGATGGGGTTGGTGGTGGGCGAAGCGGGGAGTGAGCAGTCAGAGAGTGGGATGGGGGGAAGCGGGGAATGATCGACCGGAGAATGGGATGGCGCTGTTTAGAGGGGATTTGAGGAAAAAATGTTTCATCTCGAGGGTGGTTGGAATCTGGAACACATTGCCTGAAGGAGTGGGAGAGGCAGGAACCCTCACAACATTTAAGAAGTATCTAGATGAGCACTCAAAACGCCACAAAATACAAGGCTACGGCCACGTGCTGGAAAATGGAATTAGAATAGATAGGTACTTGATGGCTGGCACGGACCTGATGGCCGAAGGGCCTGTTTCTGTGCTGTATAACTCTATGACTCTATGAAACCTCACTGAATTACAGAGGGTGTGCAGCACTGTCAGAGGTGCTGTCCTTCTGATGAGACTTCAAACAGTGCAACGTTCTCCGAGTATCAACCAAAACATGTCCATTGTGTAGATATGTGCCATATTTGCTTTTGAAATGACAGTCACTGCTCCGAAAGTAATTCACTTTAGGTGAATTAAGATGACTTGGTACTATATAACTGGTGAATGCACAAGAAGGAGCGGGGGACTGTTGGGGGTGGGACGGAGGCGGCGATGGCAACCTTTGAGGGGATTTTTGGGTCGAAGTTGTTTTCTGTGAGAAATTGAGTAGCTCCATATTTAATCCTGGCAGCTGCCTGAATGTCACAGACAGTGACATTTCAGTGGAAGAGGCTGCATTTGCGCATGTGCTAGTACAGCGTCACCTGGTGGTTGCGTTGTCAGCAAACGCAGCGTTTTAACTTTGGCTCCACGATGACATATTTTTCAATAGGTCTTGAGTGCCTTAATAACTTCTTCACACTTAGCCTTCTGTTCTTCATGAGGATGTTGCATACACACTCCCTCCATTGCAGACAATAGTGTACTGACCTGCTCCATGTCTGGCTTCTGCACGAGACCCGATGCAGTAGATACCTTGCAAACCTCTGGAACCATCTGGGCCACTCCTCGGCTTGGTTCAGTCCAGTGACCTTTTCAAAGGTACAGGCAAAGATTTCTCCATCTTCACTTTGGTTTACTGTGGCCCCCATATAATATTCTGATATCTGTCAACAATTTATAAGAGTCTGACGGTTAAAATAACCTGAGTTTACTCTGCACACCTTGCATTGAATGTTTCATCCACAACTCTCCATGTGGTGCCGTCCAGATTATATTAAGTCACTTCCTGTGATGATGCACATAGTCTATTTATATAATCTGCCCAGTTACAACCCAATGTCCACTCTTATATGATTGTACAGATGTGAGAAAAGCTGAGGATGGGAATGGAACGTCTGAATGAAGATTTCATGATGCTGATGATGTATATGAGGCTGATCTGTTACCCATTCCACAATACCTCTTCATTTCTGTGCATGTTTTTCGATGTTGTTTCAACCAAATTGAAAAAGAATCACAAATCCTCCTCTGGAGCCTCAGATATTTATTAACAAAAGGCATGGTGGCCAAGTGGTAAGACGTCAGTCTCGTAAACTGAAGATCACTGGTTCAATTCCTGCTCATGCCTTATGATTAGTTTCTCACTTTAAATGTGATGTTTTCCTGAAGGATGCCCATTGCGTTTGCTTTCCCCTATTTGTTTTGACCATCTGGAAATCCGTGTCATGTCGCACTTCATCCTGAACACTGGGAAGAACATGAGGAGTAGCCACATGGTCCCTCGAACCTTCTCTGCCAGTTCACAATGCTTCCAATTTTTGGATCATCCATAAACTTTGAAATTCTGCCCTGAACACCAAGGTATTAATATACATCAGGAAAGGCAAGCGTCCCAACACTGACTCCTGGGGAACTCCACTACAAACCTTCCTCTGGCCCGAAGAACATCCATTGCTCACTACTCTTTGTTTCCTGTCACTCAGCCAATTCCATATCCATGTTACGACTGTCCTTTTTATTCCAGGAGTTATAACTTTGCTCACAAGTCTGTTGTGTTGCATTGTATCAAACTCCTTTTGAAAGTCAATAAAAGCAAAATACTGCAGATGCTATAAATCTGAAATATAAATAAAAAGTGCTGGAAATACTCAGCAGATCTGGCAGCATCTGTGGAGAGAGAAACAGAGTTAATGATTCAGGTCAGTGAACTTTCAGATGCTGCCAGACCTTTTGAAAGTCCATGTACACCACATCAACAGCATTGCCCTCATCATCCCTCTCTGTTACCTCATCCAAAAACTCCAGCAGGACAGTTAAACATGATTTTCCCTTAGGAAATCCATGCTGGCTTTCTTGAATTAACCCACATTTATCCATGGGACTATTAATTTTGTCCCGAATTATTCTTTCGAGAAGATTTCCCACCTCCGAAATTGAACTGACTGGGGAGTGAGACGAGGTGAGTTGCTCTAACAGAGAGCCAGCACGGGTTCGACAGGCCGAATGGCCTCCTTCTGTGCTGTAGCCATTCTATGATTGTATGATTCTAGCAACAACTGTTGGTGGAGAGGCAGTGATGCAGGAATGGGTTGACAGAAAGGGGAAAGTCTGGGCTGGTGTGTGTTCGGGTTTGTGAATAAAGGTGATTTGGAAGCTGTGTTCCAAATTGAAGTGTTCATTGGAAGCAAGACGTTGATGTAAAAAATAAAGAGTAAAACGTGTCAAGATGAAGCGTGGTGTGATTGAGGATAGCAGTAAATATTGTGTTGGTGAATTATTTGTGTTAATAAACTTCCACTGCGCCCTTTGCTGCAGGCTGCTGTTTATATCCAGCTGTGTATTAATGCCTTGTATTAGCGAGAAAAATGTTTGTTTCAACGCTGTTTATAAAACAATAGCATTGCACTCAAACCGTCCCAAACATAGCAACACACGTACAAAAGCAAAATACTGCAGATGCTGGAAATCTGAAACATAAACAGAAAATGCTTGAAATAGTCAGCAGGTCTGGCGGCATCTGTGGAGAAAGAAACAAAGTTAATGTGAGCTAACGAAACAGACCTGAACTGTTAACTGTTTCTTTCTCCACAGATGCTGCCAGACCAACTGAGCATTTCCAGCAATTTCTGTTTTTATTACAGCAACACATGTGTTGGGAGGCTCAGCCTGGCTACACAATGTTACAAGGACGCTGAGTAACACCATCGACAACGGGACAGAGAGAAAAACACACAGAAAACCAACAGACTGTGAGGAAGCAAAAGTGAGGGACAGATAGAGAGAGATAGACAACGAGACTGAGATGGAGAAACAAGGCATTTGTATGATTGTATTCTCCCTGTTGTCTAAAGGTATTCCCTGTTGTGTAAATATGTTTTCTGTTGTGTAAAGATGTACCCTGTTGTTGTGTAAAGGTTTCCCCTGTTATTGTTTTATTTTCTGTTCCTGACCGTCTCCTCACTGTGACCATTTGTCCTGGTTTTATTGTAGCCAACATCACCATCTGGTGGTGGAAAGGAGGCTCTGCAGGAAGGGGTTGACAAAGTGGGAGAGACTCAGCTGGTCCGTGTTTGCAGTTTGTGTTCGTGTGAGCAAAAGTGATTTGTTACTGATTGATGTGTTCACTGGAAGGAAAAAGCTCATCGCAATAGAGTGCCTTTGGAAGCATCTTGTTATTATGGGTAAACACTTGATGTTTTGAAAGTGAACGGTTTGTATTATTACGAAGCATAAATAGCAGAGAATGGTTTCCATCCATCGACATCTGGGTTATGGGCCCAGCACGCTTCTGCTGCGCCACTCTGCGAACTGCTGTTTTAGATTTTAGCTGCCCATTAGTGAAATATGTTCATTTCCCCAATGTTTTTATAAAAATAGGATTGTAGTCGGATTTCTCTAGAATCCCGGACTCAGCAACACACGTGCTGACGGACTCACCCTCACTGCACAATGACACAAGGACACTGAGTAACAGCACCGACAATGAGGCAGGCAGAGAAAGACACACAGAAAATCAGGAAGATATTATCAGGATGCAAAAAGGAACAGACAGAGAAAGGTACTGAGCAAACCAGCAAAAGACAGCGAAAGACCAATGATTTATGTAATCATGTTCTCTGTTGTGTAAAGATGTCCCCTGTGTTCTTTTAAAGATATTTCCTGCTGTGTAAAATGTGCTGACGGACACACCCTCACCGCGCAATGACACAATCTTTGGCCTCCTTGTCTCGAGAGACAATGGGAAAGCGCCTGGAGGTGGTCAGTGGTTTGTGAAGCAGCACCTGGAGTGGCGATAAAGGCCAATTCTAGAGTGACAGACTCTTCCACAGGTGCTGCAGATAAAATTCGTTGTCGGGGCTGTTACACAGTTGGCTCTCTCCTTGCACTTCTGTCTTTTTTTCTCCCAACTGCTAAGTCTCTTCGATTCACCACACTTTAGCCCCGCCTTTCTGGTCGCCCGCCAGCTCTGGCGATCGCTGGCAACTGACTCCCACGACTTGTGATCAATGTCAGAGGACTTCATGTCGTGTTTGCAGACGTCTTCAAAGCGGAGCCATGGACGGCCGGTGGGTCTGGTACCAGTGACGAGCTCGCTGGACAATGTGTCCTTGGGGATCCTGCCATCTTCCACGCAGCTCACATGGTCAAGGCATCTCAGGCGCCGCTGGCTTAGTAGTGTGTATATGCTGGGGATGTTGGCCGCCTCGAGGACTTCTGTGTTGGAGATACGGTCCTGCCACCTGATGACACACAAGGACACTGAGTAACAGCACCGAAAATGAGGCAGGCAGAGAAAGACACACAGAAAACCAGGCAGAGATCATTAGGACCCAGAAAGGAACAGACAGAGAAAGACACACAGAAAACCAGGAAGAGATTATCAGGATCCAGAAAGGAACAGGCAGAGAAAGGTACTGAGCAAACCAGCAAGAGACAGCGCAAGACCAATGATTTATGGAATCATGTTCTCTGTTGTGTAAAGATGTCCCCTGTGTTCTTTTAAAGATATTTCCTGCTGTGTAATATGTTCTCTGTTGTGTAACTATATTCGCTGTTGTGCAAAGATGTTCTCTGTTATTGTGTAAAATGGTTCCCTGTTGTGTAAAGATCTTCTCAGTTGTGTAAATATGATCCGTCTTGTGTAAAAGTGTTCCCGGTTGTTTAAATAATGTAATGTAGAGCTGAGTCTGCACTAATGGAATTGCTACAGTATCTTCCAGTCTGATACTGTATGAGGGCTGGAATGTGATCCAAAGCACAGTCTATACAAATTAAATTGCTATTGTATCTTTCAGTTTCACAATCCGGGGGAGTTTTAAACTGAATTCTCAGTTTGTATCTCAGGTTATACTATCTTTCAGATTCTCTCAATCTGATATCGCACTTGAGATTTAGGTTTAAGAAAGGACATACTGGCATTGGAGGCAACTCAAAAGAGATTCACTCAGCTGATTCCTGGGATGAAGTGGTTGACTTATCAAGAACGGCTAAACAGGTTATTCATTACAGTTTAGAAAAATGAGGGGTGATCTTATTGAAACGTACAAGATTCTGAGGGGGCTTAACAGGGTGAAGAAGGGTCTCTGACCTGAAACATTAACTCTGCTTCTCTCTTCACAGATACTGCCAGACCTGCTGAGTATTTCCAGCATTTCTTGTTTTTATTAACAGGGTAGATGTTGAGAAGATGTTTCCACTAGTGGGGTAATCTCAAACGAGGCGACATAGTTACAGAATCAGGGGACACGCATTTAAAACTGAGATGCAAAGGAATTTATTCTCTCAGAGGGTAGTGAATGTCTGGAATTATCTACCCCAGACAGTTGTGGAGACTAGATCACTGAAAGTATTTAAAGAGGAAGTAGATAGATTTTTGAAATATTGGAGAGTTGAGGGCTATGAAGAGCTGGCATGAAAGAGGAGTTGAGGTCTGGGATAGATCAGCCATGATCTTACTGAATGACGGGGCAGGCTTGAGGGACCGAATGGCCTACTCCTGCTCCTATTTCTTATGTTATGTTATATCTAATGTATATGTCAGGATGCACTATGGGAATTAATACTGAAACTTATAAACTCATAACGTGTGTAAATATTGGGCTGATATTTAACTTGAATCTCTGAGTACATTATTGTGGTTAATTCTCTAACTTTGAAATCGGAACTATATGCTATAATGAAAGCAAGAAATGCTGGAAATACTCAGCAGGTCTGGCAGCATCTGTGTAGAGAGAAGCAGAGTTAACTTTTCAGGTCAGTGACCTTTCATCAGATGAGAAACTGATCAATCCACTGTTACAATAACTCCATCTCTGACTCCCTCCTGACAGTAACTAGTCCTTTCACAGAGACTGTGGGTGGTTCTGAAAAGAGCCTTTGGGTTATGAAATGACATTTTTCCACTTTACTTTTTCTGGGAGTTCTGAGCGCTGAGAATGATTCTCACTGACATGTGCATGGAAACAGACCGACTGATTTGGCATAACGGTGTAACTAATGTTTGGGCTAACTCATGGCATCAGGTCAAGCATGGGCAAGGAAACCTCCTGCTGATTACCACCTACCACCCTGCCACCTCCCCCGCCCCCCGCCCCCCCCAGCCCCTCAGCTGATGAGTCAGTACTCCTCGATGTTGAACACCACTTGGAGGGAGCACTGAGGTGGAACAGGGCACAGAATGTAATCTGGCTGGGGATTTCAATGTCCATCACCATGAGTGGCTCGGTAGCACCACTACTGACCATGCTGGCCGAGTCCTAAAGGACATAGCTGCTCGACTGGGTCTGCAGTAGGTGGTGAGGGAACTAACAAGAGGGAAAATATACTTGACCTCATCCTCACCAACCTGCCTGCCGCAGATGCATCTGTCCATGACAGTATTGGTAGGAGTAACCACTGCACAGTCCTTGTGGAGATGAAGTCCCGTCTTCACATTGAGGATACCCTGCATTGTGTTGTGTGCCACCACCACTGTGCTGAATGGGTTAGATTTTGAACCGATCTAGCAATGCGTATCTGGGCATCTCTGAAGCATTGTGGACCATCAGCAGCGGCAGAATTGTACTCAACCACAATATGTAACCTCATGGCCCGGCATATTTCCCCACTCTAACATTACCAACAAGCTGGGGACCAACCCTAATTCAATGAAGATTGCAGGAGTGCATGCCAGGAGCAGCACCAGGCATACCTTGAAATGAGGCGTCAGCCTGATGAAGCTGCAGCCCAGGACTACTTTCATGCCAAACAGCAGAAGCAGCATGTAATAGACAGGGCTAAGTGATCCCACAACTAACGGATCAGATCTACACGCTGCCACATCCAATGATGAATGGTGGTGGACAATTAAACAACGAACAGGAGAAGGTGTCTCCACAAATATCCCCATCCTCAATGATGGGGGAGCCCAGCACATCAGTGCAAAAGACAAGGATGAAGAATTTGAAACAATCTTCAGCCAGAAGTGCCGAGTGGATTATCCACCTCGGCCTCCTTCTGAAGTCCCCAGCATCACAGATGCCAGTCTTCAGCCAATTCAATTCACTCCAGTTGATATCAAGAAAGGAATGAAGGCATTGGATACAGCAAAGGCTACGGGTCCTGGCAATATTCTGGCAATGGTACTGAAGACCTGTGCTCCAGAACTTGCTGCACCCCTAGCCAAGCTGTTCCAGTACAGCTACAACACTGGCATCTACTCAGCAATGTGGAAAATTGCCCAGGTATGTCCTGTACACAAACAGCAGGACAATTCCAACCCAGCCAATTTCTGCCTCATCAGTCCACTCTCAATCATCAGTATAGTGATGGAAGATGTCATCGACGGGGCACTTGCTTTGCAATAACCTGTTCAGTGACGCTCAGTTGGGTTCCGCCAGGGCCATTCAGCTCCTGACGTCATTACAGCCTTGGTTCAAACAAGAACAAAAGAGCTGAACTCAAGAGGTGAGGTGAGAGTGTCTGCCGTTGACATCAAGGTAGCATTTGACTGAGTATGGCATCGAGGAGCCAGAGCAAAACTGGAGTCAATGGGAATCAGGAGGAAAACTCTCCACTGGTTGGAATCGTACCTAGCACAAAGGAAGATGGTTGTGATTGTTGGAGGTCAATCATCTGAGCTCCAGGACATCACTGCTGGGGTTCCTCAGGGGAGTATCCTCGGCCCAACCTTCTTCAGCTACTTCATCAGTGACCTTGCTTCAGTCATAAAATCAGAAGTGGGGATGTTCACTGATGATTGCACAATGTTCAGCACCATTCGCAACTCCTCAGATACTGAAGAAGTTTGTGCAGAAATGCAGCAAGACCTGGACAATATCCAGGTTTGGGCTGATAAGTGGCAAGTAACATTCGCGCCACACAAGTGCCAGGCAATGACCATCTCGAACAAGAGAGAATCTAACCATCTCCCATCGACATTCAACGGCATTACGATCGCTGAATCCCCCACTATCAACTTCCTGGGGGTTCCCATTGACCAGAAACTGAACGGGAGTAGCCTTCTAAATAGTGTGACTACAAGAACTGGTCAGAGGGTAGGAATCATGCGGTGAGTAGCTCACCTCCTGACTCCCCAAGCCTGTCCACCATTTCCAAGGCACAAGTCTGGAGTGTGATGGAATACTATCCACTTGCCCGGATGGGTGCAGCTCCAACAGCATTCAAGAAGCTCGACACCATCCAGGACAAAGCAACACGCTTGATGGGCACCCAGTCCATAACATTCACTCCCGCCACCACTGACGTACAGTAGCAGCAGTGTGCACCATCTACAAGATGCACTGCAACAATGCACCAAGGCTACTCAGGCAGCACCTTCCAAACCTGCATCCTCTACCGCCTAGAAGGATAAGGGCAGCAGATGCATGGGAACACCACCACCTGAAAGTTCTCCTCCAAGCTACACATCATCCTGACTTGGAAATATATCGCCATTCCTTCACTGGCGCTGGGTCAAACTCCTGGAACTCCCTTCCTAATAGCACTGTCGGTGTACCTACCCCACATGGACTGCAATGGTTCAAGAAGGAAGCTCACCACCACCTTCTCATGGGCAATTAGAGATGGGCAATAAATGCTGGCTTGGCTGGCGACGTCCACATCCCATGAAACAAATAATTAAATACAATAACAGCTCATCTCAATTCCTAGTATTTCTAAATCCCACCAGACCAACATAAGCTGAACAATTATTGCATGTTGTGATTGACGGTCTGGTCTGTAAACTGCACTGTATCACAGATTGCTGACATTTGCTAACTGGAAGTGAGAACTGCAAAATCGGGACAGTAGTTCACATAGTCTGTCAGTGTGAAAGAATCAGGCAATGTGAGGTAATAGAATTTGTCTGTAAATGTTACACTCATATTGCTTTATATTTTTATATTGAAAATAAAAGTAATCATTTCATGAAAATACTGACATGTTGTCCAAACTTTGGTAGCCAGTTGTTTTCCTCTTGCACTCAGTAGGGCAATCCACAAGAATACCAATTTAAGGGAAAACAACAACTTTCTTCTGTCTGAGAAGAGAGTGCTGATTGGTTGGCAAGTGAACTCTGATTGGTAGAGGCATTGCCATTCAGAATGCAACAGTTTATGGTGACTGACAGATAACTGCCCAGCTTTGTTTGAAATTTAAACCAGGCAGCTTGACTCTGATTGGTCAAGGCATTGCCCTGAGGAATGAGCCAGTGAATGGCTTTCACTTATTTTGTTTAGCTGAAACTGGCACAATGTGTGTGCATGTTCTTTCTGTCTGCAAAGAACAGGGCCCTGTGTTTTAATATATGTAGCTTACAGTACACCCCAGTGCACCACACTGCGAGCCCTACTGACAGTCTTAAATTGGTTGTCTGTAATTCTTAGCACACTGAGAATTATTGAGCAAATGTTGTCCGATTGTGGAATCACATCTCATGTTGGATACTGTGTTTTGAGTTTTGCAAGCACGGGTTGGTTGGGTAGGGCCCATTGCGAACAGCGGAAGGGACATGTTATTTGATACAATCCGCCAGTTTTGGGATGTACGGTCTAGAAACCTAGCATCACACTGGTATTGAAATTCATATATCACGTTACTTATTTGTGTGATGGGCAGGACGTCTCTTTTGCTTGACAGCAGCATCCTGTTAGTGGCGAACACCACACTTGTTGCCCCTGCATAGTAACAGCAGGAAACAGCTCGCTTCACCTGTTACTCAAATACTGGGGATATATTACCTTTCCAGGGTAATTTGAGGGAGACTGGGCACTTTTCAGGGCTCAAAATGACGTCCTTCAGCCCTTTTATAGGTTTGTGTGATATACAGTGAGAAATGATCTGATCAGTGTAGCCATTGTAATGCAGGAAGTCTTTGATTCGTCCTATTTCAGCATCAAGCTTGCATGGTGAGCAAATGGCTCAGCCCTATTTATGAGGTTGTCGATAAGACCAATCTTATAGCGCGTGGAACTGTAATAATCCCAACGCGTGTATTGACCAGTGAAGGTAGGTTTGCGGTCGACCGTGGTAGAAAACCCCTTAGCAGATTTCTCAACTAGTACGTCAAGGAAAGGGAGCTCTTTGACTGCTCCATTCCAAAGGTGAATTTGAGTGCAGGATGGAGCCCATGAAGTTGTGCAAGGAAATTATTTCATGCAGCTGCGGATTCAAATATAGCAAATGTATCATCTACATATTGGAAATATGCAAGAGGTAGGAGGTTAGATGTCGTTCCCTTAAAAACAGGTTTGTCATGGAATCCAACAAAGATGTTTGTGAGAGCTGGGCCGAGAGGGGATCCCATGGCAACACCAGCGATACATGGTGTCAATAAAACTGAACTCAACTGTGCAAGTTGCCGAGTTCATAAGTTCAATGAACACGGATTTACACAATGGTGACGGGTCTAGATCACCATGATATAGCTCTGCAGTGCAAATATCGATGGCTTCCTGAAGTGGTACATTGGTGAATAGGCTAGCAATGTCAAATGAGCACATGGACACGGCATTGCTATCGATATGCAAGTCCTGTATGGTCTTCACAAATGTGAAGTAATCCTTCACCGTGTATGTGGAGAACTTGCTCAAAAACTGGTTGTAACAATTCGCCCAACCATTTGGCAAATTCATTTCAGGATACTATTTGCATTACTTCAAATAAAGAAAACACAACGACACAAAGAATTGAACACAACGCTGAAAGTTTCACAGCAAATAGTCAAATGGGAAAAGGATGAAATACAGAAAGAAAAAGCCTAAAATACTGAAAACACTCAGCCAGTCCGGAAACAATTGTGGAGAAGGGAAGCTCGGGTTAGTGGGCCAGTTCTGTGACCCTTCAATAGACCTGAAACATTGCTCCTACCTTCCTCTCTCCACAGATACTGCTGGAACTGCTGAGTGTTTCCAGAATCTTCTGTTGTTATTTAGATTTCCAGTGTGTGCAGTATTTCTCTTTTTGAAAATAAAATATTCCCTGAGAGGAATGGAACTTAACATAAAAAAATAGGAGCTGGCCATTCGGCCCATCGAAATAGCTCTGCCATTCAATAAGATCACAGCTGATCTCCTGCATCAACTCCATCTTACCACACAAGCACAGATCCCTTGATTCCCTTAGTATCCAAAAACCTATCGATCTCTCTCTTGGATATACCCAATGATTGAGCATCCACATCTCTACAGTCACCGAGAGATACAGCATTGAAACAGGCCCTTCAGCCCACCGAGTCTGTGCCGACCAACAATCACCCATTTATACTAATGCTACATTCATCCCATATTCCCTACCACATCCCCACCATTCTCCTACCACCTGTCTACACTCGGGGCAATTTACAATGGCCAATTTACCTATCAACCTGCAAGTCTTTGGCTGTGGGAGGAAACTGGAGCACCCGGCGGAAACCCACGCGGTCACAGAGAGAACTTGCAAACTCCGCACAGGCAATACCCTGAACGGAACCGAGGTCACTGGAGCTGTGAGGCTGCGGTGATAAACACTGCGCGCAGAGAATATCCAAAGATTCACAATGCTTTGAGTGAAAAAAAAATTCTCCTCTTCTCAGTCCGAAATGATTGAGCCATTTATACTGAGACAGTGATCCCTAGTTCTAGATTCCCCATCCAGAGGAAACATCCTCCCAGCATTTACCCTGTTAAATCCCTTAAGATTTTTAGGTGCCAGTAAGATTACCTCTCAGTCTTCTAAATTCTGAGGAATATTTTTTTTTCATTTCCAAAATATACTTTATTCATAAAAATCTGTAAAAATTACATTGACAAACAGTTTCAAAACAGCACCAAAAAATACAAACATTGCAAGGGAGATCAGTTTCCTTCTATACTATCATGAGTTTCTTCACAACCCTTCCGTTTCACAACTGTCATGCCAATTACAGTTTTACATTTACAGCAATTGAAAATATTAACGATACAGTTCGAGGGGTTTCCCATGGATCCGGCCTCTCAGTTCAACTTGGTGGGGGAGACCTTACACTGTGGTCTTTCCCCATTGAGCCTTTGCTGCGGCTGCCCCAAGCTTTAGTGCGTCCCTAAGCACGTAGTCCTGGACCTTGGAATGTGCCAGTCTGCAACATTCGGTGGTGGACAACTCTTTGCGCTGGAAGACCAGCAAGTTTCGGGCAGACCAAAGGGCGTCTTTCACCGAATTGATAGTCCTCCAGCAGCAGTTGATGTTTGTCTCGGTGTGCGTCCCTGGGAACAGCCCGTAGAGCACAGACTCCTGTGTGACAGAGCTGCTTGGGATGAACCTCGACAAAAACCACTGCATCCCTTTCCACACCTGCTTTGCGAAAACACATTCCAGGAGGAGGTGGGCGACCGTCTCTTCCCCACCAAAGCCACCGCGGGGGCATTGTGCGGAGTGGACGAGACGTCGGGTGTGCATGAACGATCTGATGGGGAGGGCCCTTCTCACCACCAGCCAAGCTACATCTTGGTGCTTATTTGAAAGTTCTGGTGATGAGGCATTCCGCCAAATGACTTTGACGGTCTGCTCGGGGACCCATCCGACAGGATCCACCGTCTCCTTTTCCCGTAGGGCCTTGAGGACATTCCGTGCAGACCACTGCCTGATGGACCAGTGGTCAAAGGTGTTTTCCGGCAGAAACTGCTCTACGAATGATAGGTGGTACGGCACGGTCCAACTGCATGGAGCGTTCCGCGGCAATGTGGCCAAGCCCATCCTTCACAACACCGGGGACAGATAGAACCTCAGCACGTAGTGACACTTGGAGTTTGCGTACTGGAGGTCGACACACAGCTTGATGCAGCCGCACATGGAGGTGGTCATCAGGATGAGGGCCACGTTGGGAACATTTTTCCCGCTCTTGTCCAGAGATTTGAACATCGTGTCCATCCGGACCCGGTCCATTTTAGATCCCCAGATGAAGCAGGAAATGGCTCGGGTGACTGCCACAGCGCAGGAGTGGGGTATGGGCCAGACCTGCGCCACGCAGAGCAACAACGCGAGCGCCTCGCACCTGATGACCAGGTTCTTACCCACAATGGAGAGAGATCGCTGCCCCCACATGCCCAACTTTTTTCGTACCTTGGCTACCCGCTCCTCCCATGTTTTGGTGCACGCCCCGGCATTTCCGAACCATATCCCCAGCACCTTCAGGTAGTCTGACCTGACGGTGAAGGGGACAAAGGATCGGTCAGCCCAGTTCCCAAAGAACATGGCCTCGCTCTTGCCGTGGTTAACTTTGGCTCCCGAGGCCAGTTCGAGCTGGTCGCAGATGCTCATCAGTCTGTGCACAGACAGCGGATCCGAGCAGAAGATGGCGACGTCATCCATGTGCAGGGAGGTTTTATCCTGAGTGCCTCCGCTACCTGGGATTGTCACCCCTCTTATGCTCGCATCCTTCCGAATAGACTCAGCAAAGGGTTCAATACAACAAACACTCATTCCCACCCGATGATTGAGACTGCGCTGCTGATGTTTGTGTAGAGCAGTTGGTTCCAATTGCAGATTCCCTCCCCAAACCCCATTTTGGAAAGCACGTCCATCATGTTGGTGTGCGATATCCTGTCAAAAGCCTTCTCCTGGTCCAGGCTGATGAGGCAGGTGTCCACCCTCCTGTTCCGTACGTAGGCGATCGTATCCCTGAGTAGCACGAGACTATCAGAGATCTTTCTGCCAGGTACAGTACAGGTCTGATCAGGGTGAATCACCAACTCCAGAGCAGACTTGACTCGACTGGCTATGACTTTGGACAGAATCTTGTAGTCAACATTAAGCAGTGAGATGGGCGCCAATTTCTGATTTCTGCCCTCTACCCCTTTCGCTTGTCGATGAGGGTGATGATGCCTTTCCTCATGGATTTTGACATGCTGCCGGCCAGGAGCGTACTCTCGTATACTTCCAGCAGGTCCGGGCCGACCCAGTCCCACAGGGCCGAGTACGAGGAATATCGGCCTTGTCGACTCAATCTCTTCTCATGGGACAATTCCCTCATCCCAGGAAGCAATCGAGTGACACTTTGTGACACTTCCTTTAAGGCAAGAATGTCCTTCGTTAGGTCAGGGGAACCAAAACTGTACATAGTGCTCCAGGTGTGATCTCACCAAGGCTCTGTCTAATTGTAGTCAAACTTCTTTGTTCTTATAAAATCTCTTCACAATGTTGAACACAACTATTAACTGCCTCATTAACATCTCTGCTCTAAGAAGAAGGACCCCAGCTTCACACACCCCAGACCCCTATTCTTTCCATATTAGCTGAATTCCTGCATCTCTGATACCATTCCAGTAAATCTCCTCTGCACCCTCTCTGAGGCCTTGACATTCCTGCTAAAGTGTGGAACATGGAATTAGACACAATGCTCTAGCTGAGGCCTATAACCAGTGAGATTTATAAAGGTTCAGCCTCAATTCCTTGCCTGTGTCCCGTACTCCCATTTCTGGTTTCTGACTCAATGTCGGCTCTGAGCTGTTGAAACTGCCTGAATAAATAGTTCCACCCAACAAAGCGCTCGGAATGTGAGAAGGGACAAAGTGAGTGACCAAGTACATCAACTCCAAGTAAAACTCCACCATGTAGTGAAAACACTCAAAACACAACGGCTCTTTTAAGAGCCACCCACAATCTCTCTGAAAAAGCTGCACCAACATCTCTCGAGAATTGGTTTATTTAATTGGTTTTAATGCTCAGTAACTCTCTGGAACTTTCTCACTGTCTTTGTGTTTTCTGTTTCAATCTGGTATGGAGATTCTGGGAAGGTGAGTTGCACTGCCTGGGAGGATCTTTGTGGTTTTCCTGCAGAAACACAAAACAAAGTCTCTTTTCAGAGTCACCCACCGCCTCATAGGGACAGCAGTGACATGGGAACGGGAGCTGGGGTGTGTTTTATGCCGGAAATATCAGTTAATGATTTATGTTGTGCTCTCGTTATATTCCAATCTCTGAATTGAGCCTTTCCACCGCACCAGGGTTATGGGGAGAGTTTTCATCGTTTCTTTTCCAAACGTACAAACGATGTTATAATTTATCCAGATGGCGGATTCTCCCCTCACAGTGAAAAGTAACATCGCACCGTCACATCTGCCCATTGTTTTATAATTGAATAATTAGGCAAATGGAATTATTTGTGATGTTATTTCCCCCGAGATGGTGTTTCCTGCAGTGAAACTGACAGGGTTTGTGAAACTGATCAGTTTCAGCTCAATCATTCAGGGACCTGGAATTGCAGCAGTTTGAACCTGCTGTAACACCAGCCCACTTCTGATTGGTCACCCTCTTCTCATAAAGTCAGTGACAGCACTTTTTCGTAATTTCCAAAATATACTTTATTCATAAAAATCTGCAAAAATTACATTGACAAACAGTTTCAAACAGCACCAAAAAATACAAACATTGCAAGGGAGATCAGTTTCCTTCTATACTATCATGAGTTTCTTCACAATCCTTCCAATCACTATTGTCATGCCAATTACAGTTTCACATTTACAGCAAATGAAAATATCAACAATACAGTTCGAGGGGTTTCCCATGGATCCAGCCCCTCAGTTCAGCTTGGTGGGGGGTCCTTACACTGTGGTCTTTCCCCATTGAGCCTTTGCTGCGGCTTCCCCAAGCTTTAGTGCGTCCCGAAGCACGTAGTCCTGGACCTTGGAATGTGCCAGTCTGCAACATTCGGTCGTGGACAACTCTTTGCGCTGGAAGACCAGCAAGTTTCGGGCAGACCAAAGGGCGTCTTTCACCGAATTGATAGTCCTCCAGCAGCAGTTGATGTTTATCTCGGTGTGCGTCCCTGGGAACAGCCCGTAGAGCACAGACTCCTGTGTTACAGAGCTGCTTGGGATGAACCTCGACAAAAACCACTGCATCTCTTTCCACATGAGGAGGCCATTCGCCCCATCAAGTCCATGTCGGGTTTCCAATCTGTTCTGTCCCCGACTCGATCCCCAAAGCCCTGCATAACCCCTTTGGGTCAAAATGACCGTGGCACAACTCGAACCGACAATCTTCCAATAACTTCATAAAATACACTGAAGTCAAACGCCTTACCCATTCGGCCACACGGCCATTAGATAAAATGAACGATCCAATCGGAGAACCTCGAAGTACAAAATACAGCAAATCATTGGCTGAACCTGTCAACCTGGCAGAATATTTGAATTCGTGAAAGCCGCCAATTTCACTGTGGAAAAGAAGTGATCGACTGGAAAAGTACATAAAAATCTATTTTCCCGTAGCGGTTTAAATAAACTTTTAAAACACAATTTTGCTTTTACCGACTCAAATTGCTGGCGCTATTTTATGAACAGCTTTATTTTGCTAATTTTTGTCAACTTCTCATCCGTAACTGACAGTAAAAGACTCCGTTCAGCAATCTTTCACACGACAAATAACTCAAACTCGGTGTGGAAGTAATAAATTACAGACTATTGGTAATTCCCCTTCACACAGGCTTCAGGGGGACAGTGAGAAGCCACTGAAATAGTTGCTTCATCCTTTTAGAAGGTTCCCATTCTGTCCTGTTGCTGACATGTTGGAATCAGATTTGTATTTAACAAGTTATTTCTGTGAAAACAAAATCCTCAACGGACCAGCTGGGAATCTGGGAATCACTGAAGTAAAATAAAAGGCTTTTGATTGAGAAGACGGGACCTTCTCACCAGCAGCCGGGTTACATTCCCCTCACATCCTTGCACAGTGAGCAGCTCTTTCCCTAGAGAAATAGACAGCAGCAGTTGGAAGTTCAGTAAAAGGATCGGTTCATTGAGACAAGTTTCTGAGTGACAGGTGGTGCTGAATATTAATACAAGAATGTCCTGGAAAGGGAAACAAGTGTCCAGAGTGGGGTCTGAAATCAGGACAGGGAAATGGCCAGCACTGACACAGATCATTTCATTATTACATTGATATCTGACTGTCTATAAGGAGAAGCGAGTTAAACACATGATGGTGAAAGGAATGGAAGATGACGCTGGTTGTTCTAGATGAAGAGGGATAGACAGAGGTATGGGTACAGCAGACTTCAGACAGTAATCAGCCCTTTCAGATACTGTGGGTGGATCTGAAAAGAGCCTTTGGGTATTTGATAAAATCCTGGCAGATTGACTTGGTTTTGGTGCCCAGAGCGGTGGTTTTCTTGGGCAGCAGCACGGCCTGGATATTCGGCAGCACCCTGCCCTCAGCGTCCTGGATAGGAGTTTTCAGGAGGTTGTCACCCCGGAGCTGAAGAAAGCACAGGCAGAGAGGGATTGGGAGTTTGCCAGACAGACAAGAAGGTCAAGGCAGGTAGTGCAGGAGTCCCTGGAGGGCATCCCACTTTCCAACAGGTATTCAGTTCTGAGTACTGATGGGAGAGAGGGTTCCTCTGGAGAGTGCAGTGAGAGTCATGACCAGCACTCCATGGATGGCTCAGCTGTGCAGTGAGGGAGTAGAAAATACAAGCGAGCAATACTGGTAGGGGATTGCATAGTTAGGGGAACAGATAGGTATTTGAGTGCTCGCAAACCAAGTTTCCTCCTTGGTGCAAGGATCATGGATATCACTGAGTGGCGACAGAGCATTCTGGAGGGCAAGGATGCACAGCCAGAGGTCGTGGTCCACATTGGTACCAACAATATAGGAAGAAAGAGGGATGAGATCCTTCAGGCTGAGTTTAGGGAGTTAGGAAAGAGATTATCAAGCAGGACCTCAAAGGTAGTGATCTCCAAATTACTCCCAAATCCGCATGCTAGTGAGTATAGAAATAGGAGAATACACCAGATGAATGCATGGCTGAAGAGATGGTGCAGGAAGGAGGGCTTCCGATTTCTGGGGCATTGGGACCAGTTCGGGGGAAGGTAGGACCTATATAAATCGAACGGTCGACATCTGAACAGGACCAGGATGAATATCCTTGCAGGTGCTGTTCGGGATTGTTTAAACTAATTTGGCAGCTTGATGGGAACCTGAGGGCAGTTTCAGACAGGGCAATTTCAGGGCAGGGAACGGGAGGCAGAACATTAGCGAATGACTCTGAAAGACAGAAGAAGCAAAGTTTAAAAAGTGTGCAGCAGAGGAATTTGGCAGTGTTAAAGGATATTTATTTATTTAAAGAGGCAACTTGATTGAAGCATATCAGATCCTGAGGAGTCTTGACAGGGTGGATGTGGAAAGGATGTTTCCCCTTGTGGGAGAATCTGGAATTAGGGGCCACTGTTAAAGAATAAGGGGTCACCCATTTAAGACAGAGATGAGGAGAATTTTTTTCCCTCAGAGGGTCGTGAGTTTTTGGAACTCTCTTCCTCAATAAGCGGTGGAAGCAGAGACTTTGAATATTTTTAAGGCAGAGGGACATCGATTCTTGATAAGCAAAGGGGTGAATGGTTATCGGGGGTAGGGGGGAATGTGGAGTAATCAGTTCAGCCGTGAACTTATTGAATGGGGAAGCAGGGTCTCGGGGTCGAATGGCCTACTCCTGCTACTAATTTTTCTTCTTGTATGTATATTCATATAGTAAATAAAGCTGATAAGCTGAGGGCACAGATAGACACATAGAACAATATAGCACAGGAACAGGCCATTCGGCCCTCCAAGCCTGCGCTGATAAAGTAACATCACACTTTTTATTTTTATTTAGAGATACAGCACTGAAACAGGCCCTTTGGCCCACTGAGTCTGTGCTGACCAACAACCACCCATTTATACTAACCCTACAGTAATCCCATATTCCCTACCACCTACTTACACTAGGTGCAATTTACAATGGCCAATTTACCTCTCAACCTGCAAGTCTTTGGCTGTGGGAGGAAACCGGAGCACCCGGCGAAAATCCACAGGGAGAACTTGCAAACTCCACACAGGCAGTACCCAGAATCGAACCCGGGTTCCTGGAGCTGTGGTGCTAACCACTGCGCCATTGTGCCCACACATGGTAACACAATATCATTGCAATAAGGGAAACTTGGCTTCAAGAGGGCAAGAATGGCAGCTCAACATCTCTGGATATAGAGTTTTCATGTGGCATAAGGATAAAAAAGGTGGGAGTGCAGCATTATTAGTTAAGGAAGGCATACAGCTTTGAGGAGGGATTATATTATATGCTAAATGAATCATCAAATGAGGCCATATGGGTGGAGCTCAGAAATAAAAAAGGAGCAGCCACACTACTAGGAGTGTACTGTAGACCCCCAAATAGTGGGAGAGAGATAGAAGAACAAATATGTAGGCAAATTGCTGAGTGCAAAACTATAGGGAAATAATAGTTGGGGATTTCAACTATCCCAATATCAACTGGGATACAAACAGTGTGAATGGCACAGAGGGCACATAATTCTTGAACTGCATTCAAGAGAACTTTAATAGCCAGCACATCACAAGCCCAATGAGAGGGGGCACAATTCTAGAACGAGTCTTCAGTAATAAAGCTGGGCAAGTAGCAGTGGGTGACCATTTTGGAGATAGCTTTTTTTTATTCATTCATGGGATTTTGGGCATCGCTGGCCAGGTCAGCATTTATTACCCATCCCTAATTGCCCTTGGGAAGGTGGTGGTGAGCTGCCTTCTTGAACCGCTGCAGTCAATTTGGGGTAGGTGCACCCACAGTGCTATTCAGAATGGAGTTCCAGGATTTTGACCCAGTGACAGTGAAGGATCAGCGAAATAGTTCCAAGTCAGGATGGTGTGTGTCCTGGTGGGGAACTTGCAGGTGGTGGCGTTCCCATGCATTTTCTGCCGTTGTACATCTAGTTGGTAGAGGTCACAGGTTTGGAAGGTGCTGTTCAAGGAGCCTTGGTGCATTGCTGCAGTGCATCTTGTAGATGGTACACACTGCTGCCACTGTGCGTCGGTAGTGGATTGAGTGAATGTTTGTAGATGGGGTGCCAATCAAGTGGGCTGCTTTGTCCTGGATGGTGATGAGCTTCTTGAGTGTTGTTGGAGCTGCACCCATCCAGGCAAGTGGAGACTATTCCAACACACTCCTGACTTGTGCCTTGTAGATGGTGGACAGGCTTTGGGGAGTCAGGAGGTGAGTTACTCGCCTCAGTATCCCTAGCCTCTGACCTGCTCTTGTAGCCACGGTATTTATATGGCTACTCCAGTTCAGCTTCTGGTCAATGGTGCCCCTAGGATGTTGATAGTGGGGGATTCAGCAACGGTAATGCCATTGAATGTCAAGGGGAGTTAGTTCGATTCTCTCTTGTTGGTGATGGTCATTTCCTGGCACTTGTGCGGCCCGAATGTTACTTGCCACTTATCAGCCCAAGCCTGGATATTGTCCATGTCTTGCTGCATTTCTACACGGACTGCTTCAGTATCTGAGGAGTCATGAATGGTGCTGAACTTTGTGCAATCATCAGCGAACATCCCCACTTCTGACCTTATGATTGAATTAAGGTCATTGATGAAGCAGCTGAAGATGGTTGGGCAGAGGACACTACCCTGAGGAGCGCCTGCAGTGATGTCCTGGAGCTCAGATGATTGACCTCCAACAACCACAACCATCTTCCTTTGCGCTAGGTATGACTCCAGCCAGTGGAGGGTTTTCCCATTGACCTCAGTTTTGCTCGGGCTCCTTGATGCCATACTCGGTCAAATACTGCCTTGATGTCAAAGGCAATCACTCACACCTCACCTCTTTTGTCCATGTTTGAACCAAGGCTGTCATGAGGTCAGGAGCTGAATGGCCCTGGCAGAACCCAAACTGAGTGTCACTGAGGCAGGTTATTGCTAAGCGAGTGCCGCTTGATGGCACCTTCCATCATTTTACTGATGATTGAGATAGACTGATGGGGCCGAAAGTGATGGAAGGTGTCATCAACATTGCCATCAAGCAGCACTAGCAGATATGTCCTTTCGGATTCGGCCAGCGGAGATGCTCCCGAGGCACTGTTGGTGATGGACATTGAAGTCCCCCACCCAGAGTACATTCTGTGCTCTTGCCACCCTCAGTGCTTCCTCCAAGTTCTTTTCAACATGGAGGCGTACTGACTCATCAGCTGAGGGAGGGCAGTAGGTGGTAATCAGCAGGAGGTTAACTTGTCCATTGTTTTATCTGATGCCATGAGACCTCATGGAGTCCAGAGTCGATGTTGAGGACTTCCAGGGCAATTCCCTTTCTACTGTACCGATACCTCTGGTGAGTCTGTCCTGCCCGTGGGACAGGACATACACAGGGATGGTGATGGCAGTGTCTGCGACATTGCCTGTAAGGTATGATTCTGTGAGTATGACGACGTCAGGCTGTTGCTCTCCCAACTTAACACAAGCCACCAGATGTTACTAAGGAGGACTTTGCAGGGTCGACAGCGCTGGGTTTGCCATTGTCATTTCTGGTGCGCAGGTCGACGCCGGGTGTTCCGTCTACTTTCATTCCTTTTTATTGACTTTGCAGTGTTTAGTTTCAACTGAGTGGCTTGCTCGGCCATTTCAGAGGGCATTTAAGAGTCAACCACATTGCTGTGGGTCTGCAGTCGCATGCAGGCCAGACAAGAACAGCAGATTTCCTTCCCTAAAGGGCATTAGTAAACCAGATGGGTTTTTACAACCATCAACAATGGTTTCATGGCCATCATTAGACTTGCTTTTTAATTGCAGATTTATTATTTGGATATAAATTTCAATGGTGGGATTTGAACCCATGTCCCCTGAGCAATACCCGAGGTGTCTGGGTTACTAATCCACTGACAAGTCCACTGACAAGACCACTACGCCACCACCACCCCTAGTAACCATACTGCAATTAGTTTTGGCATAATCATGTCAAAGGACAAAGATACAACAGAAGTAAAAGTTCTAAATTGGGGGAAGGCAAATTTTACAAAACTGAGAGGTGACTTGGTGGATGTGGACTGGATACAACTACTTGAAGGAAACACCAAAAATGTTCTATCAGTACATTAAGAGCAAGAAGATAACTAAGGAAAGGGTACGGCCTATCAGAGATGTACAAGGGAACATTTGAGTGGATGCAGAAGATGTGTGTGGGGTTCTTAATGAGTTTTTGTCTCTGCCTTCACAAAGGAGAGGGATGATGCAGACAAAGAAGAGGAGTGTGAAATATTAGATACGATAAGCATAATGAGAGTGGAAGTACTGGAGGGTCTGACATCCTTCAAAATGAATAAATCACCAGGGCTAGATGGTTTGCATCTGACGTTGTTAAAGGAAGCCAGGGAGGAAATAGTGGATGCGCTGAGGATCATCTTCAAATGCTCACTGGATATGGGGGAGGTGCCGGAGGATTGGAGGTCTGCGAACGTTGTACTATTATTTAAAAAGGATGTGAGGGATAGGCCCAATAATTATAGGCCGGTCAGTTTGACCTCGGTGGTGGGTAAATTATTAGAATCAATTCTGAGGGACAGGATAAACTGCCACTTAGAAAGGCACAGATTAATCAGGGATAGTCAGCATGGATTTGTTAAGGGAAGGTCATGTCTCACGAACTTGATTGAGTTTTTTGAGGAAGTAACAAGGAACATTGATGAGGATAGTGTGGTGGATGTGGTCTACATGGATTTTAGTAAAGTCCCACATGGCAGACTGGTCAGTAAAATGAAAGCCCATGGAATACAGGGGAATGTGGCAGGTTGGATCCAAAATTGACTCAGTGACAGGAAACAAAGGATAGTTATCGACGGATGTTTTTGCGAATGGAAAGCAGTTTTCAGTGGCATTCCACAGGGGTCAGTGTTGGGTCCCTTGCTGTTTGTGATATATATTAATGATTTGGAATTAAATGTGGGAGGTATGATTGGGAAATTTGCTGATGACACAAAGATTGGCCGTATAATTGATAGTGAGGAGGATAGCTGTAGACTTCAGAATGAGATGAATGGATTGGTTGAGTGGGCGGAAAAATGGCAAATGGAATTCAATCTGGAGAAGTGTGAGGTAATGCATTTGGGGAGGGCAAACAAATCAAGGGAATACACAATAAACAGGAAGCTATTGAGAGGGGTAGAAGAAGTGAGAGACTTTGGAGTGCATGTCCACAGGTCCCTGAAAGTGGCAGGACAGGTAGATAGAGTGGTGAATAAGGCATATAGAATGCTTTCCTTTATTGGCCAAGGGATAGAATAGAAAAGCAGGGATGTAGTGCTAGAACTGTATAAAACGGCGGTTCGGCCACCGCTGGAGTATTGCGTACAGTTCTGGTCATCACATTACAGAAAGGACATAATTGCTCTGGAGAGAGTACAGAGGAGATTTACAAGAACGTTGCCAGGGCTTGAAAGTTACAGCTATGAGCAAATATTGGAGCGGCTCGGGTTGTTTTCCTGAGAACAGAGGAGTCTGAGGGGTGACTTGAATGAGGTGTACAACATTATGAGGCGCCTAGACAAGTGGACAGTAAGGACCTGTTTCCCCTGGTGGGGAGGTCAGTTACCAGGGGGCACAGATTTAAGGTGATTGGTAGAAGGAGTAGAGGGGACATGAGGGGAAACGTTTTTACCCAGAGGGTGGTGGGTGTCTGGAATTCGCTGCCAGGAATGGTGGTGGAGGCAGAAACCCTCAACTCATGTAAAAATTCCTGGACATGCACCTGAAGTGCTGAAACCTGCAAGTCTACGGATCAGGTGCTGGAAGGTGGGAATAGATTGGGTGGCTAGATATTTCGGCCAGAGCAAACGCGATGTGCTGAATGGGCTCCTTCTGTGCCCTAGTTTTTCTATAATTCTATGGAAATTGCCAGCACTGACACAGATCATTTCATTATTACATTGATATTGGACTGACTAAAAGGAGAAGCAAGCTAAACACATAATGGTGAAAGGAATGGAAGATGACGCTGGTTGTTCCAGATGAAGAGGGATAGACAGAGGTGTGGGTGCAACAGACTTCAGACAGTAATCAGCCCTTTCAAATACTGTGGGTGGCTCTGAAAAGAGCCTTTGAGTATTTGAAAAAATCCTGGCAGATTGACTTGGTTTTGGTGCCCGGAGCGCTGGTTTTCTTGGGCAGCAACACGGCCTGGATATTAGGCAGCACCCTACCCTGAACGATGGTCACCCCTCCCAGCAGCTTGTTGAGCTCCTCGTCATTGAGGACGGCCAGCTGTAGGTGTCTGGGGATGATACGGGTCTTCTTGTTGTTCCGGGCCGCGTTACCGCCCAGCTCGAGGATTTCAGCGGTCAGATACTCGAGCACAGCAGCCAGATAGACCTGGGCTCTGGCCCCCACACGCTCAGCATAGTTACCCTTTCTCAGGAGCCTGTGAACACGGCCCACCGGGAACTGCAGTCCAGCCCGGGAGGAGCGAGACTTGGCCTTGGACCGAGCTTTCCCGCTGGTCTTTCCTCTTCCAGACATTTCCACAATCTCACAAATACTTTCACAATGAATGGATAATTTCGTCAGCATTAAACATACACATGGGGTAGTCAGGATGGTCGAGCAGTCTGAGACGGTTCATTCAGATCACAATTCTCTCTGCAGGGGTGGGTTCAAATTCCCCTTCTGATAAGTTGTGTTTGGACATGACTAGAGGTATTTGGGAGCAGCAATGAAGAACAAACAGAGATCATGAAAGAATATTGACAAGCAAAATCAAAACAAATCCAAAGATGTTTCATCAATACATTGCAGTCAGAGGCAACTGAGGAAAGAGTAGGGCCCATCAAAGACCTAAAAATGTAACCTATGTGTCAGGGTGGAAGATGTTGGTATGTTTATTAATGAATATTTTATTGTCTTCACAAATGAGGGGGGTGATGCAGATATTGTAATTAAGGAGAAGGAGTGTGAAGTATTGGACATGATAAACTGAGGGAGAGAAGAAGTATAAATGGGATTAGCATCCTTGAAAGTGGATAAATCATCAGGGCCGGATGAAATGTACCCCAGGCTGTTAAAAGAAGTCAGGGAGGAAATAGTGGAAGGTCTGACCATCAGTTTCCAATCCCTCACTGGATACAGGTGTGATGTCAGAGGATTGGAGGTCTCGTAACACTGCAATAAAAGCAAAATTCTGCAGATGCTGCAAATCTGAAATAAAAACTAGTTGCATTGGAAATACACAGCAGATCTGGCAGCAACTGTGGAGAGAGAAGCAAAGTTAACGTTCCTGTTCTGATGAAAGGTCACTGACCTGAAATGTTAACTTTGCTTCTCTCTCCACAGATGCTGCCAGACCTGCTGTGTATGTCCAGCACTTTTTGTTTTTATTGCTAACATTGCACCATTCTTGAAAAAATAAGCGAGTGATCGACCAGATAATTAAAGGCCAGTCAGCCTAACCTCAATAGTGGGCGAATTATTCGATATAATTCTGAGAGACAGGATAAACTGTCACTTAGAAAGGCACAGATTAATCAAGTATCGTCAGCATGGATTTGTTAAGGGAAGCTCCTGTCTGACTATCTTGATTGAATGTTTTTGAAGAAGTAACAAGGAGGATTGATGAGGATAGTGCAGTTGATCTGATCTACTTGGATTTTAGCAAGACTTTTGACAAGGTCCCACATGGCAAACTGGTTAAAAAAAATAAAAGCACATGGGATCCAGGGGAATGTAGCAAGCTGAACACAAAATTGGTTCAGTGGCAGGAAACAAAAAGGAATTGGTTACAGGTGTTTTTGCAACTGGAGGACTGTTTCCAGTGGTGTTCCACAGGGCTCAGAACTAGGTCCCCTGCTTTTTGTGGCATATATTAATGATATGGACATAAATGTAGAGGGCACAATCAAGTTGTTTGCAGATAACACAAAAATTGTCCGTGTTGTTGATAGGGAGGAGGAAAGCTGTGCACTGCAGGAAGATATCAATTGACTGGTCAGGTGGGCAGAGAAGTGGTAAATGGAATTCAAATTTGACAAGGGTGAGGTGATGCAGTTGGGAGGTCAAAAAGGCAAAGGAATACACAATTAATGGGAGAACACTGAACGGTGCAGAGGAAGTGAGAGACGTTGGAGTGAATGTCCACAGATCCCTGAAGGTAGCAGGACAGGTCAATAAGGTGGTTCAGCAGGTATATGGAATCCTTTCCTTTATTAGCTGAGGTATAGAATATAAGGGTGACCTGGTATCCATGTCAATAAGTCACTGCCAGCTAACATGCAGGTGCAGCAGGCAATTAGGAAGGCGAATAGTATGTTAGCCTTGATCACAAGAGGATTTGAGTACAGGAAAAGCGAATTCTTGCTTCAATTGTATAGAACCTTGGTTAGACCGCACTTGGAGTACTGTGTGCAGTTTTGGTCTCCTTACCTTAGGAAGGATATTATTGCCATGGAGGGAGTTCAACGAAGGTTCATCAGACTTGTTCCTGGGATGGTGGGACTGTTCTATGAAGAGAGATTGGGAAACTGGGGCTGTATTCTCTGGAGTTTCAAAGAATGAGAGGTGATCTCATTGAAACCGACAAAATACTGAAAGGACAGTCAGGGTAGATGCAGCTAAGATGTTTCATCTGGATGGGGAGTCGAGAACCAGAGGCTCAATTTCAAAATAAGGGGGAAGCTCCTTCGGACAGAGATGAGGAGAAATTTCTTTACTCGGAGGGTTGTGAATCTTTGGAATTCTGTAACCCAGAGGGCTGTGGAAGCTCAGTCGTTGAGTATGTTTAAAGCAGAGACTGACAGATTTCTAAATACAAATGACATAAGGGAATATGAGGAAAGTGTGGGGAAAAGGGCATTGAAGCGGATGATCAGCCATGATCATATTGAATGGTGGGGAAGGCTCGATGGGCTGAATGGCCGACTCCTGCTCCGATGTTGCTATGTTCCTAACTCCACATGATCGGCGAGGCAAAGCCTCAGGCCGACTTGTCGGGTGGTGTAAACAGATATCACTGCTTCTGATCTTCACCAGAACAGAGAGTGAGATGCAACATTGATCATCAAACAGACTGTGATAGAATACAACAGAATAAAACACATGGAGAGACACTGTGGAATAACAAATAGATTAGATTGGAACTTTGACTTTGATTGGAATGGATAAAACACCAGAAACAGCAGATTAAATTGGGATTCTCATCATTGCATTGATCTGGGACAGAAAAGAGAAACTGATGGAAAGAAGGGAAGAAGGAAGAAAAGAAAGGATGGAACTGTTCAGTTTTTTCAGTTTTTTCACTTGCCCATCAAAGCTGGATAAAAAAAAGTTGCAAATAACAGAGAATTTCACCAAAAAGGGAGATTAAATGCTGCCGAAACCTTGGATCAAAGGATGCCCCAACAGATCACCTGTTTAACTGTCTCCACACTGGGATATTTCAATCAGTGAGCAATATTATTCTCTACCTTTTTTTGTCAAATGAACCCAGAACTGTCACTTGGAATTAATATCTGTGTTCCGACTCCTGAATAATAAAATTGTGAGTTTCTCGATATTTTCGGGACACATTTCCTGCTGAAAGAACTAAGAACTCTTTTCTAATTTGCACAATACTATATACACATTCATCAAGCCTCCTAAACTAGCATCCTTGGTGCTGCTCTCTCCTCCCAGACCACATCTCATGTGACTGTTACATCATCACTTTGACAGTGGGAGTGATTGATCCCAATGTCTTCAGCATTAACACTTTACATCCTTATACTACACTGTCTGTCCAAAAAAATGGGTAGAGGGAACTTGATTTATCGAAACACCAACAGCTGCCAGTTGAAAATAAACTCAAACCCATCAGCGAGAGAGAGAGAGAGACTGTCAGAGAACTTCCTGCATCCAGTCCTGACCCTGTCACACTCAGCAGAGGCTCACCCAGACCCCACTCTCATCAACACTGAACATTGTTACCGAGACACTTCAAATACTGTTTTTAAAAGGCAGGAAAGGTCAAAGTTCACACAGCTTTAATGAACAGAACAAAGTTTAATATCTTCTGACCGTTTCTCGGTAACCACATGAGACATAGGTTTTCTTATTTGGTTCCTTTGATTTTACTTGTTCCTGACTGACAAATGTTCCAAACCTCAGATCAACCCTCCCACTTGCATCATGCCCCTGTCTCAGTCACAAGCAACAGATAACAACACAAACACTCTGAAACATACAACGCAGTCACACTTTCCTTCAGTGACATTAATGTCGAGCTGTTTTCCGCGTTGAATGCAACTGTGAACAAATTTGGATCAAAGAAGTTGCCTTTGAAATATCAGCACTGAATTTCTGTACAAGGAGGAACAGCCATTCCAAACTCACATCCTACACAAAGGCTGTTTTTTCCTGTGATGAAAATTCATCATGTAATTTGAATTCTCACTTAAAGTTCAGAAGACACAGATGGAAGTGATTGACAAGGTAACTTCTCCATCACAAATGAGAAGCAAGGCTCCACTGGAAATTGAACCCAGGCTCTCCTGTTTACAAGGCAGGTGCTTTAACCAACTAAGCTACAGAGCCAGATGTTGATACAATTAAAATCAGAGGAGTACACTATTTATTTTCATATAATATCAATATCAAAGCAAAATGCAGCAGATGCTGGAAATCTCAAATAAAAACAAGAAATGCTGGAAATACTCATCAGGTCTGGCAGCATCTGTGAAGAGAGAAGCAGAGTTAACGTTTCAGGTCAATGACCCTTCTTCAGACCCTTCTATATATTCTCATCCCACTTCTCCACAGGTCACAACATATATTTTATCTTGTCCCACTTCCTGAAACAGTCAATCATATACTCTATTCTTCCCAGAATAGAAGACACTGACCAGGTTTCTTTAATGAACAGCAAAATTATGAGTTTATTGCAGAACAAGTTTTAACTAGTCATGAAATAAAGCATAAATACACAGGTAGAAATTTTAAAAGTTCCCTTTTTACCTTAACCAACATTTAAAGCCCCTTTCTTCCCACAGCCCCACACACGCACACACACATACACCGATTAACTGAAAAAAAAAGAATTATTTTTTACAATTCTGAGTTCTGTTAAAGACAAAAACAACACTTGGGCTGATTACTTGTTCATTCCTGAAGAAAACAGCAGATGAGATATGTTGTTCCAAAACTGGCACACTGTCTAACTTCTGAGTATGCGTAGACAGGTCACTAGGGTCTTTTAGAACAGTTTTTTCGAGGCAGTGTTGAGAATTAATTTTAGCAGGCTTTCTTCAAAGACAGGAGAAGAGATGAATTGACACAGTGAAGTTCTCAGGGTCTTTTAAAGATTTGCTGCAAAACAACGTGGGTTGTGATCTTCTCTCCTTTCTTGACACTTCTTCAGGCTAACTTTATCAGCTGCTCAGTCCAGAAGGTAAAACACAATGACTGCTACAAATAAAAGCTTGTGATTTTTCTGCCCTCTTCGGTGTGTGCTGCTGCTGCCGGGTTTGTCCAATCAAGAGGCGCAACTGACTTCTCCGTCCACATTTCCCCCTGTTACCAGGGTTTCTGTTCTGCATTTAACTTGAGTCATGTGACAACCAGTAAACATAGTTGCCAAATTAGTACTTTCAGTACCCTCTTGAAAAAGAACTGGTCTGACATTTATTAAGTTTGACGATAAATTCCTCAAAAAAAATTTCACAAAAAAATGTTTTTAAATCACTTCCATTACATCATGTACTTTCCCTAAGCTACAGGTTATCGCAAGTCTCTCTGGCTGTGTTTATTTTTGTTGATTTTGCACTCAGGTTCTTTCTGAATCCATGTGTTTGCAGAACTTTGTCAGTGAGAAACATGGAGATATGCTTAAAGATTTCCCTGCAAATTATTCATATCTCCATCTTTCTCCGAACTTTGTAGAAACACATTCATGTGGGAATCACACACATCAGGCCGTCAAACCGCTCCGTTAAACATTGAAAGGTGACAGTGTTTATTGTGACGGGGTTCCATTTATTCAGACACATCTGGTATAAAAGTGCTCAAGAAATGATTCACACATGTAATGTATTTGTATATTATGGACATGACATAATGACGCAAATAAACAATTCCTTGCACTTGCCACGCTTGGTGTATATTTTCTCTGCTGATGCCCCCTGAATATATTAGAGAAAATGGTGAAGAGGATGAGATAAAAGTCTGTAAATATAGGCAGCAAACAGCCGCAGGGACAGCAGTGAACAGGATCAGCTAGCTCCTGGCGACCTACCTGCTCGGATGGTGGAGATTTTAGATGGATTGTGTGAAGCCTGGGCCACAGAATGTCTCTTCAGTTGAATGAGATTCCGCAGGGTCTTCCTGTGCATCTGATTCAAATTGCTTATTTGGGACAATATGGCTGCACACATATGGGATACATCAGAAGGTGAGGAACTTCTGAGAGGGCTTGAGAACCATTCAGTTCATATATTGAAAGAATGGACATGTTTTTCAGAGCTAATAACATTTTGGAATTTGAAGGTGAAAGTGCAGAGGTCAAGACTCAGAATAAGGCAATTCCTGAGGGCAAGAAAGCAATTTTGCCAATGGAAATTAGCCTGGAAGTGTATGACCAGCTAACAAAGCTTCCTGCTCCCATCAAGGCAAAAGATGTGCCATTCAAAACAATCATGACCAAGTTGGAGGAACATTTCAACCCGAAGCCACGAGAGATCACGGCAAGCTAGAAATTTGGAAGCAGAAATCAGAAAAGTAGTGAAACTGTTGGTGAGTACATTGTGGCATGAAGAATTTATCACTACATTGCAACTTTGGCATATTCTTAGACCGTGCATTAGGAGACAGATTTGTGCTTCTATTGGTGGATGAGAAAAGATACTAAACACACAAAATCTCACATTCGAGCTCGCATGTAAGATTGCTCTTTCCATGGAGATTGCATCAAAGAATGCTCGAGAATTTCATCCTGTGCCAGTGATTGTAACACACTTCAGGGGAGCTTAAAACAACTGGTAAAATGCGCTTTCACATGGCAGATAAAATTTACACAGAGAATTGTGAAGAGATACAATTTGGGAGGAAGAATAAGGAGAGGCCATATAAATGAAATGTTACAATTCTAAAGTGGGTGCCGGAACAGAGATACAATGTACACCAATCTTAGAAGGTTTGAAAATGCTTCAAAGAGCAAACACGACACTTGGCTTTATTAATAGAGACATATAGTAAAAGCAAATAAGTTATGATAAACCTTTATAAAATACTGGGTCTGAATGGCCTACTCCTGTACCTCCACAGAAAGCTTCCATTCCAGGTTTGCACACACTCGTCAGGATCACTCTCCACAGATCCCGCCACTCCAGGCTCGGACATCAGGATCACTTTCCATAGATCCCACTACTCCATGCATGGATATCTCCCTCATGATCAGATCACAGGTCCTTAGTCCTGCCACATCCAGTCATGAATGATGGTGGACAATTAAATAACTAACCAGATGAAGAGGCTCCAAAAAATCCCCATCCTCAATGATGGTGGAGCCAAAGCTGAATCATTTACAACTATCTTCCATCAGAAATTGCTCAGTGGATGATTCATCTCGGCCTCCTGACGTCCCCAGCATCACAGTTTCCAGTCTTCAGCCAATTCGATTCACTCCACATGATCGCAAGAAACAACTGAAGTCACTCGATACAGCAACGACAATACGCCCCAACAACATCCCGGCTCTAGTACTGAAGACTTGTGCTCCAGAACTAGCTGCGCCCTCAGCCACACTGTTCCAGTAGAGCTGCAACACTGGCATCTACCCGACAATGTGGAAAATTGCCCAAGTGTGCCCACTCCATAAAAAAAAAGCAGGACAAATCCAATCTGACCAATTACCACCCCATCAGTCTACTATTAATCATCAGCAAAGTGATGGAAGATGTCATCAACAGTGCTATCAAGCACCAGACACTTAGCAATAATCTGCTCATCGATGCTCAGTTTAGGTTCTGCCAGGGTTCCTCGACTCCAGGCAAATACTTGGCAGGTAGAGTATAATGTGGGAAAATGTGAGGTTATCCACTTTGGTAAGAAGAATGGAAAAGCAAAATATTATTTAAATTGCGAGAGACTACAGAATGCTGCCGTATAGAAGGATCTGGGTGTCCTCGTACATGAATCACAAAAAGTTACCATGCAGGTAGAGCAAATAATTAGGAAGGTAAAAGGAATGTTGCCCTTTATTTCAAGGGGGATGGAGTATAAAAGAAGAGAAGTCTTGCTGCAAATGTACAGGGTGTTGGTGAAACCACACCTGGAGTACTGTGTACAGTTTTGGTCTCCTTATTTAAGGAGGGATATACTTGCATTGGAGGCAGTTCAGAGAAGGTTCACTGGATTGATTCCTGTGATGAAGTGGTTGTCTTATGTGGAGAGTTGATCAGGCAGGTTGGACCTATACTCATTGGAGTTAAGTAAAATGATAGGTGATCGTATTGAGACATATAAGATGTTGAGGGGGCTTGACAGGGTGGATGCTGAGAGGATGTTTCCCTTCATGGTGGAATTTAGAACTAGGGGACACAGTTTCAGAATAATGGTCTTCCATTTAAGAAGGAAATGAGGAGGAATTTCTTCTCTCAGAGTGTCATTAATCTTTGGAATTCTCTACCACAGAGAGTAGTGGAGGCTGGGTCATTGAATGTCTTCAAGACTGAGTTTGACAGAATTTTATCGACAAGGAAGTCAAGAGTTATGGGTGGCAGGCAAGAAAGTGGGGTTGAGGCCATGATCAGGTCAGCCATGATCCTATTGAATGGTGGAGCAGGCTCGAGGGGCCAAATGGCCTGCTCCTGCTAATATTTCTTCCTTTCTTATTTTTTATTGCAGCTTGGTTAAAACAGACACTAAACAGTGGAGTTCTAGAGGAGAGGTGACAGTGATTGCCCTTGAGTGAGTGTTGCATCAAGGATCCCGAGCAAAATTGAAGTCAATGGGAATCAGGGGGAAAATTCTCCACTTGGTGGAGTCATACTTCGCACAAAGCAAGATGTTGTGGTTAGTGGAGGCCAATCATCTCAGCCCAGGACATTGCCTCAGGAGTTTCTCAGGGTAGTGTCCTCGGCCCAAACATCCTCAGCTGTTTCATTGATCACTTTCCCTTCAACATAAGTCAGACATGGGAATGTTCGCTGATGACTCACAACTCTTCAGATACTGAAGCAGTCTGTGCCCACAAGCTGCGAGACCTGTACAAACTTCAGGCTTGGGCTGATAAGTGACAAGCAACCTTCTGGCCACACAAGTACTAAGCAGTGAACATCTCGATTGAGAGAGAATCAAACCATCTACCTTTTGATATTCAGCAGCACAATCATCGCTGAATCCCCCACCATCAACATCTTGGGTGTTACCATTGACCAGAATCTAAACTGGACCAGTCACATCTATGCTGCAGCTATAAGTGCAGGTCAGAGATTAGGAATTCTGCAGCAAGTATCTCGCCTCCTGCCACCTCAAATCCTGTCCACCATGTACAAGGCACAAGTCAGGAGTGGGATGGAATACATCCCACTCAACAACACTCAAGAAGCTCAAAACCATCCAGGAGAAAGCAGCCCACTTGATCGGCACCTAACCCACCACCTTAAACATTCACTTCCTCCACCACCAGTACACAGTGGCTGCAGTGTGTACCATCTCCATATGCACTGCAGCAATTCGCCAAGTATCCTTCAACAGCACCTTCCAAATCCGTGACCACTACCACCTCGAAGGACAAGGGCAGCAGATGCATGGGAACTCACTACCTGCAGGTTCCCCTCCAAGTCACTCACCATCCTGACATGGAACTGTATCGCCATTTCTTCACTGTTGTTGGGTCACAATCCTGGAACTCCCTCCCCAATAGCACTGTGCGTGTTCCTGCACCACATTGACTGCAGCAGTTCAAGAAGGCAGCTCACCACCACATTCTCAAGGGCAATTAGGGATGGGTAATAAATGCCAGCCTTATCAGCGATACTCGCGCCCATTAATGAATAAAAAACAAATCACTCTCCACAGATTCCCCACAATCTGGGCTTGGACATTTACTTCAGGAGCACAGAGCTTTATATAACTGCTACATGAGTTCCAATCTTCATATTCCGTTCACTTTTCACATTATTTTCTACCAGTCCACTCGCTTTTAGTGATTCAGTACTCGGGTCTCTGCACCTCCGCAGTTTCTATCATCTCACCACTTAACAAAAAACACTCTGCTCTATGTTTCTTAGGTATTAGATGACCCCTCATTTTAAACTCCATCTGCCAAAACACTGCTCACTCACTTAATCTATCAAGAAGATTTGAAAATAAATTTCTTGCCAAAGGATAATGTTCTGCATCTGCTCCCTCGCCGTTTGCTTTTCCCGTTAGTCTTTCACTTGGTGTAAATCCAGAGAAAGTATCCGTGGAAGGAAGGGAGGGAGGGAAAATCCTGCTCCATTTCGTGATCCCTATTTGATCTTCATTCCAGTCCAATTTGGGTGAAGACTTCCAATTGTCTGTTTCAATTTTAATAAAGTGTAAACAACTCTGGAATCACCGTCAAGATGCTGACAAGAACAAGTTTTCAGGCCGACTTCACATCGAAGCTGCAAACAAGAATGCAACAGGCAGCTGATAAACTAACGACAAGGATGGGATTCGAACCCGCGCGTGCACATCATGACAGATTAATAATCCATTGTCTTAACCTCTCAGCCACCTCGCCACCCAACAAATAACCGATGCACAATCATCACCTTCAGCTCAGTTCCTGACTGTGCAGCCAGATGTGCAATGATGGAAATGTGGCTTCTGTAAGTAAATGAAATTTCCATCACATCAGGTCATGGCCTGTTGGGAATGGAGCGGTGTGAAACATTTCCAGACCATGTCCAACACGTTTCGACTGAGTGTGAAAATCCACCACGGAAACACTGGAACAGACAATCATTTGATCACATCATGATTAACATCACTCAGACACCAGAACCATTCGGTCACTGACGAAGTCATGATGACTTCGAATTTCTCATGAAATGACAACTGAGAAAACTGACTGGAAGAATTGCTTCAACTCCACGTGATCAGCGAGGCACAGCCTCAGCCGACTTGTCAGGTGGTGGAAACAAATATTACTGCTTCTGATCTTCACCAGAACAGAGAGTGAGATGTAACATCGATCATTAAACAGACTGTGAGAAAATACAACAGAATGAAACACATGGAGAGACACTGTGGAATAACAAATAGATTTGATTGGAATGTTGAATTTTGATTGGAATCGATAAAACACCAGAAACAGCAGATTAAATTGGGATTCTCATCATGATATTGATCTGGGACAGAAAAGAGAAACTGATGGAAAGAAGGGAAGAAGGAAGAATTGAACTGTTCAGTTTTTTCAGTTTTTTCACTCGTCCATCAAAGCTGGAGAAAAAAAAGTTGCAAAAATTAAAAATGCTGCCAAAACCTTGGATCGAAGGATGTCCCAACTGTTTAACTGTCTCCTCAATGGGGGATTTCAATCAGTAAGCAATATTATTCTCTATTATTTTTGTTGAATGAACCCAGAACTGTCACTTGGAGTTAATATCTGTGTTCCGAATCCTGAATAATAAAATTGTGAGTTTCTAGATATTATCTGGACACATTTCCTGCTGAAAGAACTAAGAACTCTTTTCTGATTTACACAGTACTATATATACACTCATCAAGCCTCCTAAGCTGGCATCCTTGGTGCTGCTCTCCTCCCAAGCCTCATCTCATGTGACTGTTACATCATCACTCTGACAGTGGGAAAGGTTGATCCCACTGTCTTCAGCATTAACCCTTTACATCCTTATACTACTCTGTTAATAAAAAAAAATGGTTAGAGGGAACTTCCTTCATTTATCGAAACACCAAACAGCTGCCAGTTGTCAACCAACTCAAACCCGTCAGAGAGAGAGAGAGAGAGTGTCAGAGAACTTCCTGCATCCAGTCCTGACCCTGTCACGCTCAGCAGTTGCTCACCCAGACCCCACTCTCATCAATATTGAACATTGTCACTGAGACCCTTCAAATAATGTTTATAAAAGGCAAAAAAATTCAAAGTTCATCGCAGCTGGATTGATTGAAACTAAGTTTAATATCTTCTTACCACTCGGTAACCACACGAGAAAGTCCTTCAATCGTTAGCATAAATTATCGGCTGTAAGAATGTTTGTCATTGGGTTGAATAATTTCTGTGTGAGGAATGTTCCAGCATCATAAACCAGGGGAACATGCTGACTGAGTTGTGTCTTCATCTCTTCTGGGCAGTCGGACAGTTCACCCCTCATTCTGCTCTGATTCACTTTCCCAAAGCGG